>NC_084965.1:2089239-3289239 GCF_949316205.1 Platichthys flesus
GCGCCCACAGTTATTCACTTTTATCTTACACCTGCTCCTGTTACATCACTGTCGAGGAGATTTGTGCAGCATCTTCTTTGTCAGAACCCTTTCCTGTTTATTGTGCTTCCCCCTGATGGATGAGCCCAGGTGTGTCTCCAGGTCTCTGCACTCAGCACTCGGTAATAGAGGCTGTGAGAGAGAGGGAGAGACAGTTGAATTGCAGGAGTCCTGCAGCACCGGTAGAGCGGCTTCCACCAACAAGACCTTCTGCCTGGCACGGAATCTACAGAGCAGGAGATGAGAGGCTCACGGGAGGTCGTCTAATCCAGGAACTCAAAACCCAAGAAAACAGAACCAGGATTAGAATCAACTGGTTTCTACAAGTGAAAGAATCATGAGTAGCCTTTGATCTACTAGAATGACTGTTGCCTCTAGAGGCTCTTTTTGAATTGACAATATATACAACAATGCATGAATTCAAATTATATTTATTCCCACCAGATCTCCTGTTCAACCCTTATTTTACACGTATGGATCGAAATATAAGAATGTCCTCCTGCTTTAATTCTGCTCCTAATTGCTCCACGAGTGTGTAAATCACTCTGTGATTGTTGTTTTGGTTTTCCGGTTAGCGAGCCTCCTCTGACGTGTTTAAGCAAATCTGATCGCTAAATCAAAAACCATCAAGGAAGCAGCTGGAAGCGTACGGCGAGAAAACCCAAGTGCAATCACAAGGAAGGAGAAACCTGATGCTGCTAATGAAAAGACAATCTCACGTCCAACGAGCGGCGGGGACATCACGTTCGACTGGGAGACGCTTTCGTTTAGAGGAAGGGACCGACTCCAGATGTGAGCTTTGATAGGATGAGTAGAAATTTAAAATTGAAATTCAAACAAAGAGGAGTAAACAAATAAGCAGTGAATTCATGTCTTAAATATTTAGAGCAAAACAATCAAAGCTTCAAAACTGCAAACTTTGATTTTGCACTTTGATATCAGAAGCTAACATAACTGGTGGATGGCTTCTTCCTGTTTGCTCTCACTGGCCAGGGCGGATCTCTGTGGCGGTGATATGGATCCGTGGTATCATGCTTCACATTATGAAGCATCACACTTTCCACTAACGACCTAATTACGAAGCCGTGGCACTGGAGGATTCTCACCATCATTTAAAAGTTAATCTTCTTTTTTTTTTATTCATTTGCCGGAGTAATAGGGATATTTAAATCCAACTCGCACAGGAGGTCCCATATTTAATTTCATAGTTTCCTGGAATCTACGAGGAGCAGTCGCTGGGATTTAAGACGCTTCCTCAAATTCCACTGAACTGTAACATCAGCTGCTCTTCAGGAGAATGAAGAGGCCACGTAAATACAGAGGGAGAAGGGACGTGAGAAGAAAGCGATGACGGTATAACTCCACAACAATAGCATGGTAATTCTTTTTTCGCGAGGACAGTAATCGTATTTCAGATCTGCAGATTAAAGTCTCACCGTCCCTGTGGAGCGATTATACCTCCGACTGTGAAAGTCAGGAAGATGCAGCTCGGACAGGAAGTCGGCGCCGAGGCTTTGAGATGATAATAATAATCATTTCACACGATAACAGTCATTAACGGGACGATGTGGACAACCGGACCGGCCACGTCACAGCCGAGAGGAGACTTGCACCCAGAGCCAGGATCCCCCCCCCCCCCCCTTCCCTCCGCCACTGCACCATCAAACTCGAATGAAGGACGGAGAAAGGGCGGAGAAATTTCCTCCACCTGCTGACAAAGGGGAAAAGATGATCACTCTAAATGCCCGGCACTAAATCTTTCACACTTTGTCAAGTTCACTTTGTTCCTGCAGCCAGTGTTGACCCCCCCCCCCCCCCCCCCCCCCATCAACAGGGACCCGGCCTTGTGCGCCGGGGAACGGCGAGGAGGAGGAGGAGGAGGAGGAGGAGGAGGAAGGCCAAGACACAGGCTAAATTTATAACGCACGTTTACGCCTCACGCCCTCAAACATATTGCTGCGGTAAGTTAAGGACACACACTACACAACCTGCGTTTACAGTCTGCACAACACAAAACAATAAAGGTGTCCTCACTCTAATATATATGAGGGATTTAACAAGGATATATAAAGATTTATAAAATAAACGCACAGGGGTATAAATATATTAAAAAAGGGTCGTGAAACTTTAGAACTGTTTTCTTGGACATCCATGCATATCACCGCGCTGACATTCTCAATCTATTGATTGTTGACATGAAATGACGGTGAGATATAACTTCCATTTTCTGAACTGATATCCCAAACAGCCGTCCCACACACGAGTGAACGTGTGACTGTCACCAGGTCGGACAGCTCAGACAAATGAAAAATAAAGTCTCTGAAGCGTGTTGGACGCGGCCAGGACAATTTCAAATTCAAATTTATGCCGAAACGATTCAGAAGATGGAGGAACAAGCGCTCGGAGCAGGGGAGATGTAAAATGGTAAGTGGGTCGTGACAGGAGATGTCCGGCCCCCTCGCACCTCTCTGGAAAAAGGGCAATGATCTTTTTTACACAAAATAAATCCATCGAGTACAAATGTGTTTTGCATAACTGTTCTCTCCTGGAAAAAGAGATTCCGGTAATGAAGGAGCTACATGAGACGCAGCTTCCACTCGGACGGGTAATTAATAACAAACAGACCCCAGGTAAGTATTGTCTCATTTGGAGGCGGCTGACTTTAAAGGCTCCCCGGTGGAGCTTGTTCACATTTTAATATTTCACAGCAGAGAAGCTCCTCCACCCGACACTTCATGAAATATTTTCCAGATTCCTTTTCAGAGGTTTGAAAGACGACCGGGTCAGGTGCAGCTGTGGATCGTCTCTGTCCTGACTCACTGGGTTGTCTCTGCTGGACAGCGAATGAGACATTCCCAGTTTGGGACAAATATCTGGATGGGACTAATGGGAATATCATCAGGTTTTTATATGTATTTTAGTTTTTGTGTAACGATGCTGACACATCATCCAGAGAACAGGGGCGGAGGATCCAAGGGAATATGGATCAAGCTATTAAGTTAAATTCATGTATATATGTGAGGATTACATGGGAGATTACATACATACATTAAACATACATCTTTGTATGACCTTTCCGTGTGACGTGCCTGGAGATATGCATGTTCTGTGATGTGGCCAGATGCAAACAGAATTAAACTGAATAGAATCAATGCCAATCAAGCTTGTGGGAAAAGCTTTTTTTAAATCAAGGTGCTGCACTTTTGCTTCAACCTCAGAAAAGAATCTTCTGGAAGTTGTCAATGTTCTTTCACTTGAAACCCCCCCGCCCCCCACCTCCCAGTTACCCTCGCCATTAAGATGTCAACCACAAAAATGGCAACCACTCACTTTTGGCAACTTTAATTGCCGGGAGAATTAAAGCTTCCTTCTGAGGTGAGAGAATTTAAAAAAGCCCCGGCCTATCTGCAGCCGTCACTTGGGCAGACGGGCAGATCCATCTTCCTCCTGCTGTTTTTTGCTGCGACCACATCACGGCACAGTAAGTGATAAGAAGCCCGGTGAACGAGGAACAGGGATTTATCTGCAGCTCTGCTGAGTGGGGCGCCGATAAAGGGGTGAACACGGGATGACTTGTTATGACAGGAAACCAGCAAGCCAGGTGGAAATATGCAAAAAGAGGGAGATGTGTTTTAATCTGGAATTGACAACGATGACCTGCAGAACTGACTACGTACAGAAAGTAGCCTGAAAGTAAAAGTAATACAGTACAGGGAGATTAACAATGTGTGTAGGAAGTTATACATATTCTTTAATACGTGTAAATATAGACATGTGCAGTAGATTCATTTGAGTCCAATCATGATAAAAAAAAACTCTTGGAAGGGTCTTGATCGCCCCCTGGTGGCTGTCTGTAAAACCTCCTCCATGTTAGTGGATGGGACAGAGACCAAACTAGCATGTTGAATTTTCTAAAGGATGATTTCTGTCATTCATGTGCAGTATCTACAAGATAGTTTGGTTTGAATCAAGTTTATTTGATGCTATAAAAATAGGGGGGGGGGTGCTAGAGTGGCAAAGTCTCAGCCGTCAATCAAGGCATTTCCCCCCACACACCTATCTCTACTGTACAGACTCGGCTCTACGTGCTCAAGATGGAAGTGTTTGTTTTCGGGAGGTGGAAACACATCGTCCATCTTTATTTAGTACAGTAGGACAACATAAAGATTCACGTGTTGGCTGGTAAATCAAAATGTCTTTAGCTCGTCCTCTGTAATGTTTAAATGTTTCTAATCCATTAATAACATCTCAGGGATTTCCCACAAAAATAAGCCAGCCACTCTGGGCCCATTAAGAAGGGAGTGTTTACAATAATCCATCCAGTCTGCAGCTCAGTTCTCGGTAATAAATGGAATTTGGCCCCGAACAACACCACCTCTCTCATTAGGTAGAGACCCTGACGGCTCACTGGAGCTTTATTCCTCTAAGTTATGAGGCTGAAAAGATGAATTGTCATTCCTAAGAATAAACACCAGCAGCAAATGGAGACGCAAAATATGCAGGTTGTCTAAAACTGAGCAGTAAATCGTTAATTAATGATCTGAGCTTGTTGAAATGTGTCTTATTAGATCTATATGTGTTTGTGTGTTTGCCAACTGGTGAATAGTTTCATTTAGAGTCAATGAAAATAAAATGATACACAACTTTCTTAATGACCCTGGTATAAATTAGAGGCTTTTACGTGTGAAAGCAGTGTAGCAGGTTTGTCGCTGCACGTAAAGAACACATGTGTGACACTAACACAACGGCCTCGATGCTCGATTAGTGTTTTACAAGAAATGGATTTAATGACTCGCCGGGGCTCGAGAGAAAAGCGCTAATTAGGTTGTAAAGAAGAGAAAAGACGAACCAGTTGAAACTCCGGGTTCATCGTCAGCGCTTGTGACGAATGACACCATCTGTCAGGAGAAAGTTTCTGAGACACTTTCACGTGCACTTCTTCTTCCAGATAAGTTTAATGCAGGTGAACTGGGAAATGCTGAGGTGCAAGCGATCGGCTTCGCTCCTTCGCCTAATTCTCCCCCCGGTGAGGCTGTTCATTAAAATCCAAATCACTTTGGAAGTAAAAAATATCACAGAGCTATCAGTGCTGAAGAGATATGCAAAGACATAACCTTGGACACGCTTCATTACTCCGCCCGAGGAACGGCGATTGAAAAGAAAAAAGAAAAGTCCGTGTCATATCGCTGCAGCACATTTTCTATCCACCGGCGTAAAGTGGCTGCTAAACAAAACATCTTCTTCTGCATCACGCCAAACAAACACGTCTTTATTTTGTGTTTAGCTGTTATCATAGGTTTGCTTTCTAACATAATTATACTGCTCCTTTACACAACACACTCAGCGTGAGTGGACTCGGGGAGAATCTCTTCACAAAGACCTCGTATCCCACGGAGCATGAATGAAACACAACAGCATACCGGGGGGGGGGAAAAACACACAACACACAAAAAGAAAAAACTGAAATATTAAGCTTTTCGCTCCGAGAACATTCAACTGTTGACCAAGCGGCAAACTTAACAGAGATGCTTTTTATGTTTCACTTTATTTTCCACTGCTGATCTAATGGAGGCGCTCGCTCTGTCTCGTGCGAATTGAAATTCACGTTGTGTTGCTTGTCGCCTGCGGAGCCGGATTCTTGGATCTCGCAGGCCGCCCTTTCATAATGGAAGGTGTGGAGACATCTGTTTCCACAGGCGGCAATTAAGGTACAGTGCGAGATAAACAAAACAACTTATAATGAGAAACCACATAAATTCACAGGGAAGCAGACAAACACTCGTATTCCTTTGATCACTGCAAATGAAGGAAAGATTTTACAGTTTCTGCGTCTACAAAATCCCGGGTCTGGATTGAGACGTTGTGCAGCGAATTATTTCAGGAAGTGTCGGCTTCAATCATGATGTAGTTCTCCAGAATGATTATAAAGAAACTATACGTGTGTCCCCAGATCGTGTGAGGGAGTCCAGGCCGGTCTCCACAGAGAGATCCAGTGGCAGCAGCCCCAACCCTTTTCTTGTGTTTCACCCTAATGACCCTGACATGACCTTTCTTGGTGTTTCTCTGCTCAGAGCGAGGCCCTCGAGTTGAGGAGGAGGCGTCAGAGCCGAACCGAGAGCAAAGAGGAGAAAGTACAAACTTCTCTCCCTGCTGTCGTTAAGGGAAATGTGAGTTCCCCTGCGACTCAAAGGGATGAGCTCTGTGCACCGACTGAGACCCTGCAGGGAATATCCAAGATGGAGTATTATGTGCTTTATTGAGACGTGGCTGCAACGACTCACTTCCAGACTCCCAACTTGACCTTCATCAGCTTTCAAAGTGTACGGGCCAGGAGAGACTGCAGGCAGAGCAACCAGAGGAGCTGAGGACGTGTTCCAGAGCGGCTCTGTCGCCTGCACACTGAACTAAACCTAATCACACACACTGCACAGAGTTAAAGTCTGAAAACTTGCACCTTTGAATGTGTAAAGTCTCCGTTTTGTATTGTACATGACTTTCTTAAAGATAAACTCTTTTTACCTTGCTTTACTTTAAACTTAAATTTAACTTTTACACTCCTGAGCTGAGCGGTTCCTTCTTGTGCCACACCTTCCTCAGCGGTGTTAACTGCATATGAAGAATAAAAACCGATGTGACCAACATATCTGTGGGAAGGCAGCTCACGTGTTCCACCACTGTTGTGAAATACATGTATATCAGCCAGTTTCATAGGTGCACATGTCTCAGCGTTTCCTGTGATCGTGTCAATTAATGCGTCGCAAATGACGCCGTCGGGAATTTGTCACAATCACCTCATGTGGGCACAAAGAGCTGAAGACGTATTTTCTATTTTAAATTCATTGAATTCATCGCACGGCCCCCACCCTTTGTGTTTCACGCCCTCCCGCTGGTCCCATGCCCCCCGAACTGGGAGCCACTGGTTTGAACTCGTTCTGCTCAGAACCTCTCGGCCTGAGACGCCACAGGAAGTCGCTGCCGCCAGCTGCCGTCATGTCCACTGGTTCTGCTGGGGGTCGGTGGAGGTGATGGATCCATCTGTCAGTACGCTGTGTGAGAGCTTCTGTTATCTTCACTACGATTTAGTATTTTCTTTTTACAAACCACCCTTTTCCCTTTTAATGCAATAAAGATAGTAACCTTGATTCAGCTCTTTGAAACGGAAGGATGTGTTGAGTCCCACTCAGCGGTGAATGGATTCAACATAACTCTCCATTAGAGTGAAACAAGATGTTTGAGGTGAAGGCCACGGAATCACAAACACTGAGTGAGTGAGTGAAGCTCGGGGGTTTTACCTGCTCTGTGTTTTTCAAGCTCAGGGAGATTTGAGGTCCAGTTTTCAATCAATCAATCAAGCTCCTGGACTCGTGCTTCCACTTCAGGGACAATGTCTCCCACGGTCCAACCGAATGGTTAGACATGTTGGTAAATGTGTCTGATCGCTGGCAGGAAGAAAAGGAAAAGGGAAATGATTAAACAAGTGTTTCCTTCAATTCCTACAATCAACTGTGCAACTACAACGATAAATACAAACAGTGGAATCATGGGGACAGTTCAGGATTGAGGCCCAGATGCATGCTGGGAGTTTTCCCTCATGTAAACCTTAAAATCAACATCACAACAAAGACTGAAGGACATTTGGACAGAGGACGCCAGCGGAGACGGCCACGTTGGCGGCTGCTGGCACCGAACCCGTGACCTTTTTGTTTCTATATCGTCTCCAGAAACCACCGGGCCAACCTGACAACCCTGAACGTTCCTTGGCCGGGGGACGGCTCGCCCGGTGACATTCACCCGGCTCCCCCGAGACGCCTGCTTGGCTCCGAGCTCTGCGTTCGACAAGGTCCCCGAGTCTCAGGCAGCGCACGAGCAGGTGGGGATAATAATTAAGTGTGATTACTAGACATTAATCCATCCATAAGGTGACAGCCACAGCTGCCACAGTGGCATAGAGGGCTTTCAGGTGTCTTGGCACAGACTCTGCAGCCATAATGGAGGTCCTCATTCGGTTATCGTCTCGGCTCCTATATTATACATCGTAACTCAGCTCGTCTTCTTGTTCCCCACTCCCTCTCTCCTCCAGAGGAATATTCATTTAGTGTCAGAGCATTTAGCTGTAAAGGAACATGTCAGAATATTCTTTCAATCATTTACTTCATCAGAAATGTTCCCTGTCGTTTACATTTTATATTTATTTGGTCGAATCAGCCTCTTGTTGCCAAATGGCAGCTGGGATTGGCTCCAGCAACCCTCAAAGATAGGCAGACTACATGACAGATGCATGGATCATATGAACTTTCACACTATGAGCCTGACCTTCTTTGGACATTTCTTTAAAGGTTTGTTTGTGTCACGTGTGTAAATGGCGACGTTCCACTCGTCTTCCACTTGTGTCCAACGTGTTAAAGCCAAGTGTGTAAACAGGGTCAATGATTCCAGAGTGTTGTTTTGTGTTCCTTTGTTGGAAAGCAACAAAAAACACACACAACCCACGAGTGTCATGCCGCCTGCTGCCATCGGGGGCCACAGCCACGACCAGTTCTTCACCATCACAGGTCCGTGAGGGAACAGGCCCAGAACGTGGCCGGCACCCAGGAGCATCATGTGTGGTGGTAAACAGAAGCCAAGTGGCAGCTGTGGATTCTTCACTGTCTGTCTCTGGCTTGGCGGTTGCACCACAGCAGGTGGTAGGCGAGGAAGCAGTGGAAGAATAAAGGAGCCCGGTCGTCCTTGACGTTATTGAACGAGACTAAATTTGTCGGACAAAGGGAGAGCACCCACTGAAATAATGGTGTGTACTCCTGATTATTAATTATGGGTTAAAAAGAGGTGTTTTATTGTTTTTTGTTGGAAGAGTCAAAATGTCCCCACCTTAACCGATTTATGCTGATCTTTGCTAAATCCGACCAAAACGTTGTCTCATCAGAATCAGAATGAGAAAGTATTAATTGTCAAGTAGGTTTACACCTTACAGGAATTTGCTTTGGTTATTGATGCATACAATGAACATAGAAACACAATAAATACAACACACATAAGAAAGCAATAAAACAAAACAATGTATACTTCCTCACTATTTACTTCTTATTTACTAACTTTTTCTAATATTTATACAAAGTAGCATTTATTTAGACATAAACATATCTAAATAAAAATATATAAAAGATAAAAGATATAAAAAGTGAAGTAAAAAGTGAAATGGAAAATGCAGGGGGCGGAATAAATGTCAGAGTCAAGTGGGGGTCCCGGGCCTTGTTGACATCATCACATAATCTTTGTTTATTAATATGGACAACATGGATTTTAAAAGTGGACGGACAAAGAATGTCCAATGTCCTATTTGCAGGACCTGTTGTCCTAAGAGTGGGGGTGTTAAAGTTTATTGCTGCCGTGTAAACAGCAAACACAGAAACAAGCCTGTGGACTTTAAGAGATTATTAATACACAGTTTTTTTTTTAATGAAGTGCCAACAAACATGAATCTTCTTGTAACTTTTAATAATCTCCAGCAGGAGTGTGATCGCACATCGGGGGGGGGGGGGGGGGGGGGGGGCAGTGCCCATGCAGCCGAACGCACAATTCCAATTACAGTAAAACGACACAGTGACACAAGTCATTACTTTGCATTATCATGCATTACATAGAACATAACTTATAACTCACTCCCAGGCTTTATGACGCCACGTTCCTGCCCCCCCCCCCCCCCCCCCCCCCCCCGAGGCAGCCAGATGAAGATCTCATCTGAGGAGCGACTCCACGGATCAAAGTCACTCAAACGTTTTTCCACGGCTCAGTCGGACTTCACAGGAAACCAAAGTGCGTCTGCTCGGTGAAGGTGATTAAAGGTTGAATACACGTCGGGGATAAAACACCATAAACACAAATGGAAGGAAATGACATGCTTCTAATATGTGAAGGTAGAGAGACGGGTGCTGAACTTAAAGAAGCTTTCATGTTTGTGTTTCCATGCTGCGGCTGTGACAGATGAAACGTGAGGTGGTTGAAGAAGTGAAGACGTTCAGATTCGTAATTTGACAAATTCAATGCTGAGTGTCTACGTGTGTCACATGTTGTTGCCCAAAGGTATGAATGTATTTGTTTATTATATATTCATATGTGTTGGCTCTGTGATCGACAACCCCTAAAGAATATCAAGAAATACACAGATTGTGTATTTTATTCGATATTTCATGTATATCTTAACATTTATGTTTAATACTGACCTATTTTTATTTAAGAATACTTTATAATCATGTTTCTATATACTGATGCAATGTAGGTATTCTACTCCATGTACTCCCATTGTTCCCATTTTGAATATTTTAATTTAAAGTGCTTAAAAGTACATGAATCTAAATTCCCTAAACGAACATGAAGTCCACATGAGGATGTTTATGGATCAGAGATTAACTGAACTCGTATGTGGTCTGCACAGTTTGATAAAACCAAATTAATCTACAAGACGTGATCATCAAGCCCAAACGGCTCAAACGGCTTCTGAGGATATGGATACAAATATGATTTTTTTCCTAACACAGCTTGAGTGGCTGCTCGGTATTAAACCTTCATCTCTTAAGGGTCATTTTGCAACTTATTTAGTTCATGTTCTTATTTAGTACATTCTCCATATGGCTCCTGGGAATATTTATTAAAAAAAGAAAAAGAGGCTGGATCTTTAGTGAAGGTTCAACTTTAATTATTGCTACGGCAGAAAAAAAAGGCAAATTTACTTTGGGGTAATTAGCTCGAATAAGGTCCATCCATATCCATTGGCAGTGGCTGACAGGTGGAGGCTGTAAGGCGCGTGAAAATGAATTTCCTCTCACTATAAAACTAATTATAGACATAAGAACCGAGTGGGGGGGGGGGCCGTGGTTCACCCGGACCTCATGCTGAGCAACGTGTACATAACAGATTCACACGTCAGCGACAGATCAGGGTTCAGAGCTGGAACTAGACCTGTGACTTTATTCACTAGAATCAGAATGGAAATGATTTTATTATACAGTGAGAATAGGGCTGGGGCGGGGGGGCGGGGGGATTTAAGGTTAGTCTTAAAAGGGTATATTAAGATGTGAAATGTAAATACAGAGGTTATAAGTTCACCTCTTTGTTTGTCAGCAGGATGAAAATAAAAATACTGACATGATTTCTACAAAACTTCTTCCACTAGAAATGTGGGCAAAGAAATAATTCATGAATGTATTAATATATTCATTTTCCAATTGAAACAGAATCTCACACAGAAGACAGAACACTAATGATCCCTTCAAATTCAATCAAGCTTCACCAAATTGCACATACAAATAAATATCTGTCCCCTAAATGTGTTTATTTATAAAAAAAATCTAGATTTATGGGAAATCTGTGAAATAGAGCTAAAGCCTTAACTCACATGTTTTAAGAGGTTAAGAAGTTCCTGGATTTGCTTCCTGAAACTGATCTCCACCAAAGTTTCATGCTCATCCTTTCAGTAGTTTTTTATGGAATCTTATTTAAAAACAAACAACCAACAAACACATAAACGGACAGGGGTGAAACACATCAACCTTTCCAGCAGAGGTAATTATTCATGGCTCTAGATTAAAAGAAATCAGGAATATTTAGGGGGACTGATGTGTGTTTAATGTTACTGCTACTGTTCCAAACCCAAATTCCGATCTAAATAGAATAAAAATGTTGTTTCATCAGTGGACGGCTCGGCCTTGGCAAAGGTTTGTGTTCTACTTTGTGATAAAAAACATATCAAGGGCATGAACGCACACATTTATAAAACTGCTAAACGTGGTCGAATCAATGGCTTTCAAGATTAAACCCAGTGTTTCCACTGCTATTCAAAGGTTTAACTGGTGAACTGGTTCATTTGTTCCAACGATAACAAGGCGTCTTTACAATCCTGGCTTTAGTGACACAATCAGCCTGTTTCCAGACCTGTGATCAAACCCCTGAAGTTAATCCTTCTCCAAAGTGGATTCATCCCATTAAAACCAGCTCGGAGGGAATGTTCTTAACGACATCGACTCCACTGGCGTCAACTTGTTATTGTGTCCACGGGAAGTAACCGAGTGTCACTTGTCCCGGTCGGAGACGGAGGTCCTGCCGCTGAGACAAAAGGTTGAAGCTTCTCTCTCCGTCTTAGAATAGAATTAATAAGGATGAAGCCCAGACGAACAAAAGGTTGCTCACACTCGAAAATCTCCTCCGTTAAATATTATCTACGCTGATGACTCAATGGGGAAGTGAGTTCTTGAGGAACTGGACGGCGGAGGAGGAAGGCAGGATATTCAGCTCTGTCCTTCACGGCCTGAATCTGCTTTATTTATTCAAGGATGTGAGTTTTGGTGAGCACACCTGGGCCTGAACCGCTCCTCGCTCCCACTCGCTCTCTCGCTCTAATGCATCCCAGATGTGGTGCTGGCAATGGCCTTGTGTTGAAAGGATTCAATTCAACTGTAACCCACCACTTGTATAAGAATGTGCCATTGTTATTAATGAACCCTACAAGGGGAATGAAATACCAGGAAGAAAAAAGAAACATAATTTCACGGTGGTCCAGAAAAATAATGGGAACTTAATAAAAGTAAGTATAATTGCAATTTTCCAATCTCTGATTAATTCAGTGGTGCTAATTACCTCTTCTTCTCTTTTTTTCACACTCCAGAGCTGTGATAATTAATTCTTCTGTATTTAGAGGAGGCATGTGCAAAAAAAAAAACACAATACAATATGGGAGAAAGAGAACAGAAAATACCACAGGGGCCGTCCTCCCCAGACATAAGGGAATTAAATGCTCATGAGGAAATATTGTGTTCATAGAATCGGACATTTTCCCTTTTTCATAGTATTTCTTCAGAGGTTGTTACTTTATTTCTACTATAAATGATCATTCCTGTGTCTAATATTGGCCATAAAGAGCTCATATGAAGAGCCAGAAGCCACAAAAAGAAAGTTAAGACACGACTCTGGACAGCCCCACCCTGATGATACGAGGGGGGAATGTATTTTTAATAAATCCAGTAATAGTAAAAGTGCAATCAGTTTGCAACCAGGTTCGTCTAACCATGAAATCACCCTAATTACTCTCGCACCTCGGACAGTGACAGATCTGTTAGATTCCCACCGAAAAGAGCTGAGGGCAAATAGTATTTTGTCAAAAAGAACCATCCACCTCCTCCACGTGTGAATAACTGTGGATCAGAAATATGCCACAAAGTGCTTTCTAATTTCCAGATATGGCCACAGGACTTAAAAAATGTGAAATCCACGTTCTCGCCTCGGCTCATTTACAAAAAAACAAAAAAGAGGAAAAGACAAAGTCATGATTAACGACGTCCAATGGCAGAGGTGGGATGAGTTATTTTGAACTCACCTGTCTTCACCTCCTCGCTCCACGTTCTCTCCGAGTTACTTTCCAGCCTCGTCTTTGTAATCAAGCCGAACCAAAATGTCACAGAGTGGGTTTTAAATTACTGCAAAGTGGAGAATACAAGCCGTCGGGGGGGGGAAACTGGTCCAAGCTGATTTGTATTTTTTGTCCTAATAATGAATAAAAATGAAATATAATAAGAGGAAAGCAAAACTGAAGCATAAACAAGCAAAAACGTCAATTTACAGCATATATATGTTGCACTCCTGCTGTAATGTATTATTCAGGCTGCACTACAACATGATTACAAACCTCTGTCTCCCATGTTTAGCACAAGCATCTGTTTGGCTCTGAGCTGTCCTGCTAGTTAGCTATGCTACCAAACTATAGCTGAGAAATAATAATTAGGCTACAATATGATATCTTATTGAAGCAGACAGTGGTGTTTTAAATCCAGACCTTTGGAGAGTGCAGCTCTAATTCATTAATGCGATTCTATAGAGAGGTATATGGAGGTGAAATGAATGAATAATGAATGACAAATCATATTCGCTGCAGCGAGAGTGCATCAGTGGCCGGTTCTCACGAAGGTGGACCGCTGCTCCATCCAATAATAAACAGACCACCGCTCTAATCAAGCAAATACCCGGCTGCACACTCCTCATAATGCCCCATTGCATCAGGAGGCTTCATTTAATTAGGCCGGATCCCTTTCAACTGCGCCGCAGCGACACGGTGCAGAAATGTCCGTGGGACCGACGTGGACTCGAGGTTTTGGTCATTAAGAGAATCAGGTCAGCCGCTGCATCGAGAGGAAATCCAAGGCAAAATATGTAATTACACACACGCGCATACCAGCATTGTTTTTTAATGAGCGGTTACAAGACAACAGGCCTCGGAGATCCTCACCTCGGAGCGTAGGCATAGTTCCACCGATGAAATATTCACGGAAATGGCGGAAGAATAGTTTTGGAAGTGTTGCTCATTAGAGTCGAGGGGGAAGGATGAAAAATAAATGAATTTCCCAGAGTAAATAAGTAAATTATCAACATGGCTTGAGTCCAAAACCAGAAAGTGTGGTGGTGCACTTGTTTCATAAAACAAGAAGGAAGGAATCAATCTTTAAAACCCGACGAGTCCAACTCGTCCGGAGACTCAAGCTCCCGACTCCAGTATCATTCCTCAGCTGCAGGAGGTGTGACGTGACCCCTGCTGTGACCTCGGCTACGTGGTGACAGGTGGAAATCATCTCTGAAGTCGTTCTCCTTCAAGTTCTCACGTCACGGCGACTCCAGAACTCCCCTGTGCATTAATGGCAGCGTTTGCTCTGCGTCAAAACAACATGAACACGTCCTGTCTGCCCCGACTTTAATGATCCAATCACACCGATGATTCCTGCTTTTACGAGAGCGATAACGTTTTTCTGTGCAGTGGTTAAATCTCTGATTAATTGTTCAGGTTGTATAATTTACAGAGCACCTGGGTGACTGAGCAAAAGACACAAGGAGTCAGAGGGGGATCAAGAAATCAGAGAATTCAGCAGCAGGGGGAAGAGATCACAACCTGAGAATCCTAAAGACCCGTTTCCACTCTTAACCAAACTTCCGAGCAGATCACCAGGTGTTTAATGTGGTTGTTTAATGTCTTGACAGCTTTTTTGTGTTTCCGACCCGAAGCTACACAACTGAAAGCTATACAGTTTTCGTCTGAAACACTTTATGGAATATTACAGCACTTCATAACCAAGGTTTATCCATCAATCCATTATCTATACTGCTCATGCAGAGGGTCTCAGGGGCCGGAGCCACTCAGCCGACTCAGCTCTTCCTCTTCTGAACCTGAGGCAATATTTATTTCGACTGGAAATCATCGTTCATGGAATCTCACCTGTTATTTCATCTCACAGAACTTGGTCCAGGACAGAATCACATGAGTGGTTCTCCGAAGAACAAGACAAAGAAAGAAGTTAAGTGTAACACGAAGATCGGGGGGGCTGTCCTGTAACAGCCAGCGGACAGGAGTATCAAATTCAAAAGAGCAGAAATATAGGAACTTGACATTAATCTGAATAATCATATTTATAACAGACCCTCAGCCACGTGGATTCTTCTCCATTCATACTTTCTTTTACGAAGGATGTTTCTGCAATTACAGGAGAACGATGCTCATCCAGGGAACACAGGGGATATTATACACTCCACTATACAGTAAGTGGTTCGAACCATGTGTCCTTGACTGACGGGACAAAAAAATTGTTTGCGTGTTCAACTTAGAAAAACTTAGACAGACTCATTATCTTAATTGCAATCTCAGTCTTTAATTAGCGACTCGCATCCCGCGTCATTCAGGTGTGATTGGAGGCCTCTTAATCTGCAGCCATAAAATGAAAAGAAAATGAAATCAATGTTTTGCTATCTTTAATTGGAACGTAACGTCAAAATTAATAACAATCAAGGCAATTAGCATTGGTAGCTGGTTGATGTGCACTGATTCCAGTCTTTAATATTACTGTGATTCCGGGTTAATTGTCATCATTACACGAGGATTCAGTCGAGCATCCCGGGAATTAATGGAGTGAGCTGAGCCCACAGATCGGACTGGGAAACTAGACAGAACAAAAAAAGATTCAGCAGAAGCATCTCACCTCAGCAGGATCTCTGATTTAACTCCGTCTCTTTCCCTGGGAGATAAAACCCCACGTCTTCCTGGAGAACCCATCCTGTCCACGAAATGACTTCCCTATTGAGAGGAGGAAGTATTATTTCAACGTGTGTCAGACCCCCCACCCAACTCTCTCCCCACATTTCACCACAGCCTAATCCACACACCCTTTGTTTAACCCTGAGAGACAAAGACCTTTTAATACACAGCGCTCCCTCCTTTCTGCAGCTGTAATTTCAGCCTTTGAGAGACGATGTTCCACTTTGCGGAGGAGTGGACGGAGACAAGGTCATTTACAGATCCTCCGAGAGGAAACACGCCGGCGTCCTGCAGCCTCTTGTTAGGAGAAGAGATCTCACAGCGCCGAGAATGTTCCAGGCAGAAAAAAACACCAGAGGTTTACTGGTTTGAGCCGGAGAAGAACTGGAATAGCAGGATCATCAATTAATGATTTACCGGGCAGTGGTTCTCCCCCCCCCCCCCCCCCGGAGCCTAGTTGTGTAATCTGCAGCGAATAAATTTGTGTAGGCCGGCTGATAATGAGGCCTGATGCAGACGTTGGCCGGGGGGCTGCAGTGGACGGACTGGTGTCCCAGTTAAGAGTCACGGGAGCGGGCCTCTGGGAGGAGATGACCTACGTGGGTCTGCAGAGTGTTTACCTTAAACAGCCCCGTTGTAAATAATAAATCGGGATGTTAATTCATCTGTTAGCAACTTTTTCATCTTTTCCACGGTTGAACAAAAAGCAACGGCTAACCAGGAACCTCCAAGGTGAGGTAACACATGGGAAGGAGTGCGCGGCCATACTGTTAAACCGCTTGACCTCCGACCCGGAGAGAGAAGGTCAGATTATCTCCGTGCTATTGTCTTGCGTTTTGTGTTTTTTGGAGCACAGCCGAGAGTTTAATCAAATCTCCGAGGAATCAATGCAGCGGCTCCGATGGACGCTCTCCGTGCCCTTGGAACCAAAAGGAGTTTGTTCCCGAAACGACGCCACCGGCAGGAGGAAAAAGAAAAAGTCACTTCAGATGCATCACTGTGCAGAATGAGATTAACCTCCCCTCCTCCAGCCACCGGGATATCTAATGTCAGCGAGCTTATCTCCCGAGCGTTCAATCAACCCCCCCCTCGCCGAGAACCCAACACCACAAACACCTCGCAGGCCTTTGTTTCCAAGTTCTTCTTTTTGCCCTGGAACTTTTCCTTTCGTTTGTTGTGTTGTTTGTTGGTACATGTGTTTGTAAAGAAAAGCTGACAGATGTAGGTTGAATCAGGAACTGGTGATGAGTCTTTGCCGCACTTTGTTGTTTGGAATATTAGGACACAACCCCCCCCCCCCGGCCGAACTGGACACTGCTCCAAATACACTCATCTATTATTAAGAGTTTTTTTTTCGTATTTTTCTGTGTTCGTCTCGCTACACAAATAAAAATAGGGACATTATATCTGATCTCACTGAAAACTCTATCAAGACGGACAGATTTGATTTGGGATTAATACAAAAAAATTGAGGAAACACACAATAAAATCTCTCATCTTCACAAACACAAATACACAAACTCTTGACCTCGTGCGGCAGAGGGAATAACCCTGCCGGCCTTTCTGTTGAGAAGATTAAAAATATATTATTTAAAGACATTTAGTTCCTGAAATGGATCCAAGTGGAAACACAGTCCGACTTTCTATTTATTTTAAATTCAATTACATCTTTTTCTATTTCAATTTCCGGAAAACAAGTGATTACAACCAGTAACCAGTGCAATGCATGTTGTCTTGTACTGGAGGTAAAAAAAGCTAGAACAAGTGGATCAAATTGCTTGTTGTGGTGGGAGGTTTTGTGCGTTTGCTGAAGAGCCCTTCAACCCCGGCGTTACACACAAAGACCTTAACGTCATAATACAAAATTCCTGACACGCAATTTCCAGACAAATGTGCAGAATGTGACGAATGGGACCTTATCTGTCCTGCGCCAGTCTCCTTCCTGATTTCCTATTCGGCATTTGCATTTTACAAGTGGGTTCTGCTGATCTGTGTAACCTTTTGGCGAGGGGGGGGGGGCGAGATCCCTGGCACTTGAGGATGCACGCCATGGACGGCTCTGAGCCGAAGTAACCGGGTGTGATAACTTTTGCCTGGCAGATAGACACGGGCAGAATCACTCCTGCTTCCTGTTTAGCATCACAATGAACTACACTCTTGGGTGCCAGTGTTCTTCTACGTGCCCTTAGTCTCCGAGCGGCACCGTCCTTTTTTATTTCAACCCCCCAAACAACACAACAGTGTGTGCGTTGTTTACCACTCAAGGATGTGTTAAATTAATACATTATTTTTCTGTTATTTAGATATCTGTCTCAATAAATGTTACTTTGTATGAATATTAGAAAAAGGGAGTAAATAAGAAGTAAATATATTGTTTCTTTTTATTGCTTTTCTTATGTATGTTGTATTTATTGTGTTTTTGTGTTTTTATGTTTTTATGTTTTTATGTTCATTGTATGCACCAATAACCAGAGCAAATTACTTGAAGGTGTAAACCTACTTGGCAAAAATACTTTCTGATTCTGACTCTGATTCTATTGTTCTGCACCCGCTCATGAAGCCTATGAGTCAGAAACACACAAGTATAGAATGAATACAGGAAATAATATGTACTGGTTATTTGGCCACGAACAAAGTTATTTTTTAAATGAAAGAGAATAACGACAATCAGACGTAGAAGTGCAGCCTCATTCCAGGAGCCTCATCTCAAACAGCTTAATGTAGAACTGGTCCTTTGAAACAGCCAGAGGTGTTTGTTTTGTTACCCTGTGCCCTTGAGCAAACACACTGTAACCTACCTCCCGCTCCTACCCGGGGGGAGGGGAAGAAACGTCCACTGAATACACAAACTGTGCATTTACATGATCGTGACCCCGTATTTGTGGATTTAACGAGAAAATTAAAGCGAGACCCATCGTCCGACTTCCACTGTACACGTGAATGACTCGATAATCCCAGAAGCAATTTCCACGTCGGCTCTCTGTCGGGTCAGCAGTCATCAGTTTTTTTTCTGCCCTTTCCTGTTGTAAGCATTGTTTCCCTAATCTAAAGGGATGAGGATTAAGGGTGTTTTGTCAGGGCCGGCCTATCCATGTCTGACAGCCCCCGAGGCAGCGAACTGCCATCGCAGACCAGTTCATTCTGTTTACCCTTGTGTCGTCCACGGGAATATTAATCATTCCATAACCGAACAGCCATCGCTCTGAATGTGAAGACAAATCCTACAACCGGCCCCGTGTCAGGGATTAGACCGACAGTCGCCTCGCTGACAGTTTGATGAGCTTCTTTTTTTTGGGGGGGGGGGGGGAACTCGACTTGGAAACTCTGAGGAAATATAGTTTCATGACAACTGGATAAATGGACAATTTGACCTGGGATCAGTCAAGCTAACACCCACGGACACACATCCGGCTGCAAAGTTTACACAGCAATTTGTGCGTCCGTCATAATTCTAATATCCGGACGATTTGAGAATTTGAGCAGGATTATGTTTCTGATATAGTTAAACCACTTTACAGCTGTCCATGTACACAATCTGAACTCCTGGTACGAGTTCAGTTTGCTTGTTTAACAGCGGGAAGAGAAGGTTTCTGCTCCAGGTGCACGGTTCAAAAGGATTTTGTTCTTTCTCTATTTATTAATCACGGCTGTGTTTTGGACATAACGTGTAATAAATCAATCAGGGTGTCATCTCCCACTTCCTGTAGAGTCCAGGTGCGCTCACACCCTGGTGGTTTTGCCAGGTAGTCACTTTGTGCACCGGCCGACCATCTGTGTGCGTAATGAGCAGCGTATGCAACACAACACCTGAGATTACACTAATACTGTTTATTATGACAACTTCCTGCCGTGGTTCAGCTGAGGCTCGTTGGAATGTCTCGTTTCTTCGGGGTTAAAATGAGATTCTGATCCGACACTAGAGGAGAATCCATGAAGATCCCAGATGATACCACAGTTCATCCGGAGGGAAACAGGAACGTCTAGACCGAGTGTCATGGTCGTCCTTCCGACCGCCGGCTGCACATCTCAACGCTGAGTCGGGGGAATCTGGAAAAAATAGATTTTTCTGTACAAAATCTAGATGTTTCACAGGATAAGCGAGAAACTTGTGACTGTCCCCAACCTCACCCTGGTGTTGTGTTGCATAAACAGATTTACTGTTCAGGGGGATTTGTTACAGATTCAAAAGCAAAGATTAACGATTCTATGACAAATCTGCTGTGTGTCAATCTAGGCGGCCGTGGGCAAATGCTGCATTTTGTCGTTAAATGACGTCTTTGACCTGTTGGTGGCGCTAGATGAGAAATGAGGTGGTCACCAAAATCAGTGGGCTTCATGCAATTAATCCAATTATTGATCTTTGCCACTAATAGAGTCCTGTTTCATATGTGGATGAAACCAGTTACAGAACCAGTGGAATAAATACATAAGGACATGGATACAAAATGGTAAATTTAACTGAAAGGTCACCTTTAGTTGCTTTTTAATATCGCGGGGGGGAAAGATGCTGGTCAGTGGACCTGAGACTTGTGGGCAGATACATCATCAATGAGTCTGTGATGCCGTATGAAACCAGACCTGTTAGTGCTCTGCAGTGGACTCCTGGTCCTTATTCTGGTTCAGCGAGCTCATCCATCACATCGGAGTGGAGAACCAGCCGGTATCCGTCTTCCTGACAGATCTCATTCTACAAGTGGTCCCTCCCTGCGACGCCGGCTCCTGTTGAGTCACATGTGAACGCTGCCAGTTTGTGCACGTTGTGTGAAGTTAACCAGTGGCCCACAGACCATCATCTTAATAATTCACTGGGTAGCAATGATTTACTCTTGTACTTGTACATGCAGCCATCCAGGGGTATTGTGCTCGGTGGTAAATCGACAGATTCCTCTTGATTTATCTTCTGGAGAAATTAAAGTGATGAAAACTTCCACCGCTGTGCAGAATGAATAAAGTTTTCAATCTCCATTGATTTTTTTTTATTTCATTTTACTGGATTCCTGCAGGGATCCGGAGAACCTGACCCGATGAAGCGCTCTACTTTGAAGGTAATGAGGAGAATCTTAAATTTGATTTTCTGTTTAATTGGGAGCCAATGGGAGTAATGGTGTGCTCTCTGACTAGTTCCTGTCAGAGCCTGGCTGCACGTTCAACTGATGTGTGATAAGGCGCATAAATTAGATCAGGCTAAAGTAGAGATGAGGGAACGGACACTTTTTATTGGCAGAAAGAAATTAATTTTGGAAAACGTCTGAGAAGAAATGAGAAGGAGAGACTGTGGTCACATGGAAACAAAGACAGAAGTATGGACTTTAATGTTTAAATTAAAATATTTTGCAGTTAAAGCAACAATTTGGGGTTTTGTGCAAACTAACCATTAAAATGCCCACGTTTATTTCTCCATCTTTAGTTTAAGCTTTGCCATATTTTTCCTTTTACCTCCAAACCTCTAATTGGCGACTCTGTGATCACATGGTGTAATTTTCAGAAGCATTTTCCTTATAATTTACAAAGCTGCAAAACCCCAGCGCACAATTTTCTCTGGATGCTTTTTCCCAGCATTAGATCCATTAGCGATAACCCCCTCTGTGGCTGAGGGATCGGTAACAGACAGATAGGAAGCTAGAACACCAGAAAGGTAAATTACAACACTTTATCCTGTAATACGCTCGACGCCACAGATTGACTGATGGCCTTCCCTCTGTGCACAGGGGACCGAAGTGTGTTGCTTCTCCTCACAGAACAACACAATGCTTCCTGCTGTGCTGCTGCCCGCCATGCAACACAACCTCTAATGAACTGTGGTGAAACACTGACTTGGTGTGGCCCTGCATGAGCGAGGTCATAGCTCGATGGTTAGAGAAGCTGCGTTTTCCCCTCTGTGGAATATCTCTGACCCTTAAACTGATCCGAACATCTTGGGGGCGATGAAATACAAGTGTTGGTTTTGGACTTTGTCTGAACTGAATAAATGCGGATGTGGAGATAATTTGTTTTTCCGTGTCCACTGATCTGGAGTGAAAAGATCCGACCCGGTTAAAGCAGCAAAGATTAACGATGCTGCTTCACGGGCGGTTAACCTACACAAACAAACCACTGGAGCAGCATCACATGACACAGTCCGGTGCTCACAGCCGCGGACAGGAAGTCGTCACACCGTGTACAGGAAGTCGCCGGAGTTCAGGTTTTGGTCGAGTGCTGCAGGTGGAATGAGGCTGTTGATTTATTAGGCTGCTTGTTGATTTATGAAGTCTGTCAGAGAGCTGCCACGACCAGAAACACATTCAGGAGAAGCTTGACAACTTTATTCATTATGAATTACAACGTTATCCATCCGTTGGCACTCTGTGACGGGGGGGTCTAATTTCAACAGCTGACTGATGGAATTAGAGTGATGGAAAGGACTGGGAATTAAAAAACTGCGGTATTCATTGGAAGATGATTTCATGAAAGAAACAAACCAAAGAAGGTCTTTACGTGGGAATAACAAAAATAGCTTCAGTGACACAAGAGCCATAAATAAATGAAAGCAAACTTCAGCTGTGAACTTGTCAAATTACAAGTTATCACTGTTTTTCAGTCTGTGTTGTAATTGCCACACTCATATTTCATCCAAACTGTTTTAACCTCACTCCATCAAACTTTAAAAATGTTCCATTACATCCCAACAAACTGAGGAAACTGTGTTTGGATTGTATTGAATTCCATCATTAAACTCCACCATTGTGTGTTTTCTCTTCTTAATGAATCTACACGGGTCTGATGCACATTTTCCTCCTGAGCTCTGATGAACGACATGAAAGTTTCACGTGTTTATTTAACTGATGAGAACAAATGCAGCTCGAGAGAAGTTTTAACCTCTGCTATTGACTTTGCGCCCGAGCGGTGACAAGATCTGGTCCATGATGCACTGGGGCAGGAAGTGGAGTCGGCGCGGTTTGACCCCAGCGATGTATTGGCCCGTGCCCTCGGGGGAATCTGAGTGTGATGGATGGCCACTGGGAACAATTAAAACCAATAAGGTTAACTGTGGCTGACCTGTTGTCGTCTCAGCTCGGCTCAATGATGTCACTTTCAGCACTGGTGTCATTTGTTTACATTCAATCTACATTTAGAGAAAGTGAGTGCAAAAACACACAACTTCTTCTCCTTTGGATAACTTAATAAATGCAATTATTGGTAATTACAATATCAACTGCAATAAACGTCTGATATCTGATGTTTACTCTTCATTACTTTTTTAATTTGCCAAATCTCGGCTCAGCCCAACTGGGATTTCTTAAATAGTCCCAACAACCTCCTGCAATAAGGTGGAGTCGCCTGGTCGTCGCCTGAGAGGCAACAGAAAACAGCAATAACAGTTTGTGATGCTCTCCTCGCTCCACTCACTGACGCCCATTAAGCTTATTGCTTTGAGTGGCTCAGTCACATGTTGGCTCATGTGGATTATGGTGAACGGACAGAGGGAGAAACCATGTTTAGGTTCCAAAGAGAAAATCAACCTGAAACCATAAAAGATCAAGAAACCCCCATCTTGAGGTTTCTCTACGGGCTTTAAGTCTGAACTTTGGCTAACGCCCCAACACTTCAACCTTTTCCTCCTGAGACCAGCGGCGCTCTGCTGTTTGGTGAATTCCTGGTCGACTCTCATGTCGTTCACTCCAGGTAGCTTCCTTTGGGTCTTTCCACTGTCAGCACCTGATTGGTGGAGAACTCCTTCAAGGTTCTCTCACATCTCCTGCCCGGTAACTCAGTGTTTACTTACACCACTGGGATCACCCCGAGCTTTAGAACTAGTTTTTATACACCAGAGATACACAGAGTTTATTGGACTTGATGGTTTGTGGTGGTTGTGATGTCGCGGTGTGAATTGTGGGACCGTATACACCCTGGTGTGTGCGTTCCTAAAATATGTGCAGTCAAGTCAATCTGCCACAGGAGAACTCCAATCAGGTTGTCGACACATCTCAGCGACAATTAAAGGAAACAGGACGCACATGATCACAGTTTGGAGGGCGATTCATTCTGATGTACTTGCATCGATTTGCTTTTTGTTGAGTCTATTCATTTCTAATTAATCATACGACACAATAAAAGGTGGGAAATGTGAAGCAGCCTAAAAACTAAAAGTACTGTGTTATACCTTTTTAGAATACTTCTTCTTTCCAGTGTTTAACCACGGTGCAATAACCATCCTCCTCATTACGGCTGCACTGTAAGCCGCACTGTATTTGCTACCTCTCTTTATTGTCTGTTTATTCTCTGCTGCGTCGTGCGGGGGGGTCACCAGAGACTCTGCTGTCAGTCTCCGAAGCATCAGATCTCTCTCTCTCTCTCTCTCTCTCTCTCTCTCTCTCTCAACGCGTCTCTGGCATTCGACGAAGCAGCAGAATTCACAGATGAAACGCTCTCTTTGATCAGCGAGTCCTTTGAGTGCGCTCTTTAAACCTCCGCTGCCACTGTGGGCTTTCAGGGGGCATCAGCGGCGATGCCACAACACTGCCATTGTGCAACAGCCTCTCGCCCTATAAAAACTCTCGGAGCGCGTACACAAAAAGACACGATGCCAAGTGATCAAACTGCATTCCTTCTAATGCCTCGCCGCGCTTAAATCATCTTAAATAATGTTGGACATGTGCAGAATGCTGCCTCGTCCAGCAGGGGATTTCAAACGCTGTAGTTTGGCACTTGTAATGCATTTCCAGCCTCTTCCTAGCACTTGCATTTTTCATAGACAGCTCCACCCCCCTCAGGACATAATGTAGCTTTCAATAGCCATCAACATACTCTCTGTCAGTAGATGCTGATCCGGCTGCATCAGCGCTAAAGAAAGACCCTGGTACCTGTAAATACAGAGCCACACTTTCCATTTGAGATGTTTTAAAACGTGATAATTGCAATTTGTCATAAAAGAAAAGTGCGTCTTTGGTTTGTGTTTGAAGTCTGTGAGAGCAAAAACTAAGATGACAACATTTATGCCTGATGCATGTTGAGGAAGCTACTTCTGACCACTCAAGGGCGGCGGGCTGGAGAGTTATGAATATCTTAATCCTTTATGTCATCTTCATAAAATGGATATGGCAAAGTTTTTAGACGCAGGGACATTATCATTCAGGTAAATGTATGAAAGTCCAGAAATCCTTCACTATGCTCACCAGCTAGTTGAAATCAGCATATTAATTTAATAACTCATCATAGAACTTCTAATCATTGGAAATTTGAATGTACAGGTTTGAAACGTTTGAAAAAGACGTCTGTGCCGAGCCGCTGACAGAACAGGACACAGGTTAATGGAAGATTCATAATATCCATTACAGATAGGGGAAGTGAAAATCACTGTCAACTCACGGAAAACATAACCTGCATAGCAAATATTATTAAAAGTCTAATTATGCATATCAAACAGCACAGACGGGACAATTAGAAGAGGGAGGCTTCAGGCTGCCGGGGAACAGATGGTTTGCTCATTTAAGGAAACTTCAGACATATGTATTATTAACCATGAGCTCAGCATTCCCTCTGATTTCTGCATTTTACTTTTGTTCTCGTTCCTTTTTAAAATTGTTTGTTTCCCGGAAAATGTTGTGCAGCATTAAAGTGCTTTATGGATAAACGACACAGCAAATAGTCCCTTTGCTTCAATGATGTTATGTGTTTTCTGAGGCATTAAACATTTGCTCAGGGCTTGAAAATAAAAGTTCGGGTGCATAAAACATGACGTCGATTTCCTTTCCTTTTTCAAGGATCAGTTCACTTAAATTAAAATAACATCCCCGGTTCCACGTTGGTTAATCGGATCGTGTTTCACCGGCAGCGCGTCCTTCCAGCCCACGTTATTCTGGATCATCCACAGAGAACTGGTCTTAGAGAGAGAAGGACTGTGCAGTTGTTGACATGTTTATTAATGTAAAAGTGACACACAAGTGAAAGCTGGCAGTTAGCTAGTGGTGCTAACCGACTTGTTTTTCCTTCATGTTGTTTGTGTCGTGTTCCGTGCACAGTGTGATATGTGAAGCCTCATTACCGACAAATTAAAAAAAGTGGGCGGATGCCAGAAGAGAAGGAGATGGATTCAGGAACAGACCTCTAAGTTCAGTGAGAAGTCACATGAGCGACGCCTCCTCCACCGATTCACCTCGTTGTCTCGTTTAAACTCTCAGAGGAATCGATTCACATTCAGGAGACGTGCCCCCCCCCCCCCCCCGTGGTCCATGGTGGCACCGGCACAAGGCCGCGGCACAAGGTCCACTTTCATATCCAGTCCTTTGCTTCTCCTGTGGCTACTTAGCTCCACCTATTCTCAACACAGCAGCGGTGATGACAGTGAACTGAAATGACAGCTGTGTTTACATTAGCACAAACACACACACACAGTCACACACAGACACACACACACAGTCGTGACCCTGTGCCTTCAGGAGACGTTTCATTGACTTACACTGGTTTGCTGGAGACTCTGACCTCAGCTACAGCATCTCCAAGGCTAATTCATACCCCGCCCTTAAAATATAATATCCCACATTAAGGGGACTTGAGTTTTGTCCCCATGAGAAAGACGAGTCCCTGTAATGTGTGTGTACAAAAGATATAGGTCCCCACAACATGCGTAATACCTAGAACACACACACACAGTAACTCTCGCTCTTTTCTATCTCTCTCACAAGACACACACATATGCACAAGACACAGACACACACACATATATACAATACGCATACAGACACACATCCACACAGAGACAGTGAGATACAGAGATGCACAGAAATGAGGTGGAGCGGAGGGAAAAGAGGGAGAGAGGGATGGGTGGGGGGGGGGGGGTTAACCATAAAGACTTGGACTCATTGATCTTCTCAGGAGTGAGTTCGCTGAGATCAATCTCCCTGCACAACAGTGACCCCTGGTGGAACATCAAAGTTCCCTAACAGCAAAAGATAACAGTTCTAACAGTTCTTTCCATAGTTTTCAATTTCTAATAAATGAAGAAGACTGCACATGTTGTGTTCCTCACCGAGCTCTGTGTGTGATGCAGGATGTCAAAGAGACGTCTCAGGAATCCAAAGCTGAGCCTCTGATTCTATAGAGCTGCACAGAAACCCCTGTTGTCTGATCGAGTGGACATTCGTGACCTTGTCCCTCCCACACCATCTTCCCATCAAGCACGTTACAACACACAAGCATCATTCCCTCCTCACAGAAAAGCTGCGGAAATAAAGCGATGTGCAGCTCGGATTCTTCACCCAGAGACCACAAAGAGTTAAATAATCAAATATAGAAGCAGGGAATCATCCACCTGTTCGACCTCGCTGCATCAAATATTCATGTGCACTCAAATAAATCCACTGTATCGTTTTTTTTTATGTATGAGATCCGTGCACTTACTCCAACATTGAACATTATACAGAAATAAATATGCTAGGCTTCATATTTTGATTTGTCACTTGTATTAACCGGATCCCGGTGATGACGGCTGCACCAAGCTGATCCCAGGCCAGTTTTTCCTTCCATCACATTGCTCTCGCTGGCATGTAAAGATTTATATGGACCTTAAGACCACATGTATAATGCATGCGCCTGAACTTATAAAAATACATCAAACAATATCAATAAATAAAGTGTAAGCCGGCATCCTGTGTAATGTGTGAATTTAACTGCTGACTGTGACTTCTTGGGCAGCGTGAGCACGAGAAGAGAAAATGATATATTTGATCAGAAGGCGCCGCCGGGCAGGAAGTGACACTTGACTGAAAAATGGTCGGAGAAAAATGAGGTATATCTGCTCCGAGTGTGTTTCTACTGCTAAAGCAGAGCTGTCACTCCGAGTTCCCTTTCAGGCGGCTTTCATGAGTCGTGCATCGGGAAATGTAAAAAGCATAGATGTGGCTTCCATGCAGTTATTTAGAACCTCCACAGGCTAAACTGTCAAAAGGGTAAATCTGTTTTCCTTCACCCTTCGACCTCGCTGTGGTTTCATTTTACTGTTTCTCCAGAATGAAAACTGACACCAAACATGTTGAGGCTTCCAAATTAATTTTGGATTTTTTAGAAAGTTGTATTTCTCTTCACCATCGTGCAGCTGATGCTTCAACATACAGAAGCTACAGTTAATGTTCATTATGATGATTTGGTTGCTACATGCTAAAGACACACGCTTGCAGATATTATAATAACTGTAATCTATATAATATAATATAATATTTTTTCTTCAAGGTATAATTGGTTTTATAAATTAGTAAATGGCCAGTCACACTCATTGTTAACGTTGTGTGGTGCCAATAATCCAAACCCCTTGATTTCAATAATCCACACTCACCAGTAGGGTTGCAAAGGGGCAGACAATTTCCGTTAAATTTCCCGGAATCTTTCTGGAAACTTTTCATGGGAAGTTAAGACCAGTTAAGATTTTGGGAATTTTGGGAATTTTGGGGAATTTTTTTAATTTTTTTTTACAAGCTTTTTTCTCATCTGATTACAGAACAATGCCACGTGCACTATCTGATGTGTGGAGACACTTCACTCCAGCCAATGTAGAAGGAAAAGCTGTGTACATTTGCAAATACTGTGCAAAGACCTATGTTAAGAACTAAGACACTAAGATCCAGAAGCAAATAGTCAAGTGCCCAAAGTTTCTTGAGGGGTCAAATCAGCCAATGACAAAACTTAATGTATATATTTATGTCTGTATATGACAAGGTTAATACAGTTAGTATAAATTACCCACAACATTTCCAGTTTATTCATTGATTCCCATATATTCCCGTTAATTCCCATGGCAAGTTTCCAACTTTGAATATTCCCGGAATTGTGCCACCCTACTCACCAGTCACAGGGCCCTGACATCATTGCGGTGATGTTGTTGAGTGTGAATATCTCAGCAGTCGAGTACAATCAGGGTTTTGTCGCCCAAAGCTTCACAATTTTCACCCAGAATTCTCTCAGAGGTCACGATAAGCATCTGCAATGTGTGGTAACAATACCAGGGCTCCAACTACACTGATATCTCCCCCCCCATCGCAGCAGCTCCACACTCGATGCTTTACATTTTCAATGCTCGCAGCGTTTTCACACATTGAGATGCTTGATGTCTACTGGCCAATGTGCACGGTGCAGTCCAGCCTGCCAGCGGTACAGTATCCATCTCCATTACACGCTCACAGATGGATAACAAGGCCAGGCCTGGCACCGCTCACAGAGTGGTGCTGCTCCTCTGAGAATACACCCCTGCCATCGTATTCAAATGGCATGTTCTGTTGGCCGCCCCCCCCACCCGCTCGCCGCTGCACACAAGAGAAGATAGGGAGAGATGTGGGAGGACCGGGGGGGGGTGCTGAGGTGAGACTGAGGTGGGCTGATGAGAGGGAGCGAGTTGGCATCGTCTCCAGGGGAAACAGGGATGTCAACAGTGAGATGCTCTGCAGACGCAGGAATTGGATCATTTAGAAATCCAACCCGCACACCCACTGCTCCTCTCCTTCTGCCCCCCCACCCATCCACCCTGGTTTTATGCCCTTACTGAGGCAGGAAGCTCGGAGACGAGCCGACACACGGACACACACTACCTCTAAAGTCCTTAAAAGGTAATTGAGCCTTCCAGCCCACACCGCTAATTTGTGACTCTGCCCACTAGCCAGCAGTGTGACAAAAACAGAGGGAGGGAATCTGAGGAGTGTTGGAAAGAATAACTCCCTCGGACACAATATGCTAATTGGTTTCCTCCAACTGACAGCCACAAGAAAGGTTGAGGCTATATATGGGGGAGAATTATCAGAAAGGGCATGGTCAGGAAAATGATAATGGTTTGTCCCTGCAGTAAAAAACTCTCTTTCATCTCCATCTGCAAAAATGATAATCTTCTGGTGATTTTCTTTTTGTTCTTCTTCCTCCTTTGCAACAATAGCGACAATGAACTGTGCTGCAGTGATTGGTAGAAGAGGAAGAAAGAGGAATGTGTGTAGAGGAGGCGGCTGCTTACAGTGGATTAGGGACGGTGGGTGTCTGTGTGCGGAGGAGGAAGTATATTGTGTAGGTAATTGAAAGATAACTGTGGGACCTCGCTGGAGTCTGCAGGTATGCACAAGGTACACATACACCTCTGCCCCCCCCCCACCCCCCCGCTTTAAATTCACCTCAAGGATCTGATTTCTTCAAATGCCAACACTGTAGGAAATGAACTATTTGTCCAAGGGTCTGAATTATGAGGAAGACCCTCCCATGAATTACCTTCGGTACCTTGGCGGCCTTCAGCCTGGTAATATCCATATCTCTTCACTTTTCCTTCCGATCAATAATGAGATGACGCCCTTGGAAATGCAGGATAGATGACTCAGGTGGGATATTATATTTGTTGAGACCACACAGAACAGAGCCTGTCTGGAGGAGATTAACACTTTTCTAACCTACACTTTATCAATTGAATGCAAAGATGTAAACAGGTGCGAGTGATCGCGTGGTGCCTGGTTCCGGATATCGATGAGCTCGGCTCAAAGATTACAAATGACAAGAAGAAATCCTAAAAGCTTCTTCTCTGGTTTATAAAAGGGCCATTGCAAAAATTATTTGTTATGACTATCTTGGTGATACCGATATTTAAAACAACAATCTGGCCGATACCAATTTTTGTTAATTTTCTTTTTGTTGTTCATTAACCCTTTTGTGCCAGAAAAATAATTAAATCATTATTTAAAAAGCACTATTTAAAAAATTGTTCTGCCCTTTTTCACTCTTATCTTTTAATGAGCACAAATTGAATCAGATTTATGAAACAATCTTTGATTTAACTAAACTTTATTTAACAGAGACATATTATGGCCATTTTACCACAGTTGATATGGCTCCTTGGGGTCTTAATGAAATGTCTGTAACATGTTTTGAACAAAATACCACAAGGATCATTTAAAACAGCACCTTTTTACCCTGTCTAAAACAGCTGATTAGCCGATATCAGTAAACGAGGCGAATATCGGCCGCTACCGATGTTCGGTCGATCGGTGCATCACTTGTTAAAAGTAGCCGTGCTTCATCATGGATGGTGGCAAATCAACGTTAAGTGGATGTTGAGTTAAATGTTATTCATTCCGCTAAAGACAGATTTCTTTCATTAAAATCAATTCCAACCTTGTAAAAGTTAAAGATGACAATATGGGCGAAGTCTCTCCACGTGGAGTTTGCATGTTCCAGCTGTGTATGTGTGGGTTTTTCTCTGAATTGATGACGACACCTTATTCTCAACCGGGCCTTTTCATTTCTGAGCAGATGTGATTGAAATGTGTGTGAGCGTGAGGGGATATCCACAGAGGAGCACGATCCTCGGCTCACGATCCTGGATCAGCAGTGGAGAGGACCGACCTCTGACAGAGAGCGGGAGACTCTGAATGCAACGCCGTGTCTCAGAAGTCGTAATCAGATGCTTCAGACGGTCGAGCGCTGTTGTTTTGTCTCCCCGTGCAACACGACTAATTATCTCATTCTTATTCAGACTTAATCATGCAGCTTATCACGGCATCGCCTGGTTCACCTGCGTCCTCACGGGCCCCGGCTTCATCCATTGATAACGAAAACAAAACAAAAATAATGCTGCCAGAAGACACTGGCGCAGATGTAGGTCAGACTTTCTTCACAAGCCGGAGCCCAGGGCCCGAACTCCACATAATAATGGAATGGAATGTAGCCAGAGTAAGGAGCTGGTAGAAAAGAGCCTCCTCCAGGCCCATAGTTAATAGAGAGGACTTTGACTCCCCCACTCCTCACCCGCTCTCCTCCCTCCGAGCTCCCACTCCCGCTCGACCTTCTCTGTCTCTCCTCTCCTCGCCATCAATTCATCTCCCTACAACCCATCTGCAAGCAGGACTCTGTTAAATCAGCCGCTAGGCGTCAAGGATCCCCGCTTTATATTTTTTTTATTTTAAATCCAACGTCTCCACCTTCCTTTGTTTCCCTCCCATCGATTTGGAGTTACACCAAATCATGAGCTTTACAGTGGTGATCACAATCGATTAGGTGGCTAACTGGAAACCAGCTCGTATACACAGAAACCTAATTACACTGACGCATGAACACACTTGTGTACATAACGTGTAAAACCAGGATTTACGATTGTCCTTGGAGTATTTTGCCATGCAGGTACATTTTAACGAGATGGAACGTTGCTTTCAGTAAAACCATCATCTCAATCACGGTTTCATAAATCATGATTTCCATCTCCTGCTAATAAGTGTCACTGAGTTACAGATATAATACGAGACATTTACCTTTTATAGAATCCATCTCTCTTATGTCTCAACACACACGGCTGCAGCTCCGGCCCTGAAACCCACTGCGCCATAAAAACTGCATTCAATCCCATTACCTAATTACTCAGGGAAATATACGGCAGCATTACCATCTGAACACAAGTGTTTTTGTGTACACTTTGCCCCGGCGCTGTCATTCATTACACACTTTTTGTCACCCAGTGTGACAAAAGATACAACAGGCATCCGGGGCTGTGCTTCCTGCGTCTCCGCCTGCCATCGATGATTCACGCCCGACCAGGGGGAAAACAGAGGGTTACTAACTAGGTCCTCCAAGGCACCAGATGTCAGTGATTAATCTTGATGAAGTTGGGACTGTATGTCTCCCTGGCTGTCTCTCTCTGTCTCCCAACCTGGTGCTTAATGACCCTTTCCCTCTGTTTTATCAGCCCATTTTTTACCCCTTTAGATCATGTTGGATATGGCTGCTCCTTTATGCAGATGAGTCGGTGTAACGGGGGGGGGGGGGAGCTGTGAAGAAATGGATTGTCTGCTGCCACATACAGAGGGAAACGTGGCTAATGCAAAAGGAAAGTGAGGAAAACAAGAGGACGATGTTTCACGGACGCATTTGCAACCTTCTTTCTCACAGATTTGATTTTTCATAACAGCTATGATCAGCAAAAGGCAGAGCGAGCCTCCATTAGTTCACATGGTAGAAAAAAATAAGTCCCTTCACTGAATGCAGCGTCACCATCCACCCCTGATAACCTGACTGAAATACAGGACAAGGCTAAACCGCGAGTTTAAAAATAAGAAAACTCACCGGTAGAAATCCAACGAGGTTGAGATGATTGATATTTATATAAGTGCTGAAGTTCAGTCGCACCCTGAGGGCAAACACGTCGTGGAAAAGTTTGGTGTAAAGGGTTAGACGAAGAGAAAGAACCAAACTGGATGTGTAAAGGTTGTTAGAGCAGCTCCTCAGCCGGCGAGTGCTCGGACGTCTCTGTCAGAGTTCGGTCAGACATCAGCGTCAAGAAGGAGAAACTTCCTCGTATGAATGCATGAGGCTGGGCGAGAGAAATAAAGATTCTTTTTCATTTTTGCATGCTGATTATAAAGTCAGAGGGTCGAGAAGAAAGTTGAAATAGCATCCGGAGAATCAAGTCCAACTCCTGTGGTCCATCAAATCCGGGTTAGACGGGTGACTGACGGCTACGCAAGCTGCCAGAGACTCTGCGTAACCGTCCATGTCCTGGAATTTGTCCATTAACCACTATCTCACTTTGTATGAATGTGGCCAGATCTTAGAATCCTGGGGTCCTAATAATGATGACTGTGTTCTGGTCTCGAAACCGAAACCGACTTCACCGTTACCACAGAACAACTTTACCAATTAATCTCCACAAAGCATTTCTGCGGAGGCGTGCGTGCGCTGACATCCGTAGTTTGAAGTTCACACTCGATCTTTAAAATTTCTCATGTTTTCTCAACACTATTTTTGGAAAAATGCACAAACAAAAATAAATCTTTCTCTTCCAATTATTTCTGCCTGACCCAAACGCAAGAGGTGAAAGGGAAGTAAACAAAAAAGCTGCAGAGCAATTATCAACTTCTCAAAGTGGTTTCTTTATATTATATTATATTATATTCATTTTTATGTGCTAACTTCGCACAACAACACGTAAACACAGCAGTTGTATATTCACACATCCAGCAAATCTGAAGCTGCATTATCAGTCCCTGATGAATATCCATGCGTCTGTTTAACAGTGAATGGTTGAATAAATTATTATCGTGGAAAAATCACTGAGACAACAAAGTCGTGTTTTGACGCAAAGATACCGAAACGCTCCAGAGAGCCATTACTCTTAATGCTTCCATTGATTCTAAATGGTCATTTATTCTCTTGTATGATTATTGATTTCTGCAATGATTGTAATTGATGATAAATAATTGCATTTAAGCTGGAAGAACTACTGGCCATGCACAACAACATACAAATATATAGTCTTGAAATCTGTCCTTTCTGGGCTCATCTGACCTGGACAGCCACATTCTACTAATCTATACCTGTGGGTTGAAATGTGTACAGTTGATTGGTTAATTGGTCGATTAGTCCTTGAGCGATTGGATGGTGACACAACACGTTGTCGTTCTGCACCTGTTTTCCAACAGAATGTGAGATTTCACAACGTGGGACCCGACCAACATACGTACGGTGCATATGTAAACCTGACACTATTCTTGGCCCGCTAAACTGACATTCATAATTCATGAAAAACATTGCATTTGCGACACTCAGCGAAAACTGTGAATCTCAATGCGAGTCAGAGGTTGAATTGTGAAACAAAGTGTGAAACCTCGCGGCAGCAAACACTCACAAAACCGCTTGTTGGCTTCAAACCGCCGAGTGATTGGGGTCAGGGAACTGATTTTAAAACATTTGCCGTATTTATGACTTTAGTCTTCCAATGAGCGGTGGCGGCGAGTCACTGAAGAAAGACGTTTTCTGTTACGAGACTAGGCAAGAAGCCTGTTTGACAGAAAGCTGGGGGATATCAGGGAGAGGAGATCAGAATGAGGGCAACAGGAAACTGTAATCTATAATAATAAACATCGGTGTGAATGGATATAACGGTTTTCTGTCCATTCTTAATGAGGCGGTTGTTCACACGGGTTATAACCGACTAATTTCCTCAAATTGCTGAAGTTGCACTCAGGTTGAAAGGATTTTCTTTGACAGTGAATCACATTCTCCTACAGATATCTGGCCCCTGTTGGTATCTGAGATATTTAGACTCTAAATACTCATAGTTTAGTTATGAAAGAGGAAAAATACAACATTCAAATACTACTTCCATCCACCACGTCCGTCCTCGCCACCATGTAGCCTCATGGTTGTAGACGAGATCAGAATGTGAGCATCAGGAAACACAGTGAAAATACATGTAAGCTGAACAAGTCTCCACAAAGTGCCTGTGTGCGAGGAGCAGCCGACAGAAAAACACATTTAAGTTCCCACAGCCGAGTGTGATGTGAGATCTCTACGGTTTTATTTGTTCAGTTTGTGTAACAGTCCTATAATTACATCTGAAAACCGAAGGTTTCAAAAGTCAAACCCTGGATCTTAATAACATCCTTCAGAAATCAATTTCAATTTCTGGTTGGACATGATGGCGCCGTGCGGATCAATCATGCATGAGTCTCCGAGCCGAGCATGTTCCATCACTATCAGCGAGATCAACACCACTTCTGATTCGCCGGCCTGCTGAACATGACATTAACGGGGGGGAATAGGCAAAGAACCTGTCATGGTAGTTTTTGTTTTGTTTTCCCAGAGCAGCCGTGACACACGTTCTGTTATGACAGGATAATTTTCTGTTGCTCTCACGGATCTGGAGTCGGTGCCTCGGCTCACACACGTGTCCCTTCGCCTCCTGCAGCCTCTGACTGGGCGAGCGGGGGGGCAATTAGTGGACAGATTATGATTCATGGTTGACTCGAGGTAATCGCAGCGTGTTGATTGACTGGTAATCAGGGACGAGCGATCCACTAACTTCACTCGATCTACACAATTACACTCACGCAGGGCGAGATGTGGCTACGCGAGGAAATAACCATACATCAGGTAATTTCAAAAACTATAAATATTGTAAATTACTTTCAAGACGCCGACACACACGATGCTTTGATTCAAGTCAGTAATAAATGTGAGTTCAGGTTTAATTTATGGATGTAAATCATCTGTTATGATGTTGACCAGACACACACACATTTGTAATGAGTCTCTAAATTTAAAAACATGAAGAAGATGAGACAGGATTCGCAGAGGCCACTTCAGAAGCAAATATAATTAAATAAACAAGAGAACAGAGGACGTGTATACAATAGAATAATAATGCTATTAAAAGAAGCATAATATTAAATCAAAATACAGACAGAAATATTGTTTGTGGGAAATGTACTTGACTTAATATATGACATATAACAGAGATACATGAAGGAGACTGAATTCAATGCATACTCGTATAAATCTATAGTATGGTGTACAATATGAATATGAATACAAAGGTTAATTGAATACATACATATATAGATTTTCATGTAAATAGTAGTATAACTGTATAAAGATATAGGTACAGGTGAATTTCACTATATGGCATATATACTTTATAATGTCATTAGTATATTTAATGGATAAATAATTCAAAAGTTGAAAATGTTTATGAAATACTGGTGCGTAGCTGAGATGTTGAAAATATTACACAGTTTGTTTTTAAAGTTACTTTTCTGGGGTCTGAGAATGGCAAGTCAACTTTCCTTAACAGATATTAATTTTTTTCAGTACATCCATACAGCAACTAAACTTTTAAATTAATCTATACACTATACACAAATTGAAGGGCCTCAAAGCAAATAAAATATCACTGCAGATTCACAAAGGACCCAAAGTTCTCCTCGACTAATTCTGAGCGAGGTCTCATATTCTGCCCACAGCAAATGAGTCCTGAAGGATAGTCGATGGAGCTTGGATTATGATTCTTTAATCAACGTTAGGATGAATTGTAACGAATCTGCCAAGTTGAACAATTGTACCGCGATTCAATTTTATTCCTTTTTTTCTTATCGTGAGTTTAAGTTTCTCTTCATATCTCCAAAGGAAGTAAAGGTCATAAGTCCCACCTCCTCCATGTTGGTGGACGAGTCACGGACCAAGGCTTTAACGTGCAATATCTTTTTTATAAAGTTTATAAACTAGACAATGATTACCCACAAGCTGCAGCCGCCTCTGTAATGACCACACCACCACGAGGATCCAGTCAAATTATGGCCCGAGGCAAAACCGCGGGTATTTTCACACGGAGCTGCCGATGTTTCAGTTTGATGAGACTGTGGCCGCGGTGGGGACTTCAAGTATCCAGGTAGTGTGTCTGTGTGTGTGTATGTGTGTTTGTGTGTGCCCAGAATGTGTAGTTTCCCCCACGACAGACATTTTTGTGCACAAGTTTTGATCAAAGTTTTGTATAAGTTGTATAAAAAAGAGAAAACTCTATATCAGACTCTATATCCTCAAACCCGCTCCCTCTTTATTATGCAGTTTGCAGTGGAATCTAATACACCCCCCCCCCACCACCTCAGTGTCACCAAACTGTCTCCTCAGTGTCCACGGCAGTGAGACACCGTCCCGGGGATTATCTTAACACTGCCTATAATGAATCTCTCTGATCACTGGGTATGAAATCTCTCTCTGTCCTGCTATTATTCAGTCGTTCTCCTCCATTTTATCCGTGTCTCTCCGTAGAACATCACATTTTTACATTGGAGTACGTGTGTAGCGCCGGATGAGACATCGTGGCTCAGGAGTCGGCAGAGCCCAGACAGCTGCTCGCTCCTCGCAGCTATAATTGGTCGACCACTGCAGCAGCGTTTTGACAGATTGCAGCAGAAGCTTTCTGGAGATGGTTCTGTTGAGATGTACAACTCGGTCCTGGCTGGAAGTGACGTGAACACATTTTACATCACCGAATATAACATCTCCCAAAAGTCTGCGGGTGGCAGTTCCCTCTTACCCGGAGCTTGGATTCCTCATAGCAGAGCAGAAGCTGGGAACCTGAGGAACAGGTGCTTTTTCTCTCCTGCAGTAGGTAAAGGCTGAAAACTTACTTCCTCCGATTTGGGCCCAGCGGCGCTGAACCCGACCACGTAACCATCGCTGAGGCCATAACACTTCTTCTTCTCCAGCTCCCATTTAACAGCTTGTTGCAGCAGCTCTTAGCGGAGCCTTCATAAAGAACCCACCTCTGAAGAAAAGAGGGTCCTGCCATCTGCCCATATTCTGAGGTGTTATATTTGGAAAATGTAAAAATCTGTTTTCACACTTTGCTCTTCGGGGCCTGGGGGGGTAAGAGCTACTTAAGATCCCCCCCCCCCCCCCCCCCCCCCGTCACGTGCTGCACATTAATAATAAACACCGGTGATAATGGATATAACGGTTTTCGGTCCATTCTTAATGAGGCGGTCGTTCACACGGGTTATATCAAACTCATTTCCTCAAATTGCTGCAGTTGCACTCGGGTTGAAAGGATTCTCTTTGACAGTGAATCACATTCTCCTACAGATAATTGGCCCCTGTTGGTTTCTGAGATATTTAGACTCTAAATACTCATCATTTAGTTATGAAAGCGGAAAAATATAACATTCCAATACTACTTCCATCCACCACGTCCATCCACAGCCAATCAATCAGCATCACGGTTGTATTTGACACTTAGACGTCTATTTGAACTAAACCAAAATAGATTATAACCTTTATTTCAGTTGAATTGTGATGGAATACTTTCAACATTTCTACATTTCTGTCACTGACTTTTGCTAAAGCCGGTTAAAAAGTGAAATACTGGGTTTTCAAGAGATGCAGGCGACTTCTTGGCCTGTAGTCATTTACCTAAATAACCAACAGGGATTAATTTAACTGTCGAAGTTGAGCCAAACATTTCTATTTAGTCTTTATTACATAAATGCATGTTTTACTATTATCATCAAGAGTTCACCTCGTTTCTACCGACTGGAATCCGGTGGTAAATTAACTCCACTCGCACTCACTCCCGCTGCTGATTGACATCGATGAACATCCCAGATGTTTCCTCGCCAGCAGAGAATGCATCACACGGCCGCGCAGCCAACAAATGGGATGACCAGTTCTATTCATGAACAATGAATCAGGTCCAAACCGCCCAGCAGCAGCAGCAACAGCCGGTAATAAGCATCTGGTGAGAGAAACACCTGTGGACCTGCTTTTGATTGCTCGTCTCAAACTGTACTTTCATGTTTGACGAGCTAACGTCGCTCATTCGTCACGTGGCTGCTTTTGCCCCCCCCCACACCCTGCTGGTTTGTCCAAGCAGGACCAGCAAAGATACTGGGTTTGTAATTATGATCAAGCAGCTGGCGTGGCGGAGGGGGGCACAACAATCCATGTATGTTTTTATGTATTCATTCAGTATTACGGTGTCGTAAAGGGGTTAGAAAGCATCTGATGAATTTAGTAATGAGGCTGAAAATGCCAATGTTTGCTCTGCTCCTGTTCACAACGCAACATTTAAATGCCGAAACAATTATGTGAAAAAAAAGGTGAGAAAACCCGGGATGGGGCCGACATGCTGGTGTTTTAATGGAGGTCACATTCAGGGTGTTAATGCAGAGCGGCACTGTGGTGGTTGGCACGTTATGAAAAGGCCGGTTTGGTCGTGTAAACACCAGATTTGTTGAGGAGAAAAAAACTGTACAACACGATTTATTCATGTTTCCCCCGGCTTCTGTCTCCTTGTATGCACCGTTCAATCCATTCAGGTCTGAGGAAATCGTGTTAGTTCCACGACGCAGGAGAAAAAAAGACCCAACGCTAAAAACCACGGCTGCAGACGGAGGGAAATGTCAGACACGGAGCCACAACACAGGAACCTGGAAATCACCCTCACAAGGACGATGATCATTATTACCCGTTAGGCACCGTGGTCGTGGTTTTATGGCCCCTGTGCTGAAGTGACCGGCGCAGAAGTCCCAACTTGTGCATTAATTATGGAATCTATTTTATCACAGCCGATTAGTTACAATGCCAAAATTAAAAGGAGGATGTTTCACATATGACGGTTAATGTCTCGCTGGGCCCCGGTGCTAAAAACCTGACGTGGAGTATAATTGCATTTGCGTTAATGTCGATGAAGCCGTTACACCGACGTGTTTGAAACCCAGCTGTAGAGACTGAATCAGATAAGTTTCAGCAGGTTTTTGTGAACAATGTTGTAAAAAAATGTAAACAAAAACATTTCAGGAAACTTTTTTATGGACTCGCTGCAGATAAACCAGATGAATATACTGGTTCTGTGTCTGTGGATACTGGTGCTGCTAATCTATGACATTATGTGCTACCTGGCTGTGAATTAATAACAGTCTAGATGCGTGTATATTCATATCTGTGAAGTATTTATAAACACACCTTGTAATTACCCTTTGCTGTTGCACTTTGCTCCTCTATTTTCTTTACCCATAATATTCTGTCTGTAATGAAAGGTGTATATATAATGATCATATCTGTATATTTCTTTTGTATACCGTGTTTCACTATCTTCTACATCGATGTCGGATCAATAGAATTGATCTGATCTCATAACTGATTACACAAATGTGTCTGATACGACTGCATCTTATGAGTCTTACAATCGACCACACTGGTATTTTACATCTGTGGTGAATAATGCTATTACAACAGGGTAATCTCAATCAATATACATTTGTAAATTCTCCACCTTTTTATGAATTTCCTACGTCCCTAAAACTCAAAGTTGGAACTTTCGACAAATACAGAATTAACTGGGACTCATTGAATCCAGCGTTTCACCTCCCCTCCTCTCCGCTCTCCACTCCCCCCCCCCCCGTCACGGAGCTGCTCTGAATCAACAGACTTTCTAAGTGACTCGACTTCTGAAGAGACTGAAGGATGAGCAGGGACTCGACCGCTCACGCCACCAGACAATAAGATTATCCAAAGGCAATTAAACTTGTGGGCCTCGTCTTGAGAGAAAGTCTCCATCCAACCCCCCCACACCCCCGTCACCTTTTCATCCTTACCTTTCCCTCCCCTCCTCGGCACCCCATTGTTGTGTGATTAACTCCAGAGCACCATCAGGGGGTGTTGGAGGGGGGGGAGGCTACATTCCCATTACCCAGATCTGTGGCGGGGACAAAACCCTCTCTAATCACCAATCACTCCTTCGAGCAAGGCACTGGAGTCTCTGCCAGCATGGCCATGTGAGTGATGTGCCGCCCAGTCCCTTCAAAGACTCGTTCTCTTTCTGGTAGAGTCGCACTCGATGCTTCACAGGGACTTGTTTGCCTCTGTGGCCGTGGCGCTCTGCCCTACAAACGACAGGTGTACGCCATCCAACGAGGAACGTTCACTTTATTTCTAAAAGATACGATTTAGCCTGAGAGCTCGGGGGTGTTAGCTACAGAGGGATGTTTCTGTTTGAACAGTTCCACGTTGACATTCTGCAGCGGTTCTACGGTGGCTTGGGTTTGTTGTTCTGAAATCGCCTTCTGTTTTATTGTGGTCTTCACCAGTTGGTTGTCGTTCGGCGAGTTTCCAACACAATGTTTGTTTCTAACCTCGGGTCATGCATCAAACTCTAGAATGTAGAGAGAGGTATGGTAGATATAGTGTTGGCAAATGTTTTGAGAAAAGCTTAACAAATTCTAAAATCAAAACATCTGAGGTTCCATCTAATAACATGGAGAAGGTAAGTTTTATGATCTATACCGCAGCCAGCCAGCAGGGGGCGATCAAGAGGATTCGGCTTCACTTTGTCGCTGTCATGTCGTCCATCTTTATTAACAGTGGCTAAAAATATGTGTTAATTGCAAATATTGGTCAGTTTTAGCAGGTTTGTTTTTGAAATAAATATCTTAATTATAATGTTTTTGCAAAAAGGGAAACTGACATTCATATGAACCAGTCAGACATGGTGCTGCTCTGTTTGTGGAATCCTCTCGGTTTCCTGCCCAGGCCGTTCACACCCAGATACATCTCTACTTCTATGATCAATGCGTGTCTTAATTTCCAATAAACCGCGGGCTGGAACCATCTCTGAACTGGTGCTCCACTGGTCCGTGATTATCTTGTGATTTCTCTGTGACTCGTCTGATACCCTCCTTCATTCAGTGTGCGTCAAAACGTTTCAGAGTGTGTTTGTTAATCCAAATAACAGCGTAATGAGAGTGTTACACCACACCAATTCAGCGGGAGCGTTCTTAATTATGATATGTAATGAAAAATCATAATTGATGAACTGACTGGTAGCTCAGTAATGAATCACTTTCCATGCACATTTTATGCCAATTTCGTTTTGACTTTGAATAAACCCTAATTATCTACATTAGTGGAAGTCAATGCCTTAATATTTAATAAATCCCGGATAATCCCATAGCAATCAATTTAGATCAGAATCGTCTTCCACCAAAGGTAAGAACTGCTCAGCAAACTCATCCACTGTGGCCCATAATGATGCCTATTTATATGCAGGAGCTTTGTCAGACTGCATGATGGGTAATTACTTTATTTACTTCTAATCATGTCAGTGAACCATTGTGCCAGGGTTAGATTGGCTCAACTCATTATATTTATCATTTTCTCCTCTTCAGTCAGTTAGAGAGCAGTGACGACGGCTCCATGTCACAGCTCTCAGATCAGATCTGCTCTCGATGCTCAGCTCACTGTGACGTCATGAGCTGAAAGGAATTCTTCTTCCTGTCATGCAGACGATTCTAAAGGGTTTGGAAAAGGATTGGTCGGGTCACATCAGGGTTTGTTGAACTTGTCAACGTGTTCTGAGTAAAACTGCAGCAGCAGCAATCCCCTGGTCAGTTTCTCTAGTATTTAAACAATCACATGCATTCTCCATTGATTGGTAATTGATTGAAAAGTCCTGCTCACTGGTATTATGTTGTTTTAATCCTGTAACAAACACAGTATGTCTTTGCTTCACCTTTAACACACCGGCCATGTTGAATATTATAGCAAATCATATTCTACTTCAGAAAGAAAAACTAGGTTGTTTCAGATCCACATAAATCATATTTGACTTTTGCCAGGAGAGAACCTGTTTTGGTTTTGGTTCATATTCAGAGCAGATCAAGCTATTTTGAATTTTAAACTGAAAATGAACATTGTGAGACAGGAGGATGAAGGAAGATGACAAGTTGTTTCAGATCCAAATACAAATCTAGATATGGTGAATATAGAAATGGTTTCAAGAGGGGAAGTCGTCCAGGTTGAGGTGTGAATCACATTCTGCTTGATACTAAACCTGAAGCTGAATCCTGAAGTCTGTTGTGAGTATTTACACAGTTGGGTCGTTAAGTATTTAAATAATCACATAGATTCTCCAAATGAAAACAGACGATATCCGAAATATCTGTTTCCTTTTGTGTGATTGTGTGTGAGTTGTTTCAATCCCCTCCAAACAAAGTGTTTCTTTCCTTCACCTTTCACAGTCCGGCCATGTCGAATATTATTACAAATCATTTTCTATTTCAGATTGTTTCAGATCTATAAACCAAATCAACAGTATTCACATTGGACATTTATCAGGAGAGAACCTGTTCTAGGTTTTGGTTCGTATTCAGAGGTAAAGGCAGATCAAGGTATTTTGAATTTTAAACTGAAAATGAACATTGTGAGACAGGACGATGAAGATCCACATAAATATCTAGATATGGTGAATATAGAAATGGGTTCATGAGGAGGAGTGGAGGGCCAGAGGTGTGAGTGACATTCTGCTTGACACTAAACCTGAAGCTGAAACCTGAAGTCCTGTGTGTCTGGAGCAGATGCTGCAGCACTTAGCTTCTCCTCCTCCACTCCTCAGACAAGTGGAGCTCAGAACCACTGCATATTATAGTTTTTATTTTTTAAACTTACTGCTTGTCATTCAATGAAGCCTGAAAAGAGGGAGCATTGCTAAGGGTAGCTCACCCATTCAAATGGTAATGGGAAATGTCAAATCCTGCTTCTAAAGTCGAGCAGCGACACATGAGAGGAGCTTTCAGGTGACACACAGGAGTGGAAGCAGCCATCGCTGTCATGTCGGTGATGGATGATGGCTCCGTGCACCACAGCTAACTAACACTGAGTAGACCCGGTTAATTTAAGTGCCGCTAATTGATTTGGTTGTGGGTGTATTGATGATTGGATGCATTGGGGGTTCGTTAGCGTTGGAGCTAACGGAGCACAAAGACTTTCAGGTTAACGAGGGCAAAGAGGCTGGACACTTAGGGATTCGATTGTTTCACAGAGAAACCCCATAATGAGCTGAAATGAATAATTGATCCACTTAAACAAAATCATGCTGCTATTTTGATCATTGATTAATTATTGAAATAAATGTAGAAGGAAAATGCCCAAGATTTCTAGTTGCAGTAAATTAAATTAGATGATGCCTTGGTCATTATATTAAAATATCGCTGCCTTAAAACAATCAGTGCTCTTATTTTGAAAGGATACCGTTCTCTTTATAGTGAGATAACCTTTTCACCCTCCTCTCCTCTCAGGACCTCCGGGTTTGCACCTCCCACCGTTGCCTGGAGATTTCCGATGTAGAAGCAAGCCTCCACTTAATGCTCCTGAAAAATATGTAAAATATATGCAGAGGTAGAAGGAAAGCGTCAGAGTGCTGATTAATTCCAGATTATGTTTAAGGAGAGGCAGCAGATTGGCACATATCTGGTGCACTGGCACTCTAACGAATGCAATACCAACCTGAAACCAATTAAGCTGCTCTGTCTTCCCTCTGGGGGTCTTTGTGCAGCAATAAGTTCCTAATTGCTCAGGCCCCAGTCTTTTTATCTCCACGTTTTATCTCTATATTGCAATGTTAATGTTAATTCGCGGGGAAGTGCAGTTGATTAATGAGTGACTTTAATCAGGTTTTGAAATCACGGGATGCTCCCCCGATCCTTAGTGATCACGGTAAAAAAACGATATATGGTTTAAGTAAGTAAAAGAAAAATCCTGCATACGAGTCCTTGCTCGTTTTATCAGAGTGGATTTTTTTCTTGTGAGGAATAAAGTCTTTCTACTGAGGGGTAAGTCAATGAAAATGTTCCCTTTGTAAAATCTGAGTATGAAAGACAGCGTGGTTGATGTATAGCAACTGATATTAAAACCCAGTGGTGTCATTATTGGAGAGTATCTAGATAACCAGCGTCTGTGCTTCCTGAGCAAGTGGAATCCTGGGCTATCAGCTACAATAAAGAAAGACAGTAGGAAGAGGCAGTTAAGCTCCAGTCTTCCCCTCGTGTCATAATCCTTCCCATCTCCAAAATCCAAAGTGTGATTTCTCCGCACACTGCTAGAAAAAAAATTACCATTTACCAATTACACAGTGTCAGGACTGATTCATATCACTTTAATGAGAAATGACAGCAGATAGAGGACAGCCACCTCGGGTTGGATTTCACTCTCAGTGGCCGCCGGGGGGGGGGGGGGGTCTGTTGACAGAACTACCCAGCAGCCACTGGGGGAGGACGCCCGTCAGCGAGTCGTGTCCTCGCCGATACGACGAGGAGCAAGAGACCGGAGGAGGAGGAGGAGGAGGAGGAGGAGGAGGAGAAAAGCTCTCAATCAATTAGGACCAAGTCTCCTGGATGGAGCTTCACTCACTTAACGTTGTTATCAACAGTTATTGTTTATCCAGGCTGAGCTGACGCTGTTGTTCTGAAGGGATCCGTTTATTTTAGGATCGTTTACCGACTTGATATCATCGAGTGTTTATAAAGATGGACGACATGTCTCCACCTCCACCACTCAGAAGTGAAGCCGAGGAGGTGGAGCCGTGACATTGAGGTCATCTCCATGTTTTTATAGCATCTTATAAATAAGTCAAACCAAAAGTTACCGGGAAATGTTTTCCTCTAATTATTCAAGAGCGTTGTCTTTCAGTTTGAGAGCAAGACTTATTGATTCCATGCTCTTATTTTGGAAAGCTTTCATTTAAAACCCTGCGATCGCACTCAAACCACGATATTTAGTTTTGGCCGCGTTAGAATTAATAAAGAGGGGAAGTCCGGGTTATAATAAAGAACAGGAAAGCTGCAGTGCATTAACATGGAGGAGGTGGGGCTTATGAGCTATACTGCGAATAGCCACTAGGGGTATGATCAAGACGCTTTGTCACGTCATCAACCATTTTCTAAAGTCTATGTTCTGATATTTTCTAGGTTAACTTCCATCCAGACACAAAAGCTATTTTCTATAAAGCTTCCTGTGGTCAGGAAGTTAGAAATCACAGCACGTGTATGAGGCGTTATGGGTGTTGGTTGATTTAAGGACCGTGTGGGTGTGAAAAGTCCATCAGCAAGTTGTGCTTGTGTGTGTGTTTGTGTTTGTGTGAGTACATTTAAACCGATTCCTCTGGACCTGACTCCTGCCATGTGGTCTTGATTGCCACAATCAGTCTTTCCCGTGGCTCGGTGGACGCACAGCTTGCACTCTCACATTATCTGCACTTTGCCGTGGCTCCACGGTGTGAAGGATACGCAGGGAAACGCCAGAGATGGTTCCAGATTGGAGGTGATTATCACACCGGGAAGAAAACGCAGCAAATGTCCATATGGTAAATATATATATACTATATATAAACATAAAGGTTGAAGCAGCCCTCCGCTCACTAAAGAAACCTGAGAACTTCCTGTTCATACAGATTGAAACGTTAAGAACTACAGTTAGGCTGAAGTTGTTTTTTATTTGTTATGCCTGTTAAGTTTATTTTCTGCTTCTTCCTTCTTCTTAATTCTTTGTATTAAATGTCTAGAAAAAAGCTGGAGTGTCCGTTGTGATTTCCAAACAGTTAAAAAACCAAAAGGTTTTTGCAACATGACACAAAGAGGAGCACTGAATCCTCACATTTCAGAAACAGGAGCCGATTAACAACTCGTCATAATGGTTGTTAATTAACGAATCCATTAATCAGCCACTTGATTAATTTCTACTTTACAGCGTGAAATAAAAAAACAAAACTCTTTGGATACTATACTATAAGATGGATGGTGAGGGAGGTGGCTTGTATTCAATGTGTTGATTCTGATTTGAGAAGTTAAACTTTTTGTTTCTACACGTTGATGAGGTTTGGTTAAGCTGCCGGTCGGGCGTGGACATGTGACGGAGCCACGTCGTGCTCCTGTTCCAGGGACATCTCACTGATTTTCCTGATTTGTAAGAATTTTAATTAAGTCTCTCAGAAACACACGGATTGATTTGAATGGATCACCTTTCTTCAACACAGGAGACGGACGCACTTCCTGTTCCTACAAAGAAACGCTGACAAATTGCTCCGATAATTACAAAGTCTTAACCACAGGGAAGCAATTAGTGGTAGAAACTTCAAACTGTGAACGACCAACAGTACGTGTGATGTCTCTGAATCAAGGGAAACTCGTGATAAGCTTCCCAGTGATGTGACAGGAGAGTGAAAGCGAACATGTGGACTCATCGGCACTTTGACTTTTTGCACTCGGCTAAAAAGCAGCATCCCTTCCCCCCCCCCCCGGCATCACATTTTTTATTTAATTTCAATTTCTTGCAAATTAGCTCACAAAGAAAATGCAACAACAAGAAGTACAACACTGTTAAAAGGACCTCGTCCAGTTTGAGCCTCGGGCCCCTCGTGACCCGTCAGGATGTGAAATGTGAAGATTTAAATTAAAGAAATATAAATGTCCATATATGCTTCTGCAGGATTTCAGTCCATTGATCTATTTGCAAAACGATTGTGGATCAAGCGTGGCTGCTTCATTCGTTACCTCGTGACCTCAACTGACTCGCGAGGCCGGGATCGATGAATCACAGTCGGCCTCCGCTTGACACAAACAACACGTAGCCACTTATGCTAATCGTTATTGATGCTGACACAAAGAAACAGAGGGAAATATTAAAATGGGTTTGATCAAAATATTACACTGAGTGTGGTTGTCAGTGCCACGTGTCCTGGTCCACCCTGGTCCTCAGGAGGTGGGTTCTGTCGTCCTGAGTGGACTGAGACATTGATGGGATCTGCTAGCACCATCACATCAAGGCCGTCCTTCTGGTTATGGACAGATTAAAGATTTGAAACTTGGTCTCTTGCTCCAGAAAATGTCCGGACTCAAATATTCAGGACATTTTATAAAGTCCATGTCTGAAAGCCGCTCAACAAACATATTTATGGGTTCAAAATGTCTACAGAGATGAACGGTGACCTCTACAGAATATGTTCCTGCTCATCCCGACACAGACATCGTGTCCACTGTGAGCTTCTGTCGTGGCCTCGCTCAGAGAACTCAGGATTTGAGTTCTCAGCGACGACAGCTCAGGCGTTCCTTTCTCTTCTGAACATTATGTATCCAGAGGCTTTTGTATTTTTCCAAGGCCACTGTCAAACAAATGTCGCCCTTTACTCCACTTACATTTTCATTTTTGTGCTTCTACACGGTTAGGGTCCCTCTTTTCATCCTCCAACAAATAAAACAACAACAACAACCCACGTTTAGAGTTTCTTTTGTAGTCACCTTCAGGGGCCAACCAGTGTCTTCTAACACATCCCTTCTGCTGTTCCCCGTTGTATTTCATTTCCAAGCAACTGAAATTGCCTGCAGACGAGCTGCTCCCCGGCAGAAGATTAATTAATTCCAGGTTCTCTGGATGCCTGAGTGTTTGATTTGGGCTTACCTTCTGTTTTCTTTGACTTTTTAAGCGACAAATTGGGCTTAAAGGAAAAATCAGATTCTCCTGAAGCGTCAGATATGTTCTCTGAGCGCTGTGATGATGCTCAGCTCCCGTCTCTCTTCGCCTCCACCTGCCTCGTCTTCTTCAATTAGCGACTTTCTTCATCTCCCAGGAGGACTTTTGACAACCCCCCCCATTGAAGGGGGTGTGAACCTGTTGCTTTCGATGACAGAGGCACATAAATAGCTTGAAATTGCAATCATTCAACTGGGAGTTATGTGTTTAGTTGGAGGGAGCAGGAGCGATGGAGGACTGTAATGGTGAGGTATCCTCCAGCAGCTTTTTGAGAGCGAGCCAGTGCCAATTATTACCGTGTGTGTTTCCAGCGTGACGCCGGCGTTCTGGCCTCAAACCAATCTGCGCTCAAAACATCATCAAAATCAATATCGTTTGCACAATCTCTCTCTCACACAGACAGACACACAAACCAGCAAAAACACTCTGCTTCTTATTATCAGACTCACATTTTACATAACGTCCACATTATAATGCTACATAAATGAATTTCTAGAAAACTTAAACTTTCCCGTTCATGAATAAAACCCACAGTGATTAATTTTAATTTAATCGTGGGAGTGGGATCTCTCCGTCAGCACATTATTTAAGTGAGAATAGTTATGACCGAGCGGAATGTGTGTTCTTAGATTTCAGTCGAGCTTGGAGAGCAAACCGGGGCGCGCGGGGGGGGGGGGGGGGGGGGTTACCCAGCATGCACTAGGGCAGAAGTCAGGCAAACACTGACAGACAAAAACATCTCAGGTATTCAGTAGACTGCGCCTACTGACATGGAGGAATTCTTCACACACCGGGTATAACAGGCAGGATATATATATATATATATATATATACGTGTATAAATATATGTATGTACTGTAGGCATCACTCTCAGGATGCTCCCTCCTTCCTGTCTCTGAATCCACATGTTCACACTCCAGTCAACATCTGGAGGTGACAGCTGCGTGTGATTGTTCAGCAAACGACGGCACATGTGAGAATCTGTGTCACTTCTCCCCAGTCTTTTGTTTTGTGTTTTAATTAAAGTTTAATTCTGGTTATTCATGTTTTTAATGAGTGCTTCAATAAGAGCCAGTTATTAGTGAATAAATAAAATAATGGGAAAATAAAGTTTTCATCTCCTCTTATATTTCAAACAAAGATATGATCAACCCCAACTGTTCCTTCATCTCTTCTTGCTGTGGTTTCATCCAAGCCGCTCTGGTGAAGCTCACACATGAGTTTGTTTTGGCGTTGTGTAATGTTTCAACACATGGTACCACAACCTGACATTTGTCATTTCATTATTACACCCAATCTGTTTCTGCTGTGCGAGGAGAAAGGGCCGTTGTTTCCCAGCACATTCCCACCCCCCAAAAAAATATTCCTCATTATTAATCATTTTGAAATGAAATGAAATGCACCAGGTTGTATTGATCCCGCTTCTTAAAGATATCCAATCCGCTGTTAGCTTTTACGGCTAAATGAATAATTGTCTGGCCGGACAGCGTCTCAGCCACGTGCATCAATGTCACCGTGAAATGACAGCGAGCGAAAGAAAATACAAAAGTGCTCGAAGGCTCGAAATGAACCAGGTGGGAAATGTATAAAAAAATAAATATGCTCATACCACATAATAACCAATGTGGCCTGAAAGTCCTCTGCTGTCAGCGAGTGCACACAACCAGTCAGAATCCCATCGGCAGCTTGTTTTGCTTCCAATGAACATCTCAGGTACTGTAATGCAGGAGACCACCCGGGATGAATCGAAGCTGACGGCTTGTCTGTCAAATTTATTTCCATGACAGGCATTTATTTCAAATACATCATGTGCTGTTATACCCGGGGGAGAGGGGAAAAATATCCTGGTGACAGTGTATTGATATAAACAGGGTTTCCTGGCACTGGATATTAATCATACTTTGGATAATCAGCCACCATTTGTACTGCGGCTGCACGGAGACATGTAATCTGTCTGCAGCCGTCAGTCATCACAGACTTATGGAAGATGCAGACTTCAGTGAATGTGGACTCATCAGAGCCCTGATTAAGCATTGTGTGCTTTACCTTTTTAATTATCCGTGGGCTAATTTAAAGTATTGCCTCTGATGACAACTCTAATGGCGACGCAGCCGTCAAACTCAAAGCAATTTGGATTGATCGAGAATTGTGTGAGCTCTGAAGTTTCACAAGCCGGAGACGCTCGGCTTGTCTTGTGCAGGCCACATGAAATATTGGAATGAACTGGCTTCAAATTATAGATCAATGAGAGTCATTTGCATTGCTTTGATTCTGGGACGATACAGAGAGTATCAATGCAGTTCTGAGACTTAAGAGCCTTCAGGGAGTCCCCTATATAGACTCATACTCTATTCATATTTGGATTAATTCATGTTCTGATATGAATTTGTCAAGAGCAATGCATCTTTAAAAGAAGTTCCAAATTAAAAACCAGAACATTTGCTTTGCACTGCAGCGGAGAAGCCGAGGCCCAGATGTCCCACTGACATTATGAGACGGACAAATCGGTGTCACGTCTTCCACCTGGCAGGACGTCTCCACGCCTGGACATCGGTGGACCCTTTTCTGACACTAATAAGAGTCCGAGGGGGGGGGGGGGGTGAAATCCAGCTGAACACCGGCCAGTGGCACAAAGCTGAGGCCTGTTTGGAATCGATCTCCTCGCAGACTCCCTCCCATGTTCACAGATGCTCAGGGAGAGTGAGTGACGTGGAATGAACAAGGTTGTGTGATCGCGGTGCACGGGGGGGGGGCATCCATCCGGTGTCGGGGTTGCAGCGGGAAGCGTGTCACATCTTCCTGTAGTTTACACTTTAATGAACTGTTCTGATTCCTGTCGTTATTCCTGCTAATTGAATTCCTTGTTCCTCTCCGCGCCGGCTGGGATTGCCATTTTTATCTGCCGTCCTGTGTATGGGGGGGGGGGGCAGGAATGCAGAGCTTATTAAAATGCAACATTTCCCTTCCGACCATTTGCATCTAATTTTGTACAATTTTCTTCAAAATATTCATACAGTGCAGCGTCCTATGGCTCCGTGTCTCATTGGTATTCCGGCGCTGTACGGTGCTAAATAGCTTCGGCTTGATAGACTGATTCACAATATAATGTCAATCAAACATTCTGGACACCACCACCAACAGGAACCAAAGGTATCGGGCATGTTTTATTCATACAGCTTTAAATTTTTCATTTTTACTCAGACTTTCTGCAAAAATAACAGTTTAGGACCCGTTAGAAAAAATAAACACAAGAATAAAAAGTGGCCACAACAAGCCAGTTGTAAGCGGAACGTGTTTATTCAGTTGTTATCAGTATAATTGGGTTCATTAGAATAATTAAGCAATCTGTCTGCTGAGCATAATGACTGGAATAGCAAAAGGCTGAAGCTCCTCTAAGTGTTTGGATGATGGACTGTTGTCTCAGGGGCAGTTTCTGGGGTGAATGTTGTGTATTTGCTTTGTCATCGCGATGTCTTTGTGATTTATGGACTGGAGTGAATCCACAGAACATGTAATCACACAAGTAATGAGCCAAAAAACTGAGAATACAAACTTCCCTGGACCTGAGACACAGAATCAGGTGAAGGTCTCTTCTTCTTCTTCTTCTCTTTTAAACGGGGACACACTAAATGGGCCACCGTGCACACTTTGCGCTGACAACAACAATTCCAATAATTACAGTGCGAGTCGAGGCCAAGGACACGCAAAGGGAGAGTCGGCTCACTTGAACGCCCACTTGTTTATGTGTGTCAGTGAAATATGAATTCCCATCACTTGTTTTGTAAGAATATAAAAGGTAACAGTTAATATAAAATAAAAAGTTTTGTACATAATCTTACAAAGAAACAAACAAAACGACCAATAAGAATAAAACATAACCTCTTTGGCCTTTAAGCTGCAGGATCCACAGACTGTGAACAAAGATGGAAGAGGTTTCTTCACATCCTCCCACCGTGCAGAGAAGAAACCAAAACCCTCCTGCACGAGAACACCACCATCTTGTGCCAATGACTAGTGAACATGGTGTAAAGCTGTTAGGATTTGTTGTGATAAGACTTTTTAATTCTGTTTGTGTCCCACCTGCTAACACGGAGGAGGCTCGATGAATGACCTATACCATAGTCAATTCACTAGGGGGCATTTGAGATGGTGTGGCTTCACTTTTGGGCACCATCATGGTTTCTATATTTTAAATACACACTAGGGTCACACCAGTATGTGTTTAGAGTTTTTAAGGTTTGTAAAAGAAAAACACATGTTGTCGTTCCCTTACCTCAACCATGTTAGTGACCGGGACAAGGATCTATTGTACCGGAAAACAAACAGGTTGTGTGTGAATATTTTACTAATATGTTCAATATCTACACAAATACTTAATTTAACAAAACGCTGTCATCATGATAGCAGAAGGTGTAAACCTGTCACAATCACATTTCAGATAAAATGTTTTGCTTTGTGCAAATTACGGGTGTGTGAGTGTAATTTGTCGGAGACACGATTGAAGAGTGTCACACTACTGCCGCTTTGCCACTTGATTATTTTTGAGGCAATTTACACAAACAACCGATGCTTTTCTTTTTTCTGCTGAAGTGCCACTCAGGAGTAAAATGATGTGAGATGAGTAATGCTATTCAAGCCGGAGTCCAGAGCCTGTGTCCTAACCCTAACCCTAACCCTACCACACAGACCGCATGGCGGAAGCTTCCAGACACCGAGGCTTCCCACTGAAGAAGCATCGACCAGTGCGAAACGTCAGGATTTAATACTACTCAACGGTACGTCAGCTTTGACTTTTTGATCTTTTAAAAACTCTGGGTTTAAAGCAACTTGCTTTTAAAACTATTTGAAAACTTGTTTGTAATCATTAAAGCTAGTATTTTTGGATTGTCCCTGGGGGGCTGCTGCTATAGGCCTTCCTTGGTCTTAAAACATTTGACTCCTTTTAAAACTCTGGTTTTAAAGCAGCGTGGCTTTTAACCAGTGGGAGCCTTGTTTTTCCAAACTGAAGCTAGAAATGTTTTTCTAAAACATCCTGAAGGTATCGGCCTAGGCCTTCCCCCGGTTTTATAAACAGTAGACTCCCTCTCTAAACTCTGGTTTTAAAGCAACCCTGCTTTGACCAGATAGGTCTTGTTTTTTCTAAAAACTAAAAACGAATAGTCTTAAACATCTTGAGGAAAACACTACTTAGGCCGTCCTCCTGTTTTCCAAGATTGGACTCTGGCTTTAAACAAAAAGAACTGTTTTCTCCTTTTTGTACTTGAGATTACAAACCTCTTTTCTTGGGCTCCTCGTCCCGGCTGGGACAAGGACCCACATCAGAGACCTATTTTTATATATATATTTTTTTTTTTATATTTCCTTCTTTTCTTTTTTTGGACTATATTTAAAACTAACTATCTGGAGACCTCCCTCTCGTCCTTCTCTGCACTGAGACGTTTTTTTTCGGAGTTCCCTTCTTGTATTAGGTGACCCACCTGGCTACGGGACACCAAAAGCACCTGAACCACGTCCTACTGGACCACTGCCCGTAACGCCACCCCAGCTCCAACTAGGGGGGCCCAGGAACAAACAGTCAGCAGGAAACTACGGGGCCTGTCGTCGCCAGGCACTAAATTTGACCTCGCCTCCGGCGATTGGACAAGCGTGTTTGTTGATCCAGGATTTGAGAAGGAATAATTAGACACTTATACATGAAGTTCTGGAAATTGAACATTTATTGTAAAACAATGAAATACTTACAGAGAGTCTCTGGGGTTCTGCCGGACACGTCACCAGGTTCATTGGATCATGTCGAGAAGAAGCCCCCCACATCCTAAGTCCACAGTATTTATACAGACACAGGGGGCAGCACAGAGGCGGTTCTTTTTCTTTGAGAGAATTCAGTTATTGGCCAGATGTATACTGTTTCCTCAAAGTGCAGTTTTTTGCAAGCACATCACTTTCAACTGACCAGGTGTCCCACTACTGTGGCCTTGGCCAACAGGGAGCCTGCTACATCGGAGAGAGACAGATTAGACAGAGAGGAGGATTTCATATCTTTTTCTCACCACGTTTCATGAAACACCTCTTTGTATTAATTCTGGCATGACCTCTCTCTTCCTGAGAACCTGTGCTTGTTGTGCAAACCCTGTGTCTGAGTCAAAAAGATAGACATCATCCCAAGAAAAGAAACAGTTGTAGCATAAGCATTATTGATTATCTAGATTATGCAGCTAATATTTATTCACAGGATATAGGTAAAATATAGTCACAAGATACAGAGAAACATAGATATCTCAACAGGCCTAGGAGACCTCCACCTACACCACCAGGCAGACCCACGTGGCAACAGGACACCTAAGACACTTGAACCTCACCCTACTGGACCACGGCCCAAACAACATCCCAGCTCCAGCTAGGCGAGGCCCAGGTATAACCTATCAAGCCATCTACGGGACCAAGGAGAACTCCACCTACTAAACACCAGGGTAAGAGCCCCCTCCAGTGATTTTCCAAAATGTCTTTTAACAGAGTGAAGCCCGTACCTTCGAGTAGTTTAGGACATAGGCCACAGCTCACACATACACACAAAAACACATCCCCACAACCCCTGATGTCTGTAGGCACGCACTCAGCATCATTATGCAAACATGGCAATCCATGCAGGATAACAGGCATGGACACAGCACCCACATACACATTACATCAGGCACCAGACCCGGCAACCCGAACGGCGTCAAAACAAATATTGTTTATGGTGTACAGGCTGTACACCATTAACAGGTAACAGATAATGCAATTACTAGCAACACTTTCCCACCCGGGATGATGCGTCAAGTAAACAGATTAACAGACTTCATCAAACCGGCTACACCATCAGACACCACACGTCATAAGGTTCAAAACAACACAGACAACTGGATGAGAATAAACATGGTTATATTACAGGAACATTACACAAATACAATACACACCCTCGGCCATACACCACACAACCCCATAGCTTTTCAAATAGCTTCTGGATGGGCTAGAAAGCGATATGGCCAGAGACTCCGGCCGGATACCATAGCAACAACAGAAGGTATTCTGAACAGGCATAGACAACACAACAACAGCAATAACAATAATAAACCTTCTATCAAAACAAAGACCAGGTTGGAGGGCTCCCTCTCCACCATCCCGGAACTATTGGACGAAGAAGAATTCCCACCACTACCAGTCAGCAGTAAGTTACCCCCTACATTTCAACCCTATTTAATTCCACAGGCCCGGACACCACTTCTCCCCACCCCCACCCAGCGCCAGACAACACTGGATGGCCTACAACCTCAACCCCAACGACTCAGACAGGACCGCCCATATCAGACCAACAGACAGAAGGCATTCTTCTTACCCCAAACCAGGCCCCCCCTACAACCGACACTACCTGACCAACCCATACCCAAACCACGACTAAGACTATTGAATGGATTACCGACCCACCCAAACTACAACAAGGGCCCTCTACAAACACAGAGGGCACCTGTACCTTTACTACTGACTTCCAGACTAACCCCTCTAGACCCAAACACCTCCACCCCTCCCACAGTGAGGGTCAGGAAAATAGTCTCCTGGGGACCCGAACCGGCCTCCCAGGAGGCAGGAGGTATCATAAAACTAAACCCCAAACTCTCCCCCATCTTACCGGCAGTGACTAGACGGAACTCCCTAGCAACACGACTACCTCCAAGCTCCAGTACCTCCGACACGCCGACTACCATTACAAAACGGACACAACAAGTAGAAGCCCAAATCCACCAATTACCGGACACACACAACAATACCCTAGAATTCCAATCCATATCATTAAACACACAAAATTACTCAAATACCTCCACAATTAACCATGACACTATTTCCTCTTCCCCTTCCACACCCACAGGTGTTGCTGGTCCCCCGAATGGCACAATGGAACAGCGAGGAGCCCCGGTAACCACAACGGGAGGGTCATCAAACATGATGAGCGGGCAATTAAAGGCTAACAATGCCATTGAAACCACATCTGAGACCTCCCTACCACTCCTCCTCGGAAGTCCACCTCCCACTGGTGCCGTTTGGGGATCCAGCACACCTCCACTCCCCGACGATAGCCCCGCAGGACCCTCCTCCACCTCCTCCCCATTCAGCTTACCATTACACATTTCCACACCAGGTAATAACCACCCTACATTACACATTGCACGACACACCCGGAAACTCCAGGACTGGTCTTTCAAATGCCGCAGACCAGTCCTGGTGTTGGGGGATTCAAATATCAACAGAATCCTCCCCCACAACAACCCAGACTTACAACTAGACAGCTACCCGGGGGCCAACATGTACCACTTTTTAAAGATCTGTGAAAAAACTGTACCCAACCCTAACACAAAAATAGTGGTCCTCTCCATCGGGATCAATAATAAGGACCAGGACCCCAGGCAGACTTCCTGCAAACAGTTAAAATCTCTGTACAAACAAGCCCAACTTGCCTTCCCTAATGCCGACATCTACTTCCCTATCATAAACTTCTCAGACAACCTCAGCAGTAAACAACAGTACAATTTGAAATACATCAACAACACAATAGCCACCTACTTCCCATTTCTAGCAGAGATCCCTCACGATACATTTGTAACAGAAAAGGACAACATCCATTGGAAGCCGGCTACTGCGCAACTCATTTTCGATTATTGGCGTAAACAGTTAAATTTATAGTAACACCCAAACCCAAACCGGGCACAAACGCCACCCCTAACCCGAACCCTAACCCTAACCATAACCCCAACCCCAACCCTAACCCTAACCCTCCAAACCCTGTGCCCCATACTGACCCTGCAGTCGACTTGGGGTGGAGCTCTACAGCAAACATACTTAACTTATCCACACTATTTACTCCAACTTCAGATCAGATCCGGTTATTGGAAAGGGGTCTTTCATTCATCCCACGCCCGTAGCAGTTTGACTGGGAGGCATTTCATAGGGATTTACACCAATATAACAGAAGGTTAAAGATCATCTATGGTAAACCGGAACACTTCCAGACACCCTTCATTCACAGGTCTAATTGGGAACCCACCACGGCTCAATCACACACAGCCACAATAAACCTGGTGCAAAAGAACAAACAGGCCCTGCGTTATTACCAGCCCCCAGGGGACGTTGCTGACAACCTCTCGGGGCCTGAACGCAGGGCCTTAGAAGAACTTACCCAAAATCCTAATATCATCATTAAACCCGCGGACAAAGGCTCAAAAATAGTCATCATGGATAGACAGCAGTATTTACTGGAGGCAAACAGACAACTCTCAAACACCACACATTATAAACCCATTCTGTCAGACCTACAAAGTCAAACCCAACCACTCCTCCGTAGTGTTATACAAACTTTATATGACAATAAAACCATTAACCACGAGCAAAAAATCTACCTGTTTGGCCCCGACCAACCCCGCCCCCGCCAGTTCTATCTATTACCCAAAATCCACAAGGAACCCCCATCATGGACCGTACCCTATGAAGTAGAGAAGAAGTCTCAGATTGTAATAGTACATCATACCATATTTCAGAATACATCGAACATTTCCTTGGACACCTTTCCAATACACACCCAAGCTACATCAAGGACACTTATCATTTTATAGATACCATCCGGCCCATGGTTGTTCCAAATCAGTCATATTTATTTACAATCGACATAGACAGTCTATACACAAATATCAATACACAAATCGGTATCAAGGCTATCATATCCAACTTCAATAACAACCCCGACAACAATAGACCGGACAAAGAAATTATTCAACTCCTTACCATCTGCCTCAACAATAACGACTTTTCATTCAATAACAAACAATCCCTGCAAATCCACGGAACAGCCATGGGTCAACGATACGCCCCGTCATATGCAAACATTTACCTGAGCGAGTGGGAGCGAGAGGCATTGGCCAAGTGCACCCACAAACCCCTCACCTACCTCAGATTTTTAGATGACATTTTTGGAATATGGCAACGTGACATTTCTTTATTTTCTGATTTCATTGACACATTGAATAGCCACCACCCGTCCATTAAAGTCAAGTACATCATAGATCCACTACAAGTTAATTTTTTAGATACAACTGTTTTTTTTGACCGGTCAAATAATTAGTCATACTCACAACTACTTACCAAGGTTTACTTTAAAACAACAGACACACACGCCCTTTTCCATAAAACTAGCTATCATCCGAAACACACATTTAAAGGCATTATTAAATCACAAATCATCCGTTTTTATAGAATATCATCCCGTGTAATAGACCTGCATTCTTCCATCTCCATCCTATTTTGTAGTCTCAGATCTAGGGGCTACTCCAAACGCTTCCTCCGCCAAATCAAGACCAGCACTTTGGCGTCTCTCGCTCCTACTTGCTCCATTCCCCGGATTGCTCCACCCCGGGTCCCGGTACTGTTCATAACTACCTTCTCACATAGAATCAAAGGACTACATAACATCATCAAACAGAACTTCATTCATACTCAAACCCTACAGCCGGCTTTCCAAAATCACATCACCATATCAGCTTACAGGAAAAACAAAAACCTCCACAGTCTAATAATACGGTCAAAATACTCTGATAACAAACTACCAACACAAACACAATACCACACACACTATAAAAACAGAAAATGTATCTCAAACCCTCACAGCAATACAGCATTCCCCACATTAGGCACATTTACACTCCACACCACCAACGTAATTTACATCATTACATGCACCACCTGCAATAAACATTATATCGGTGAAACCAAACACTCCATACTCACCCGACTAAAACAGCACCTGTATAACATTGGGGAAGGCAAGTTAACCACCCCCCTCATTAATCATTTTCAACTCCACTCGGTCAATAAACTTAAAATTTCTGGTCTGGAATCAGAAGACCATCATGGACCATTGGGCAGAGAAAGAGGACAGAAAAATTATGGATTTTCAAATTAAAAACAATCACACCAACAGGCCTCAATGACAACTAAATATACTCACAGGACACCCACCCGATAATCAGTTTAGATTTCCCTCTCATGTAGTTTTCTTTCTCAGCTCCCCCGTGTTTCCCCTCCCCCCTTTTGTTTTTTCCCTCTACAACCAGCCATTCTGCCTGGGTCCACTCAGGCCCCCCAAGGCACCACTTTAACACACATGCCTCGGGGGGGAATCATAGATAAAATTAATCCCCAACCACGTCTACCTAGTTTTTTAATTTTATCTTTATTTTTCCTCCATAAATTTAGACGGAATGACGCCCAACAAATACTCCAACCCAGGCAGCAACCGTATTCACCCTTTCTCTGCCCCATGGTCCTTGCAGACATGCTCTGCCTTGGGATCATACCCTGGTCCCCCGTTAGAGGGAGCGGAGCTCTTCCAACCTTGCCACCACTTTAAGATCAATAGGCCAGTGCAAATAAACCATAATCATGAACCCTGAACTCTAACCCTAACCCAACCCTAGCCCTAACCCTAACCCTACCACACAGACCGCACGGCGGAAGCTTCCAGACACCGAAGCTTCAACCGGCTTTTAGTTTTGAGTTATTATTTTAGTTGAAGGGCAACATCTCAGCTCCCAGCACGCCACGAGGCCTCCGACACTGTTCACTCACTTCCTCCAGAAAACCAATAAACAATATCTTATTCATGACCGAAGATACAAAGGTCAGTATTTCTGTCTCATTTAATTTCTCATAAGTAAATATTTCAGAAAAAGGCAGCAGCTCCTGACAAGTGGATACGACTGCAGCCCAAAGTAACACTTTAATAAATAACCATTGTCAGAATGATTTCTTTTAAATGTTATTCTTGATTATGATTCAGGAATAGTGTGCGTCTACAAAATGCTTCTTCTTGTTTGTTCGGTGTTGCTCCTGTTGTCGTCTTGCATGAATATTCATGTGAATAACTTGTGTAATTAATTGCATTTGCAGTGTTCTTTCACCGCGGACACTAAATTGAACTGAAATTAAATGGAGCGTCATAATTGCATCAGAGAAAGATAAATATTCCATACGTACGCCGCCCCAGGACACCACAGTGAGCTGCAGGCAATGAGCCGAAGAGTCTCACTGCACAACGACAACAACCTTCAGGTTGTGGGTCAAAACATTCAGCAGCAAAAAGACAAAAACACACACTGAGGTTTCAGATCATTTGTGTATTTAACGACAACATGAACGTTATTATAGTTTAGATCATTTTCATACATGGAGTTAGCATGATGACGTGATAGGAAAGAAGGTTGAGCTTCAAGAGGCTAATTAACGGATTCAGTGGTAAAATAGGTAATTACATGTTTTGGGAAAATGTGCTTCAATGCTAATGTGGCATTTAAACAGATTCTTACTTTAATTAAAGTGGTTTCTGGGTAAAGTCCCTAACCTGATCCTCACCTTTTTAAATTAACATATATGATATAAGAAGTATTCTTAATTCTGTACAGAACCTGACTTCTGATGGAAGATGTGATAAATGTATTTTGTCCTTGGTTGGATCAAATGTCATGTGAATATGAAAAATAAAAGTATTTGTTTCAGCAGATTTAATTTATATGATCAGGCTGAATTTTCTGGAAGTAAAGGTCAGTTCCTGGTGGGGGTGGGTAGAAGTGGAGCACCGGAGAAGACCACCCCCCCCCCACCATCCACCACCTGAGAACCATTTCCCCACAGTGATCATATAATACATTCAGTCGCAGTCAGGGTGGGGGGGGGGAGAGGATGGACAGATCAGGAGAGGGAGAGAAATGATGAGATGTTTGACCACATGGCTCCAGAAGCTCCTCAGTGCTTCTTACCATACGTTCTTCACGTGTATAGAATCCTAATGGAGGAGGAACTTCCTGCTTCTGAGGAGCATTCCCTCATCTGTGGTGGGGGAAGAGCACAGGTGGATGATGTGGATGAGATTTATACATCAGGCGATATCGATAATAATCATGATTTATGTGTCGTTATTTCTTTAAGGTTAAAAACAGATTTAACACATCACAGCAGTTATGAACCAGTGAAGTCTCCTAAACGCTCCCACTAGAGCCCAGCTGAAGGACGACTGGGCCAGCGTGAAGCACCAGTTTCCATTAAACCAGTGGAGGAGCACTTGAAGGTCAGTGGTTACTCCTTCCTTTCTCTTTTCAGAGGCCAAACACTGGGGCTACCTGCAGGTGATTGGTTCACAAACACAATGCTGTGAATGACAAGCACAACGTTTCCCCGGCATCTGCCTTAAGTCGAGTGTCCTACATATTTAAAAGACTATTAAAGCTTTAATGAAGTGTTCAGTGATGGGTGATTGAACGCGCTCAGTCAAAATGGAGTGATTATTATTCTGCCACATTTACACAATACCCTTCGTAAACACCTGATGCCGCACGGGTTATTTATTTATTTGTTTAAATTAAATGTCTCCCAAAAGGAATTAAATGAGAGGAGTTGCAGACCGCTCATTTCCATAATCTAATGCTGTGTTTATGAGCTGCCGCGGTGCAATTTGAATAAGAATGAATCCTGATAGAGAGCCGGGGTCCGGCGGCGTGGACGAGTGCCCCCCCGAGGTTCCTGAGTGCCACACAGCTGGGGCTCCTGAATCCAAATCCTGTTTCCTGCTCAAACCGACGGGCGCCTCGCGAACACAACAAGTAAATAAACAATCAGGGAAGCTGAGTTCAGTCCGGTTTACTAATACCTGGTGGGTGGAATTATTACTGAGGTTGGGTTCATGTGTTGGAGAAGAAAAACACACCTGCACTGGAGACACTGAAATGTCCAAATTCACCTCGGGCATCGAGCACGTTACGGTTTCCGGTTCGATTCCGGTGGTTATTGTTAATCCACGTTGGGGCTGCACACGGCTTCACATGTCCAGTTCTCAAAGCAGAGATCTAAGAACCTTGTGGTTGTTCCCAGGCAGGACATTGTCATCCATCCCTTTCTTTCTTAAACCATTACAAATGCTATTAACATTATAAAAGAGAAGTTGAGATTCCAGTCTTTAGGCAGTACAAGAATTTGGTTGAGAAAGAGGATTTAAGAGGAGTGTTACTTTTGATTTGAGGGACATTTGTTGTCCTGGTTGCAACAATGAACACGTCCATGGTTTGACAAAAAGGAAACAATGAAAACAAAGCTCCACTGTTTGAATATTGTAACGTCTCCGGATGAGTGTGAATATTTCATCCGTGTTTTCACTGAGAACCGATTCTCCTCAAGGTGAAAGCCGGGCTCCAAACAGATGTTTGAATAAGAATAAGAATAATGTGTTCTCACTGAAGTCCCTGTCCACGGACATCAGGACGATTTGATTCTACATAGTTAAGTGTTTCAGGGAGAAAATCCTAAATCTGTATGGGGAATTGTTTCAGATATTGTTCTATATTTACAGTAGACGATAGAGCTGGATGTGCATCACACCCCCGGACGGCTGCTCTAGGTCGTCTCGCCACCGTCTCCGTCATCTGGGGATTTAAACAATGAGTCTGACTGCGTAGGTCCACCAAGACATGTCCCTAACAATACAATGTCCATCCTGAGGTTTAATCCTTTCATTCCATTGTGTGTTTTTTCTTCTTCTCACCTTCTTGGGACCGAGCGTCTCTGTGTCCCACTTACAGGAGCTGAGACAGAGCTGCACGTGTCTCTGGGGCCGCGCTGAATGGGGAACCGAGGGGCCTTCGGAGACAGGGGGGGGGGGGGGCATGCACAGCACGCCAGATAACGCAGATGAACAATGGAAACCAACCCCCCCCACCCCCTGCAAACAACACAGAGCCCCACGGGAAAGATGGTCGTCCAAATTCTCATAATGCATCACAGCCGCAAGGCTATTTATATATCGTCTCCTCTGATTGGCCGAGGTTCTGCGTCGTCTTTCCACTTCTCTTCTCCGTGTGTACATGAGGTTATGAATCACAGGAGATGATTTCAGTTCTGACGACACGACCACCTGGATAGATCTGTGGCTTATTTATGAATATCAAAGTAGAGATGAAAGTACAACACAAATCTTTTGTATCACGTTATAACGTAAAGTATCCACATTACAACGTGATACGATACAAGTTCATTACCTGACTTGTATCACGTCATATCAGAATCAGAATCAGAATCAGAAAGTATTTATTGCCAAGTAGGTTTACACCTGCTCTGGTTATTGGTGCATACAATGAACATAAAAACATAAAAGCACAATAAATACAACACACATAAGAAAAGCAATAAAAAAACAATATATATTTACTCACTATTTACTTCTTATTTACTCACTTTTTCTAATATTTATACAAAGTAATATTTATTTAGACTTAAACATATCTAAATAAAAATATATAAAAGATAAAATATATAAAAAGTGAAATGCAAAATGCAAAACAGTGAACATATAATGTGTTAATTTAACACATCTTTGGTTTCAAGTTATGTTTTGGACGAAACAACGATAAACTTGTGCGATGGGCAAATGTTGAAGATAAACACAAAGAGCAGAACAACATGCAGTGTTGTCACGAGAGTTGTGTGTCACTGACAGTGAGTCAGACAACCCAATTACACTTGTGTGGCTTTCAAAGTGATTTTCACTCAGGTTGACCATGTTTCAGTTTGAGTTGTGTGGCTTCAAATCACAACACACGTCATCTCAAATTTAAGAACTCACAATATCAAAGAGAAACAAGCGAGAACCAGCGACTGAGGAAATTAAAATTAAAACTTCCTGATCGACAGAAATACGACAACAAACACTTCAGACTCTTCAGGAATCTGCCGTGTTTTTTCATTGAGGCGAATCAAACCCCTGTTGCTGCACCTGCATCTGGAAAACGTCACAATATTGACTATGACTTATTTTAGAAGTTATGATATTAGATAGGATTTGAGTGATTCCCCCAAATGCATGAATTATTCCCTTAGGAAATCAGTGGAAATGTTAAAAACCGTCATAACTGGTGTAAAAGAAAGAAAAACACAACAATTAAACTGTTAAATTCGTTTAAATAACAATCCAAACAAATTCTCATCCCAACCTCAAAGCACAGAGATTGTCGCTCAAGGTTTGTCTCTATAATCATATAAAATATTGAAATAACATTTTGAAACCTTCTTGCACTTGGACGTGTTTTTTCCAGTGTCAGGGTCGATGCCTCACCTTCATCACACGCTTTTTAAAAAACATCCTAATTAGTCTCCATTTTACGATGATTAATTCCATTCATATGAATCTCTCGCCCTTTATTCCCTGTTATTGAGAAGGTTGTTACAAGTGGACCTGACCTCCTGCTGAATGGCTCTTCTCTTATGAAACATCATTAATATAAGGAGTGTAGAGTAGGAGCGATGGAGGGGGGGGGGGGAGTGCTGCCACATTCAAAGAGAAGCTGCTCCTCGGGTCAGCGTGTCAGGATGTTCTGTGGATTATGAAACTGGTTTTTCATTTCACTGGGGATTCATTTGAAGATGAGTCTCCAAAATGTCAGAAAATTATGGAAACTGTCCATCAAATTCTGTTAGGAAGTCTTTAAATGCCACGTTTTGTCTGAAAATAGATTTTGTTTTAGTTGTAAACTCACACGGGAAAACAAAAAACAACACTTTTAGTTAAAAAACAACATTTTTCATCTCGGTACAGTTTCAGCTCCGGGGTTTATGATTCAAAAAAAAAATTCACACGATTGGTTTTCTCCAAACGAGCCACGACAACACAACAATCGAGTGACCACAAAAATCGGACTCCTCTTCAATTGGCGAGTGGCTGGAGGTCAAGTGAGGAATTACCAGCGTTTGCATTGCAGGTGTTGGGTGGGGGGGGGAGCAGCAGGTGGTCTCATCAGGTTGTTGTGCTCTACTGTTGCTTGTAGCAAGTCATGTGGAAAAGTGGAGAGGAGCACTTAGGGTTGTCTGTGCTTGATTAATAAGGACACCGAGAGGCAAATATGTGCACACAGTCACCGGGTAATGAGCCGCAAATGTGATTAGGTCTTCACGCTGCACCTGCTTCCAATCGAGCACACAGCTTAGCCTCGCCGTGCAAGAAAAAAACACACACACTCCCGGTGATAAACAACATCCCGGTGTTTGTTCACTGTGTGTGTGTGTGTGTTGTGATACCTTTGAAGCTGTCGACAAGTGAGTTCTTGATTGCGTCGCTGTATTCTCTTTAGAATTAAAATACAGACGTTACTTTCCCCTTTTTTTCCAAACAGGTGCCTGATTGTATGACGCCGCTCTGGCAGAGTGGTGTCACCTGACGTTCAGTGTCATGGAGGGTTTGGTGATCGGTGGAGATTAGGAGTTGAGAATTGGCCACGCGGGTGAAGGTCGATCATCTCTGTGGGGTGTCCTCCTGCAGATGTTGATCACACCTGCCGTCGTGTGAGCTTTGACATAAAAAGCTCCTGCACCTGATTTTCATCATTAAGGTTTGAAGCTAATTCAATTCATCGTCTCTGCGATGATTCGCTTCCTCTCCTGAACATTTGAACCCAGCCGCACAGTAACATGTTTTTATGTTTTTATTATTTGGTTTCTATTGAAACTTACGTTGGAATTTCAATATAAGAAAATCTAAATCGAAAACTGTGCTCCCAAATATTATTAATATATATTTGTGAATGACACAGAAGAAGATGGTGCATCATGACCCTGCAATTAAAAAAACAAGAACACTATGTCAAATAACACTTTGTGTTTTCTTTGTGTATTCATTGTATATATTTTATTTTCAGCATCACAAGATGTTTGCAAAGTTTACTTTTTTTCATTTTGTTTTTATGGATTCACCGACGTGAGTGAGCATAAAATCATTTGTTTCAAATATTTCAGATCAAAGATTCAGGTCTTGGTTGAATATCAAAGTATAAGACTAACATGAGGTAGTAAGTGGTGTCTGGTTTATTTTAATGTTTTTATTTGTATGTTAATCACTTCTTTAAAGTTTGAGAAAAATCACTTTTCTCTTTTGACATTTATGATAAAAAAACTAATTTATAGAGAAACACTTTTTAAACTCAGCGAAATATAGCAGAGGATGAAATGTGTGTGTTTTTTTACACACTAAGTTATTAAAAGAGCTGGGAAGTTTCTGCTCCTTTCTTAGTTTCATTTGCATATTGTGGTATTAATAAAAATAATGTAACATCAGACGCTCTCTCTCTCTGATGAATAGCCTGAATCTCTGCTGCTCTGCCCTTTCTCAAATGTCTCGGCGGTAGTGAAGGCCGCTCTATTGGGGCCATGAGGACACTTCTCTGCTTTTTAAAACATCTTCAGAAATTAGAATCATGCAGTTTTATTCAGTATTTCTATTTGCACGTGTATTCACTGTCTTTTATTTCATTTATTTGTCTGTTAGTACTTTTGTAGGGTTGCTCAAACTAAGCACTTTGCTCCGGGAAAGGGAAACTTTCCTCGACTTGCAGATATCAATTGACGATTTGAAATGCAAATGAGTTTATTTATCTTTTACTTGACATTAACATTTAAAGACTCTGAACTTCTGTCAGCAGTTAGTTTGATTTTAAGAGTTGATATCAGTGACAACTTGAATTTTAGATTCAAAAATCCAAAGTGAAAGAACAACCCAGACTCAAAATAAAGTTGAAATCTCTGCAAAAAGTTTTCAGTGCTTCCGATCGACTGATCCTGGATCTGACCAGCGGATCCTTTGCTGCAGCTTCACACAAACTAATATCCACCTGTTGCTTCCCCACACACTAGAGCAGAGGCACTGGGACGTTTTCCACCGCCGCAATCAACTCCTCGTGAATTTCACGTGCCAGGTAAATAAAAAGATGCAGCACACGTAATCACATCGGCTGGAAAACAAAGAGGAATGGACGTTTGATTAGCTGTTTACACCCAGTGATCAGGAAAGATTCAGCTGTGGCCAACTCCCCCTCAGCCAACAAGCCTGTCCACCGTCCACCGGTTGTTTGCAGAGCTGGCTGCCGGCCGCTGGACAAACAGACGCCTGCTCATGAAGTCCAGCCGGCTGCTTCATTACTTCACTGCCTCAAACAGGGACCTGGGCCTGTGTGGTGCAGAGCGGCAGAAGGTGACCGCTCTATATTTGAGGCGGAGACAGGACTTTATTTCTAATTCTGCTTGTTTGAGGATCATTCTTGTTTTAATACAAAGAGCTGTTAGCCTCCTGCTCTCACAGACACACACACTCACACACACACACAGACAAACAAACCACATTTTGCATTGACTTCCATTTAAATCTACATTACAAGTCTATATCACTCTATAATCTAAACTTAAATCTAGGTATATTGTCCCCCCCTTGTTTATTCTCACTAATTGTCTCATTCAGATTATTTCTACCCGTGCTGTTGGTGCTTCTTGTTGTTCAGATTGCATTGTTTGAAAGTAAAGAGCAGGAATACAGATGCATGGCCGGGAAGTGATCCGCGAGGCCTTGACGTCTTCCTCTCAGCAGAGCCGGCTCGTACAAACCCAATAAACCTGTCTCCATCGAGTTACGGTCGTGTTAACACCCACGCAGAGTGAAGCAGGGCAGCTGAACCCAGGAGCTGCAATCCTGTGACATCTGACTACTCGTGCGCTAAAACTGTGGCAGAAGGGAAATTTAATTTCCACTCCGCCATTGATCAGTCCGGCGCTGGAGATGTGGAGGAAATGTGATCAGGTGACCGGGCTCACTGTCAGGAAATCTATTTTTACCTGGAGCTCTTTGTTTTGTTATTTCCATCGTTTATTAGATTGGAGCTGAACCTCAAACCTGAAGGAAGGTTTGTGACGCACGTGACACTGGTTTGATAATTTCTGAAAACAGATTCAAGCTGTTATTCAAGAGGCAACAGAAAATTAAACACCACATTATGTCGAACATTAAGGATATAATTACTAGCCTGGCTTGTAATAGCAATATCTTGTACATGCCTTTTTCCAATAGGGCCATAGATTATCAAATTAATTAAACATTAAGAGAATAATATATTATCAAATTCATTTTAACATTAGGAGAATAATAGATGATTTAAATTCTAAAGGCCTGAGAGGTAATTCTGTAAATTGAGCCAAACAAAAGAAACCGACTGATCTGGCAGTTTGATTCACGTCCGATGGAAGTGAAGACTAATCGCTCTGGATTTAAAATGTGTGTCACTGAAACAGTCGCAGATCTGTTGGATGATTCTGTTCAATCGGTGAATCAGCAGCTCAGTGTCCTCCTCACCCCAGGCCACAGCTCCGGTCGGGGGGGTTCACCACAATACACCTGACTCGTGCACACTCATGAATCCTCTGCACTATTTACACTATCTAATTTATCCAGTTACAATTATTGTGTGTTGACAGGTGTTGATTGGTTCGTGTGTGTCCTCTCATGGAGCGGATGTGTTGCTCCAAACTGTCAGAAACATTAATTGTGACGGATGGGGAGTTTACATATCTACATCCTGAGGGAGATTAACGCTCACGATTTTCTTTATTCATGTGAAGAGGCTGTTTAAAAATACGATATTCCACATTAGCATGTCATGATAAAATCAGAAGTATTAAAAAAAACATGCTTAACACATGTACGGACATTAGCAAGTCGTAGAATAGATGATGGAGATTACACACATGCAGTATAAGGAAACTGATGAAACAACACCGGGGGAAGAAACTGTCATTATCAATATATTATCATCATATTTAATAAAAGAAGAACCCCCCCCCATTTTGGCTGTGCAGTAATGCAAATGCACACGACTGAAGGGGTCAGGCCTCATGTTTTAATCATCTCGTACAATATCTGAATGCAAATATATACTTAAAGAGATATTTCTTCCTTGTTAAATATAACATATATATATATATATTTATAGCCTATATCATTTTGAGACAATTTGTGGTTTGTGAATATTGGCTTTACAAAAAGGTGTCCTAACCATTTAGAGTTCCACATGTAGCGCTCAATGTTAGCGACCTCCTGCAAAACTGATGCTATATTTTGTGTTTGTGAGGTCACGGCTGTTCCTTCATAATTCATAAGATAATGTGTGTATTCCCAAGTGGCTGTGTAAATAATTCATGTTTTATACTTGCACACAGAGCTTTATTTAGAATACAAAATACGCTGACATGGTAAATTAGCAGCGACGAGTCAATTCAATAAGTTTGGTTGAAAAAGCACTGATAAGTAAATCGTACTTTATTGTGAGTGGAACATAAAGCAGCGTCTCCTCCCAAGCTGCAGCTTGACATCCTGCAAACAGACGTTAATTATAACCTCTCAATAACAAGTAGCATATCTAATATCCAGAGCACGATGAAGTCATAACACTGCACGTTTGTTGGATCATCAGTGAATTCACAGGTCGTCAGAAACGCGAGACACTGGAGACACTGGAGACACTGGAGTGAGTCACCGGGTTACGCTCTGCATGAGAAGCACACTCCTGCGTAATCACCAGCCCCGTTCATAATTGACTGACTGATCTTTGATTGACTGCTGCTGCAGATGTTCATGTAGCAGCCGTATGCTGATAGGCCGCGACTGCACGGAGGACGTGGCCCGTGATTGGCTTTCTCCTCACGCACGCCGCGTCTCGTAATGTCAGTTTTTATAGGCTTCAGTGAAAGAGTCCCTAATATCCCCTACATGATGAGAGGAGGCTTTACATGAGCGTAAAACCCACAAATCAGAATGTAAATCAGAGTGTTTACCGGTGTCGGTGGTGTATTAGGAGCAGAAGATGGTTGAGTTAGTGATTCTCTGAGTTTAATGATGAAGCCTGGCACCACAGGGACCGGACGTGTGGATGCTGCAGAGGCAGGAGGAGACGGAGGCTTTAAAGATGACGTGAAATTAAAATGTATTAAAGGAGACGTGAGCGGTGCGTGGCCCCGGACGCTGGAATGTGTAGCCGTGTTTCAAGTGATTAACTGGGCAGAGCTGTCGGGGGGGGGGGGGCTCTCTGCTCACACGAGAAGATTCCTTATTTTCACGTAATATCGTCCTCCTTAGATCGAGACCAGTCGGGGGTTATATTCCACAAATGATCATTACTCTTTACTGTGTACCTCTCGTTTCCTTCACCGAGATCAAATCACCAGTATGACCAGTGGAATCCCACGTGTTGCTCGGTCATGTTTTCATGGTTACACATTACTCTGATGGACCTGGCTTTGATTTCATTAATGCAACGATTAAAACGGAGTCGCAAACAGAATCATCTTAAAAATGTACTTCAGAGGTTGATCAGTATTTATAAGGGAAAGATCTCAAAACCAAAACAAGCCTATTTGGAAAACTAGCTCCCCAAATTAGTGTGTAGCATCCATATCTGTAATATTATGGCTTCATTTCAACGTGAGGAACTACAGATGTTTCTCAATGTTTATAAAAGGTCTATGGTTCAGCACTACTGGTTCTAACAAGCCAGTGAATAGTGTATTGTATAGTTAGCGAGGGAAATCATATGAGATATAATGTTAAAGGACATTTTCCACATTCTAACTTTAAAATCAACCTATAGCATGATGGTAAAAACACCATTCCCACATCTGCGTCCCCTGATGTGGACACTATGTGGAATTCCAGGAGGCGCAGCACCATATGGCAAAGAAGAAAAAGAAAAGCCGTATATCTTGCAGGAGCAAAACATCTAAACGCTGTGAGCCCCCAGCAGTGACCTCCTTCTGCATCACTTTACCCTTCTGCTGCTGGAGCCTGCAGTCGCTCCCCCGGGGGCTGAGAGGTTCTCAGGGAGAACCGGCTCGCAGGCCGGGTTATCGGACCTTTGGATCGCGGGATAAAGGCAACAATTGATTCATTATCTCTGTGCATCAAGCTCCCTGCGGCTGATATGGATACTTGTCAAAGTGTTGGTGGTTTAATGGGCAAACATTCAAGGTCGGAGGGAACAAAATAAGACAAGGGGGGGGGGGGGGGGGGGGGTAATTTGCTGCTGTTTCCAATCTGGCAACAAGACGACGGGAAAACGTTTTTTTAAAAGCGACAGAAATGCTTTTCAGAGATAATCCTCGAGGATGTTTAACTCTCTTCTTCTTCCCTTCACTTTATCGTTATCCTCTTGTTTTCCGGACATATTCTGCTGAATTAATCCAAAATTAATGTTTAATTTTTCTCTCATCACAACCTTGTACAACTCGAGCAAGCACCAGCGGACTCGTGACACCGTGGCTGACACCGGTTTGACTCCGCAGCTCCCAGTAATTTCAAGTGGAGCCGATAATATATATTCTCGTGTGTTATTAATCTGAGTTTCTCTCCAAAAGCACTTCTCGAATCCTGCTTCTCCATCTCAATAGACAAAGGGGGGTGGGAGGCTGGGGGGGGTGGAGGGGGGGGAGATCCATTTTCTAGTTCAAGGGAATTCAAATAAGGGGAGGAAGCGAGAGGCTTATCTGATCAGAAGTGAGGCCTTTGAGCAGAAACGCTGACAGGATCATTAAAGCGCAGCACAGAGACAGGCATGTAGAACAGTACTGATACTTCTGTTCACCTATTGGCAGCATAATAGATGACAGGCTCCCTTTTGACTCCACATGCTGGCCTTGCAAATTTTCTGCTATGTAGGAGCTTGTGATCAGTATGTACAGTTTTGATAGAATATTCATACGATGAATAGTTAACACGCGTCTCAGCCTCTTAAACCCCCATGTGGCAAACGTCTTTGACCGAGCTGATGGAGGAGGGGGGGGGGGGGGGTTCATGCAATCTGGTCTCTCTGCACTTTCACCTGCTGCGTTATGTCCGCTTTCCAATTATTCATCGGGAGAAGTTATTTCTGCTAAGTAATGAATGGGATACTGTAGATTTAAAGGGAGGAGGGGAGGGGGTTGGGGGGTGGGGGGGGGGAGCAAGGCATTAAAATCGATGAACTACAGACCTCGATCTCAGGGAGGTCTGCAGAAATGTGTTTAGACTCTTGCACTTAATCAAAGGTTATTCGCTAATCCCTCAGCGTCTCACTAACAACTTCCTGGAGTGTCTTGCAATGTCAGTGTGCACACATCATAGGTCACACCCCCCCCCGTCCCCCCTCCCCTCCAACCCTGCTGCGTCTCCAGTCCAAGTGTCACATCCAGTTAAGTGAGTGAAGCTGCCACTCTGCTGCACCAGCAGCCACTGGCATTGTTTGTGTCAGTCAAAGCCAAATCGGAAATCAGTGGCTTGCAAAAAAAAAAGAACCCGAGTTATTCAGAGTCACAATCCAAAGCCGGGAGGTGTTGACAAAAAGAGAACGAGTAATCTGAATGAGGACAGAAGCAAAACAAGCAGGTTGACCCCAGAAGCTTCTTCTGATGCAGGGGAACTCAAACAAGTCGGTTCTTGCAGCAAATGTGGGGGACATTCATGTGGCGAAGGGGCGGAGCCTGTAGAGCAGCAGGTGAAGGGGCGGAGCCTGTAGAGCAGCAGGTGAAGGGGCGGAGCCTGTAGAGCAGCAGGTGAAGGGGCGGAGCCTGTAGAGCAGCAGGGGGCAGGACATGACGTTTAAATACCAACACGGATATTACGTGTTTTGTTTACAGAACATGAACACCAGCGTTGGCCCTCATCGCCAAAAGCTCACGGATCTCTTCCTCTTTCCAAGTTGACGTCTTCGTCTTTGATCTGTTTAATTCTGAAGTATTTGTTTTAATTTTTCATCAATCATATGTAACGATCATCATCACTGCTCAACTTTTTCTGGATTTATTCTAAATTGGCTTCAAGGGATAGTTTCCCAACATTTAAGTTTTCCAAAAAAGGCGAGAGCGACATTTCGTTCTCCGGCTCCTCTTCAGCCAAACGTCTGGACTTCGGTTCAAGACTGAAATCAGCTTTAGTTTCACCACAACTCCCTCACTTGTCTACTCGTCATGAAATGAAATTAACGAAAATATCAGTTGAAGTAAATAGAAATAGCAATACATCTTATGAAATAGGCCGAATGTCAGGTGGCAGACACCTCGTGTCTCCACGGTCTGGCCGCCCCCTCCGAGCCGACCTGGAACACAAAGGCGGGAGATGATCGAGTCTCAGTGTCAATACATCAGCCCCCAGAAAATTACCTCTTCTCTGCTTGGCCTACTTTAATCTCTGGTCCTCTATTGAGGGAGTGAACACTCTCTCCTCCGTCCTATTGACAACGTAAAATAGGTTTGCCAGCTTGATTGACAACTTTGTCCACCTGACAAAATGTAATGCAGTGGAGGACAAAAAACAGATCAGGAATTCTGAGGAGCCAATCTGCTGCTGCCGATTACATTTTCTCTGCCGTCTTCTTCTTTTATTGTATCACATGGGGCTTTTGAAGTATTGAGGCAGAGTGTTTCATTGTGAGTTCTCTGCTCCTGAGAAAGTGTACGTGTGTGTCTGTGTGTGTCTGTGAGTGTGAGTGCGTACACGGTTGCATAAATATATGGGAAATATTCCACAAAGCTCAACATAAAAGTCATTAGCATTACATTACACTGACATTCTGAGTCGGAATAACAAAATACAAAAAACCTGAATTCTTCAGTCGCCAAAAATAACACAACACACAATCAGCAGCTGGAGTTTGAGACCCACAAACTCAGTGCTCTATTTTTGTTTAAGCAATTGGAGCTAAACAACTCGCTGCAATTGCAGATATCAAACCACATATCCTACTAAATGCAAATGTCTTAAAAAACCAATCAAGTCCTGACCAGAGGGCAGAAATGAAACTATTATCACTCTGAAGGTATCCACGGGCTCATTGGAGTTGGTTTTAAAAAAGGTTTCCCAGAGACTGTGCTGCTCCTGCTGCTGCTGCTGCTGCTGCTGCTGTGGGAACCTGGATATGATTTCAGCATCTGAAAGAAATCTCTATATAATGAAAATGAACATTTGCAGCGGGACTGGAAGTCAGTTCCACCCGTGAAGGTGTCAAAGCAATTCATCCTCCAGGTTAACTAACAGCCACACGAAGGCTCGCTGTACGTTCCAAGGCCTTTAGAGGCTGGATGTCAAAACACCGGCTCGGAGGAAACACAGAGCTGATAGCAGAGAGAAAAAAACAACCTATTATTAATTAACTAATATTCATTATTAAATTAAAATATCGCTAAATAATCGTTTAATGTTTAATAAGTCGGATCTTGGTGTCAGCGATCTTGAGGAGATCAATCATTTAGAGAGCACTCGTTATAACGTGCTGACGGATCTGGAGGCAAACAGTTTCTTTACAGTTTACTTAAGAGCATTGACAGATTTCAAACTGAAATATTAATGAGAGAGAGAAGACGTGTCACTTCTCTGCCTGAGGTGAGAGTCATACTGTGTTTTTCCATCCAATCGACGAAAAGGAGAGAAACCGGTGGTGTTATAGATTAGATAAGATTATATTAAACTTTTTTAGAAGTACATTTAGTACAAGTAATTATACAACGCAATGCAGTTTAGCATCTAACCAGAAGTGCAAAAAAAGGCAGTAAAGTGCAGAGTATTTTGCGTATTTAAAGTGGAACGTAAATAAATAAGAAATGGTCAGTGAGAAATATATATTGGAATAGTACAGTATGAACAGGTAGTGTATGATATAAGAACCATGAGAAGTAAGAAATATATATGGAATAGTACAGTATGAACAGGTATTGTATACTATGAGCAGTAGGAAATATATATGGAATAGTACAGTATTAACAGGTATTATAAGATATAAGAACTATGAGCAAGATAAATATATAAAAATATATAAATATGAATATACCATAGGCGGAATAATACAGTAGTAAAAAAGTAACAGTGTAGTGCAAATGTTCAAATGTTCAAATGTTCAAATGTTCATAGAAGCAGATGCTGAGTGTGTGTGTGTGCACGAGTGATCAGCAGCTTTCCGAGCAACACCCACGATCCTCAGCTTTGAATCGTAATCGTCAAATATTTGATTTCTCTCCTGGAGTGACCTTTTCATTGTGTGCCGTGTCAACGCAATTACAGCTTCCAAACGAGTGTTCAAATCACCGTCTCCTTGGAAAGACTCGCAGCGACGCAACAGTGTCGCCCGATCGTGTCAACATAATTGAATTAGCCGAGGGTAATGACGGCCGGAGCTTGGACTGTGCCAATAAAGAGATTCAGATATGGTTCCCAGATACCGGAGACGCCAAGCCGACCTTGTGTTTTGCATACGAGATGATTACATGTTTTAATTTTTTTATTCTGCTCTGGAAAGAAAAAGGAAAAGTTAACTTTGATGTGAAGCTCATTGTGCTTGAAAATGTCACGGTTAATAATTAAGTTAAATGACACAAGCATATTTATTCCATAATGTTACAGATTTTAAAAGGAAATGAATGGACAGCCCGATCAGAGGCTGCAGCTTCTCCCCGAGTGCTGAGGAGCCAGAGCCGGGGTTTAACGACGCCGTTCTTACACCTTGCCAACAGAATCCCTGCAGTCGTTTCCATTAAGTCGGGGGGGGGGGGGGGGGGGGGGGGTTGAACCTCTTTCATTATTTTATCTGACCTTTTACAAAAAGGTCGGCTGCAGCGCAGCTCGGCGGTTATCACTGTTCTCCGAACCGAATCAACCCAAGCATCAGTCATGGTTAAACTAATGTATCATAAGTAAAAGCCCTGAAGGGCAAGTGGAGTCAGGAGCCGGGTGGAGAGGAGGAGGACGAGTCCGATGCTCATTGTTGTGGGAATTTAAAAAAAAGCTCAAAGTGATGGAAGGTAAAAGCCGAGTCGTACATCACCGCACCATGTAACATCCTTTATGAATAATCAGAAGGAGGAGGTGAAGCTCCTCCGACGTGTCCTCAGTTCCAGGCTGGGGACAAAATGAGTGGATCCAATCCTTTAGGGAACGGAGACCTTCTACTTTTCCAGCGGGGGGGATTAAGGTAAGGGGATCCTCACTTTAAGGGATAGAATTGGGTCTGGGTGGTGAGAGCTGGTGGAGGCTCTGCCAGGGCCCGGATTATTCTGCGGAGTAGAGAAGGAGATGAGCGGCTGCTGTGTGTGTCTGTTGCTGTGGATGCCAGTTGTGGTGACACACTTTATATTGCAGAGGCTGCAGTGTGTTGGGACATAGGGGCTGTGGGAAGAGAAAATACCACACTTACATGTGTGGGTTAAAGACACAACTATTACCAAGAGGTAGTAAAGTATTACACAGGGCAGGGTTTTTATTTCTATATATCATCATATCGAGAATAATCAGTTTAATTTAATGGAATTATATATTTGTCTGTAATTCCGAGAGCTCTCAGTTAAAGCAGCCTTTTATTTGGGTGAGGATGACCTTGACCTAACCTTGAGCTGAACCAGGACAAACGGACAGATCTAGTACTTTATTTTCTTTAACATTGTAAGACGTTGTTACACTAATGTCTCAGGGAATCAATAAAATAGACATATTCAAAAGAAATACTTCTATCTGAGTGTAAATTGGTGCATGTGGATTGGATTTACAGTGGAGTACCTTTCTCTTTGAATGCAGCAGAGTGGAAATATGAAGTACTATTAACTACTTCATCAAATTGTTTCCTAGTATTTGAGTACACGTCTACTGGACATTTTACGCCAACCCCTCTCTCATCGTTTGAACCGTCCATTAGTTTACAAATGTGTCCCGGTAATGGAGACCATCAGGCTTGACCACGTCCTTCACCCGCTGCTCTGGAATATATTCATCCCACGCCGCCAGAGATCCGGCCCTTTTCCCTCAGAGCTGACAATTTTCAACTGGGGGGACAATGTGCTGGTCAAGGTTGCCGTCTAATAAATGACTTCTTGTCATGTTTGCAGACGCCCAAGGTCCCTGACGTCCACCAGCTGGGATGAGACGTGTTCCCCGGAGCTGATGTCACCGTGATCAAGAGCACATGACGGGCAGACGCCTCTGAACCCGGCCCACAGATTCTGTTCAGATGTGAGGCCGCTCCATTGTTCCCTCCCTTCATCTCGCCCTGCCCCCCAACCATCATCCACCTCCTCCTCCTCCTCCTCCTCCTCTTCTTCTTCTTCTCCTCCTTCTGTTAAAAACCAGGAAGGCATATTCATGAGGGAAGCGTAATTAACCAGTCAGGGTTTGGATGACTTCCAGATGGATGAGTTATTATTGCCATTATTGATACTGGCTGGCATGAGCCCTGCTATCTGGGATTAATGCTGTTAGAATTTAGAAGCCTGACACCATCTTACCACTTAGTCCCATGATGAATAGTGTTAGGCAAAGTCGTTTGCACTGACACTCACTTACTTCCCCTCATTTTATGTACTTTGCTTGCCTTATTAAGGCTCTTACCACTGGCTTAATTGCCTATTTAGAATTCTCCTCTTTGTGACCTAGATGTGTTTTATTTGGTGAAGGTAATTAAGTTACCTGTAAATATCTTTGCGAGAGCCCCATCCATCTCTGTTATGTGCGTACTCTATTTTTGTTTTAATTAATTTAATGGCTGCTGTGTCTGGACGCCATTAACCTCGCTGGAACCGGGCGGAGGAATCCGTGGAGCTCGAGCGTTCGATGCTGAACTGCGGCTCAGATTCGTATTGATGCGCCGAACCCAAGTATCAGTAAAATGTTAAAGAGGAAGAGAAAACAAAGTGTCCTGATGAAACGACCTCTTTCAGGACGAGCTGCCTGTTCCCTCGTTTCACACAGGGTTTGGTTTTAAACAGTGTTTGTCCTCTTTCCCTCGTTCCAGCTGGTTCTGCTCTCCCACGTTTCACGTTTATATTCGTGAACATGTTCCTTCAATAAACTGCAGGAAACAAAAGGTTTGCCACAGGTTGAGATGAGAAGGAGGGAACACGCACAGCAGAGTGGAAGTCAGCTGAGGCTGCGTGAACATGAGGTGAAGCCTCTGATGTGGTCGTAAAGTGTGACGGAAATCTGGAGATACAAGAGGCTGGAAACAACAAAGTTATCTACGTGTATTTAATAAGGGGCTTTCTGCAGAAAAAGGATCAACACAGGGAAACCTCAAGGGTCTCAGAGTGAGGATGAAGAACAGTCAAAAACACACATCTTGTACAGGAGGATTTAGGGCTGTCCCTCTGAACCATTCCAGGAAGGATCCATGGTGGGGGAAGGAGAGGAATCTAAACAAAAAATCTGATTCACATGTTTCCTAAGGTGATAAGAAGATATGCACTGCTTCCTTTGATGGGTAATTAAGTCAAAATTGGTCTCACTGTATTTCAACACAAACAGTGACGACCATTGTCAACCTCCACTCGAGAGATTTGTGTAACATTGTGACAAACACACACGTTTCCAGGCTGAAGCTTCCTCATGACTTTGAAAACCCGTCCACGAGTTTCCTCTGGTTTTGTGTAAGTATTTGCAGAACTAATAGTATTTCTCAATGTGCTGGTTTCCTGCTGCAAAGTAAGCCTGAGAAATTCTTTAATACAAAACACTAACGCCTCGCACAGCAGAATCAACTTAATCCTTTATGCATTAATACAATTCATACATAAATTTACGTTACACGAGGATTCATACATTTTCCATACCATTAGCCTCAGGTACACTTTGGGTGTAGTGCTGCTTAAGAACTCTAACACACTATGCGGCAAAATATGATTTGAATATGAGCTCTATGATTAAAATGTGATTGTTTAATTCATGTAAGATGATTGGCTGTAGACGTTCATCTTTAGTCGTTAAGTCTCCACAAAACAAGAACACCACTTAGGACCGTGAACATCCTTGATATCGACATCGACCTATAAGGACGCAGCTTTTGCCGCCTATTAAATGTTTATTTCATTTCTAAAGGAAGCGGCAAACTGTGTACAACATCAGCCGAGGGGGGAAACAACCCATGCACAGACCTTCCAGGGAATCCTGTTGTGAGGAGTATCCATTAAGAAATGGGACATATCCCATCACCGTCCCTACCTCCAACCCCTGAGAGCGTGGAGGACATGGCGGATGCCCTCCAGAAACACTTAAACGACATGAAGGAACAAGCTCTTCCCTTATTAATGTGCTCTTTTACAAAGCAACACACCACACACAGTTCCCCCGGGGACAAGCAAGTGCAATGAGTGTAGCAAGTGGGTCTGTTCATTTTTTAAAGTTGGGTAACCTGTCCTTAAAGGTACTGTAGTAAATCAAGCTGCTACTTAGCTGCTCTGGTAGGTTTTACTCACTTAGCACATAATGTTTATAATGATTCATGAACCACTGAGCTCTGACAGAAGCTGCTACAGGAACCGGGCCGTTTGCCGGCTGCTTGTAAACACACTTACATCCCGAAGATAACGAGACTCAACACATACATGTTCGGGGTCAAATTGATAAACAGCAAACGTCTTCTTTTGCAGGTTTTGGAGAGAATTATGGCTTTCGGCAGAGATTGGCACTTATGGCCATGATATGTGTTCACAGTCCACAGGACAGGGCTGAATGCCTGGGCGGCGCTGTACCTATTAAAGGTGGTGCTTTAGAATGAGGGAAATGCTTACTTTGATTTCCCTCAGGCCTTTTGCTTTCTGAGCAGAATGAAAATGCCCCTTCTGTGGCAGCATAAAAGCTACAAGCCAGCAAACACACAAAAACCCCACATGCACACACAGGCAGCTGCACGAGCGCACACTTGTGAGCACATTTTATTGGCTCGTGCTCGCACAGTTCAGCACTTTATTTATTTTTTTACCAGTTAAAAGATTCCTTCATCACTGAATGACCTTGTGTGCATTATGGGATATGATGGATGCAGGGACGTAGTGCAGCGTGACAAGCGGATGGATTGTGCATGATACAGTAGTACTCACATTTCAGTGCAGGGATGAAGAATTATACACGGGAGCTCCGACGCTAAACCACATTTGTTGTGCGGGCGAATTTGCAACAACAAAAATGCGAGAATATGCTTTTTCTTACGCAGATGCCCCCCCCGCCCACTCGCACCTTTCCCTCCCTACGTCTCCGCTGATCAAAACACGGGGATGTATATGTTGATGTGGGACCTGATCTCAGATCTCTGATCCCTAATTGCACACAGGCGATTAATGATTCTCAGGAATAGCACGAGCAGATGCGCTGCGTGGCCAGAAGCGCTTTGAGTTTGCATTGCAGAGAAGGGGGCGAGGGGGGGTCTGGCTTGGCCATTGGCATCTAACACGAGATCCCACACTGCAGGTGGTGGAAGTTGTGGGAGGCCAGAGGTCCTTTGTTTATTCGTGTGTGGCTTTAAATGCATGTGGGTGGTGGTGGGGGGGGGCACAGTATAGATATTGCGATTAACCATTTCCCCTTGGTCTCATCACACATAAAGCTACAGGCTATTATTAATCATTTAGCAGGTTTGGTGGTTTGGTTCACTGCTCATGCACAGAGCTTGTCAGAGCGCGTCGTGGCAGGGTGTGTGTGTGTGTGTGTGTGTGTGTGGGGGGGGGGGGGGTTCCGTTTGATTAAGTCTCTTTAGCCTTCACATCCTCCCATCAAAAGGTCACCGTGCATCCTTGTCTGATCGCTGCTCTTATACTTGTTCCACATTTACATTTTGTCACGACACCATTAAATCTCGCCCGACGCACACAATGTGACACACACGGCCCGTGCACCGGGTTCCTGTTCAGCCTGGACTTTGTTGTGCAGTAGATCGTCATTAGGAAACAGATGTATTCTATCTTTCGGGCTATGTGGTGTTTAAGTACTTTCTACTGCTGGGGAAATGTTTAACATAAATAACCACCCACACACGACTTCCCGTTCGTTAGGAACCTTCTACCCACCACCCACCGCTTATAAGAGTAAATGAGAATAGGTCCATGAGCTGGTTTTTCTCTCTGAGGATCTTCTATTGTAAAGAAACAAGCCGTAAAAAAAACACAACAAAAAGAACCAAACAAGAGAATAATACTCTTGTTTGGTTCTATTCTTTGTTATTGTATTGTACTCGATGTCAAAGAAGCAGTGAGATAGAAAAAGAAAAGAAAATGGGAAGAACAACAACACAATATCTGCATTTGTTGTATTTAAACGGGTTGTTGATCGATGTCCTGAACAAGAAAATGTGAAACCTGAAATGACAGAATGAGACTTGTAATTGCACGGCAGCTGTGGTACCATGAAACGTTTAATTTAAAAATTACAAAATCACTAAAAGCTGCAATTATGAGAAATCATGGACTCCTCAGTTCCTGGCAGAAACACACATTGACACAACTGATTGTCAAAAAAAGGCCGAACGACTGAGGCACCTGTGTTTTAACAGGGACTTCGACCCGTGTGCTCAGAAAGGATGAGGCCTTTGTATTCTCTCTGAAGTGGGATCAGAGAAACTACTACATAAATTAATGAACAAACACCAGCCACACACACAGCAGCGCCTGCATCATACTGATGCAACAACAAAGCAATCTAACACTCGCCTGGCTGCTGGTTATTGTGCTGTGTGAAATTTCATGCACTGATTAACATGTAAGGAAGTGACGAGGGTGTCATCTCTTAGCTGCGGGGGCCGGAGCCGCCTGGCTGACATTCTGATCCTGAGTTCTCCTGCAAGTTATCGATTGTTTATGTCTTTCTCACGGGGGGGCGGGGGCAGGGGGCGGGGCCGAACTCAGTCTGACAAACGGGACTTGAGATGTTTGCTCGTGCTCGTTCGCTTATTGAAACTTCCTGAATTAAACAACTTTATTAAAAGCTTTTTAGTAAATCCAGCACAAAGTTTAATCTCTATTAACTGTAACATGAGTTACCTGTCTGTATTTTAATGTTTTATATCTGTTTGAATTTATTTCCTTATCGTGGAATGTTTTAATCCTGTTAACCACTTTGAACTGTGATTTAAAACTTTAGTACAGTTTTAAATTATCTTAACTATTATTGTGATTCCATTCTACTCAGTCTCAGTGGAGCAAATATCTCTATTGAATTTTAGAGTAATTAAATTAATTTCCACATCTGGATGAGTTTGAGTTAACGTGGCGATTTGGGAGTTAACCTCAGATTTGTGTAATTTACAATGAACTTGTGCGAACTTGTGCGAATAAAGTTGGCCCTTTGCTTAAAACCACCACAACACAATGTCGGCTGCAGCTCTTGGCAAGCGACCATCACCACCTGTGGCAAAAAACCTGCTCGGTGGAAAACCATTATATCTTGTGTTGCGTTGGAACGGCAGCTCAACAGACACTCACTCATCTGAAGTCGCTTTAATTTGAAATGAACGAGGCCCTGATACTTTGAGGGAGACGGGGACAAAGGTTAAACTCTCTGAATGGAACGCAGGTGAAAGAAGACTGAGTTTCCGTCCATTGTTTATACTGCAGCAGAGGAAACGATGAGATTCTGCAGATCCCCCCCCCCCCCCCCACAGTCCCTTGTTTTGTTTTACAGGATTGTCTCTGACATTTTTGCCATTTCTAGACACTGGGTGCTGACGATGAGAAAGCAGCTGAATGCCGGAGCAACACTTCTCCTTCCATCCCAGTTCAACCAGTACAGTCAGAACAGAGCTTTGTTTTTCCTCTGTTCAAGTCCCCCAAAAAGAAAAGTCTCTCCACAAGGAATCTCAGATGCTGAAAATTAGTTCCTTTGTGCTCAGTTCTTTATCTTCTTAAGTCACCAAATAGAATTCCACTCAGGGAAATAAGCAGCACAAGTGTGTTTTAAATGTAAAACCAATAAATTCCTGACATGGGTTTTTGTAGATTCATATTTCAGCGAAAAACGCAGCGCAAATCAGATGTGGAAATACCGGAGAGTAATGAATATTTCATTGTAAAGCAATGATCACGCCTCATGTGGAGGAAAGAGAAGGAGCCCGAGCAGGCGGCGCATTGTGAGTGAGAAGAAAGCTGATGCTGTTAAGTTCTTTATTTATTTCATTAGCACAGCACTCTATGGAAATCCTTGTTTATCTGCCTGGAGGGAATTCCGGATTCAGGAATGAATTTTGCTGGATGGCTGTCAATATCAAGCTCTTCCATTATACAGTAGTTTACCTCCAGTGATCTCTGTAGAATTCATCAGCAGTCAATCAAAGGGAGTTTATGCACGGCCCTGATTTGGTTTTCTCTTCCCTGCAAACACAATTTGAATACCCAGGGCAACAGAACAGTGAGAAAAGGCATTACACATTCATGTTGCCCTTACTCTCACAACCAGGAAGGGGTTGTTCCTCCTCCGACACGTCAGTCAGGGGCAATCAGGGCTGTTTGTACACACGCCTGCTCCAGAAACACGGGGGGGGGGGGGGGGGGGGGGGGAACTAGGCTGATGTGGAACGTATAGGAAACGGGATGAAGTCGCTCCCATCAGATGTTGGAGATGTTTAAGATCAATTACCCTTTGAAAGCTGCTGTCATCACAGTCTCACCACAAAGCTCCTGTAACGTTCTACATTTCCAACGACCGGAGCTGCTCGTTCAACGGTGTCTCCGAGCGGCTTTCATACTCGAGTTACATGCAATTCATGTTTAATGGCAACATTTAACTTCCCAAAGCAGGAAGTAGCTTCGGATTCGTGTAGCGTAGCAAACAAGTCGAAAAGAAGATGTCAGGAAGGATGTAAGGAGACAAGCACCCGATTCAGCATCAGCTGATTATTATATTCAACTGAGACCTCAAACTTTCACAGAAAAGTACATTTAGTCTTAAGTAATTAGATATAAAACAGAAAATATAAAGCGGATGGTTTGAAATGGACATTTTATTGATGTGTGGATTCAGGAATGCCACCTTGAAAGTTTCAGGTCAGAAAGAAAAAGTCTCTCCTTAGAAAAACAGAACTTAAAAAACTGAATATATCACTGAGCAGAGCCTGAACCATTCAGTAGAGGTCATCCCATGCAAACACATACGTTTCAACTATTTGGCATCACTAGAATAATTAAGTAACCTGTAAGTTTAAAAGACTTGAGGGGTAGAATTGCTTTTCTTGAGGAAACCGCACCTCCCAAGTATTTCTCAACCTTCAGGTTCAAGGTCAACAGACAAAACATTCCAATCCATTCCAATCTCACAGTCCCTAATGCTTCAATAAAGCAGCGAGAGAAGAATGTTCCCATTATATTTTGGAGATTTGAGCCTCGGAGGCGATGAAGACAATCTCAAGGTTCCTCCCTGAGAAGCAAGTCATCAAGTTTCTATAGCTGATCCAAGGTCTTAGCTGTATAAAATCTGACATGTGCTGACACGGAGCACATGAGCTGTGGAACATGTTCGTTTCTTTATTGACAAGGGAAAGAAATGAAAAGGTAATACATATATATATGTATTACCTCTAGCATGGAAGAGGGATTTCAGTGAAGGTGGCTGGAGTCCAGTCCAGACAAAGGAAACGTTTCACCTCCATCACAGCAGGAGTTGTTTGGAACCGAATTCTTTTTTTTATTACAGATGATAGAAAATGGCCTCTGCCGAATGCAACATTACAGCCGTGTAGGATTTGTCTGCATTTAAACATAATTGATATATACAAAAAGCCCTAAATGGGCCTTGAAAATGTCTTCACATAAAACCTAATGGCACTATGAGCCTAAGTGAATGTGCGATAGATTCCTCTATGACAAGGCTGACTATTTGGCCGGAGTGTCATAAAACAAAGGCTCCGAGTAATTACAACTGTACTTAATGGTTTACAGCTCACTTCCTGTGATATTGAATGAGCAGAGCGCCGAGCGAACACAAAGAGATGAAAGACACGGAGGGAAAATACTATTTTTAAATCCAACGGGGGAGAAAAGGTTGAGGGGTTTAAAAAAGAAAAGAGAGGGGGACATCCTTTATTTATCGGGTCCCCTGTGCCCTTAATTCGATCTGACCCCAGTTCATTTCTCAACACTTCAAACAAACATGGCTACTTTGGGCCGACGCTCAATGTTAATGGTGTGATTAGTGCTGTATCTTTCCCTTGGTGTGGCAATTTATTTTGCCCCATTAAGCCTTCCCCGAGCTGTGCCCTGCTGACTCAGATGCTCTCAGTAACAAACAGTAATATTAAAATGGCTATTACCAGCAGAATCTATCATCTGGAATGGCCAGTAAGGTCATAACAGAGTGTAGCCCCGGTGAAATGCCTGAAAAGAAGGAGCCATAAATCCCCACGCGTGTTCCCGGGGAAGAGGAACGTCCTGCATTTTTATTAGTGATAACTGCAAACTGGGACTCGCGAGTGGTCGAGCGCACGGGGGAGAGGGGCGAGTGAAATAAGTTAGAAAGAGATGCTCATTTGCTGCGGTGCATCAGGGGTATTAACTCATCACGGTGGAGCCCGCGGGCGCCTCGGCCCTCTGTTCTGATCCGGTGCCTACGGGGCTGGTTAATAGGTTCACGGTGGGAAGGAGTGTTCTTCCCTGCCGGTGTGTCGGGGGTGCACAGAGTTTGACGGGCAGCCGGGTTCGGCTCAGAGAGTCGGGAGATCGACTCCGAGGTCCGTGTCCTCGATGAGGAGCAAGAAAACTAAAAACAACAAATACCCATAAGAGTAACTGGGTCTGAAGGAGGAGGGCTTCAAACCCACAAGGCGCCGGTTCGTCTCTATTAATCATTTAGTGAAGATTGTTGAGGTAATTAATCTGTGATCGAACTATAACCCACAAGTGGAAAGACACAACAGCTCCTTTAAATTCAATCAAGACTTAAAGCTGAACCAAGGAAACAACAAAGAACATGAAGTTATTATCTCCATTGTGGAAATATATTGAAAAGCACAAAAATCCACAAACCAATTTATTTTCAAGGCAAAAATTGAACTCAAGCCTTTATTATTCTATTCAGTTCTATTTGTGTTTTTACATTTAATCATCTGTGTAAGAAATCAGCTGCTGAGTTCTCTTCTCATCAGCCTATAGAAAAATATTCTAAACATCATAGCTCACTGGGTGAAAGTGATTTAACTTGGCTCTTTGTCTGGATTCATAGAAAAATACAGACAAATGGTCCAAGGAGAAACTCACTAAAACCAACATTCTTAAAGTAAATGTCCAGATTGTCGTTTGGTTGTTTTCTTGTTGGAAGTAGACGATTTTAAAAACTTTTAAAACGCCTCCTGACTTTCCTCTCTTTTGCTTCTTGTGAACCAAAGTCACAGTTTTCTGTCGCCTTCTCCTCTGGAGGCCGGACGTTCGACTCCCCGGCCCCGTGTACAGACGACCATTGTACTGCCTGTGACAAGCTGTCAGAGATCAGACCCATTATCCACGATGAGTCTCGGCACCATTCACCATCTTGTCCCATTCGATTCCCTCATACATGGAAACATTCAGCAGCACACGGTGAAGAATGAAAAAGCCCTTTTGTGTGTCTGTTTTTCAGACCGTGTGTCCAGTGGCGTTTTGTCATATTTCAGTTTTAATTCAGTTTGTGGATTTCTTTTGAATCATTTCATTAAGTAGATCAGTGTAATCTACGTGTGTGTACACTGTGCACATCACTGGGAACATCTCCAGTGCTGCAGACTGGAACCACAGTTGCCCTTTGCAGTTTCCCGAGGCTTAACGTGATTAGTAAAGACTTTGCGCTCCTGCTCACTGGTCTGTCCAATCAGACGGTTGAATTTAGAGGCTGTGATCGCATTTGATTTGACATCAACGCAGCTCTCTGACTCGAGCGCAAACGGCGAGTGAAGGGACGAGACGCAGAGCAGCAGGAGACTCTGAGCGGATTCGAAGAAAGAACAAACGAGGTCCCTCCACTCGTTGGTGATTTGGACTCAAACATCCGAATCGGGTTTCTCACCGGTTTCAACCGCACTGCAGAGTTTAGAGACCGGGGGGGGGGAGCGTGCACACTGCAGATCTGTTCTTTCTGACTATGATGAATTGCCTGCAGCTTATCGACATGAGTTGGCATATGGTGTGAGGACATGGCTTGATGGGGTGTCAATCAATCTGTCTGTGATTTGAAATGTGCTCGTAGGATTCTCTGTGCCCACGGTGAGGCCTAATCCCAAGACGCGACTTAAGTCGGCATTAATTCAGTGTCGGGAAACTCTGACGTAGATTTGCTGGATGTTGAGCTCTCCTCCGAGGTTTGACACCTTCAGATTTGTACCATTTGGAAGAAGTGAGACTTCTAACAATCCAAAAAACATCATTGGGAACCATAAAGTAATTTTTAACAGTCTCTGATTCCATGACCTTTGTCAGGTCATATAAAACCAGGGCATTACTGATGTGCTTTACATTATTTGGAATACATTAAATACATATTTTATTACATTTAAAAGTACCAAAAAATATGCAAAACTGGGTTAAGGTAATGATCTGAGTTGTAGAATTATACAGTTTATAATTCCATATGAATTTATACTTTCATTCAGTACATTTGCAGGGAAATTGCATAATTACAGATTCCTCAAGGATTGATTACAGCATATATTTTTAATCTGGAGTTTATCTATCACTATGCACAAAGTTAAGTTCTAGTTTTAGGAATAATTCTGTTCTTGTCTTAAAACGTGTGTTTTCACTTGAGAAGAACAATATGTCTGCTGCTGCTTTGCTGCCTCTTTGAATACATAATGAAATGCTTCATTCCAGATGTTTCTCTCATTCTAAACATCAGCATCACGTCACATGGTTTTTCAGCGCTCGCTCCTTCTGTCGGTGTTGTTTAACGTGAGGAGCCCACGGGAGCTTGTTTCCTTCTCTGAGCGGATTCCAGAAACACCTGTGAATCCAAATGTTTCAATAAGGAGACGTGATGGCAGCCAAGTGTTTAAGCACTAATCCCTGTGTCTGAATAAATGGTTTAATGAGCCCTGCTCGAGTTTCACATATGGGGAGTTAGAGAACGGGAAGAGAAACCTTTCCGTTTTGGATCCTTTGTTATTTGTGCCACTGTTTTATGATTTTAATCTCATTTGTTTGTGTTTATGGTTGTTGAACACAATCAAACTTTTCTAATTGACAAAACTAAACATAGGGATAAAAGTTGGTATTTCTGATCAGGCGACAGATGGATGAATTAAATATGCAGAGCCTGAACCCAGGCACATGCAACCTCGCTGTTTGTTCTCGTACGCCTCCGGACGTGATGTTGACAGAGTATTTCTACCTTTTACATGTCAGGTTGTTTACCAGCTGTCAACATGTGACATCACTGCATGACAGCTGGATCAAGTTCAAACTTTTATCTGTTTGTTTCTCTGCACACTGTTTCCATGATCTCCGATTGGAGTTCCTTCTCACAAACGGGTGGAGCTGCTTTCATTCTCATTATTACTTCATTGGAGTGGAGACAATCAGTCAGTCTCACTTTCACACTGGAATTCTCTAATTAGCCTAAGATGCATGGATTCTTCTGTTTGTGGATTACAGGAGGAAAGCAGATATCTAGAGGAAGCCCGATCAGACAACCATGACACAGAACGACCCTCACAACCTTACACAACACAATGAAACACACTCATATACACTACATGATACACAAAAAGATTGACGACATGAATTATGCATCTCCGACCGGGAAACGTTCTCATTTAGACAAACTGAAAAATGCAGATTTCCACAACCAGACATGCAGATGAGGACTGGAATGAGAACAGGCAGAGTTAAGAGTTCAAATTGATCTCCTGTAGGTCGAGAGCCAACACGCCGCTCATTTGACGAAAACCTGTCAACAGATGTATTTCACGAGAGGCGAACAAGAACACATCACCGCCCGGTAAGTAAGAATCACTCCGGTGGAACCGCGCCGTGCATTGTCAGGTGACGGCGTCTGGAATTCCATGGGGAGCATTTTGCCGTCAGGTTAGCAATTTGTGATTTGCTACAGCTGCATGTTCAATATAATCAGTCAGCATTTACGGGGTAACACGGCACGCCTGTCATGTAATATATATATATCTTTATACCCGGATAGCATTTTATTTTTATTCTAAAGGCAACTGCAGGCTGAATACCAATGTCTGCTTCCATTTAATAATAACGTTGACGTGTGTCAGGTCTGCAGAGAATCTGGCTTCCTCAGCAGTTAATTCTTTTTTTTTAAGCTTTCCCCAAAACCATTTTTACTTACTGAGACAGAATTGTGTTTATGCATTTGACTTCACGTGCCAATGATGCCTCTCGGCTTAATCCTCGGTATTGTGTACATGTGTATGCATCTAAATCTGCATGGCCGTGCATCAGCAGCTGCAATGTGAGGGTTAGGGGTCGTCCCAAAAATATATACCTCCAATAAAAATACACAAAACAGGTCTGAGATAAACAGAGAAACTGACATTTGAACATGGAAATATCTGCACGATGAAACCAATGATCTGCTTCCATCCTCTACATTAAGTTAAAGCTGAAACACCAGGGCTCGGTCCAGTCTGATGAATTCACCGTGGCCTCTCGTCTGTTGTTTGGCAGCACCGACACTAAAAAGCATTTCCAGCCTGTCACAGAAATCAATGAGCCTGATAAACAGGAACACGGTCTCAGGCAGAGAACGAGGGTTGGACATTTATACAAACGCTAAACAGGTAATAAAATATATTTAATGAGTTGACAGACGCCTTTTTATTGTATCTAATCTTTATGTAAATATAGATTACATCAGGTTTTGAATGATATCAATCACTTTAACGGCCGTGACGGTGATGCTGTGAGTCTTTTGTCTAATTGAGTTCATAAATGGGAGAAGAGATAATGAAGTTTATATATTATTTTCAGGTTATTAATACATAATGATGAAGGTAATGTATTATTTTCAGGTGTGAGGAGACTTTCAAGCCGTTCACTTATTAATAAAGTAATTTTCAGAATCACCTGCTAAAGACGTGGTGAGTGAGTTAAGCTTCCGGAGTCGATGGGATCTGAGGCGACAATATCAGCGGCTGATGGGTGTTAAAATTATCTTAATTAATTTTAATCCTTTTTATTTTAAGCTTTATCGCAGATTAACAGTCCGGGCTACTCAGGTGTCATCACACATGAGGTGAAATTCAAGTCAACGTGAAAACTGCTTGTTTTATTTCAATTTTTTATCATATTTTATTGAAATATGCTGAATCTGTTTGTTTGTATTGTGTTGCATTATTGTTATAATGTGTTGCTCCCTCTACGGCAACTCAGTTATGTAAACATACATGTTAATCTCAAAGGGCTTTCACCTGGTTTGCTGGCAACTTGAAATTCACTGTAATTGTCTTGTGTTTTTTTTCTTTCTCAGAATAAATATAAAGCAAATAGATAAATATATAGTAATCAAATCTCATGGGACAGATTGGGAAGCAGTGACCTCAAGAGCAATTACATTTATTTAAAAACCATTTCATAAAACAATTAAGCGATGACAGTTTACGATAATGGCTCAGTTCTCTGGCAGCCATATTGGAAGGACTTCAGAATAAAACACATATATGGCTACATGGGTTTGTTTTCACAGTTGACGTGTCCGATGCATGTCTTCGTCAAACCTCGGCTCGTTTGTCGGATGTATTTTCCCACACCGCTCTTCTTCAATCAGAACGAGGTTGACCTACAACAACACCTCAATTATCTTTTGTGAGTTTTATTTTCTCTATGCCAGGTTGTGTTACATTTAGCCTCGGTGTGTAAGAACAAACTGTTGCTAAGGAAAAGGTGCGTTTTGAGCCTCTATACTAGTTTTAAAGAGAAAGAAAAGTTTTGATTAGTGAGGAAATAATTGAGTTTTAATAAGAGCAGGCGCCTGCTAACACTTCTCAGATGTGAGGAGCTTATTGTTGAGGGATCCACGGCCGATGAAGGAGGAGGCGAGCGGACGCCGGTTTGAGAAAAAGAGATTCAACCAATCTGTCTGATAAGAGAATCCAAGGTACAGGAGATGTGGGTTCACGACCCGGAGGGCGGTGTTGAACCCAGGGCCCGAGGTCACACATCTATTAAAACCCTCTCCCTGTTTGGACTCCGCCAGTTTGACACAAATGCAGAGTTAGTAACGTTGATGGAGAGGAGAGATGCTGATTGGATTAGAGGCCTGAGCCTGTTTGGTCAAACACAACAGATAACAGCCGGGATTCACAAGCCTAAAGAAACACACACATCTATTCATTGTTATTTATTTAATAAGATTATTAAACTAGTTTGTTAAACGTGTCCTTGTATTTTCTCCTCACGGGCATATTTCAAATTCCTACTTTAAAACAATAATTTAATAAAGATGTTAATTAGATGAACAAAATGGAATAACAATAAGTAAGCCTTTTCTGTTTTATGGCTAAACTATGGTTGTGTGGTTATGTTTGTGTTTGTATGTTATGACTCAAACACGCTTGTGTTGTGTTAAATATAAAACATTTTTGTGTTGTTCTGTTAAAGCAAAACTATGCTTGTGTCTTTATGTTTGTGATGTTATGTTTGTGTTGGTGTGGTATGACTTAAAAATGATTGTGTTGTGTTATGATAAAGCTAAACTATGCTTGTGTCTTTATGCGTGTGTCGGTATGTTTGTGTTGTAATGTCATCACTTAAACATGCTTGCGTTGTTATGTAAAAGCTAAACAATGGTTGTGTTGCTAAAGGATGAATCGTTGTCTTTGAGCAACAGATGCAGTGTGCACTAATCAAAGCACACACACCCACACACACACATTGTGCATCAGATAAAAGGCGTTGCGTTGCTCGACCTGTGCATTGTGTTGACTCTCTGACTGTAATGTGTGTACGCAGCAGCAGTGTGTCTCCTCTGATCAGCCAGCTCGATGCACAGGGCTGCAGCAGGAACACAGGATGCGGGGAATAGAACAAACACAATCTGCACTGCACCCTGAGAACACACTCTGCTGCAGCACCCGACTCAGGGAACAGCCTCTTCCTCCACTGGCTTCTTCTCGTTGGTGTCTTTCACTCAGAAGCTGGATGAGCAAATATATATATATATATATACGGCGACAATAATCTCACAGCTGAATGAAAGCCATTACACGTGTTCACTGTATTTCCCCTCGTCTGTTTCTGTTTTATAGCTCTAATCTTGTTGTGTCCTGTATTGGTTGTGTTCACTTTGGTCCGGAGCCAGGCAGCCGTCGCTCTCATATCTTTTTGTGTTGAGTGTTTCACGGATCACTAACTGTGCTGTGATTCAATTCTGTTTACAGGTTCTTTTTTTTTCTCCACTAAAACTCCCAGTTCCCGCTCTCCGCCTGACACTGGGTTCTCTTTCACCACTCTGAACTGGTTACAAGTGGAATCACACTTGTTTTGTTAGTTAATGTTGTAGGTTGGTTGCAGCGTATTTGGAAACTGCACAAGAGGCAAAATAATTGAATGACAGAAAATGTATCTCCTTCAGTTTTGACTAAGTGTCTGTTGTGTTCACTTCATTTTGCAAAATACTCAATAGAACATAGAATATAAAGAGTCAGATGGAAAAAAGAGTTGAAATAGGAAATTGTTCAATAATTGTGTTGCTCTCTCAAAAAGAACACACATCGAGTTCTTTCAGTTGATTAATCCTGTGTTTTCTCTGCAGCATATGTATTCAAGATATATTCCAATGGGTCATAAGGGAAATAAATTGAGAAATATAAATATAATAATTAACTAACAGTGCCTGGTTCTTGTTTTGCCAATAATCCACATTGTTTTTACAGGAAAAAAAAATCGTTTAATTTGTGATTTACAGTTTAATGTGTTAAATATGATATAGTGAATCCAATCCTGTTGTTGCAATATTATGTACGTCAATATTTGGGCTTTATCTCACACCCAGTTTTTTGTTTGTGTATTTAAACCCTCCTGAGAACCAATCAACCTCAACGACCACTTTATTAAATCATTTCTATCTCCACACAGTGGATTGTGCTTTCGACCAACAAACAAAACTTTAAATGTTCGATTTTTGGAATCCTTTGCGATGGCTCATGCAAATGTTTCATCCAAATCTTTAATAAAAACGCTTCTTTCAAGCATCTCCGGTGTTTCCGGCACCACGAGGAACCCTTGGTTTCCCAGTGGTTAGGGAGGTTCTATCGCCGGATAAATGATTAGCCCGTATTGTGTTACTCGTCCAGCAGGGGGGATTAAAAGTGTATGGACTCCGCAGGGATTAGCCAGAGCCACGGAGCCGGGACTCGGAGTGGCCCATTAAAATGGCAGGGAGGGAGGACAAGGTTATCCATCTTATTCCTATAATACAGGTGCAATTGATCCGCTCCAATTACAATGAGAGCCGCGGAACATGAGGTATTCAGGTTTGTTTTGGTTAACCCCCCCTCGGCTCTGAAAGGAAGGGGATCTAACACCGGACGGATGCCGTGCTCAAACCCCTTCTCCTCTCCCGGTTCATTGTATTTATACACAATCTTTATCTGATATATATTTTCTTGGTTCCATGCAGCATATTAAACCGATGTGGGGTTATTATCGTGTTATAGTACAATTATTGTACGTAGGGAAGCATTAGGAGGGCAGAATTCTGAGTATTTCCATAAAGAGAAGCAGGCGTCATCAGAAGGATTCATATCAACATCCATGTTCTGTCAGATACGGGAACGTTTACTCTTGTGATTAGATGAATTCAGGCCAAACAACGTACAGCTCCAATGTTCCTCATGCTGTCAGACGATCAGCTGGATTAACAAAAGATTTAAATAGTGTATATCCAAGCTGCTGTTAATCGGCTGTTAATCTGCCATTAAAGCCACAAATCCTCCCCCCCCCCCCCCGAGTCAAACGTGTTTTTGTAGTTTTCTGTTTCACTCTATTCTTATTACTGATTTATATGATGATTATTATCTCATATCGGTTATAGTCCCGTTCATGAAATGTCAGAAAATCGTCGTAAATATATAAATTGCAGTTTCTTTTAATAGACAGCCACTAAAAAAACATTGTTCAATATGGTACATATGAGAAAACCAGCAAATATTAATCCAGGTTTCCTTTGGACACGAAGCCGTATACGTTTCCCAATGCACAGTTTAGTTGTATATAAAAGTAATTTCTGGGAGACAGGGTTGGATCAATACCAGTTCCCTCCAGAACAAAGCACATGCCCTTTGGTGAATGCAGTTACACAAAGCTTTTTACAGCACATTCAATTGATTCAACATTAATGTGGGATTCAGCATGTAACCCCACAACCGAGGCTGCGCTGCACTCGAAGGCACAGCCACGAATGTAAAAACAACACGCTAAGGCTACATGTGGAAAGTACAACCTTTTTATATAGTTAATATTATCGATTTTCATGCCACAACTCGTCTCGGCCTCATGTTGGATATTTCCTTCATGTGTACATGCAACACAAAGCAGCATCACACTGTTACAGATTCAAAGCAGCGCCCGTCTCCGGCTGCACAATCTGGGCCTGAATCAAAAGAGCCTGTAGGAGGAAGAAGGCTTTGAATATTTACTTGGTCAGAAAACACAGGTTCTTTTTTTAAAGCTGTTTGAGGGAGAACAATAAGATCATCTTTATGTAACGTTCACAAGCCTACACAGGACCCCTGCTGACACGAGCCTCAGTCTGCACACTACGCCCACCTGGGACCTCCAGTCGTGGGTCCTGCACCCCCCCCCCCCCCGACCTCGGCTGCACCGGGTCACAGACTAAGTGCTGGAGCTGCATTATTTAAGTTAAATATGACAAATTATCTCCTGGTTTGTTTCTTCTTCAGCAGTCAGTAGTCACGATTAGGGTTGCAAAATTCCGGGAATATTCAAAGCTGGAAACTTTCCATGGGAATTAACGGGAATATACAGGAATTAACGGAAATAAACTGGAAATTGTGTAGATAATTTATACTAACTGTATTTACCTTGTCATATACAGACATAAATAGACATTTGTTTTGTCATAGGCTGATTTGAATGCACATTTTTCGCCCCTTTACAGCCCTATTCATAATAACATAACGTTCCAACCTGCGCCGATTTCTCTTTATATTCTATTATAGACCTAAAACATGTTTTTCTCAAAAACTCAGGTTTCCAAAATACAAGTAATCAATACTCAGTTGGAAGCTGTGATTATAAAACGAGTGTGTGTCGGCTCCTTGCTGCAGAGAACAGAGTCATTTTATCACCTGATGAGAGGAGAGTTGACCAATAACACGCAGGATTTGGTGTTGAAGCCCGAAGCCCAAAGTCCTTATTTGGGGATTTAACCTCAAAGCCAAGAGGAAACGTTGATGAGAGAGGATTCTGGAAACTTCTGGAGATCTGATGCTGCCGGCGGTGAAACGTTAACAATCTTTGATCCGATGTAATTGATAACACCTGTGTTGTGACTGTATCACCCAGTGGGGACGTTTCCACCCGGCTGCATCCCGACTGCTACGTGTTCACATTCAATCCCAAGACATTATAATAATCAGAAAGCCATGAAATGACACAACAGGAAGTTAATTTGAAGTGAAAATTGTGATTTGTATTTCCAGGAGAAGGAGAATGGAGCGTCTGCGTTCACGCTGGGGACGATTTCTCACTTAATAACAGTTAGATAAAAAAAGGGTGACACTCATAAATAACATTGAATGACTTGTATGGAACAGAATTGGATTTCCTTATGTCCATTTAACTAAACAAAAAAAAAAACTGTTTGACCTCTGAGTGAAGGGCCAGGCCTGTGACCCTCATATATAAACTATAGAAGAACGAAATGTAAGAAACATAAAGTAAATCAAAATGTTTTTTATGATGGACCCACGCTTGAAAGTGACATTTAACCTCAGTATGAAGCCAAGGTAAAGTATGAGCTGCTTTTATTTTGAGTTAAACAAAATGTGACCATCGATTTAAGTTAGTGACATTTCTCTTCACTGTGGTTCTGTCAAAGTTTTAACGTGAACTCTCTGAACTCTTACAAACCGATAATGTGTTTATTCAGTAGTTTTTAATGCAACGTGTTAAGTGCTCTCACATTTGATCCATCTGGCTGATGTCCCATTTTTTTTAAAAAATCCGTTTAGACAGAAAAATCTTCTTTTATTTTGACCACTGCAGTTCACAGCTCTTCTATTCCTAAAGGGACCACACGGGTCCGCTGTGCAAAATTGGATCCTGTGACATGTGACCTATAAGTGACTTGTGTTTGAACGCTCAAATCAGAAATGGTCTTATAGGTAAATGTCACGCGCTCACCTGAGACGTGTGAGGCGTTCGTGGCAGCAGCAGATCACCGGGACATCGGTGCTGGTGGTGACAGTGATGAATGATTCACTCGGTGGGAATCTGAGGGGAAACATCGGTTTCTTTAAAAGATCTCGTGTTTAAAAACAAAAGGTGAGAAGACGAATCTGTGTCGCTGGAAAGAAACAAGGTGAAGAGCAGCTTGATCGCCTCCTGGTGGCCGGCTGCATCACGGGTCGTAAGCACTGCCTCCTCCATGTTAGTGGATGGGATAGGAGCCAGACTAAGATGGCTTTGGTCATTGTTGAATATCAAAGTGTTCAAATTTGGTTTTAATTCGGTATTTGATGCAACAATCGAGAGGCTGGGCCCAAATTAAAACTAAAGCACAAGATGGCGACGCCTGTAATTGAGATATTTTCAACTCTTCTGTCAAAATGGGAGAAAGTGGAGATGCATTGCCCATATTTATATCTGTTTACGGTTAAAACTGGTAACAGTGGGACAAAGACCAGTAAACACATATGAACTGTAATAAACTAGAGAACTTTTTGTAATGTGAAACTTTTCCTCTGCTTCTCTTCAGATCAACCCCATCGAGTGAGTTTCTCTTTTACATCTCCCTACGTTCCCCTTTCATTGTCACATTCTGTTTGATTAAACTTTTATAATTAACACAAACATGACAGTGAAGAGGAACTGAAAGTTTAATGCCCGTACCAGTGGACAGAGTCAAACTGTGTGGACAGGTGCATCGCTCTGTGCTGAAGAACACACTCCACATGGAAAACCTCCCACAGAGGCGGATGGCTCTTGTGTGGGTGACTCAGTGAAGTAACCACTCTGACACCCACTCGACAATAGATAGAAAAGATTAACCAGTTGTTCATGTGTCCAAGTTACGCACCTGCTCGACAATAAGAAGAATAACTGATGAAAAGCTCATTTATGAATCATCTTTAGTTACGAGTTCCTTCAGAAGATGAAGATGTTGAAGTACCACAAAGTGTTTTCCACTGTGATCCAGTTTTATGATCCTACCCTGATCGTCCCCGTGGGCTAAGGCTAATATATGCCCCTAAAAAACAAGACACACAACAATAATAAAGGTGACTCTCTGTAGCTTGAAATATGAAGGTGACACCACTTCCCTGGGAAACAGCAGTGTCGGTGTACACAGAGGGAATAAGCTGTCACAAGTGCCACTTTAAAACTCCCATAAGAATAACGCTCAAGTCAGTCCAAGGTGGCCGCGCTATTTACATATTTTTTTATGCTCACCCAACCGTTTAATCACTTAACGCCCGGGGGGGACGCTGGCAAACGCTGGCAACTCTGCAGGAGACCGGCCCCATAAAGGAAGAGTCACGTCACTATATAGAACTGAACTGGTCATTGTTTAATAGGTTTATTGAATATTCCGGATATGGCTTCACGATCATCATCCTCCAGGGGGTTAAGTAGATCTAACATGTTCACTTTCTCATAGCTCGATCTGCGACGTTTCCAGTTTCAGTGCCACGGAGCAGTAAAGATTATAGCCCGGTGTCGTAAAGCTCGTGTTGGGGATCGGAAATCAAAACTAGGTATTTCTGATAAAGTGTCGCGTCCACAAATACAAAATCAAAATGAATAAGAGAAATTATTTGGTGCAAGGTGCAAAAATAGCACGGAGCACGTACAGCTCTTAACCCCACATCACACCTCCAGATATGTGTTTGTCTCGGTGTGAACACAAGACGAGAGGGGGGCAAAAAAATTACTCGTCTTTGTGGGTGGAAAAGCATATTTGTTATGATAATAATTCACAGCACATCATATTTCCACGAGGAGCCGCGTGTAGCACTCCCATGGAGATAGTCTCTCCTCCATCTGCTGAATTATTCCTTTGCCAAATTTAGTTGGTTTTTCATGTACGTCAACATCTGGCTGCAGACATGTGTTCATAGACATTGTTCTCAACCTGTTTATATTCCAAACGATGTATGATTCAATAAATGTGATCCACCCAAACCTTTATTTTGAAAGGGCCTCACACTTCAGGTGAAACTAATGTGTTTAATATCGAGGAGATGTTTGTGTTGTTGTCACTTTAACCTGCTGAACGTTCTCACATGAAATACACAAACACACAATGTTCTGCAGCATGGAAAACTTCCAAAAGCTTAAAAAAATAAAATTCCTACATTAAAACAACTATGATAAACTGATGAATATTACTTTTACAACTGTTTTACACCGATTAACACAGTAAAATGAAGATTCATCGATAAGATTTCCAAATTAGCAAACAATACATAATTGAACGGGGTTTTGGCTAAACTCACTCTATTTGCTTCCATTAGAACAGTTAGAATCTCGGGCTTCTTTGCTCAGAAAAGCACTTAAGGACGGAGGTAATTGAGTCAGTGCATCTTCTTAATCACACAGAACAGCAGTGCGGCGCAACCGCTCCAATTGAGATGGCTCTGCCTTGTCTTTGCACTCATTGGCTTCATTAGTTGATGTCAGAAACTGGAGGCCTTGCCCAAATTGCTTATCGACTGGGCTTTTAACTAAATGTTACAACTGTGCATGGCATGGACGTCCTCCAAATATCTTTAACAACCATCTGCGGTAATAGGACTTTTGCTCGTTCACTAAATCACACGAGGCATTCCCTCAAATTATTATTACACTGACAATGGAAAGTGATGGTATTGCCTTTAAGATTATTATTCCTATCAGCTCTCTCTCTCTCCCCCCTCTCTTCTCTGGCCCGTGCTTTAATTGTCGTATCAATTAGAGATGACAATTTTCAATTAGAATTTTATGAGAGCAAGGACACTGAATAGAAATGAGCATAACCCCAAAAACGTGTGTACATGTACTTTTAAAGTATGTACATGTATGTGGATTTATGAAAGCACATTGGACAAGAAGGCAGCTAAAAGGCCGGGTTGCGTTTTTCCAAGAGATAGAAACGTTTGTCGTGTTTAAAGGACACAGACGAATGAAGCTGTAATCACAGACACACACACAGACCGACAACAATGGAAACGCAGCAAAGATGAATTACATGGATTAATCAGCTCATTGTGTTTTTACTGAGGGAAACAAATGAAGATGATTTGTGTCAAAACTGATGTTTGACCTTAACTTGACGCTTTGTGGGGGTGTAATTGGTAAAATTAGGCAAATATCCCTGTCTTCTCAAAATGAGATGCAGCCTTTGGCATTTTGGAAGAAATAAATACTTAATTTCCCTGAAAGGGGGGGGGGTGATGCACAAGTGTGTGTAATTTCATGTAGATGGTTCATCACACTGGCTCCAAATGTTGTCGTCCATTAACTGATATTGGATGAAATCAAACACAAAGTGAAACATCACTGAAACAGACACACACTCTCTTAAATTAGCACATTACCAGAATTGACACTGCGATATTTGAGTCAGTATTTTGTTGCCGGATCTGCTCTGAGGTTGTGTTGGGTCAAAATTATACACACACACACACACACACACACACACAAACATGACTTCCCAGGAGCAGCGGCTCCCAGTTTGAGATCCGCTCTGCTGGTGGTGAAGGTTCCACGACTCAGGAATGTGCAGGTGATGTGTTTAAGTTAACACAACACTGGATTTGTTTGATAGTGCGATGAGAATGAATTACCGGGCCCTCCTCTCTTTGACAGTACGCTGGTGGAACGGAGTGTGTGTGTGTGTGTGTGTGTGTGTTTTGTGTGTTTTCCGGGGAAGCAGCAGATTCAGCCCGGTGACAGCTGATGCTGCACACCTTGCTGGGCACCATGGGACTGTAAAGCATCTGGACATGTCTTTGTATTCATTTGCCTTTGAAAAAGTACGACATGGAGTTTTTTTTTATTTATTTATATATTTATTTTTATCCCAGCTGACAACCCTCTCCTGCACATTTCACAGAAAATGAATTCTGCCATATTAAATAATCACAAAGAGCATAATGTAATTTACCTATTTGCTTTGTTAGGGGCTCTTTTCACTGTAATACCACGATATGTTCAACGTTAGTTCCATTTTCAGAATTAAATCATTCTCAGCTGATGTATATTGTAATCACACGTTTGAGGTAAGCCTACTTTTAAAGCATCTTTAAAAAGATGCAGTCGGAGAGAATTAAACTTCCAATTTGCCAAATTGCAAACCAATGTGGGAATTACAGTTGATTGTCTTTTTAAGAAGAATATCTGGTTTCAATCTGCTGCCGTTATCATCAAACTTATTAAAAAGGTTGTTTCTATTTAAAGCTAATCCTGTTAGTGGGTGATCAAACAAACTGACTTTGCTTCAATCATCCTGTCGGAAGAACGTGACTCGATGGAAGATGGACTTGAAAACTGGAGATAATTACAAAAGTTAGGTTTCACAAACAAATTCATGCAGGAAACAGAAGTTTAAAAAAATTAAAAATGAAAGAAATAGCATCATATTCTGGATGCAACAACAATAACAAACAAATCTTTTGAGGTCTTACGTTATTGATTGTTTTGGGACTTTAGGTGCTTTGGTTTAAGCAGCTGTGAGGGGTCGGTCCATCTTTGTTATCTGAAAGACGCACAGGAGACAGATGCAGGTTTTTGAGACGGCCCTTATTTGAAGTTACTGGACGATATGGAGTCTTTTCTACAAAGCGTCTCGTGGACTTGTTATTCCCTGAGTCACGCTGGAAGGTTCTGGCTCTGCTGTAAAACGACACGCCACTTCAAGGAGAAACTTCTGATCAGACACCGTCAGAGATTAGTTGAGGAATTGCATCCTTTTCTTTCCTCTCTTCATTTTCCACTAAGACAAAAAGAGGTTGATTTTAGCCACGTGTCATATCAGCGTTCTGGTATAAGCTCCTCACCACAGACTAAATTAAATTGTCACTCCAACATAAGCCATTCAAATGATTGTTTTTTTTCTCATTTATGAAGAGGAAACTATTTCCCCCCCATCCTCTGAGGTGATAGGTGGCTCCGTGTGTCATCAGCTGAACGACTGTCTCTCTGGATGAACGAGGGGAGACGAGTGAGGCCTCGGGGCACGTGTTTCTGAAACAGTGAAAATAATTGAATTGTGTTAAAAAAGGAGAATGTAATTGTTTTCTGGAGAAAATAAAGAAAAAAGGGAGCGAGGCTCTGATGAATGCGTCATCGCTCGGTGTGAGAGACGAGAAACAAACTGCCTGCAGTTCTGGAGAAATAAAAATGAATAGTGGGAGCAAAGCTGCCCTCGAAGCAGCTTGATACGGAATCTGTGGATTCAGAGGGGGGTGTTGTTCGTGTTGTGAAACATCTTCCTCCGAGCAGATCGAGTGTAAAGACAAAACCGTGTCCAGCTGTAAAATAAACACACATCAACAGAGGGATATTCAACTTTAAACAGATCAGACTTTGAATGATCGACGGCTTCAGGATTCCATCTGCATTCAGCTCAACAAATCATATTTCCATAAATCCATCCAAGGCTAGAGTGCATGCTTTTTTCTTTTTTTTTTTAAACCTGCAGGGGGAAGATGGAACTACAAGTCATGATATTGGATTTTCTCTTTCTCACTAAAACAAGTGAGCGCCGCCTGGAAGCCAGTTCAATATTGTAGTTTAATTGAAGATGTGGAACAGATTTGTCTGATATTAGATTAGAAAGTACTGCCCTCAGGTGGAAGGATCAATTACTACAAAAGATTGAATTGTCTCATGGTCTCTTTGCTCTGTGCATAATTAGATGCGGTGTGAGGAGCAGTGCACTGAACTAACACACAAACACACACAAACATGCAAAATACACAAAGGGCTCAGCACATTAACATACACTCTCATACGTTCCTGCATTTGTAAAAGTCTGCATATGAAGCCCCCAGTGTGCACATGCAGCTTTTATATATTTATATATAGTAATGCATGAATAATATCACGTATGAATGTAAAACAACAACAAAAGCTCCAAATCGAGATCAAACAAAAGCTCCAGCACCAGAGGACTGAACTCTTAAATCACATTGTTTCACACCCCCACACATCCATTTCAAACAAATGCACAGTCTCGGTTAAACTGACTTTCTGGAAAAAATAATCTACTGGTCGATAAAGATAATAACTATTCCTCAAAGGTTTGTTCTCTGATATAAATAAATAAAGAAAATATAAGACGTGATTAAATGAAGGCGATGAACCCGCTCACCTCTCGATAGGTTTCATACTCTTCTGATATTTATAATGAATTCACAGCAGCATTCCTCACGCTGTGGGATCGAAGAGAGGAGCATGTGCAGTCCACACACAACCAGCCTCACGCCTGCTTCCCCCTGTCAGACACACAAACAAACACACACACACACACACACAACAACTGTGCACGCTACACAATTCCGATTCATGCAGCCCGACACTTTAATGATGGATATTGAAAGGCGGCCAAAACAGCTGTGGCTGGGAAACAATATAGCACCTTTACAATGTGCTAATGAGCAGAAGTGATGCTGGCAGTCTTTCAAAGGGGGGTTGCCATAGTGATGTGGTGGTGCAGTGCTGGGAGTCATGACCACGCAAGCCCTGAGTCGAAACCCCCCCCCCCCCCGATGCCTGGGCTGCAAGGTGGTGTGTCACGACCGGTCTCCAGTCCAGCATGCATGGAGCATCACCCCGGGGAGGCAGTGATGTGTATCGTTGAGGAAGGCAGAAGATAAACAGGAGCATGAAAACACAGCGTCAGCGCAGCAGTGATTACGTGTGTGGTAATTCCGGAGGAGCCCTGGAACCGTGTTTTATGGGTTTAACCTGTCATCCTTCACCGACTGACGCTGCATCGCCACGGATCTGAAATATAGACGCTCAGAGGAATGTGCCCCTGACCAGCACAGGCCCCTGGTGAGGCATCCAGCATGTTATTCTGGGGCTCGGCATCCCAATGAGAGGCAGAGGGTTCTGGGTTCTAAGGTCCGGCTGATTGTGGATTTACAGAAACAAACAAAAGAGCTCTTCCCTCGATGGTTTTGAATGTGCAGGGGACAAAGTGAGTCCTTGAAGGTTGTCCTGAGATGGGAGATGGACCGGTCCATGCTGGGTTTTCTATTTGCATCCCCAGCTCGTCCCATCGCTGCTCATGCTGCTCAGCCACCCGTATAAATGACTCGTTAGCTTTTTCACGAGCGCTCAGTGACTCCTGGAATAGGTCAACCCCGAAAAAGGATCCACTCATTGGATCCTCAACCGCCAAGGAGAGGGACTGATGCATTCGCTGGCTGCAGGTGACGGAGCCTCTGAAGAGAACCAGGCTTCAAATGCAGCCTCTGAATTTCAACACGACTTGTGTTCTTCCAACTATTGGGGGAGTGTTTATAATACGAGCTACTTGAGTCTGCTGTACCATCTGTGAACAAGCCTTGTGCCATGAGTCCTACAGGATCTAAGACCCTGATGCTGTTTACTCTTCTGTGCACAGGAAAGTTTCACCCTGAGTGTAGCCTCTGTTCGCTGGAAGTTGACGAACTTGTGTTTTTTAATTGAAACATAATGTACTTGTGATTGCTAGCTTCCATTAGCCGGGGCTAGTTTGTCCAGATCGATATATATATCCTGCTTCTCTCCTCACACTCACCCTGTTGTCTAAGTGATTTTCGGGGGTGTGTCTGCAAGGCTCTGCCCAAGTGTAGGCTGCCGGTGATTAGCCGAACAGTTGTGGTTGCATCTGAAAGCTAATCACTGGAAGGCGAGGCGGCATTCACCGGGCCATTTAACAGGCGAGGAGCCCGAATGGCTGAGGACAGGGGACCATCTCCGCCATCAGCGAGCTGCGGGTGGTCGGATCTTTCTGAATGCAGCAGCCTTTAAATGTGTTTGAGCAGAATGTGGCAGCACTCTGCAGCTCCACCACCCGTTTGAAAGCATGGCAGAGCCGGTGCATTACTCAGAGGCCTGTGGGTACGCCTCGCTCTCTTCCTGCGATCACACTCTCATCTCCTCCTTGGAACATTATTGTTAGAACAGGCAAATATGTCTCTACCCATCGCGATATATTTTGGATGTTGACACTGCGAGGTTGCATGGCCACGGTTTAGACGGTGAAGCAAACTGCCTCTAAGATATTAAGAAAGCGAGAAGCAGAGAAAGCTTTCAATAGACTTCTTTTTTTTGGAGACCCATAGGACAAAACAAAAGAGAGGCCCTTCAGTCTTTCTCAATATGTAGACAAATGTGTAGGCAAGGCATTCACTCAGTATTCTGGGATGGATCGGTGCTTTCAACGGAGTCTTCCACGATGAAATGGTGCAGGAAATGAAACACCTTGCGTTCCCTGGAGGTCGGTGTGGGTATCACCGAGGCTCGGAGGCGTCCCGAGACAATCCTAATGTTGTTTTTCACAAGTTTACACCGTATATCAGTGAAAACCATTACGGTTTCACTGTGGGTATTTGTGGCGGTGACACGTTTCATGCAGGGACACAGGGACACGGTACACATCACTGAGGCGGACGCCGAGGGACCGGGTAGTTTAGTGCGAGTTTTCTGTGTGGTTTGCCAAACTAAGGGATTTCATGAACCTGGGGAGCAGGTAAAAAGTGAAGCAGCGGGCTACTGGGAAAACGAGCGGCATTGCATATTATGAGCGAGAACCGCCCAGCAGACATACTTTTAGAAGACTACAGTTCCAGCCCTTTATTAGATTTATATCGGCGGCCTGCTGAGAGTAGTTGAAAGAGAAATGAAATGGTGCCAAAGCCTGAGTTAGCTCCCTATTGAGAGAGTAATTTCCAGTTGAAAGTGCGAGAAAAAGGTCAATTTCAGATGGCTCGAAATTGATTGCAGTGGGAAGCATGAATGACAGACAGCGTCGGAGCTCATAATTGCCCCCGTAAGGAATCATTTTACTCATCCTGGCGGAACCAAATAACAATCTAACATATTTACGAAACAGGAAGCAACAACTGCATCACGGTCGATGGATTATTCCCGTTCTTCAAAATGGAACAAACTGACGAGTCGAGAGATCCTCCTCGGACAGATTCTCTCTCTCTCTCAGCCGCCCCGATGCCTGAAAACCAATATGATGGTCAATGAATATTTCATCACAATCCAAAGTCCAGACAATACCATTCTCCAGATGCACTAACAGCCACATAAATTCCACCTTGATTTTGCCCTGTCACCAGCGAGACCTAGTAAGTGCTCAATTTCACGGCTGATCGGTTATTGCACTTGTTTAAATCCGATGTCGCTGAGTGCGAATGCCGAAAAAAAAAAAATCCTATTATTTTTGCAAAGACTGCAAATGTTAATGAGGCCTAAAGTCTGTCAGTGGAGAAGGTTAATGGCAACGTGAACTCATCTGTGGAGGCTTTCCTGTGAAATGGGATTGTATCACCGGAAAGAATTATTTGTGGACGTGTCCATCATTAAGATCTTATTTAAAATCACAGATTATTCAACTTTAATATTTCTATTAAGATGAGATTACAGTGGTGGAAATGTTTGAGATGCAAATAGAGCTTTTCATTATTAGAGAAACTGAGTTTGAACCTGAAGGTCGAAACTTACACTGGAAAATAAACTCACCTGAGAACCTAGAATGGGGGAATTTGAAAGGCAGCTTTTTTAAGAATAAAATGAGTTCGGCAGGTTTTGCAAAAATAATTACTAAAGTTTATTTTGTGCTCGGCTAAAGTGGAAACTATTATTAACATAGTCAGTGATGTAAACGTCCATTAAATCTTTTAGAACCTGACAGGAGAGTAAATGTCACCAACTCCTAATCTTTCTATATTTTGTATAGATGGAAATGTTTTAATCACATTTCCATCTATACAAAACACCCACCCACACACCCACAAACACACACACACACACACACAAGTACACCCACATACACACGCTGTAAGCTGATTTTAATTATACCAGGAATTGTTTCCAGATTTCAGCCGTTCTAATTTCCTGTGCCCACCACTAACCAGTCACAACCATTAAGTCCCTACGTGTCACTTGTCAGGGGACAGTGAGGACAGTGGCTGTGCATTAATAAGACCCAAACTACCTCCATCCTACACAAACACCTTAATTAACTGAATACAGCAGCAGCACTTGTCCATCTCGTTAATTAGCTTCATAATAAATGGACTCACACAGATCGCTCCTCCGTCAGGATGGAGGTGTAGGTGTAGGGCCTCGTTCATTAAGCAGCAGAGTCAACCTTCCCTTTTCTCTCGGCTTCATAGAAACCCTCCATTCGGCTGGAACTATTACTAAAGCTCAGTAAGGAAACCTTTAGCTTTTAGAATCATTTACGAGTACTCCACAAGCTTTTTAAAAGATATGAAAAAGAGTTTGAGTGCTTAGAGCAGCGAGATAAAAGATTTCCAAAAAACGTTACACCTCATAAAACGGCCGTGTTTCAGCACTCGAGAACTCGAGATAAGAATAAATAATAACGTGAATGAAACGGCCACAAAGACGAGCCGGCTCAAATCTATCCGCAAATATTATGAAAGAACTTCAAATTTTGAGATATCTTAGTGGGAGCACTTGGTCCCACAAAGTAATGTGATGAAAATAAAGAAATATAAAATCGGTTTCACAGCTCAGTATTTTGTCTGCGTTCAGAACTTTAAGGGGCAGCTGTGTGAAATATCAGCTGCAGATGAGGTCGGGACGCCAGCACCAATAGACAGAGGTTTCCAATTATCTAACAGTGGAGGCAGAGGGAATGGAGAAACAGGTGGCGACTTTAATTGCTTTTTGGAAACCCAGGAGCCGAGCGTGAGAGGGATCAGAGCTGTGGGAGGTCCTCGGGGAGACGACACATCCACCATTGTCTTTGTAATTGGTTTCGGTGAAATATAATTCTCCAGGCAGGAATTAGCAAAATGGATAATATCACACACGTATAAATATCTTGAATATGTCCATGTCACAATGCACAGGGAGTGGATGATACATATCCGGGTGGGGCGGTGCCAGGTTTTTGAACAGCATCACCAGTACAAACATAACAGCTTGTAACCACTGGATTGCTTTTGCCAGTGGTTACAATTCCATTCATTGTGTAGAAAATTACACCTGAAGCAGTTTTGTGTAGTTATTTTTAAGGTCATTTCTCATTTCCCTGTGTTATCAGTGCAGAAAACAAACGACTATACTGTCGACCTGCTGGATATCGAACCACACACGATAGCAGAAAGTCTGTATCTCTTATTTCTTTGCTCTAATCAGTGTTGCACCCTTTGTTCCTCTCGTTAGCTCTGAGATAACCCCCCCGACTGCTCGAAAGTTAATGCCAAACTTTGTGTTGGGGGGGGATGATGCAGCGCTCTCGCCTCCACGCAGGTTGCGCTCTCTCTCTGTTTTTCCACGGACGCTCACAACTGTGCTCGGCTTTGTAGAACGAAAGGAGGGGAAATGCAATCTGATCCTGGCCTCACATTATCTCTCTTTTACCGAAGGGATAAGATTACGCAAATGTCAGCACCACCACGGTTAAAAGCTCTAACGGGGGGGGGGGGGGGGGGGTGCTTACAGCGCGGTGAGTGTGTAAGTCGTGAGGAGAGCTCTTGTTTTTTGGAATCGTGTATTTTAAAGTGTTTCATCTTCAAGGCTGCGCGGGACGTGTGGGGATCCCTCAGCCATGTTCAATATCAAGGAGGCTTGATTTGTGGAGATATGCTGATTTCCAAGGATGGAAGCAAGAGGATGCATATTCATACGCTGAGTTCACAAGAAACACTTCGACAAAACAGGAGTTTATATAACCTTTAGAATTCCTCATCACCAGTGGCAGAGGCGTTATTTGCATTACAATAAGAATGTGTATTATTGCATTTTCTTTGCGTGTGTACAAGCACAGGCTGGGTTGTGTGTTTATGTTGGTGTGTGCACATGGACACACACACACACACAGACATGCGAGTGTGTGTTTGTCCATATTTCTCTGATGTGAGACTGCTGGCAGCGATTGCCCTGTTTTTCCCATTTCCCCTCTGGCTAATCACTGGAGTCCCCGTAAATCCTTGGTATCACCACAGGATCAAGAGGAGGCCTCCAAGCCCTGGGGAGCCTATTTCCTCAGAGAGCAGAACACAAACTGGAAAGCTCCTTGATATATTCGCTGGCCCAGGGACGGTCAAGACTCCGGGGCTGAAAGATGCTCCATGACATCACCCTGTGCTGTCGGTAGTTTACCATTCTGCATGTGACGCAGACGCACACACACACCCCGAGTCTGCACACAGGGAAACTCAATCAGATACAACAAACTCCGGTCGGTGCTTCAGAGGAAGGTTATTACCACAAAGGGAGAGAGAGAAATATTGGATCTAATCCCCGTCGGTTGGAATAGGAAGAAGAGGGTCAGGGACAGGCATCACTTTATGTTTCGGTCCAAACCTGAATTTTTTTTCCAGATGCCGTGGCTGCTCTCCAGCTGGTGAGGATACACTGAATAATTAGTTTGGTTGGAACGGCACCTCGAGGAGGGGGGGGGCTGGATTAGCTCTTGGAGGGCAGCGTCTCTGGCAGCCCCAGTGTTCTGATGAGGGCTGAGATATACTGTCCCGCACCCCGGCGCTGAGAAGCTTTTGATGGTTTTAAAAGCCTTGAGCGAGCGACAATTACAGGCTGAATGGCAAAGAGGGTCAGAGAGGGAATGAGATGCTGCGGACTCTCTCGCTGAAGGTCACTGGGGAGGCGCTGAGTGTTGTGAAACTATGCGTTGCGAGGTTCTAATAACACACAGCGCCCAGAGAGAAGTGAGCGCAGAGGAAGACACGGAGCGGCTGCTGTTTATAAATGAGAAGCAAATGTAGTCACACACACACAGAGAGAGCAACAGAACTCTGACGTAAACATGTTTGTGATGACGGATCCAAAAAGATTCTCTGCAAAACCACAGTTTACAATAGATTCCGTCTGTTTTGTTTAGAAGCGTCTTCTTTTCGCATGAATGCACTTTACAGTAAGAGCGGCTTCACAAATGCTCCAGTGTCTGGAGAGAGAGGGGGGGGGGGGAGGAAGAGCTGCAGAGAGACGCCTGTGGTTTGAAACACAGAAGAATCTACAGATGAAAATAATCGGGAATGTCTCAGTATGATCTGTGCGGTGTTACAATGTGATGAAAATGTCCAAAAAGCACTGATGCACCCAAGAATCGTTATTATTGTGTTTATTATTCTCGATACGATATCTTCCGTGTTCCCACAACAAGGCGGCCATCTTCCAGGAAATCACCCTCATTCCTAAACTCTTATAAAACCAACAAACACCACGAATCAGACTCGGCCCTCTTAGGGTTAATGGTTAAGTTCAACCAAACCTCTAAAGTTATGCAGCTTTTGGCAAAGGGCTAGTGGCTCTAGGCTTCATCAGGGGGGTTCCCAAATATGGTGTTGTTGCATTTTCATTTGCATAGCCGATGGTGCTGTGGGCCTCCTCTCCAATAGGGGGCGATTGCCTGCCTCGCCCACCAATAAATACAATTATAAAAAACGTTTTTTTCCTCATATACGGAAATGTTAAGGTAGAAGAAATCACAGCAAATCGTCACCTTTTTATAATTTGACAACACAGCCATTCTATAGTTGTCATGTGCAGATATTGCCTAAAAGGAGAAGTTTGAGGATCTGACGTTTCACTTAATTGTCATATCAAGGAATACATGAAAAATGCACTCAGAGAAACCCTTGAGTTACGAGATGAAAGACTAAACAGAAACCAATATTGTCGTTTCCACTCCCACTCATCAGTTTCTGAGGAATTCTCGAGTGCACCTCAGAGACTGAACTTGTTCCTCTTTTATGTTTTTGTACAATTCCCTAATTCCAGATAAGTTCCTCCCCGAAGTCTTCTTTAAATGATGTGTGAGATTCCTCCTGTGTGCCATTTCTACAAAAAAACACTCATCGGAGGAAAAAACAATATCGGACCAGACAGCTTCATTCATGGAATCAGAGATCAAACACATTTTCTCCTCAAGAGGGAATTGAACCATGAGTTCTTCATCTCTGCAGAAACACATGTATGTTTGCTTCCACGCAGGAAGCGTCAGGATCGATGTCGACCAACGCAGGAAGCCACGAGAGAACTCACACCTCTCCCACTGTTCTCAGATGCTCCTGAAGTGACAATTAAGTCTACAGATAACACACAGAGGCAACGGAATCACAGTGCACGACATGAAAGAGAAAATCTATTTTTGAACTAAATTGAGTTTGTTTTAATCTTCAGTATCTACACAAGAGTCGCACAATCGAGGATGTGCCTTAGAGTTGCGTAACAGCCAGCATGAGGCCCAAGAGGATTAAAGAGAGACTTGAAATAAAATCATCACAGCTCATCGTTTCTTCTAATTCTCCAAATTCTCCAAAACATGTTGATAAGATATCCGAGAATATTTCTTCAGATCCGACTGAAATATCGGCACGATTCCAAAAAGGCAAAAAACATCGATAAACCCAAATTTATTGAGAGAAAGCGTCCCACGTCAGCGACCTTAAAAAGCCATCGCCTGGAAGTGTGTTATCAGTTCTCCTCAGCCCAGGAGCGAGCGTGGGTTTGACAAACACTCCTCCCTAAAGAGTTCTCCCTGTGACAGATCCGTCTGAGACTTCTGGCTCCAGGAAAACAACATCACTCATTCACGAGGGTTTCCTGCATGGAAATACAGAATCTGATGATGATGATGATGATGATGGGACACATCAGAGGGAGTAGATTGGTGTTTGAAAGAGTCTGGAATATGAAGACATGGACAAGAGACGTCAACTGGTGAGTAAGATTTGCTGATCTTGACAGAGCCTCACCTCCTCACCTCCATCGAGCAGGGGACATTTACACCAAAGACCTTTTGTTTGATGGTGTATTTTTTTTTCTGTCAGAAATACTGAACTTGTTTCCACACAACTTGGTGTAAGGATGGGATTTCGGCCAAGAAAGAACCCACGGCACAGATCTGGACAAAGGTGCAGATCCACCGAGGTTTCAGACGAAGAGGATTCAGTTTTTATCCTACACCAAACTGCATATGAGGGATTATTGTTGAACAGCACATCTAGAATAGTAGATGCCTCACTTGGGTCAGAACTGACATAAGAGAGCTAATAGCTCACATTTAAAAATGTTTTCGGTTGCAAAACATAAAACGGGACAAAAAACGTGTATAAAAAGTAGATTAAACATCTTCCTGCTGTTTCCACTCGTGTTTTATACTCATACTTATTCAACATCCTTAATGTTTATATTTCATTACACAGAAAGTGTCAAGAATTTGAGTCCAATTTTGATGATAACAAGTTGATGGATTCACTTTTAAGACTCTATGAATTAAAGATACAAGACTATTAATGCCATGACTATAAGTCACTGATATTCGCAGTGATTATTATGTTCATTGCAAATCACTTCATGTGATCTGTATATTATGTGGTCATCATAATAACCACAGCCACATCACCCTGTCATGTCCAGGTCAAACACTCTCCACTCCCTCATGTCCCTCCTCCATCAGATCACACAGCTTCCTGTTTACATGGCTCTCACCGCAGCGAGGAAGCAGGACAGACGATTGTCTTCTTCTCTCGCTCTGAGCAGAACTCACAGTCGTATGTTTAACAAAGCTTTGTCAGAGGGAAGCAGCCGCACTGTGTCCGTCTCCAGTGGATTTACTTGGCTCCAATTAAATCGGGGAGAAGAGCACTTATGGTGTCCCCGTCGTGTGGAAGTACACACACACAGTTTTCTTTTGGCAAACAGGGATAAACACTGGATTGTGTTGTACATCGAAATCTACACTTTATCATAGGTTCAGAGGAGGAGAGAGAGGAGCAGGCCTGGCTTCATTGTACGTTCTGTGCAACGTGTAATTGGCATTAAAGTAATATAAATAATTAGATGAACTGACTTGTTAGAATAGCAGCTGGTAGTCGAGTATTAGACCTTTTCACAGCGAATATGAAGTTTGTTCTATTCAAGAATCCCAGTCGCTCATTTCATTATTCACACCTGTGCTGCTCGTGCTGTGACAACATTTGTCAATCATGCCAATCAGTCGTGCACATTTCTAACCAAGCAACAGAAGAGCATCTGGAGAACAGGAAAGACAAGCCTGGAGCGTGGACATAATTCAGGAGACTTGTAGTTGGACAAGAAAGTTTGAACATGTCTCCCATTAGCTGTAGTTAAAGGTCAACACTCAACCTTCAGATGTCTTGTTGCTTACCAGCGTCATTATCTCTTTGAAAAAAGGGGTTTGTCTCCTAAGCACGATGAATCCTGGGATCAGTCGGATCAGCCTAAGAGAGGGAGCCTCCCATTGGAGCCTTTGGATTGAAGGACACATTTGTCTCCTGGATTTGAAGGAGACTTCGAACACAGGACAGACTGGTTGCTGCTGTGATGCAATGGTCTTCAAATGGAAGGACGTGGCCTCTGAAGTGAGACACAGTCTGTCTGATTGGCTGATTCAACCCAGGTGACATCAACAAGATGGAAGCAAACTGAGGAAGTAAAACAGACACGGAAGATAAGTCCTTTCAAAATAAAACAGGAAATGACGCCACAGTCAAAAGCAGGAAGTCTCCCATTCAGCACTGGTGTCAGTGTGCTGCCGTTACTGTACTGACTTCTGGGTTCTGGCCCCGTCCTCACACTACACATGTAACACACAGTGCAGGTTATCATCTGAATAAACTCCACAGAGGAACGTGTGTGATTTATGGTCACTCATCTGGGACACAGATAAGTGAAATGCATTCTGAATTACGACTGAGGAAAAGATGCATTTCCCGACAACATCCGCTCTATTTCTTTAAGAAAAAAAACAATCAGTAGACTGGTGACAAAATAAGTGAAGATGAAAAATGGCTTCCAGCTGCAGAATATACATCTTCCCTTCATGGTTTATTCATGTGCTCCACAGATGCCACACTCTTATCAACATGACATACATCTAACATGGAAAAATCACCTCCCTCCACGCTAAAGGGAAATGATCAATGTGCCACCCGCACTGGGAAGCTCCCAACAATAACAACGCCCGACGGACGGCTTTCAATCAGCGGCTCAGAATAAAACAACCAACATTATGAGGAGTTTGTCGCACGCAAATATTCACGATTCCGTGAAACAGCAGCAGTCGCTTTCCTCGAAGGGACGAAGAGAAGGAAGAAGGATTTCTCCTGTAACCGCCCTCACGTTTGGTGGAGGAACCGGCCCATGGAGCAGGAGTGCTGATCTTATCCAAAAATGTGTGCAGGTAAGCAAAGCCTTGTGGGTAAGCCATACATTAACTCATGTCATGTGGGTTTTCCAGCTCACTCACTGCTCTGCTCTTTGTTATCAGCCCCGAATCCCCCCCCCCCCCCCCCTTGCACAGGAGCTACACTGCAGCATGTACGGTTCACACAACAAAACAACTTCAAACCACTTAAACAAAACACTTAACACAACATAGAAGAACAGCAGCTACACACATTCCACTGATGAGTCAGTATTTAAAGACAGACGTGTTCCCGGTCTTCGTGCATCAGTTGATACAGGGGAACAACCAGTGTGGGTCTGTTGAGGTGAAGCCAGTAAAGAACTGGTAGTTCTGGAGTGATTCTGTCAGTAACGTTCAAAACAGCCAAAGGATGACGAGTCTAATGTCCTTTTACAAAACTGCATCACTGTGCAATTATGTTAAAGTGTTTCTACCGTGGAAAAAATAAAGTTGAACGAGGTTAGCATGTAAAGTCCTTCTGTCGTTTTGTCAGTGAAGCTTTTGAGACTGAGATGTGCAGCGGATATATTTCAATTAAACTAGCATTGGTACCGTGAATCTGTCTGGATGATCATTACCCAGCAGCAGGTGTGTGTGTCTGTGGCTTCCTGGGACCGTCCTGTAACCAGATGGTCACAGGTTCAATCAAAGAGCCAACGTCCCGTCCCCACCGTTAGGTTGAGCTGGGTGAAAACGCACCGCAGAGGCGCAGAAGAGTAAAGGTGGGACCCCCCAACATGGCTCCCGTCCATGTCCCCAGCATTAGTGTCAGAGGGGCCATGTTTCATCCTGCATCATTACGTGTGACAGCCCATTTGTTAGCAAAACAATTTGAATCAATGCCCCTGCATCTCATAGAACTACATAATGGCTGCTGTTAGTGCCGTGGCAGCTAAAAGTTATTCCCTTGCTTATTCTGTTATGGGGGGGGGGTTGACGCAGCACTCTCACTGCATTTTACAGCTCAATATCCGACCCTGGTTAATTAAAAGTGTTTATCATATCGTTACCATTACATTACAAAGATGAAATATGACTTTTAACTGACCATTAAATGCAAATATACTGAATAATATTCAACACGTTTAACAGAGAGCCTCCATATTGCTAAATTGGAGATCAGAGATTATGCTGATTGTATTAAAGTAGAATCTGATATATTAGATATTCACCTCTGTAACAAACTGTGTTCACTGCATTCTACTCCCTTCCACCTATTGACACAGGACGAGGAAAGATCTCGTCCGTTATAGAAAAAGAGACGTTCCCACAAACACCCTCTGACACGTATAACAGCTCTGCAAAGGCAAAGTGAAAACAAACAACTGACGCAAAGAACGATACAAACAGCTAATGCATTTCATCATCGTACGGTAGAAGGCATCTGCTGAGTCGTGGAGAGCGAGTCCTACGTTACTCATTCCTCTTGTTATCCCAGCTCATGTTCTCTGCACATGCAAACTGCTTCCTCACACAGGTGAAGCGTCTTTTAGAAATCCGACTGTTTATGTTTCTTTCACCGTCGCCTCTCACTGCCGAACGCATTTACTGAGAAACACACGGTGGAGTTTGTTTTATTATGTTGTGGGTGTGAGCTGCATGAGTTAAAAGGTTGTGAGTTGTGTCTTTATGTCTCACCAGACGTGAGCATCTGTACATCATCAGTATCATCATGCATATTTTACTACACCAGTGCAGAGCCTGATTTAAACATGTCGCTCTGGAAGGAGCCGTCTGCTCACTCGGCCTGTTGTGGGTACAACTTTGTTCTACACAATCAGATTTGTGTACACATACACATGATTAACAGTAGTCTCGGTGTACTGATGGATGGATGGATGGATGGATGGATGGATGGATGGATGGATGGATAGATGGATGGATAGATAACCTATGGACTCTTGTTTCTGGTGCATCAAACGTTCTATTCTCCACCAATTAGCTTTGAGGTTCTTTAGGGTGAACACAGCTGACAGCATCACTACCATCTGACATCAGACCTCTTGTACCATAAAGGAAATTTATCCCTTTGAAGTAAGTAGTAGCAAAGGTTATAATCACAAAACATGAGAGCAGACAAACAATAATAAAATGTGTGCGTTGAATGTTTTATATGATATATTAATGAAAACTAAAATGGCCCTTTGTTGTTTCCCATCCCGTGAACCCCTCAGCCGGGCGTATACCTCCTCACAAAGCATTTCACAGCGTTTAGAAAATCTAGAGTAGATCACTCTCTATTCCTTTTGAAGCCCTGACATCACATGATACCTACTTATTCTAAGTCTGGGCTTTTTGTTTTTATTTCATTTTTCTATTTACTAAGTTGCTGCAGGCATCAAGGTGCCACAGCGCCCGGATAGCAGCTATTAACACTGATCAGCAAACTACTTCAAAGCGAAGCAGAGACTCAGCCGGCTCTTTCATCTGCACTGAAACCATCTCTGACATCTGAACATCATATCGCTGAATGCCACACAAACTCCAATATGATATTTTCATCATGTGTGCAGCGCGGGGTATTGTCTTTCCCGGCCGAGTGTGTGGCTTGGTTGCGTTGCAGATAGGGCGGCTTTGTGTTGGGATTTGGGGGGGATTGAGTGGTAATGGGTGGGCAGTGTTGGGGAGCGCTCGGCCGTCCCGGAGGATTCATCTGATGAGCCGGGATTGGATTCATCTGCTCTGTCTATCGATTTGTTTTTGCCACACACACACACACACACACACACACAACCACACACCTCGCTCCAGTTTTGAGCTTGACTTTTCTCGTTTTTAACAAGTTCTGAAAAACGTAATTCCATTGAACACAATCTCATCCCATCTGCGCCGGCCTTGGACACCTCTCCTTCTTGTTTTGACCACAGTTGTGAGATGGAATTGTGCCCGTGTCTAGCGAAGAGGGAGAAATAGAAGTTTTTGCGGCTGAGATGAAATAGTTTTGGCAAAGAGAAACTTATCTTTAATATTTCTGTGATGGGATTTAGATGTCCATCATCGTAATGAACAAAAATAAAGAAACAGTTTGTAGCTTTAGGACTTGATGGTGCAGAATGTTCCAGACTGGTTGAAGAGACTAACTTTCTTTTACAATTTTGACTTTGTTTTATGGGATTAATCCAAGTGGACATTGTGTTAGTGCTAGAATATTCCCTATTTTCTTCATTAACCAGCTTGTTGATGATGAAGATAATCATTAACTGCAACCTCTGGGACACACTTTCCACATTTTGTTCATGTCACATCTTCAAAACATTTATATTTCTAACTGTACTGTTATCACAACTGAAGAAACCAAAAGAGTTGTGGACTCACATCACGAGTCAGTTTTTCACAGTGATCAGAAAACGCAGCTTGGTTTGCAGGAGAAAGGCCCCAAACAGAGATCTAAACTCAAAGATTCTAAGTTGAGCTGAGATTCCGTCTCGCATGTGGAGGGAATTGTTGGAGTTCTAACTTTCTGACATGTTGGACAACTGCTCATCAGTGTATTGCACATCCATCCCGCTCCGTCTCTGCGGGGGGGCGTTAGGCTGCAGCAGCAGAGCGGTGGAACCGGACTGTGCTCAGCGAAGACAGATCTCCCTCATCTGAACCAGGACTGGAGATTTGAGGGGGCAGACTAATGACAGGGAGCCTGTTCCCTGAGCGGAGCAGGGAGGCATTTAGAGGGGGTGAAGCAAAGCTGTGTTGACTTCAAGGCCTGCAGGCTTCCAGATTCCTTGTGTAAATGAGACGAGGTGACACAGACACACACTGCTCCGCTGCATCTGACGGGACGAGCCCTGTGCATTAGGAATCCCGGCACATAATGAAATGTGCAATCACGGGTGTTTCCTGAAAACAAGAATCCCCTCTTAGGTGAGAGTCTCACTCCCGGGTAAACTATAATTATGGGAGGCTCAATTTGGAACTGGACAGAAAACAAGTGTCTGGGCTGAGATATGTTAAGGCAACGTCGAGATCAATTGGAACTGCATAAGGTACCAATTTGTTTTTCTGATAGACGGACCAATTTCCCTCTCATTAGGGCCGTGCATCGAGCAGCCGCTTTCACCCCCCGCTAAACAACAGAGACAAAACAAGTGTTGCTTTCTACACAGATTATGGGATATGTACGGATATTCTCGGTGGAGGGGAAACATAAACGTGGTCCTATCGAGCCTCCCGCGCTCGTGAGGGGATAATAAATCAATTAATGAACTGGCCGGGTCCGGTGCCGGCTCGGGCATGCAGAGCACGGCTGCCGGAGCAAGGTAACTGACAGCTGGAAAGCCCAGAGGGCGACTTGAGTGATGAGTGTGTGGAATTAGTCGGTCTGCTTTTCACATTAGCCCCAGTAACAACACACACATTATGAATTAACACAAACACATATTTCACACTTGCAAAAACAAACACGGGGGGGGGGGGGGGGGGGGGCTCTTCTAGATTACTACTGGTTTAATATAATGTGATCATACAACGATTCTGGACTCGCTGAATTGGATTCCTGTTCAGTTTGCATTGATTATTAGAGATTTCATGTGATTACTTTAAGCTCCTACAATCCCCCCCCCCCCCCCCCCCCCCCGCCCCATGAGCCTGGGTTCTGTCTTAGATCAGCTAATAGCCTAATTCTGGAAGCTCCCAGAGCCTGATTGGTGATATCATGATTTAGAAGTACGAGCCCAAAGCTCTGGAAAAGACTGGGACAAGACCAGTTACACATGTTACTGGTTTTAAATCCCTTCTTAAAACTGACTAACCTACTTAAAAACAGCCTCTGTGTGGATTTTAATTCATTGATCTTTAATTTCATTCTTGTTTCAAACTGTTTTGTGAAACCCAGTTGAAAGAGTGCTACACAAATAAAGCTCAGAGTAACTTGTAGTTGACTGTGGCCTGACTGAATACTTTATTTATTCAATTAGAGGTGTTAGTATGCTATACTAATCCAACTTTTAAATTCTAATTAACAAGCCGTTGCTTTCCACCCTGCATTAGTCCAGAGACTATACGCTGCTACTGCTGTTAAAGTAAGTGGGACTATGAAGAGAACCATCAGGCTCATATATCGTGTGGACCCGTCCCCTCAGAGGTTGATGCTCCTCCTGCTGCAGCAGTTATCTTCTCCGAGCTGCAGTTTTTAAACCGTTGCCGTTTATCAAAGGTAATAAAAAGCTGTATTTCACTCTCACTTGTGTCAAAGCACAAAGTCACCGAGCGCCGCCCTGAAAGTGTCTGACGAGCACAGTGCAGACAAACCGAGGAACCAACAGTCATTAAAAAAACTACAAACACACATTGAAAACAGTGACTATTATCAAAGTACCACAACTTTACTGGTATGATACCTTAAAGATTTACTGAAGGAGAGCAGCTTAAATATGTTTTCAATAAATCCTGCAGGAATCATATTAGATTTCATATGAAAGAGCTGATGTGCTGAATCTACATCATCAACAACAATAACCCTGAACAGACAGGGACAGCGCCCGAGTCTCTATGAGTTCTGCTGGAATCTACTTTATTCAGTTATGAGAGCCCTGAAGTTTTCATGTCAACAAAAATAATGCGCCAAATATTTTCTGTAATAAAGACTTTCTGCTGAGGAGGAAAATATTTTCCAGCGTGAAGCTGCAGCTGTTGGAGCCGTGATGTGCCAGCGCCTCGGTGACGGCCGTCATTTCAACAGGAAGTCAAGTATAGAGACCAAAAGAAGCTCCGTCATTTCAACAGGAAGTCAAGTATAGAGACCAAAAGAAGCTCCGTCATTTCAACCTGCAGAGACGAAAGACTTTCATTTATGACCATTTCCCAGAGATGAAATCATGACTAAAAATAAATGAAGTGCTGCCTTGGATAACAAAATTATACGCAGACAGAATATATCACAATTTGGGCCGTTGCAAAAAATTGAAGGATGAATGAATTTTGAACAAAAAGAAAAATGAATCACAAATCACACAGTATTTATATATCACAGCTAGATTTAGGTGCATGACTGTTGCACTGATACAGAATCTTAAATATATAAGTTATATAAGTTATAGGACAAGATTCATCATTTATGTCTTGGTGAAAATTCCTGAAGCTTCAATGCTATAATTTAGCTATTGTGGTAGAATTTTGTACCAATGCCATTTACTGATCGACTGACTTATTCTGAGAGAGACTTTGTTTGACTGAAAATCTGAAGGACACAAATGTTTTTGCATATTTCTACTTGATTCTAGTCCAGTTCCCTTGTTTAGCCGCACATGAATATGGTATTAAAGTCAGGGGTTATGTAAGTATTTAGCATTGTGGAGGGACATAAGGGAGTTTTAATGGAATATATATATATATATATATCAGACCAGAGAGAAGTAAAAGACAGACGATGCAAACAGTAGAGACAAGCCGATATAATTCTATTGTTATCCCCAGTCTGCTGTAACATGACAGAATCCTCCATGGGATCAATACGGCCTGTCTGTCTGTCTATCTAATGACTTAGCACCGGGCTGCTGGCTGAGGACAGTGTGATGCAGGACTTCTGAGCCTCCTGATTCTATATTTTGAGGAGAAAGCGACCAGTAATTGGATCCTGGAAAACATTAGGGCATTAATTATTTCCTTAAAGGGCCCAACTCTCTTTCTCTGTATCACCGGAGAAATGAGCTGGAAATGCAAATCACGCAAACTAAAGAAAAATCCCCAGAATTTGAATAAATGAAATACTTTTTGCTTTAAGATGACTTTGGCGCACATTTGCATGGGTATCTGATTTGATTTGCATCCCTGTGATCCATAGCATGTATTATCTCTGTGCAATTCAGCATCCCCTCTTATCTGGAACACACGCAATCAATAGAGAGCCGCTCTGAATATGGATTAAGGACGGATATCTAAAGGAGCAAAGCTCGCACTTACTCGGAGTCGGTTAAGAAATCTACTGCGTTATCCGCACTTTGGATTCCTCAGACACCCCATACCCTGGAAACAAGTCTCTTTATCAGGAAATCAAGCAATCAGCCGTCCTATTAATACCCAAAGTTAAGTTAAAAAACAAGAAAGAGGAAGTCATGCTGGTGATTAGCATTTAAAAGCACATGCGGTGACCTTATTTGACCCCATTTGAGAGTTGGGAGTCGCTGCTTTTACGAGCTGCAGTGGCGAAACTATGAGTCATCACCGAGGATCTGTCGATGCATCGGTCAACACCACGTGCCGTACTGTACACAGTCTGTAGGTGCACCGACCACAGGGCTCCTGAGGAAAAAGGCTCATGTCGCACGGTGGCTGAGAACCAGCTGAACGTCTCCCTGGCTCACGCTCCCGGAGCAGAACTCACAGCTTGATGAATGAGCCACAAGTCAGAAGCATCTAGAGCCAGATAGCTTCCATTCTGCAGCCGAGCAAAGAGAGGAGTGTCAGCTTATTCATCCCCCGACTGATTCAAACTGCCATCGGAGAAAACTGATGAGTGCTGCTCAGATTTATGATGCCTTTTCCCCGCACATTAAATATAGACTTTGTAACGTGCACTCAGGGCGGCACTGGGAAACCTCATCACACACTAAAGATGCGCACAGAAGAGAAGAAAGCAATCTTTACACACAAAAAGTGTGAATTGTGACATTTCATTACAACACATGACAACATGTGTTTTATGTTTCTGATTCAAGATGCAGTTCATACTCCGAGCCACTGCTCCCCACGCCTTGGTTCTCAATACAGCAATTCAGATGAATATTAACTGAATCAAGTTCAACAATGAAAGGACTGCGGCCGTGCATCAGAGCATCGAGGTGCAATTTGAAGTAACAGGGCAGAGAAGTGTGGCGGTGACGTGGGCATTCATCTCTGGTGGAAATGGAGAAGGCTCCTAAATCTTGCCTCTTTCACTCTGCATGAGAAAAGCTCATATGAGCCTTTTGTCAAATGTATTCATATCATACATTAACAATGGCATTCAATATATCTAGATTATTTAAATGGAGCTATTGCTGTACGGAGCCGTTAAGTGACTGGAATGGATCCGACCGACCTGCATTCAAACCAGAATATTAAAGGCTGAAATCCATCGTAAAACTGAATTTACATAACATTATGAGTGTGACCTTGAAATATTCAGATCACAGTGACATGCACGACTCCCTGCTGCTCGTTGTGAGAGTGAGTCCGACTCAGGGAAACTGAATCCACAGGAAACAGCAGATTTTCACATTTTAAATACATCTCATTTCATTTTTTGGTTAATGTGATTTAAAAAACTAGAACGCCAGAGAAAACAGATTCTTATCTTGCAATAGTTTCCATCAGAACATAAACTAAACACACTGCACTTTGACTCACTGGAGTTTTCTCTCTCGGATCTATTTTTAATCTCCTCACCTCATTGCCTGCAGAAATATTGTCATCACCATCCGCGACTCGTGGCCGGGGCCTAAAATGTAAATCAATACATTCATTACCATGTGCAGAATACAAAACAACTGCACAAGGGTAAATGGCCACGGCCGACAATGACAGACCAGTAGAGAAGTAGGTTACTTAAACAAATCTAAAGACAGGAAACTGGAACAGATAGTTTTTGGTAACTTTCCCATTAAAGCCTCATATTTCATGTGTCTGCAGCTTCATCACTTCACTGCCTGTAACATGAAGTCAATAAAAACTGTTTCAAGTGAATTCCTCTATGAGAACAAACACCCTTGTTGATAATATTAATATGTGAGCGGTTACAGTTCTAAGCTACTTCACTCATCTCCTTCTTATTGGTTTTAATTGCAGCCATTAACATCTAGAAGCCTTACTGGTTTGAGACCATTGAAAATGTCTCCTTGGAAATCAACTCAATCACAAGAATGAAAAGGTCTGATGATGTCTGAAGCATTTTACAGCGTTCGGCTCGTAATGTGTAACACAACACGTGAACTTTCACAAAGAACAAATCTACAGCTCTGACCCAATTACTACACAACTCTGGTTTTGAGATGAAAACGTCAAACAATAAAGAAATACTCTGGGAAGAGGTCACAACATATCACATATCCTGCAGCTAGCATTTCTACCGACTTGTCCTTTTGAGCTCATCACTGTCCGTCGACTCATTCTCACTCTTCATTAATTTGTTTCCTCGGGGGAGGGGGGGGGGGGGCAGCAACACACGCTATACGCCAGCATGGAGTAGGAGTTGGCCAACAAAACGTTTTTTAGGGCTGGCAAAGTCTAAAAAAAGTCTCTCTATAGTAAACAAAGCTTAAGACACTCAATAGCCTGACAGCATTAAGGCGACAAACTACCCAGAATGCAACGCTCCCTGCTGGAGAAGCCTCATTCAAAAATGCGTCCAACTGAGCGAGGTGTCCTCAGTGTTACCTTGATCGTGAAGACAGTGTTTAACTTAGCAGCAGCTTCCTTTAATGATGCAACTATAATTAATTGAATCAATGAATGAAATCAATTGTATGAATAGAACTCAGATTTAATTTGTAGCTCTTTGGTGTTTTACCCTGAGTTGTTGTCTATTAACGACTTTTTAGCTGGAAATCAGGAGCTGGGGGACACGATGAAATCACTGCTGAGGATCTACTGAGGGTTTAAATGAGGAGAGTGGGTTTTAATCACATCTGCCTTCGTCAACAGTGTCTCACAAAAACTGCAGCTTTACAAAAAAACTATTAAAACAGAAAGAAACTCTAAAATCTTGGTTCAGATCAAAATATTTCCTTATTTGTTCTTTATTTATTTACGATCCAGACACGAATTCAAGGATCTTGAAGGAAAAAGGGATCCAGAATATTTAGAGGACTGATATTTATGTGTTTGTGCAACTTGAAGGGGCTTAATTGTATTTGAGGATTTGTCTATGGTGAGTTTACAGTTTTAAAATATAACTAAATCCAATGTTTAGCCCTGTTGCTCCCATAAGAAGCAGAGGAAACATTAAAAGGCTCAGTTACAGAATCTGCACGTGAACATGTTTCCAAAAAGTGAGAACATGGATTCAAACAGTGAGAACATGGATCAAACGGACTGAAGTTACAGCAGCGATGTGATTACAACGCCGGCTTTGATGTGTAATTGTTCTCAACAAGCAGTTGGATCAGACACGGAGACACTCAGACAATAATTCATGTGTATTATTGTGAACAATCAGATGATAATTTGTTTTTTCCCCTCCTCAGAAATACCAAGGAGGGAGCTGGATGGAGACGAGTGGACAACGAGACAGGACACTGCAGATGCTGCGACAATCTGATGACAAATTATATTTTCCACAGTCGTTTATTCACGCAGAACTTTCCAGTTGAAAAAAGTAATTTAAAATTTCTAAAAGTCTCCCACCGTGATTCCTGAAAACCACCGACTCTCAGACACGAGCAGATTGACGGAGTTCACCTCGTTGGCGTTTTCCTCGAGCTGCACCCGCCTCGACTCGGGGAAATAAAAAAGACACCTCACAGTGCTGCTGGGGATGAACAGAAAGTTTCCATTAACTTTTATTAAACCCAGATATTCAGCCGTGTATGGCTTTAATTAATTTCATTCTCAGGTTGTGAAGTAATTTGATTATATGGGCAGGAGGGGGAGAGCAGGGATTCGTATCTGTGCTCCATCTCAGGTTAAGCACCGAGGCTCCACCGAAGTAATTCATTACCTCAAAACCTCGGGTACATTGAAGATAATTGTGATAATAATCGTGCAATTAAATAATCTCATCTGACTTTGACTTAACGGACAAAAAAAAAGAAGAATTGCCGTGACATCAGAGTAGAGCCACGCTGAATTGGCTTTGGGCTAAATTGTAAATAGGTAAAGTTTTCTGGTTCCACGAGTGGATTCATGCAGCCGGACACTCGTGCACTCGCTCGGAGGCGTTCGGTAATGTAATCAGAATCTGGTAAATACCAATATGGCGTTCAAATCTCCACCAACACCACCGAGGAGAGAGAGTCAGCAGCAGGGGGAAGGCTTTAGAGAGGAGCCGACACATAGGGCCGTTTGTGTGGTGACGTCAGGCTAATGTACACCTTCTGAGCTCAGTGCAGTTATGGCGGCGGTGGAAATAGCTCGCCATCTGTAAGAAATAATATTTGCTCTCGGGCATGTCAGCAAGTCTCAGTGGGGGGGGGTGGGGGGGGGGGGGGCGGTGCACGGTGCTGCGGATGGCAAGAGGCACCAGGGAAAAAAATTGCTTCTGTTCCCTTCATCTCTATTATGGTTATTGAATTTGGTTCAAAAGGAGCTGACATCAAAGGGCTGCTGGAGATTCATAATTCCAGAGGTTCAGTGTGTTTCATTGTGAACCCGGAGAAAGACAACGTCACAGACAACTTTTAAATTGAAAAGGAATTTTTCCACGTGTGAAAAGCAGGTGTCTCCTGTTTGCAGATCCAGAGTCACCCTGCAGATAAAGAAATATGTGAACAGATTTATACCTCGTGCACTATTCAGTCTGCGATATGAACAATGCAGAAGCTGCTTATGACAGTGTTGAGGACACGTTCTGTAGGAAGGGCCTGAGAAGTTGACTTGCTGAAGGAACCAGTGCCCTAACCTATTCCCACGTCTGGTCAACCTGCAGATTATGAGACAAAATGGACACTTCAAGGTGGTAAGTCTATCCTTACATCCCCTGAAAGCCTCTCATGTCTCTACTGTACCTCTGTCGATCTCCTCTATGGTCTGACTGGGTGCTTGACTTTGATCTTCAAAGTTGACCTCCCCCTCTCCCCCACCTGATTGATGGATCGGCCCGCCATTGATGCCTGCATATCCATCAAGTAAAGCCACCCGTGATGAATGAACGTGTCCTTTATCAACCGTGCATCACCTCATGAAGTATTGTCCTTTCTCACCCAACGTATTCATCCTTCAGCCAGAGATTGATTAACTATGGACGTGATTCAGTCAGCAATTATGACCTCATCGCTAATCAATCTGCCTCTCGCCGGGGGAGCGCAGGGCTTTACAGTTTGGCCCGCACACATGAGCACGCACGCACACACACACGGATACACACACACGGATACACACACACACACACACACACACACACACACACACACACACACTTGTGTCAGGTACCAGCAGGCACTTTATCTCTCAGTCTCTGGGATCATGGGAAAGTTTTCAGCCAATGCGACGGTGCCACTCCTGGGATCGGCAGTATTGGTCGGCCAGTCGGCTTCTGGATGGATTCCTCTGGTGCAGGATGGGTTCATGGTTTAGGGAGGATTATTGGGGGGGGGGGGGGGGGGGGGTGCACGTGTTGTCTGAAATGCATTATATTCTCACATCAGCCTCCTGAGATCAGAAGATGTAATCGCTCTTCTCTGCAGCCGTTAGCTCAGGTACAGCTCCTCTTTAAGTTACGTGCCTCTGTTTGACATGTTTCACTGGAGAGACTCAAGGCTTTGTCATTTTTAAACAAGTGACAGTATTTAACATCAGCTGAAATTACATCTCATTTTCCAAGTCTGTCGTCTTTGTGCGGGAGATAAAAGATCATTTCAAAATGCACACAAATGACTTCATGAGATGGATTCTTTCTTTTTTTGTCTCAGCACTTCAACATCCTCCTCTGCTTCTCCTCCTGAAAGGCAGCAGACATATTCATCTGGAGATGGAGTGCCCCGTCTCAGTGACCCTTTAGAGTCTGACTGTAATATGCTTGCTTCCTACACACTGACCAGGGGTCTGCCTCCGACAGACGACCCCCCCGCGGATCCCAAGAAGCATCCCCTGGGTGGGGTGTGTGTGTGTGTGGGGGGGGAAGACACAATAGTCAAACCTGCAAATCAGAGTGGAGCGAGTCAGATGTGAAAATTGTTCCGACTGCGCCGCAGCACAAAGGTGTTAATCTGCTGAGGAGCCTCTCGAAAGACCACGTGAAACACACAGCTGGGTTATTATGTGTGTTTTTTTTATCAACATGATATGAAATCTACTTTTTTTTTAAACGCACACTGCTTTTCCTGCAGATTAAACAGACAAATCTCCTAGCAACAACAATGGCTGCTCCCGCCGCGGTCCAGCTGTGACCAACGAGCAGAAGAAAGACAGAAAACAGATTAATACAAACATCATTATGTGTAGAAACCACATCACCTCAAGACAGGAGACGGCACATTGTTCTCACTGGGCTGCACAGGAACCCTCATTCTCTTAATATCGTGCAGGAGTGTGCATGTGATTATTTACTGTGTTATGGTAATGTCCCTCATAAAGGATGTAAACACAACATCGGGTGATTGTATCTAATATTAAAATGTGCGGTTGCAGCTCGAAAACAGTGAATGCATAAGAATGTGTGTTCAGATGATAATTAGTTTGTCTGACAGCGACCGAGGAATCTACCACACACACGGAACGCTATTACTCCAGAGGAGAGAGAAGGAGGTTTAATGGTTTGTGAAATAAGTTAAAGAGAAAAGAGAGAAATCTAAAAATGAAATGCTAACCAGAGACTGTAAAAAGAAAAGATGGACGACATGATGGCTCCTTAAAAGTTGAGCCAAATCATCTTGACCCCCCCCCTCCCCCTTGGTGGGCGGCTGCAGGACAGGTCATAAACCCTCCCTGCTCTGTCTAAGTGAAGGGACTTGGACCAAGGACGCCTGCTCAAGGGCACGATTCAGCAGGGCCTTGATATCGAGGCAGCACATCACAAGCACGAGGTCCACAATACGTCAAAAGTGCAAGATGGCCCCACCTGGCTATTAACGGGAAGTCAACCATTTTAAATGAGCTTGTATAATAAACAGCGTCATAGTCAGAGGAGTAAAAGTTGGAACAAGATGTACCTGAGTTCATCCGAGCTGCAGGGACCCGTCAAACCAGGACAGATCTGGGAACAGCTGACGCATCAAGGTGCAGAACCTCTGGTTCCTGGAGGATTAAGATGCACATCAGGCCCGGGTCCGGTCTGTGTGAACATCTGACAGGTTGACCTGCATCGTTCTCAACGCCTCGGCTCTGTGACCTTTTGAGAACTGGAGGGCCGCTCCCTCCGCGGCTCATCCCCCTGCTATTGACAAACACACCCTCTTCCCCTGATGCAATAGATCCCGGAGTAAACTCGTAACAATTTCACAGAATCTTTTTCAGCAGGAAAACAGCGTTGGAACAATAACACTGCTTTGCCGAGGGAATTGAAAGATAATTGTGTGAGCCCGTGGCATCGCTGTTTCGTAAGCGTCATGCTCCATTTCTGATTCCCACCAGAAAGCTGTTTCTGTTTCCCCCCCTTTTGCACATATTTATTCCTGGCAGTTAATATAAGTCTCTATTTATGTATATATTAAATCACATGGCTTCTCCCTGTCCTTGCAAAAATGGAAATAGGCATAGTTGTTATCTTTGGAATGGAAATAAAAAACAATGTGCATCTTGCCTATTAAGCGAATAACAACATCTTCAAAAAGGGCAGTTTGAAAAGAGAGGGCACGGCGCGGCTCGAACATGGTGTTGAATAAATACATTCATTAAAGGGGAATTACGTGCTCGGGACTGGAGCTGGCTCGCTTTCAAGTGCCAGGGGTCCTCATAAATATACATTCAAGAGACATATGGCAAGATCAAGAAGTAACCTCTTAACAATGAACTTCTGTATCATCATCTCTGTGATAAACACCTAGCGCACACTGCTAGCCTTGTTAAGAAACCAACAGTTTTTTGCTTAATATTAATACATGCTAATTAATGCTTTGTTTGTTCCAGTGGAAGAACTCCTCCAAGTCGTGGGACGCCCGCCTGTTTGGTTTCAACTCTCCAAATGCAGACGGAAATATCAGATGCCAGCGGTCTCATGATGGTAACAGACCTCTCCCACTGCCGGCCCACTGGGATTCACACTGCCACTGGTTTTATTCAAATCTGCAAATGTCGTTGTTGGAATAATTGCCTCTGTAAGAAGTGCGAGTGCAAGTAATGTATTATATCCTGATTTAAAGAAGAGAAGTCGGAGCGTGAGTAAAAGAGGAGAAAAAGCATAGAGGCAGATTGACAGTGAAGATGGAGAACTGACCGGATGATGTTATTACAGCCTTTTGAATATGAAGCACTTTGTACAGTAAATGAAAAACTGTTCTTATTCAGCTTTTATGATGAATCACCACGCTCCAAAAAGTGACACTTCTTTTTTACCTGGGTTTGCATTTTCAATACGGCTTCTTTTTTAATAAATTGCTCCAGTAATGCTCGACATTATTGATGGATGGCACAGAAGTGGATGGATCTGCTATTTCACGCGTAGGTTTATACATTCATGTGCAGGAGGTTTTCATAAGGAAGGGTTAATGGTGGAGGGGGGGGGGGGGGGGGGGGGTTCTCAATGGAACGACATTGGGGAAACCACTGTTGAGATTCATTGACACCAGCTCGGGGCTGTTGAAGTTAAGTTCACTCGAACATTGGATAGAATACAATGATATGTAGATATTGGTGTTTATATGAATGTATCATTTAAAAAGCGTAGAAGCAGCAAAAACATGTGATTTCATTATATTTACAGTCACATCATTCATCGGCCAAACAAAACGGTTTAAATGCAAACACAGAATCGCAAATCGTGAATGAAAAGGAGCAGAGAGAAGAAAATAATCCGATAAGATATGAATTATTTCCCTGTGATCACTGAGCCTCATCTCATGACCACTCCCTGCTTTAAATCCACTGTTGTCGGTCTGTATCCGTGCCACAGTCTGGCTCTGCACATGGTGGCTTTACAACGTGTAACCCCCCGCCCAGGTGTTCCCACAGCCCCCATCTGCTCCTCCTGGGCCCGAGAGTCTCACCGCCACGTCACCGGTGCTTCTGCGGCTCCAACTCTACGTCATTCATGTTAAACCTGAAATCAAAAATAACAATTAGATCTAGAAACACACAATATGTGAAATATCTATGAGGCTGGAATTAAAAAATCAGTTACCGTGGCTCTTCAATCAGAATTCAGTCAATTTTTACATTTAAAATATAATAATTCAGTGGTTAAACAGTTTAAACAGTCATTCTTTATACCATTGAGACCAAAAAGTCAAAGTTTGTGATACATTTAGTGGATGTTAATATTATGGCCTCTCTCTTACACCCAGTGCAAAGTGGGGACCCGCCCAACACAGGTGCTTTCGACGCAGATCTAATTCTCCATATTGTTTTGATACCAACCATCTTTGAGTCTTAACATGAGTCTGCCTTGTTGACGGGTTGAAATCCCCGGCAGCACAAAGTGATTCGCACCTTTGAAGCTTTTCACTTTGAGCACAAAGTCTGTTTCCTCTGCAGAGAAGCGTTCTTCATTACAACACTTCACCCCTGGGTTGTGAAAGTGGACTTGAGTTTTAAAGGAACCGTCTGATTGGCTAATTGCCTGTTACGCTTCATTAAGAGAGAACGTATAACCGTCTCTTAACGAGCGACCCGTTCACCGGTGGTTAAACTGGTGAACGTGGATTTGGACTCGTACTAGGTCGTAAAAACCAGAGCCTTATGTTTGCATCATAATCATCAGCCTAATAATGTCAAGGTCAAAACTGAGCGGTAGTGACATTACTAATTGAGAATGGAGCTGGCAATTCAATTTGGACAAATGGACCAACTGATCTGTGGGATGCTGCTGGTGGTGCTGGAGGTGGTGGTGGTGGGGGGGGGGGGGGGGGGGGGGGGGGGGGGCTCATTTCATTGGCTCTCTGCTGCACATTATGTCCGTCTTCTCCCTTCACAGATCAAGGGTACAGATGACTCCTGTCAGCCATCAGATGCTGTGTGGCAGATGTCACAGCGTTTATTGTCACCGTGATTTATTGGTTTAGAGTGACCACAGCCACAGGGAAGAACACATCAGAGGCAGAAGGGGATCCGCCCGGTGCCAACTCCTCCAACAACTTTCACGCGGTCCCTCTCAGGACGGCACATTTACGGTTATTGTTTGGCCATCTGCTGTATTTTGAGGCTCTTTGACGGCGGCGCTAAGCGAGCGAGGAGTCGCTGCCAAACGCTGTCACCTTCCTCTCGCGGCTCTAATCGACCTCACTGTGTCACTCCAGTTGGATCAAGCACCGACTCATCAGAGGAACTCTTATGGCAAAAGGGTAATTTCAACAGGAAACACATGCTTCTCATTTACCAGGGATCATTTTCCCCCTTCATGTCTTTGTCTTCTGAAATGAGTGGAATGGAGCAGCCTTTGGTCCTCGTGTGATTTATTTCTGTTTCATTGTTTTAATCTTTTAAATCAAAGTCTCCTTTTGGCCTCAGAAATTAATCAGACATAATCATTTTTGTTTAGGGGGGGGGGGTGTTCAGTTCACATAAATATTGAATTAATCCAATTACACTCATGATTCTTCAGGACAAATATAAACCGATGTCACCATGATGCATTTTTACTTTACTTTAATCTTAAATGTTTTAGTTTAGTTTGATAAACACAGTTGTTCAAGCGCAGGTGAATAATATCTTAACTATGCTTCACTAGCACTAAAGTCCATATAGTTAGATTCAATTAAATGTTAATTGATTAATTAAGATTATGTGATATAAACTGTCAATAACAAACAAGTAGCTACGATAAAATCAGCAAGTTGTGATGTTTAACTTTCACTTCTACCAGTTTACTAATATTTATAACCAAACAATGCAAACTTGATAACATGTTTAATTAACACGATGGGGAATTGTGTTAACTCACACATCTGGCATGTTGCTTATAATGCTGATAGTGTGCGTCAGTAAGATTTTCACTAAATTGCATATTTGTTTTACACTAGATGTTGACAGGACTTTGTGTTTCCACAGTATTTAGATGTATTATGGTAAAGTTAATATCTTCTTTTACACTTAAACAAACATTTCCCTTGATCTCAACCACAGACCTGTAAACCTACATCCAACACGACCACCACCAAGGCAACTCAACGCTGTCTTTGATAACTCAGCTGCTTCACTAATTCAAAATGATGTTGCCTATTTACAAAAATGCAGCCATTAAATATGGTTGTCATCACGGTGTAACTGGGGAAACACTTATGTGTTATGGAGCCGTAGATCCCAGGAGACGTGATGTAGCCGCTGTCGTTAGAATCAAATAAAGATTTCATCATCTAACAGATGTAGACATATATGAGGTGATGTATAAAATCATGCCGCGACCTTTGAAGGCCAGAGGATCCTTTGACTAGGGAGATCATGTCTGACATAAAACATCATATATATGAACTACAGAGGAATATAATAAATATATGATAAAAGGAAGACGAAGAAAATACATTTGAACTTGAAACTGGTTCCAAAAAATTGCATTTATTTTCAAGACAGCACTTCAACCTCTGAGAGAAGCACCTTGGGACGTGGTGCAGAGGGTTGAGGCCACGCAAGCTGAACACAAACAGAAATATCCTTCTTCTCCCGTCTCTGATGCTACACACAGACACACACACGAGGTCAAATCAAACAAAACCCACTAATTTCCATTAACTCAGGAATCAATTTGTTTCTCCTGCATCACCCAAACAGTCGCAGCCTCGTTTAGCAGAAAAAGAAACCTGAACAAAGCTCTCAAATACCTCTGGGTAAATTTTATTAACAGTAAAATTCAGTTTAACAAATTGTACAAATGCATTCCTGCCACTCGCCGGACCTCGGCTAAATGAATTATAATAGCAAAGCGTCCCACTGATGCTTCACCTTCAAGGCTGACCTTGCGATGGCTATTCTCTGCTGATGCTTGCCAGAGATAAAAGCTACGAGCCCCCTCTCACCCCCCCCACGCCAAGGACACACACATCATCGCTTTACTGGCCTATCTGCCCAGGTGATGCATGGCTCCTATAGCCAGTCGGTCTGAGAGGCAGTATTTATAACAAAGTACGTGCGGCAGCAGCCGACTCATCTCTGTCGAGGCCTCACAATCCTTGGTCTCAGGGTGCACTCGCGTTGCTTTCTGCAATTTGCTCGTGAACATAATTTGCATTTAACGCATTAAGCTAAGGAAATGCAAATGAGATGGCGGGGAAGGGGTTTGATGGAAGATAATTTGAGGTATAATTAATTCTGCTAAAACCGAGGCCGTGTGATTTAATAGCCGAACTGTTGACTTAACTCTGCCATGTCTGCATTAAATCCTGTGTTAAGACACGGGCTTCCCAAAACTGACGGAAGTTAAGAGATGGGATTTAAAGGAGTCGGGGGGGTGTATCAGCGGCGATGGGCGCGGTAACAAAGACGCGGCAAAACACCGGAGAATCAAACGATTGGGAGGATTTATGCCCTCGGACCCGCCGAGCCCAATCTCCTTGAAGAAAGTGAGACTCAATCTGCACTTGTGTGGCTGGGGGGGGGAAGTGAGCAGCCGAGAACAGTCAATGCTTGAAATTCATTAGGTATCAGTGGGAGACAAAGCACTGACAGGTGTTTATGCAAATCACCGGCGAATGGATTCATCTCCGTAATGGGGGAAACAGCGGTCTCAGGATAATGTGCAGCATGTGGAAGAAAGCGATATTCCTCTTGTGAAGTCCTGAGCACATTGTGAGCAGTACAGTCAGAATTAATAATCCTTTGTGGCGATTCTGCAGACGTCTTGTGTTTGGACACGTAATGGCAGTTTATTGCAGTTTATGCACAAATACTCATTTATTCCAGAGAAATAAAAGCGATCATCAACGTGTCCTCTCTCACTTGCTCCTGTTCGGGGTCGACTCGGCGGCTCACCATCCGCATGCTTGATTTGGGAGTTTATTTATTTATTTATTTATTTATTGATTTATTTAATGCTTCCTGCCCTCCCCGGTGCAACCCTCCCATCTGGCTTCCCCAGTGACTGGGTTGGAGGAGCCGCGGGATCGAACCGCAAACCGAGGGATCAGCAGACAACCTGTTCCGTCTCCGAGGCAGCTGCACAAACTTAGTACAAAAGAGGGCGAGTCTGATGCTGCCAGGGGTCATGCAGTGTGTGGATGTGTGTGTGTCTGTGTGTGGATGTGATGGGATCAGTGGTTTCATAAGAATAATGCATCGGAAGTAAAACACAATCAACTGATTTGAATACAGGAGCTGAAACTGGGAATTATCACAGAAATCTCACTGAGCACTGGAGTCGGTTCCAGCTCCAAACGTAGGCGTCCATCCGGCGTGTTTACTGTTCTGCTCCGATATTATAGGTTTTATAGGATTTAGCTGCTTCACACATGGTTGAGACCAAATAGCTGGATGAGGGGGTCACAGATGATAATATGACGGTGTATTAAATTTGATGGTGGTGCTACAGGACACTACGAGGGAAGGAATAACGTTTCGATGTCTGCAACGATTCTCTAACATCCAATAATTGTCAAGACATTTCATTCAAAACCACAAAATGAATCCTGATGATGGCGCTGGGGATCACCTCCTGTAGCACACACAAACCACGACACCAGCAGCAGGGCTACAAAGATGAGAAGTATACAAGTTTAAATGTTTGTCATCATTTCCTTGACTCACTTCCTAACCAACAACACAATCAGAGCTCATGTGTCAGCGTGACTTTGAGAGGACTTTACACAACCCGTAAGCCCTCGGAGGCAAAGTTGTGTTTTTTACGCTTTGGGCTACACAAATAAGAAGTTTCTCTCTTTCAACTGGTATCACCCCCCCCCCCCGCCCGTTTTCCCTCAAAGTGACATGAATTAACACAACCTCTGATAAATGTTCAAAGTTCTCTTCACATCCTGTCTTGGGAGAACAAAATGGAGACGCATCATTACAAGTGCAGTGAAGTGTGTGTTGGGGTTTGAACGCTGCCTGATGCACACGCGCCAACAGAATGACTGGAATGTGCACGTGATGAATGAAAAGGTTTAGTTACATGTTTTAAATTCATGCTACTGTATCTGCAGCATCTCCATCTGTTCCCACAACATCCACACAATGAATACTTTGGGCTTGTTCATGCAACTTGTCTATGGGGGGGGTATGTTAATGCTGAGCTCTTGATATTCTGGTGAGGCTCCTCTGTTTGTTAGTGTGCACTACACAGCCTCGCACCACCTCACTTTAATGAATACTTTCTCTGTTTCATATATTGCAACCTGAGCTGCTTGGCCTTACACATATTGCCATGCTGTTGAACAACACTATGATGGATTTTCATGCCTCACAACTGAAATCTACAAAAAGTAAAAATCTGGAACAGCTGCAACCGGGCTCCAGATTCCTTTTCAATACTTTATTGTTTCGTCAGATTTGATATAGATTATTGTGACTTTAAAGGGATTTCAACCTCAGTTATTGCTTTTAAAAAGACATGCTGGGTATTTTGGGAAATATGTTTGTTTGCTTCTTGTATAGATTTGAGGATATAACGGATTTTCTCTGACTCTCAGCGAGACATCATCGAAATGCTCCAATAAAAAGATGTGCTGACTCATCATAAACACCCAGGATTCCAGAGTAATCTCCTGAGCTTCATGTTTGTTTTTGGGGGCAATTAAAGATAGGAGATATTCATCTTTATTATGAGTCGGTCAAATCCGGTGAGAAGTCCTGAGAGTGAGGAAAGTGTTTTCCTGTGATGGACGCAGTCAGTCAGTCAGGATGGGAAATGGGTTTTTGCCACAGAGTCACTTTGCAAATCAAATCAGAATCAGTGATTTCAGGGTGGAGGAGAGTCGGTGCTTACCAAATCATTATGGTCAATAAACAGAGGGTATTTAGCCTGCATCTACATACCCCCCCCCCCCCCCCCCCCCCACACACCCCCTGCTTTGCTCTCACTCCCTATGATCTTGTTCATCTCTCGGTGCTCGGCTGATTTCTGCACTTTTGCATAATCTGGTTTCGAGGGGCTACAGTTGTGATACAGCTGCAGCCCGGGGCGCCACACGGAGTCAACCCCCCCCCACCCCCATTAGAGAGTCAGTGAAAATGAAGTGTTCACCGATTCAGTCGTTCAAATGCAGCCCTGCTCTTTCAGCAGACCTCTGTACATGAAAGGGAACATCAAGCGCAAAGTGAATGAAAGTGAACAGCTGATATGACAAATGCAAATTGGCACAGTTATTCAGGGGTTGGGGGGGGGGGGGTTGGGGTAAATATGCAAAGCCATAATAGGAACAGACTGTGTGCCGCCGCGCCGTTTATTTACCACTCAGCCAAAACTGAAAAGAACCCAAGTCAACACCTTGAGCAGCAAACTGCACCGGCTATAGATTTTTTTGGAAGTGCACAGTGTACAGTAGCACTGGCGAAAGCCTCTGAGTCAAATGGGTTAAAGCAGAAATCAGTAAGTTAAGGAGGAGCACAGAGCTGTCAGTTGACCTCTACACCCGCTCGCTGGCTTCGCCTTGACCCCGGGATCGATCCGCCGTCGGCCAGTTAACTCATCCTCAAGCCACTCTGCTCACAGGGGCTGAGGTGAGGAGGAGAGGAGCGCCTCCGTCAGACTCTGGTCTCCAGGGGGCGCTGCGCTTAAATAAAGGTTCAATTAGAATTAAAGGAAAAAGGAAGCGAGCGCCGACCTTTAAAGAGTCTTCCTAAAAGACATGTGTGTTTGTGTGAAGAGAGAAAACGTGTTTGCAAACAGCACTACACTAAAAATAAAATAAAGAATCCTATTTAGCCGCTTTTCAGAATGAGCGAAAAGCCAAATGACACGTTTCTGACATGGGATTTCAAAAATATCAATATCAATATAAAACCCAAGGACATCACCAAGCACCAACAAGGATTTCTCCAGCACATGACCCAATTCAGATGAATTATATTTCTCTACTTGACGATTATTTAATTATCTTTCCCTTCCTTTCATCTCATGATATATACACTGCATCTGGATCCTAAACTCAAACCTCTCCTGGCTTCTCTGAGGACGGATCAGTCCCCGGAGTTGATTCAGAGTCTCGTCCTCTCTCTGAAAGACATTGAGCTGCGCCCGGGGACAGTCAAGGTTTTACAAGTCTTATCAAGTCACTCACTCCTGACACTTCACCTCAGATATTTGAAGCTGTTTGTGATCTCATGCACTTTTTTGGGCAATTTAACCAAAGATTTAATATTTGTGTCAAACTGAATATTGCTTAGCTGTAATATTCTCGTTAAATCACTCGCGTCAGAATATCAGCTTAATCGCGAAATCGTTACTTAGTAAGTGTAACAAATAATTGTCATCTTAACACATATAGACGTTGGGTGTGACATCACAGACTTATTTATGTCCAACAACAGACTGTGTGCTAAAATGAGACGCACCATCTGCATCGTGTCCCGACGACAAAAACAAAAATCTGTCACTTCCTCGGTGATAAAAGGAATGACTAGATAATGCACTGACAGAGGAGACAGAGAGGAAATAAATAAATGAATGAATAAATATAGATATACTTTTCAAACGCTGAGTCTGTGGGGTCATGTTATAAGACGCGATGGAAGGAACCGTTCTGCTGTAAGACACTAAAGTGAGCGATCAATCATTCACTTGTCGTGGCCTCCTGCAGAGAGAGGAAACACAAACAACATCCTGAGTCTAATGCTGCCGTTTCACTGATGGTTCCACCGTGTGTCTGAGGCTTTCACTGTGGCGGATACAGAGCGGCGTTCACAACAGGCAGTTTACCAGCGAGCGTTCAAAGACAAACCCCCCATCGGTTTGTGTGTTTTATTACATTAATAACACCTCTGTCCCCCGGGTAGCAGGAGCTTGACAGCAGGCTGGTCCCAGGTTGTCCGCCCCAAGCTGCTCTTGTTTGCGGCTGAAAGTCTCAGCAGGAGGAAGGCAGCCAGCAGGAGTTATGACTATCACCACGAGCCACACTATCAGGCTGCTGTTTAACTAACTTCTCAAAGTTCATCCTGTTGGTTACGCACACGCACGCTGCCAATCGCACAAAGCCAATTGGCGAGTTCTGGGGGGGGGACACACACAGAAATGTCAGGCTCATGGCGGCGCCGAAGGTGAAGTCAGGGTCGTCACGGACGTTAGGATTCACTGTCACACTGGGTTTTAATGAATGGGTGGATGTGTTTGAGTACAAGTGCATCTCTACATCTTTAAATTGTGGGGAAATTATTCTAAAATATCAAAAAGCATAGAGCTGCAGCCATCTTGTACTTTTGGAGATAATTTGGAGCCAGAGTCTGAATTGAGGTCCATGTGCTCGACCAATCACGAGTCAGTCCAATCAGCCAATTATGACTTTTCACCTTCAAATAATTAAATAAAACAAAATAGAACCAGGAAACCAAAACTTTACATGAATTAGTGATATAAGAACTACCTCATATTACAGATAGTATCTTTACTTATGTGTACTATGACTTTTTGGTGTTGCCCATGCTTCACATATGAAGGAGGGAAGATGACCTGTACCGCGGTCTGCCATCAGGGGAGCTGTCCTGTCCTCCATCTTTCCTCACAGTCTCTGATCTGCAGGAACGCCAGACGATCAGGATTGAAATCATTTAACAGAAAAGACAGAAACTGCTTCTTCACCTGCAGCTACTAAGTCTGTTGACTGGAAGTTAAGTAAATCGCCTGAATCCAGAGAGTTTTATGAAACAAATATTTCAGGAACACCAGGTACACACTCATTCATCTGATTTGTGCCCAAAGCCCTTAAAGCCCACGAGGAGGAGGACTTGTTCTAACACACTGTATGTTTCTGACACTACACCCAGTCTGTGTTGATTACACTGTAAGTTCATCCCATTGCCAGCACAGAGATAAAGCCCATGTTGGTGGTAATTACACACATTAATCTTGTGTTTCCCGTCTGCTCAATAATCAGTTTGTCAAAGTCGTCCAGGATTTTTGGTTGATTCCAGATACGGCAGTGCCTGGAGAACCACTTTCTGTGTTTATTATTAATCTTTGGCTCGCAGGATCTTACCAGAGGCAGCCCACGGGAGAGGGGGATTGGCAGCATGTGACACTCTCCATAGGAGCGGGAGTCATAGATGTGGAGACGCTGCTTAATTTTAGCTCTTCCGGCAACCCCCCCCCCCCTCCCTCCCTCCCCCCCTGCTGTGTAACCGAGCCAAAAGGTAGCATGATGAAATACAAACTTACCGCACTTCATCAATATCCAATTGATTAGTCTACAGTTGGGGTCAGGACTCAGTTCAGGCTCTGGGCACCCGGCCCACTTATTATGGCTTCTGTTAATTTTCACCCAAAAAAAAGAAAAGTTGCTTTTTCCACAGAAGTGATTATGAGCTGGTTCTGACATCACACCCACAGTTTGCTTTGTGCGAGCCAAGCCACAGTGGGACACTTACATTTGTTATATTTCGGGTTATGTTCGGGGGGGGGGGGCCCACATGTTTCAGCTGAATAATTGATCAGCGCTGACGCAATCATCGGACAGATTTCAAAAAAATGAAAAGCTCAACGCGGCTGATACCCTCTTCTATCAATTTTTGGATCACATCCTCTCAAACCGACCTGTGGCTGAGACCTGTTCTGACCTTCAGCTCGTATTAATTGATTTTCCTTTGGCAGCTCGGGGGCAACACAAACAAGCTGTAAACACAACACTGACACATTGTCCACTCTGATGTTGATATGTCCAACTTGCTGGCGAGCAGCGTGTGGTGGTGGTGAGCGCTGGGTTCTTTACCGCAGGGTTTCTGCAGGTTGGCTGAAACCTCGCCGAGGCCACAGTGAATCCAACACGAGAAAGATTTCACTTCCACAACTGGCTCTAGAAGTACTGAGCTACACTCACAGTCCATTTATGAATATTTAGGTGAATATCGTTGCTGTTTTTTATGGCGGCTTGATTCAAATGCATTATTATCATCGTCTTAAACCAAGAACTGAAAAACTTCTGTCAATGAACATGCAATTAATCACCAGAACCCATTTAAACCCATTTGAAAAAGACATACAATCCAGATGACAGGGTTTTAGATGCAGAGGAGCTGCTGAGTCATGTAATAATAATAATTCTCCTCGGGTTCGACACCTTTTTACATTACACACACACTAATTTGACCTGCTGTTATTGTGGAAATACCGAGAACAGGAGCTTTGAATAAAAACTACTCCAACCTGCTTGGTGTGATCGCACCTTTGTTGTAAACATATTGCCGAGGTTGAGGCCCAGCGTCACGTTGAATATTAATTAACACATCTGTGCACAGACAACGAGCACGTCGGGGTCCGGTTCATGAAAACACAAAACACACTGCCGTCCTCTGATCAGAACAAAAAGCAGAAGAAAAGTTAATTAAATCAGCTTCATGTTAGAACACGGGGGACATCACTGCTGTGGTCGGAGGTTTTAATCCCAAATTCCCACAAAAGAACATTTAGATCATGTTGTTGGTTAAGTTATAGGATATGACTATTAAATTAAAAATACATCATATAAAGTTAAAACACCTTAAATACTTCCCAAAGTGAGAGTTCACACTGGGTAGATTTATAATAACATAACAAGATGCTGGAGGCAGAATTAGATATGCAAATATGAATCTATACAGAACATCATGCAAGAGGGAAGACAATTAGTCCAAGCAGCTTTTGAACAGGGTCACATAAGTTACAGAAAAAAGGGCCCGTGTATATAAAACTGGTGAAATAATGAGGTGCAGCTCGATTTGGTTTAGCCCGACGTCTTCAGTGGCCTAATAAAACTGTAATATCTGAAAATCAAATAAGCGTCATGGCTACAACGTCTGAAACGATGGAGCTGCTGCCTTGTGTTTTAATTTGGGGTTTCAAACCATGTCAATTACTCCAGTAAATAATGATTAGTGATTATTAAAAAGCACAGACGAGTGTCCGGTGGGTTCCTCCTCGTCATCCTCGTCTTCGGCAGCCTCGGGTCAGAGTTCACACCGCGAGGCACTGAAGCCATTTGTCCTCCATGAAGTCCGGTATGATTAAGTCATGTTTAGGGCTTGAAGACGGATGTGTTATTGATTCCTCAGCCCCTAACTTCCAGGTTTAAAGGGTCGGCTCCTCCAGAGGGGGGGTTGGATTTTCTCACCCCAGGCGTAATAAATTTCTCACCCGTTAGCACTTTGAATGTGTGGAGGTTAAGTCTGGATCGATATTTGCTGCTGGAACCACAGACTGTCACTGCAGGTTAGATGTTTGCTTGTGAATAACACGACTGTGCTCACGTGCATGGATGCTCCCACTTATTTCCTGCCCTTTAAGTTTCCCTCCTATAGAATCTCTTATTTATTAGTACGACAGGAATAACGTCATCGTCATTTCACAGATTATATATATCTACACAATCCCTCGATAATGTCGGAAATGTGCGTGTTGTGCCGGAGTGGGTGGTGGAACGTTGTCTTAGCTTTTTATTATTCCATGAAAAACAACAGCATCTGTCGTATCATCGAATGCCAAACAATGAAATATGTTCACGCACACGTAACAAGGTGGATTCAGAAAGTGACTAGAAAGAGACACAAATAACTGTTTGTCCCACATTTCTAATTAAAACTTGTGTATATAATGTTTATAACAAATTTATTCTTATCACCATAATGACATAGGTCAGCTGATTGTCGTGCAAACCACAACTTTCTCCATCTAAAGTCAGTTTAACACAAACGTTGTTGTGTGTTGCTGTTTTAACTTTAATGATTGTTCATTGGTTGTTGTTGGAAATTCAACAAAAACACAAAATTGCTCCGAGACATTTTACATGAATCATTTTCTGTTCTGATTGTTTTACTGGTTCTTAATAAACTAACTTTTGGTTCATATGACACATATTCGTTCTTAATTATTATTGTATATAAAACCTGTAACTAGCTTCCTTGTCAGATGGGAGAGGTATGGATAATTAAGTACTTTGTTTTGACAAGTACACAGAAAACTTGATTTATATAAAATAGATGCGATGAAGGAGGATATATAATGATTCTGTCATTTTTAACTTTCTGCGTTGGGAGTGATTCTTCACTGGCAACATCCATATATGGGTCTAAGTGAAAAAACATGTTTAATTCCCCTTGAATGCTGTTTATCTGTCGCTGGACAGTTTAAAATCTACAATCCTGACTCGGTTCTCACCTATAAACTGGAAACTAATGCAACACCTGAAAGAGAACGAGGGAAAACGGAGCCGAGGTGGTTTCTGTGTGATGTCATAAGCAGCTAATCGCCCAGTTACAGAAACAGGGTATCCAGGCAACTAATGCAAAAGACAAAAACAATGGCTGTTGTGCTATTATGGTTCAGACTGAGAGAATATAGTAATAAATTCCTGGTTAATTAGTCCACTCGGGTTCCGTAAGGTTTTGAAAGGCAGTGTGTTATTATGTGGCTGGAGTTTATTTAAAGAATATATATTTTCAACTTGCAAATGTCAAATTTGTTGTCAATCTCATAAAAGTTAGCAATAACATCGAGTTATGGATAATTTACTTAATTCAAATGAAAGCTTGTGATGTAAACAGTCTATTTCCTCTCTCTGTCATCGTTAATGTGGATTAGCGGTGACGACTCGCTCTGATGAGAACCAATGAACTGTGACAGTAATTGTTATTAAGATACTAAACTCAGATATCTTCCTTTGAGCTTGTTCCGTCCGGCCTGAATCAGAAAAATAAACCTCCTGGTGGAATGGAAATATACGCAGGCTCCTAAAAGAGCCGGGTGAGGTCGTGAAATATGCAAAAGAGAAATCCGAGGTTGTAAAACACAGAGCTGAATATACTTAGAAAAGCCCATTTCATAATGAAATAAAACGGGAACCACTCCAGTCGCAGTTTGCCAAGCAGCGCAGCTACGTGTGGAGGATTTGAATTGAGTGGTCATCAAAGAGCAGCACACGCCTCGTACACGTCTTCGCCACTGGAGATATTCCCAGTAATCTATCTTTCATGTTCCCATCACAGACATGAAGCGCTGACTTGTTTCCAGAGCTGAGATCCTGAGTCCAATCTGACGAATGACGGTTAAGGAAAGGTTTATCTCTCACAGTGTGGGATCAGTGACAGAGGACGTCTGGTGTCAGTGGCTTCATGTAATGTCAATGCTGCTCATGACAAAAAGGGAAAATGTATATTCACCAGAACAAGATGTGGAACAGAAGATTCAGGTGAACGTTTCCAAAGAAGCACAACTATCCTGAGGTTTAGATAAAGACATTTTGTAAAATGAAACAAAAGGATGTGAAGTGGACCAGCTTGTTGTGTATCATGTTTGTCTGGATCACATTTATCACAATAAGTGGAGGATTATTATAAAGTATATTTCTTGTTTCCCACTGAGCCGTGACAGTGTGAGCAGAGGAAGATGTCACACATTAACACACGTTACACACGGCTGAACAAACTGTCCAAATAAAAGAACGGAACCATGTGACGGATAATGTGATACGAGAGTTATTTGTTCATAGTTTTTTATGTTGTATTAAAAGAATAAAAATGAAAAATGCAACTTGATAACTCTTTTGTACTGGAAAGACTCAACAGGGACCTGAATGATCACTGGAACCGGGACAAGATACGATTAATGGTTTCCACTGTAAATGCAGATTTGGGGGTTTATTGGTCAGTTCCTTCTTGATTTTGGAATCTGAACCAATCAGAAGAAGGAAGAATCTAATAACCAGCCACTAATATTGTGTTGCTACGTGCTGTTACTGTCATTTCCGGCCATTTGATAATACGAGCACATGGCTCCATTGCGCCAAAAGTCATATTGTACCATTAGTCAGATTCATAGTTTTATTAAAGTCAGCAAGTTGTAATTGTTGTTTGTTTTTCACATTTCATTGGCCGTGGGTATAACAATATTACCATATAGTAAATGCACATATTTTTGTTTGATATCCAATTATTTTATACAAAAAGAACAGAATACATCTACATTTTTATTGATCAATAAGTATTGTTTATGCCAAAGGGACATCGAGTTCCCCCCCCAGCTTCATTTCGGTGTTAAAACAAATACGACGACTTCAAAACCCCCCGAGGATCTTCAAAAATTGAACCAAGAATAACGGAACACAAAGAAGCGGCGCTCCGTCTGACCCTCTCGCCGCCCACACCCCCCGTTCGCAATTCCTGAAAAGTTCTGTCTGGCCCGCCGAGGTCAGGAGCAGCACTGACAGGTCTGTGAGCGATCTGGCAGCTGTCAGTCCGGACGCAGACACTCTCCGGAGCCACAGCTGCTCGCCGCTGCCTTATTTATGGGCTGAAATTGAACTGCCCACCGATCACCTGTTCCCTCGCAGCCTCTTGTTATCGGCTAATGTGATTGGATAGATTCAATAATGGAATATGATGTATTATTTATTAGACAGACTTAAGCCTGACCTGCCGAGCTTCCTCCCGTTCGAGCTCAACCATTGATTTTTACATATTCACGTTCAATATGTTTCTGTTTCTAATCACTCGGTTCTCTGGCAGGAAACAGTCGAGTGAAACAAAAACCAAACAAAGAACCGTGAGGTCATCTGGAAACTTTATCTTGGACATTTTCATAACCCCCACATTGTTAGTTCTTGCGATATTGGCAGTGGCTTGTGAGTGAGATGTCTGGAGGCTTGTACAATTAACACACGGCTTCATCAAGCCCCTGGCCTGAGAATAAGTGGGAGGCAATTATAGAAACCACAGCCTGGCGAGAGCCTCGATGGAACTGAACTGGGAAACAACACTGAAGACATTTCAATGAAATTATGGAAAAAACGGGCGTCACACAGAAAACTGAACCCAATTTCCTGATAATTTAACCAGGAGTATTATCACGGAACAAAAGGCAATTTCATATTGTACTAGTCATGATAATATTCACCATATGTTGGTATTTAGATTGAATATAGTGACATGTTTGTCAAAACTCTAATAAATTGACCAATAAACCTGAAAAAAAAACTGGTTTATTATAAATGTAAATCAAATTATGTTTAAATGTTCATTTATATAGGATCCTTATGGTTTAAATTGGTATAAAATAATAAATATAAATAGAATTATGTTTCTAATAAGTAGTGAGTCTATCTGTAATATTATTGTATGTATTACTTGGCTGGTGACTCTTCAACATAAAGGTTGACAGTCTAAATGGTTAATTAAAGGTATAATAACATATTCACGAGTGTTTGGGAAAAACAAGATAAAAGACACATTTTCTAGTGTTTTTAAAGCCTGGATATATTTTTCTTTTTCAAATAAAGAAACTTGGAAACAAAGCTACTGGTTAATTTCCTGCACTCAGCCGGTGACTCTCATGAAAAGTTTCCACGCGTTGATCTAAGTCATGAAAGTGAGCAGTGTGATGTCGGGGGGGCATCCGCAGCCGTCTATTTCCAGACATCATACAAATTGGCTTCTTGTTTTAGACAAACCAGACACATGTCAAGTTGTGTGTCATCTAACGAGACACGAGGGGGGACGAAAGGCCACTTTGCAACTCTACCTGAGAACAGATGCAGGAGGTTGTGTTTTCACTGAGGACTTTACTTCAAGTGTGTGTGTCTGTGTGTGTGTGTGTGTGAAGTTGGCTCCAGATGTTCACACGCGCCCACCAACAGTTTAAATGTGGAAAACACATTCAGGCAGAGTTAACGGAGCCTGAAACATTTTTAATTGAGGCAGAAAGTGGAGGTGGGAAACAACAAGGGGATATGTTGTTGTTTTGTTTACTGATGAAAATGTTTAACGAAGTAAACTTAAAGAACCAGATTCAGTAAAAAAGGAAATTCAACCCGTTAGCAGACTTGTTTACTTGTTTGTCTTAAATCTAAATGAATTGTATACTTGAAGGTCCGAGATGAAAGTCAGGTCATTACGATTCACAGCTGAGGAGACATATCACTGTTAACCTCATGGTGGCGCTAGAGGAAAAGCACATGATTCATCCTCTGAGGATCATGAGTATTAAAATATAACCAAAATATTTTGGTTTTCAGCTTCAACGTCCCGACAGAGACTGTTAATATGAGGTGAGACCAAAAGACCGTCTTGATGATCCCTGTGCTGTTGCATGTTGTTGGACTCGTGCACACGTCTCAACTCTGCTTTCAGACAGCAGCTGGGAATGAGTTCAGTTCGGAGCCAGTGGCGGTACTGGTGCGCTGCCATGAAGGATGTAGTAGCTATAGTAGAGTCCTGACCTGCAAACCAAACAAAGCCCCGGTTCGATTCCTCTGAAGCTTTTTATTTACAACCTAAACACTTGTCAGGCTACTTGCTTCCCTCGGCTGATCTGCATTTTTTCCCATTAAACACTCATCGTGGTTCCAGAGCAGAAGGGAAGCGACCGGTGGATCTGGGATCTGCCAGCACGTCAGAATGAGGTTCACTCGTTTCCAGTGGCAATTGACTCGCTGCTCTCCGAGTCACGAGGAAGGCGAGCTCGCTGGAGAGCCGGGTTCCTGTGCCAAACTGATAGCGCTGTGAGCTTGAAGGAACCGAGCCAGCGTGCGAGCAGAAGGCTGCCAACAAATATTCAAAGACAATGTGGCTGATTTCCTGGGGAAAGAGACGCCAGAATTATTTTTGACGTCTTATTAGGTCTTAAGACGTCTCGTTAAAGGACGGCGTGAGAGGCGACTAATTAAGTTGGCTTTTCAAGCGGCATGCGCATTGTGCACTGACGTGTCTGGGAACGAGCTGACAAATACTCAATGCTTGAACGTCTCAATAATGACAGTTTTAAAGCTGAGGCCGAGCATTTTGACTCACAATAATGAAATGAACAACAACAGTGTGACACAACGGACAGACAGATGCATACACGGTGTTCTCACACACACACACACACACACACACGTACACACACAGTAACACTCCCATCTCTTCATTCCCATGACAAATGACGGCTATAAAAGGTCACGCTGCAGATTAATTTGAGAGGCAGGCGCTGGGAGACAGACGAACGTTTATGAAGTTGGAACCGAGTCTCGTCTCAAAGAAATACACAACTGTGTTTTAAAAGAAATTGTGTGAACATCACAGTTGATGAACCGAGGCTTATTTATCTCTTTTTTTCCCGGTTTCTTTTGATGCTAATTACCATAAACTCACATACTCTTCCACGGTGGAAATAACCCAGCCGCTCTCACATTGGAAGTTTAGAAGAGAGTTGGACGCTCACAGTTGAGTCTAAGGAAAAGGTCACCTTGACAGGAAGGAATTAGAAATATGACAGAAATGTCAGGAGGCATTTTTATTAAAATGGCAATATTTTGTTACATCAGCCTAAGCAGGTCATCAAGATAAGACCTTTATACTGTTTTGCCTTTTCTGTCAAAGTCTGGCATTTTCCACGATCGGGGATCATATAAGATTGTTTCATTTAAAAAAAAAGTGAAACTTAGCCTTTCACACACCTTTATATTTACATCTCTGCATGGAGTGCAACTCAGCTGCTGTGCTTATTGTGAAAAGGTCCACTGCACACTTCCTGTGGAGACGCTAATTGGCAGTTACTTTTCCAACTCTGCCGAAAAGGAGTGGGCAAGACGCAGGGAGCAAATATGCAGAATTGGATATTCGGTCATAACAAGTATTTACTCCCAAATTCCAAACTGTCCAAATGATAGAACCGCTCAAAATGAGTCCCCCACACACACACACACACACACACACACTGAATGATTTAGCTTCTAGTTTAACGCAATTTTGTGGTTCTATACGAGCGGCTCTGTTTACGGGATGAGTTATTCATACATTTTATTTCCTCGCAGGTACACGGCGGAAAAAAAATTGATGGAATATGTGTCAAATCACTGGCTGACATCTGCTCATATTCATCAGCCTCTAAGTCCTCGCATTGGTTCCTTCATTAGGGAGGTGACACAAAACTCCATCAGGACTTGATATCCCTCTAGCACCTGGGCTAAATTGGATTTTAAATAAATGTCAGAGTGAGTTTTTACATTAACTCTGGAGAGCTCGAATGTAAGTTTGGCAACCGGTTCTCAAAAAATGCGTATTTTGTGTAGAAGGTAAAAAAGTAATTTGCCGAGTCGGGAAAGTGGCAGAAATTGTAAAATGTCGTGTGAGTCTGAATTTATTGTGTTATTATGCTTTTGTCGAGTTATTGGGGAAAATACTGCCAGACCCCCCCAACCCCACAAAATCACACAGAATTCATAACTGAATCACTGACATAATGTCAAAAAACTTTTATTGATGCTGCAAATTCACTCTGGTGAAAACGTGCTGGTGATTAGACAGAATTAAAGAAAAGCAAAGAATGAAAGAAGGAAAATTACATGTAGAAAACAGTAATTGCTTTTTCTAAAAAAGATTGGAGGCTGAAAGAAAAGTGTGATATTAATAACTCTATTCCTTATTTTGATCAACCGAGAGCAGTAACCTTTTCTCATCGGCGCCGGCAGAGAGAAAACAGTGACTGAGGAAAGTGACTTGATCAATTTCTCTCTGCTCGGCTGCTTAACTACGTTACAGTCCGAGTTAGAACCCATGACCTGAGAGATTGGACCCGTGGTGGCCACCTGCTCTCTTCAAACATAAAGATCACACTTTCCAAGGAGAGCGGCGCAGCACAACTCCATTTAAACACAATAAACACACAATAGTAACCCGAACCCCCGATATTTATACTGAAAGATCCTTCAAATGTGGAGAATGACACACACATATTAATACTTTGGTGTATTTTAGTAACCTACATTGTGATTATCAGATATTTGTGTCTTTACTTCACCATCAACCCCCTGATTAAATACATTCTCCTGTTTTGCATGAGGCTGTAAATAAGATTTCACCTCCTCTGTCGGATTACCGTCATCTGTGTTAACCCCGTTATCAGCTCCCCACTCAGCAGGGCTGCAGATAAACCCCTCCGACTCTTTCACCACGCAGCTTATCTCCGGCTGTGCCGAGCTGTGGTCGCAGCGAACACCGGCTAAAGAAGAATATGAATCTTGTCAAGTCGAGGTCATTGCTCCAAATATGCCCGGATTTTTAAACATGCGCGTCCTAGATCTGATTTATATATTAATTTATTCCATTGAAAACATATAAATCAGGTGCCTGACTAGCCGAGAGCAGGAGAGCAGATAAATATCATCTTGTATAATTGTCGTGGTTGTGATCAATCAGTGGTGAGAGTACACATCGTGCAGGAGTGAGGCGATTAGCCGGGTTATCGATTAGCGGTCGTGGGAATTAATCACGTCAATTGTTTTTCAAGGGCAGTAATACCACGCTCAACATTTGCAGGTTCTCGAATAAAACCTCCTGCTTGAGCTCTGATTTATGAAATGTCATAAAATTTGTGACTCAATCCAAGGTGATGAAATCCAGGCTGATGTCTCATAATTGCTTATTTTGGATTAGTACAGATTGGATTGATGCAGACAGATTTCACGAGCACATACATGTCAGTTATAGCTCTGTGACAGTCGAGTCCATGTGAAAAGGGAAATAGAGTGATAGCGGGGTAAAGATGAAGCAACAGCACAAAACGGCTGAGTGGGAGAACTGCTGCGTTATTATTAGAAGAGTAAAACCTTTTTTTCAGATTGTGTGAAACTGTGGTGGAGCCGCCACAGTCGAGATAATTACAGGGAAACGCTGCACCCTGACCACCGGGTTTTGTCTTGGACTTATTTCCAGCTGGTGATTAAGTTTGCCACCAACCTACCTGGGGAGGGTAACTAAGAAAAACTGAATATGAATCTAGGGTTTAGGAGATAGAACAAAAGAGCTGCTGGAAATGGAGAAATATAAAAGCGCGTAATGATGGAGTTATCGTGATTAGCGAGTAACACATTCTGAACCCTCACTTTCTACATTAGCCTAACACGTGTGTGTGTGTTTTACAAAAAGAAAATAAATACTCCCTACATATAATTGCACAAGGCTCATTACTGCAAACACACACTATCAACCATTCAGCATGCACAGTACAAACAGGATAAATAAATCCTGCATGGTGTTTTCTACCCATGTACCTTTTTGTAATGAAGACCAATTAAAGAGTACACACTGGAAACCAGTTTGGCAGCAGCGGGATGAAAACATTCTGACATGCCTCATAGCACCGGGATAATTAGGTGAGCCGGATGCGAGGAGCGGGCCGTGCACACAGGTTGGTCTGCGAGGGAGGAATTGGCAGCGACCTTTCGGAGGCAGGAAGGAGATTGGAAACAGTCACCAGAGAAAATGTTCCCCACGGGGCAAAATAGCTCCAGGCACAAAGGGCCACTGGCGAGACACTTCTGAAAAGGAATGGAAATACAGGAGAGTAGAAAGTTCAGTGGGCCTGCTGGCAGACGCTCCTCCAGTAAATGGGATTGTCGCTGCAGGTTAAGTTTAACTTCTCCATATTCATCAATGGCTGACAAATGCAGAGGAGATTTTTTTATGGTTTCGATCTGGAGTTTTATTTCCTTTCGCTTAAAATGCATTTTTTACAGATTTTCAGGTCTTTCATACTCTGGATGACACGGTACAGAGGAGGGCTCGAACTTTTTATTAGAAAAATGTATTCGCACATATGGTCAGAGATAGATTATCACAATTATTTATTAAGTAAGTTCCCTGAGAAATAGACAGAAACTTTAGGACAGTCAAAAGTGTCTTTGACGTTGATGCTGGAGACTAATAAAGAAGACACAACAATGGCTCAGACACAGTTTTTCTAAAAAGAGAAACTTCATATATAATCTCAGGATATGTGACCTTGACTTTGAAGGTTCTTCTCTAATGTGTTTATATATATAACAAAGACAAACATGATCAAGCTGTAATAAAGAAACAGATGCTCTGTAAACTAGCAGTATGCATTATTGATTATCTATCAAGTATTTAAATACCACCCAATACACTTTCCACTTAACACACATTAGTCCTGCAATTAGGAAGGAATGGTAATGAAATCACCAAAACCAAGTTAAACCATTAGCTCCATTATTCCCTGTGAAGGGGAAATGGTGAAAAATGCCCTTTTAGGAAATATGGTTATCGATAAATCAATCCCCTGCCTTGTCGCCAAAGTGCCTAACAATGGCAGCAGTTCCTAAAAGAATCATCAATCAGGTCCAAGAAAAGGACACGATTCATTGATTTTAAACAGTTTACCATATCCAGAGGGAGTGATGGGGGGGGGGGGGGGGGGTCAGAACAGGGGCTGCCTTTCTATTGAACACATTTACAAATACAGGAAACCAATGACTGATTGGACTCCGATATCTGGAGTCCCTGAATCCACGTTATTGGGAGGAAGCTCATCTTGGGAATTATAGTAAATCTTTAATCAACTGTAAATCAGTGATTTGAAGGGATCATGTCACATAACCACATCATGTTAGCCAAGCTGGCGTCCATCATGGGCAACACCTCTCACCCCCTGCATGACATTGTGGGGTTCCAGAGCAGCTCCTTCAGCAGCAGACTGTTACACCCACGGTGTAAGAAGGAGAGGTTCCGCAGGTCCTTCATCCCGGCTGCAGTCAGGCTCTACAACACCAGCACCACCTGATAATGTTGTAGTCCCTGTCTATTTATCTTTTTCTCCACTAAACCTCTCACATCATAATATTCAACACTTAACATCTATATTTATATCATGGTCACTTAAAATGGTTACATTGCAATATTCATATTTCCAGTATGCTATCTTGTAGTATTATTTACATTATGGTCACTTACTTTCTAATTATTTTTAATTATTTTCTGTATCATGGTCACTACTGTTTCATATTTTTCTATTTTCATTACAATAACACTTAACATCATTCCACTTTATCCTCAGCACCTGCTTTTTGTACAGTGTCTGTTTTTGCAGGTTGTTTGTTTTCATACTCCTATTATGTGTAGTTTTAGAAGTGTACTTATTGTGATCTCTTTCTTTTTTTTTACAGTGCTTCGACACTGTTACTTTAATTCTGTTTTTCTATTACTGCTGTAACAAGTGAATTTCCCCATTGTGTGGATAAATAAAGAAATCTAATCTAATCTAATCTAATAAAGTAGAGTAGGCAATTTTTAATAAAAAGTTACAGATAAATAGATAAAAATATCATGTAAGGGGTATATGTGGACAGAGCAAGAAAAAAATGTAGTTGAAATTGAATAATGTGGCGTTAATAATAAGAAAATCCAACTATGTAATTAGAAATAGATATATACTATAAAAGTAAGTATAAATACAGTACAGCCCGAGCTACATAACTTCAGTTCACAGTCCACTCGACATCGTCTGATTGGACCACAGGCCACGGCCCCTAAGATGGATTACACAGCATTTCATCACACACCGAATGTGACCCTTTATTATAGGCCTTTTCCATATTAAATTTCAAATTACATCCTTTCTAATTTGTGGACGGAGCATATTAAATGAAACCTTGAAACCATGAAGTATAGAGGTTGAGACCAGGAGATATGACTGTATTTAAATTGGCCAGTCAGTGGCCTGTCGCTGGAATGAATTAGGGCTTTAAGTCACCAGTAAGTGTGTAATTGTGTTTCCTTGATACATTAGAATTCAGTAAACTGAAGGGAAGGATCAGCCGAGGAGGTGTTTCACTCGACATTATGTTATATTATACTGGACATAGAACAGTGTTACTACTAAAGGTAGATTTACTGGTGTCACGGCACAAGCTGGTGTTTTCATATCATCTGAAATCACACAGTTTAAAGACCCTCGTGATATTTAAACATTTCTAACTTTGCTTAACAGCGATTTCAATATTCATACACCTGAAATAATGAGCAGTGCTTCCTCCTCCGAAGCGTTTTAACATACAACTGCGTGCGTGAAAGGTCCTCAGGCTTGAAATGACTTTGCAATTTTTTTATATTTTATTCACGACACAGAATTTGTTATCGCCCTGAAGCTGTTGGTAAACGAAGCCCAGCTGCACCGACCACGCTGTCTGGATGTGGAAGGCTTTTTAATTAATGAGGGTCTGTTGTCCGTTAAATAACACTGTGGGTTATTGTATTGTGTGTTTTAGATGTTTAGTCCAGCTATGGAATTACTCACCCGAGAAACAGCAGCGGAGAGTGACAGCTACTTTGTCAGCCCCCCCCCCCCGCGCGCGGTCAGGGTTGTCTTTTTGCATCGCAGACTTGGCACCGACAGTAAATGGCAGAGAGCGACTTGAAGCCGGCGAGGAGGGAGAGGGGACGGTACAGTAAATGTGAGAATCAGGACGGGACCGGCGCTGCTGCTGTCAGATAAGCCGAGAGCTGAAATCGTGGCATGCTGGCCATCCACTGGGAATCCACTGGGAATCGCCTGCATGTCAGGAAGGTGAAGACAAAAAACAAGGACGAGGGGAAAACAGACCCTGGAATAAGCCTTAAATAAATATTCATATAAGCACTAAATGACAGCTTGATGACAACATGCTTCTCAAAGACTGTATTGGATTAAATATGTATATTTTTTAAATACAGCGAGTCTTCATGTGATGCGACAGCACGTGGAAACGGTTCTGCTCACGTCGCCTCCGCCAGCCGCCTCCAGAGGATCTGATGGTTCTGTGCACTGACCAGTTCCCCCAGCGAGCTGTCTGCAGAAGTGTGAAGTCTGTCGAGCGCCGAGCAGATGCCCCATTCTCGAGCGGTGGCGGTAAACATCGGCAGCATTATCAAAGGCCTCAGCTTGTCCTGCTCTCCATCAAGTCTCCACTCAGCTAATGCCTGCATCTGTAATGTCCCAGCGGCTGCCTTATCTCCCCTGGCCACTTGGATTCGGTGCCAACCTCCAGTTCCGTGGCAAAGCTCTGATCTGAAGACAAGCTCTCCGCGTGCCAAGGTGGGCAGTGGGAAGAAAGTGACCTCCCGCCACCGGCACTCATCTCTCCCACTCACAGGGAGCAGCCGCTCGCCAGCAGCTCGCCAGAAGCTCGCCAGCCCGACTGGGGCCACAGAATGCAAGACGCTTCACTGGATGAGAGTCAATTTAAAGTCCTGTAACGAGTGGGTCTGGGTTAGAGTCTGTCACCGCCCCGGTAGCATGGATCAGCCTGGTGGAGATTTCACACTGGTCCAATATAAAATGTAGTTATTCTTAAATACTATTCAAAGATAAATGTCTTTATTTAGTATTTTGAATTTATCTAACAGGGGCGGTCCAGAGCTGTTTAGTTTACCACATAGCTTAAGATATAAAAAATGATAGGAAACATATATGTATGTGTGTAACAGTGAACTGAATTGAGCATATGACTGTGAGAAAAATGATTCCAAAGCTCAATGATCACATGCACGTCCTCAGGTTTCTATTAAATACCTTTTATTCCGTCTCAGGGAATAATCTGTGGCATTTTTACAACAACAAACTGAATCTAGTGAATTCCAATGTGTTTTTTCACGAGAGGCCTGTTGGGCCTTGGCAGCAGCGTCGGACTCTCACTCTCTCTGAGTGGATTCTACTTGTATTTGTTTTATGATGCAACTAGCAGCTCATATTTATGTCCACCAGTTAATCTAAAATCTAACTCTACTCTGATTCTCCAAATCGGATTATTTGACACACATACATAAAATACTTGGTGTTTTTGAGTCAGGGCTGAAACAATGCATCCAGCTCCAGGGTCCTGTTGATCACACCACTGTGCTCTGCTTGTAAACGCTGTCAACAGGAGAAAGACGTGCTATGTTTAAATACTGGAACTATTTCCTCATGCAGCACATACAAGCCAATCAGCTGCAGAGCAACAGATCACAGACAGACAGGAAACCACAGACAGAAGCTAACAAACAAGTTAACAAACAAAAGGCAGCTGCACCGGTGCTGCTGGCTGCATGGAAAAATAAATATTGGGATGATGCTGGTGTCCAGATCCAGCCAGAAACCCCCCTACCCCCCACCCCCCCGACCTCACAGTTCCACAACAGTACAATAAAGTTTAAGTTAGCTAACCTCATAGAGTGTCTTCTCTCTGCGAGGTTGCCAGGCAACTAGCGTGTAATGTGATGTAGCGTGTTAATTAATGAGGTTTGGAAGGTGCTGCTCGGGCAGATATATTCTTTTCTCTTTGAACCTCCTGACAGACACAGGCTCTGTGTATCCCCCCCGGTTCCTGTCTCAATGCTACGCTAAGCTAACCGTGTCCTGGCTGCAGCTTTACATTGAATGGAGGGGGAACATCTGCTCTCTGGGAGCCGCACATCTGTAAATGTGCAGTGTAGTATGTGATGTGTTACATGTTTTTAATCCTGGTGTTTTTTGTGTGTTTTCACATCAGGTTTATTACCGGCTACAATTCAAAGGATGCCGTCAGGCTCCATCTGAATTTTAAACTCCAGCTTGGCTGCTTCAGATAAATAAAAGATGATTAATGTCATTTCCAATATGTTAATCACTTTATCGTCCTTTTGTGTACTCGCTGCACATACGCACACACTTCTCCCACAGGGACGACGTTTAATATTACAACTTCAGTCGCGTACAGCAGCATACATCTTAATCATGCTGGAGAGAGGAAGCCAGTGATGGAGCCACTGGTTTCCTCCGGGAGAGAAACTCGGGTCAAGTGAGCGGCTCTCAAATGATCAGGACGAATCAGAACCGACATTAGGACCAGATTATACAACGCATTATGAGTCGGAATTAATTTGAGTCATACCTGCATTGTATTTCTGATATATTGTGTATTGATTATGCAAACACTGGGGGATGAATTAAATAAATAAAAAGACAGAGGAGGCTGTCAGGGTGAATGCTAAAATCATTTACTTTAAATTGCCCTTCTCAAATATTAAATCGATGTGCAATTATTGACTAGCATATGAAATGAATGTCATTCAGCATCCACTCTGGTGGTCTTTTGATAGCTACAGGGTTCCATTACTTATTCATGCCCTTGCATGAATACAGTCATCTGTTGTGCTTTATGAGTGTGTGGCAGAATGTGAGTAGATTTTATTCACATCGCCGGAGTCGTTAGATATAATATGACAGAAGGTAAAAAGCTGAGATCAGGAGAAACATAAATAAGACTTGGACGTTGAACCTGGTGAAATATGGTTCCATCAAATCTCTATCAGTGTTATGTTCAAGACCCTAACGTCAGAGACGGCAGGTTCGAGTATTTCAGAGTGCAAATCAGTGTCAATTCGGTTTAATTAACGTTTCAGCTTCTTGGCATCGGGTTCATCTCACCTCATGTGTTACAGTCATGTGGATTCACACGCGTGCATATGAATAAATAAATATGATTAAAAACCTGATTAATGATCATTTCTCTTTCTAAATCAAACCTGTGGATCAATGAACGTTCAGATGTTAAAAGCTTTGGAATCGATATATGATGTAAGACAGAAAATGGAAAAGAATTACAAAGATTTTGCACTTAAGAGAAAAGTTTAGAAAGAGTCATTGACCCTGAATTCACACGGGACAGCTCAAAATGTCACAATCAAAATCTTAAAATGTTAAAAACCCACATGAGCCTTTTCCTTCTTCCTCCTTGTCCTTTTTCTTCCTCCTTGTCATTCTCCTTCCTCCTTCCTCCTCCCCCTCCCTCGTGTTCTCCCTCTGTTCCTTCCTACCGTCGCGGTTCTGGTTCACTTCCTCCTTCCTGCTCGGTGTCCTTGTCCTTCTCCTCTTCGCTCTCCTCCGCCCCTCTTCATCACCATCATGATCATCACATCAGTGAACGGTCGTAAAAGAAGCTGCTCCGTATAAACCACAAAGGATGAGGGATCACTTTATTTAAAACCATCTATTCTATAGACACAACGTGGGTTGGTGCAGGTTTAACATTTATTCATTCAGTGACGGAGCACAGGCGATGATAAGTGGAAAAAACTCTGACTTATGTGGAATTATATTATATAACTGTATTATTATATAGGTAAAGATAACAGATAATGGTAGCCTTTACAAATAGAATGTAAATAAATACAGATATCCACTTATTCACTATTGGCTGATTGGATAATTCTAAAATTTTAAATACAAGCCTGTGTAAGTAAAACCCATTAAATACTCAGCGGTACCAGAAAAAGAGCATTTCGCTGACTTTATGAATGAATGAATTAATCAACATTAATAAATAAGTTTCTGACTCGAATTAATAAATGCACTTTACTAAAATAGGTCAGTGGGTTTGATCAGAGATCCTTATGAATATGATCACAGTTCAATGTTTAACACATATTAACCAGACGTGTCACATCCTGTTTTTGCTCTGATGTGATGTTTTGTGTGTTTGGATGTTTCCCACACATCTGGGCAGCTCCTCTCCTGTGAATAAGTGTGTTATCACCAAATGATAAAGAACACAAACTTCAAAATGACTGAGTTTCGAGTTCCCCACATTCAACGATCTCATGATTGTCCCACAGTTTGAATCCCACGGTCGACACCGCCGCGGCTGACACTTGATATTCCACATTACCGTCCGCATCTAGTAAATACATCATCCTTACTCATACCAAGTCATAAAATATATCAATAACACATCAGTCTGAATTTGAGCTGCTTGATGAAGCAGAAATTCATCAACGTCAGCAAACAGGAGAGGACACAGACTGTTTTTCAGATGCCAAGGATCTGCTCAATGAGCCGTCCTCACAAGTGATTTATTCTCTCATTTCTCGAGCTACTGTACGGATTGGGAATCGCCCGACGGATATCTGGTCAAACAGTCGGGCTTAGAGCTAATTCTGCAAATAAAGAAAAGATCAGAGGGCTGAGGATGAATAAATCAGATGCAACAAACTGTCTTTAAATCACTTTCCTGTCGACGTGGACATCATGGACGCTTGTTAAACCGTGAGCACATTAATCTACAGAGAGCTTTTCAAGATTTAACAGAACTACTCCTGCAACTGACCATAACAAAATTATTTTCTCAAACGTACATTAATGGATGGGACATAGACAAGACTAAAAAGTCAAAGATAATGTTAAATTATTAAATTCCACTCACTTCAGGTAGTTCCTAGTAAGCTGATGTTTGTTTGTGTTCACTTTCCAGTAATTAGGGCCCGAGCACTGACAGTGGGCGGCCCTATTGAAATTGTAAGGTTTATTATTATTATTATTATTATTATTATTATTATTATTCAGGCAAATGAATTGGCGTTTTGAGGGCTTTAACAATCTCAAATCCTTACCAAAATTTGCAGAAAGTCAGAAAGTGGTTAAAATGTACGTGTTCTGGAGGAATTTCCAATGAGCGTCACAAAATGGCTCAATGGTACCCCCCCCCCCCCCCCCCGAGACCCCCCCGGAACATGTTCACATTGACCGATCTTCAAACAAATCGATACACAGGTGTATCATGACCAGACAAACAACAAAGTCTTAAGTGCAATTGGAAAATCACCTGCTTTTTTGTGCTTACTGGCTATTTTGGTCATATTCCACAGTTTTTGGTTTGAATCTGTTAGAAATGTCTTGATTGAAACTCGAGACTGACTTGAGATTGGTCCAGCTTGTGTGTTGGTAGGATCTCTGAGATCTTCATCTGTCCTGAGATGTTTTAGCCTGATCTCTGCACGTCAGGAGGAAACGGAGACGTGTCGCTCATTCTAACTTACAGAGTCAAAGGTCGAGCAGCTTATGTGAAAGCTGCGAGAGCACTTAAACATGGCCGTGCTTCAAAGATATTAAAGTACGGAGTATAATACAGCAAAGAGACATCCATAGAGACACGGGCACAATAAACAAGCTGAGTTTCTGAATAACTCTCCATTAAGTGTAAGAAGCAGGCCTTGAAAGTGAAGCTAAGTATCTCCCTCGACGGTCGACTCTCTAATGCTTTTTGCTTTGTGAAGCTTTCTGAATTAAAATAAAGATGTCAGCAGCGCACAACAGACACGTTCGCTGTTCTTTTGTGTCTGACTCTCTCTCTCTTTGTGCGTGTGTGTGTGTGTGTCTGTGTGCGTCAGAGCTGTGCTTTTAATCAGTGTTATGGATAGTTTTAATTTGGCAATGCTTAATATCCCTGTTCCCATTACACTCAGATAGTGTTTAAGCTGCAAAATTGAATTTTTAAAATGAATCATTGCAGCAGCAGCATGGACCAGTAGCACAGATAATTCAAGTTGAAAAATAACATTGCTTGTGATTTCTTTTTTTTTTGTGTGTGTGTTGCCCCTGCACAAGGAGGATGGATAAGCTGCTTGAGAAAAGAGTTCAGTCATCACATGGAAGCACTGTGATTACTGAGAACTGTCCACCTCACATCCTATAAACAGAACCACCTCGACATGGAGGATTAATACTCTGCTACAAAGCAAACAACAAAGATCTGCACTCGTGTTCTTGAGTTCGTTAATATTCATTTGAACGGTATAATGAGAAAAGTAAAAGAAACTGAACTGAGCTGAGTCTCTTGTTGCTTGAGAAGCCGATTCGAACGTGATTCTTTTGAAAGTCTCATCACTTTTGAATTGGCCTCTGCAGATCAGTGAACTGTCAAATATATGCTAATCTCACGTACACTACGACAAGGAGAGCTATTGAATTATCTTTTTTAATGTTTTACATTAGTTACACACGTTTCTTTAACAAAAAAATGAAGTGTGTACCCGGGTGACGCAACGACGAGACCTCTTTCTTCTTCTCAGTCTTTAATCCTGGAATCAAACCCGAAGCAAAAGTCTGACACTGATCAAGAACTGGAATCGACAATGAAGAGATCCGGATCCATCTCATGAAGCCCAAGCTCCTCCATGTCAGTGGATGGGACTCAGGCTTCTTTTCCCTTTAAGGATGGTTTCTGTCTTTTGAAGAAGCTCAAAAGTTGTAGGTTTTGTTTGAAGTCGTTATTTGAAGGTAAACAATCGGGGTAAAACATCATGATTGACAGCTGAGACAGCACGAGACATGTGGTCTATTTTTATATACAAACTGTCACGAGACAAAGATGTTTGTAAAATCATGAACTTTTATTGATCCGTGAATTCTGCCTTCAGCTTGTTTACTTATTATAAATATCTGCTGCTGAGAAGCTGTGTCATTTGGCTTCAATCACCAAGATACTTAAATTATACATAATGAAAATCAACTACACATCATTTACGACTTGTTTAAGAGAGACACTGTACACACTAGATTCCATGTTGGGTTGATTCATCTGCTGATCAATCCAGAGTGTCAATCAATAAATCAATCAAAGGAGAAGAAAGAGAAAGAAATGAAGCCGGGGAATTATCCACATGAATCATTGGATTTCAAACAGGCACACGATGGAATCTACAACGTATAGTGACACAGAACAGGAAGGGTTCATATGATGCACACAAACTGGACTACACAACCTGCACAGCCCCAAATGCAGAGCAGGATGTCGGGTAGCGTTCAGGCTGGAGAAGGAGAAACATCCAGAAGCTGCAGATGGATTATTTCACTCAACTATTGATGGGGACCTGGAACCGAGCTGAGAGGAGTCTCTCATGAAGCACTTAATGGATCATTTAAAAGTAGATGGTAAGTAGTCAGTCAGCGTTTAGTTAATGGGCAGGATGACAGTTCCTGAGAGGTTTTGGGATATTTGTCATTTTTTGAAAGTAGAAATGTGGTTTCAACTATATCCAGTCTGAATATTCACTGAAATGCTCAATAACTCTTCTTCTTCACAAATGTCATGGGTTTAATAACCATTTGTTCAAACTCTATTTGGACTGAAAAATACTTTAATGGAAAATACAACATTTAGCAAGTAGCTCACATCTTTACTGAGACACTGAACACACTCTGTAATTGTGACCTCCTCGGTGCAGCCAGTTCTCTATCCACAATAATAGTTAGTTTTTTACTTAATTTGATATTGTGTTGAGTTAAATATACCAACAGTTGTAATCAGTAATCCCACAATCCAGTTTGCAGATTGCTGCATTCATACCCACAAACTTGTATTTCTACCTCCAGCCCTCTGCCGCTCTGACAGGTTGTGGTGATCATGAACTCACAGTCTTACAAAAAAAACACACACCCTGACACTGTGGAGGGTGGAATCTGTGTTGTGTGTCTGGGTAATTGAACAAATAATTGGAAGGGCCCAGTCCACTGTGTACTGACGAGCAATGAAGGAAAACATCAGTGGTGGCGCCGACAGCAGCCGCGTGCCGACGCTTTGACACGTTCGGCCGGATGATCTGACAGCCGACGCTGCAGAGCTCGAACCCCTTCATTAGAGAACCTCCCCCCCCCCTCCCTGTTATGTATGTTGATAGCTGGCACGTAATGTTCCCGGTCGCGTGTCACCGTTTGAAAAATTAAAGCTTTTCTCTGGACGCCTTGCTCGCCATCATTTAATTAGCGGAGATGCGGCGCCCTCACCCATTACTCTCTCGTGCCTTCATCCCAAACTAGCCATCATTTGTAACAGCGGCACAATATTATTGCTGTGCACGGAGAACGAGCCAAATATATCTGTGCCGGAGCAGGAACAATGGCCACAGACTGAGTCCCGGGGGAATTTCGGCTTGGAGGCTATTTTTTATTCACCACGGGCACAGTTTACATTCTAGCACCTCTGTTCTACCGGTGTATTCTGGTTCTAGTATTTCACCTTACATATATATCTGACTGCCTTAACATGATCTGGAGCCACGTTAATCTCCAATTTAATTTCCCAACATGTCCAAGCATCCATCAACAGAGTCGTGGGAAGGAGGAGGTGACATCTGGTTGCGTGACGAGTGAGGGTGAATCTCTTAAAACATCTCCAGGGGGGGGTCAGGTGCTCTGTTTTCTCTAATAATCTAAACTGATTCTGTGAAAGGCTAATGGATGGCATCCGATTTGCATATAAATTATTGTGAAGTCTCCGGTGATCTTTGACTCTCAATCTGATTCTGTGGCAGCAAGAGGAGGAGCTGAGAATATAGAGTGTGTGTGTGTGTGTGTGTGGGGGGGGGGGGAATATGGAATGAAAAGGATTTTATTTTAATATACATTTGGAAAATGGGTGTTTTAATCGTGTGTTAGATTTCTCGGCCTCTCTACCTCCACACACGCAGCAAGACTCCTACTCTGTACAAAACTTGTATCACTAAATAAACATAAACAAGTAATCATATCAAGTATGTAAATATTATTGAGTTAATCTATTCTGCTTCGTCTTATTAGCTAATTCTCCTCGTCCACTGCCGCCAAGTCCGACGTCTTTAAACTGACGAATGACTGATGTGAAGTTTCCATCGATTACAAAATGATAACACAATAAAAACTGGATTAAAAAAAACTCTTCATTGTGTCATCGCTGTCTCTCGAGCTACTGCTAATATCGGCTCAGTCCATAATTGTGTGCAATTACTTGTCTGTTGTTTTATTGTCGAGGCTCAAACAACAGTTTTCTCGGCCAGACGCCTTCTTCTCTCTCGTGTTGATGTGAGTTGGGGGGGACATTCAAAGAAGGCGACGCCGTTTAACCTTTTTGTTTCCGAGCGGCTCGTTTACGGAGTCTGTGTGATAACGGATATAATGGAGGTAACCTTATGAAAATGATGAGTGAGATTGGGTGAGTCACTGTGTCAGGCAGCCTCGTTTCAATCAGCGAGGAGACCCCTGGTTGTTTACTGTGGAAGTGGAGGAACGAGGGGGGGCAATGAAAAACAGCTTAGTTTGCATAGATGTCCATAAAAGTAAGATGTGTTTTCTGCCATTAACAAAGAAAACACACGGTTTTGGCACAATTTGATAAAACACTGGCAGTTCCACCGGCAGCTCCTCCACCTCCAGGCCTGTCGGGAATTCAGATTTTCACAAAACAATTATCAAAGCCAAAAAGAAGCCAAGATTATGAGTTTGATAAATATAGCAATCATTACACTTTTAAAAAGATGCAAGTGATGAGATAGCTACTGCAAGAAATAGCAGAAAGGATACGAGAGGCGTTGGAATACATGAGATTTCATTTTCATTTTTATAATATCCTGGTTATCGTCTGTTGCTGGTGTAATGTGATGCCCTCACTTATCTTCCACTGTTTCATCTGATGTGCTGTAAAAAGCTGGTTATTATAACGGCTGCAGTTTGTGTGTACATGAGAAGTATTTCCATTGTGTGTCTGTAATTCCATGGGAGCCTTTTAACTGTCGTACAGTTTAAATTACCTCGATTCATTTGCCTCTTGAAAATAACCGTTCTTCTCGACTGCGTTTAAAACGTGTCGTACGAGTGCGTGCAGCCGTTATGGTTATTAAAACTTGAACCTTGTGTTCATATTTAGGCTTCACCGTACCCTAATGCATTATGGATCCCGAGCGAGCGGCGCGACACATATCCAAATGAGAACGAATGCGCACTGGGCCATCTATCTCCTCCAGGACTGGCGGTTACATCTCCAAAAGTGCTGATCAGCTTATTTCCAAATGATGCACTGCTAATGGCCGCCGTGTAATGGCTTTCTTCAGTGCATCCATTCATCCCGGCGAGTAGTTGAATACATCATCGTATTTTTTAAGACGCGTGCCGTCGATTTCCTGTTAGCGGAGCCTCGTTTATTTTTATTTAAATATTGAGGATCTTTCAAACCGAGGGTTAGGAGGCTGGAGGAGGGGGGGGGGGGGGGGGGGAAGCACGCCACCCGGTTGTTGTGCCGGCGTCCATCGACAGCGGCTCTGCAGTAAAAACCACCGGCTTCCATCTAAATCACACACGTCTGCTACAAGCGCCACGGCAGCGACAGGGCGATCCATAATCTGTGGCGTGGCCGAGTAAAATGAAGTTTGAATTGAGAGAGAAATGGACGTCTTATTACCGGCGACCGGTAAATAGGATTTACAGAGATGCTTTATGGAGAAAAGAAAAGGAGCACGAGATTTACGCTTTCTCTAAAAGACGTGGTCGTTGATAAAACATCTTGATTTGACAGAGTCTTCACCAGGAAACGCTCGGTGCACGGTGGAGAAGGTCTTTCTTTGTGTTCTTTGTGTATTTTTCTCAGCCCTTAAAAAAGGAGAGTTTCAGACAGTGGAGGTTCAGACGACGGCTGACGACCGAGTGAAGGGAGGACAGCTGTTACTCGGATAAAAATAACAACGACTTAGAGAGAGTCAGACTTCGGCGTGTCTGCTGATGTGTTCCGGTACAGGGGGGGGGGGTCAAGGTGAGAGTCGTGTCTGAGGAGCGGAGGGGGGAGGAGGATTTCAGGAGGTAAGAGCCGGTGTCATGACCAGAAGGACGGTGAAGGAAGAGCGACCTGATGCGATGTCGCCAGAACTTTGACTTTTCTAAATCCGAAGCAGATAGAAATAGAACTACAGGAGAAGTTCAGCTTGTTGGCTTTCTTTGCCCTCGTCTACTTCTAACCTGAAAGTCCATCACCATTAAAAAACAAATCTTAAAACAAGAGCGTGCTTGTTGTTCCCAGTGAAGCCACTGGTTTAAAGCTCCCCATTGGTTTTAATGTCATGTTTCTATCTGCCTCAGATATTATGTTTTTAGTGAATGTCACGTTTCTCCGGTGTAAGATGTGGTTTTGAGACAGAGCTTCTTTTTTTTTAAATCAGTTTTTAGTGCGTCCCAGGTCCCGACAGGTTAATCACGTTATGAGCTGAACATTTATCCCGTTTTGGATTCATAATTTTTCCCGTGTTAAAACAAAAAGCTTGTCTCCTCCCTCTCAAAGCCACGAGCAACATTAGGAAAATCTTTTATTTCTGTCCGTGCACTCTCCAGACCATTAATTTATGCAATTTAGTTTTTAACGAGTCAATTAAATTTAGATTACAAAAGGGCTGGCAAGTTTAATTAATGCATAATGGATAATTGCCTCACATGATTCGAAACTTTCCTCACTGTACTGGATGTATTCAGAAATCAAGACACTGATACAGACTTCTCGCTTTAAATATTTTATTGTGTAGAAAAAAAAAAAATCTGCACCGAGGAAAAAATATTAAAGCGAGATGAAAAAAAAGAACATGAGAATTTTGTTCTGCTTATTAAAATTAACTGATGAAGTACATCTTAAATTACTTATTTAATACTTTATGTAAACGCTGTTATATTTTAGGATTGCACTGCAGGGAACATGTCTGGACGTATTGAAACTGTGAGTCAGATATTGAAAATGTGCCATGACACTAGAATATGGATTAGATGCATTCAGCTATTAAAGGAAAATACCTGTAAGAAACTGTCTAGTATTTCTATATTTCTATACTTTTTCATGTGTTTTACAGTTTACAGGTAAAATTAAAGCAGCAGCAGCCTGATTGGCTGAAATACAAGTTTTTCTGTTGTTATTTATTGTTTAGTTTTGATGATTTCTAAGTTTCTTTTGTTGTTTTTCAAGTTCAAAGTAGAATGTACAGGCCAGCTTCCAGAAATCAGTATCCATACACCTTTTTTATGAAAGTATTCATGTATATTTGGCCATTTACTTATATAATAGACAGTGAAGAAGAAATAAATCCAGTAAATAGTCCCACTGGTCCGTCCAGGTGCTTATGACCTCAATAAATCATAGGAGACTGGAAGGTCGAAGCAATCAGCACAAACACGTTTTCTGGATTTAAAGATTACTTATTTTAAATTTCATTTTGTAAACTGTTAAAACTGATTCTGTCCACACACACATTACCACACGATATGGTTATAATCCATTTATAAGTAACACAATCCGACCGCACTGGTCACATGCAAATATTCCACAATCAGCGCGGCCGGCGTGACCCACAGCTTCACTTACAGATTCATGAATTCAAACCGAGCGGGAGTCGTCCTATCTGCTTCCTGCCAGCGCTCGGAGAGACGCCTTCCGTCGATCAGGAATGGAAATGGACAGCTGCTGCTGACTGCATGATTCTTCTGACAGATGCTCTTTAGATTATTGAAGTTCTCTATGACAGGAAACATACGGGGGGGGGGGGGGGTTCAGCGATCACTTACTCCTTCTTGGGCCAATTACCAAAGACATGGACAACGAGACGGCTGGTCCGGATTACCAGGTTCTTCTTGTTACAACAATATATATTATTAAATAACAAACATACAGAAATCAATCTGCCACACACCTACACAACCTTTATCTTTCATTTGTCTCGTTTCCTCATCCGTCATCATTGCGTCTCTTAGCGGGGACGAGAGACAACACAAATCCTTGTGACACAACAAACCCAATAATGGAAACAAATGTGGACGACAAAGCAGAGACGTTTCTTTTTACCACTCGTTTCCCTTCGTGGTGTTATTAGCATTTCCAAACAAGTGAAGTGGGAAATTGTTTGGAGAAGTATTAGAGGAAACTCTCCTCAGAGCGTCAGCAGGTGCAGCAGCCGAAGCACCTGAACAAACATTTAAACAAAATAAGCATATCTTGTTTTTCTGCCTGGCTGACGCCCACTTCCTTCTGTAGATATTCTTTCTCCGAGAGACGTCAGCGTTGATCAACAACTGGTTAGTGAATCAGACGAGTGAAAAAGGAAAACTTCCATTTCTCGGATGGATAATTTGTTTCTACAGCAACTGGCTGAATATTCCCAGGACGCCGGGGTTTTCGTGGCGCTGATCAAAAACCTGCTGACGGGTCCGATGCAGACGATCGGCTGAACCCGAGGTTTCTGTGCGGACACGGGATGATTGGCAAGGGCAACGAGTAAGAGAACTCCCCCTCCTTATGTAAAATGACCGAGCATTAATTATGTATGAACTCTGATAAGATTTTGTATTTTTAGAGATGCTCAAAAATCTCCAACTTGCAGGAAAGCACTGACACCGCTGTGGTGTTTGTTACACTCGCACCTGAAGGGGATGTGACCACGAAGTCTATAAACACGTCAGAGTTAATTTATCAGTGTTGATTTAATGTGGATGTACATTTCAACCACATTGTACACACACTGTAAAAGATGTGTTAAATCGAATTATCTCTTGAAGGTATAACTTATCCATAATTGGTCGTTTTTTCTTAATTTGTTGTCAGAGCTAATCAAACACTTAGAAATCATAAAGCAAATGTGACACTTCCATGTAGCTCTGATCAAACCTGAAGATAAAAAGACGCTCTCTCACATCTCTGTAGAGAACAGTGAATAAGAACCAGCGCTGCCTCGTGTCAGACAGTGTTTGAAAGTCTAAGTATCTGTCTGGGGAGATTACTGTGCATGAGGAAACCTAAAGAACAGAGGTTTTAAAAACACGTTCTCCGACTGTGACTTCTCTAAATCATCCGTCTCCTCAGAGGTCCTGAACCCGTCTCTGCCGATAATAAATGGAAATCCATCGTAAATCTGAATCTTCTGTGTTCCCATAAAATCTCCAGGAGTTTGGTTTGGTTGGAAGTGAAGACTGGTAACGATTAGTTGGGTTGTACTGGTACGTGCATTCCAACTAAACCTTGCCGCGTCTCTTCCTGGTTTAAATTGCCCCCCCGCCCCCCCCTGCGCCCATGTCATGACCCCTGGGGGCCGGAGAACAGAAACAAGGAGAGTCCAGGAATAGAGCTGTAGTTCCCATTAGAGTGAAATCCCCACTGGTGAGATCTACTGGGTTTAAGGAACTTTTCACATCCCAACTCTGTGACAAAGTTAGAGGAACAGTGCTTAGTGAAGACTGATACATGGAGATTAAACCCCAGAACAAGCTAATTCAATACATAACACCTAATGGCTCGGCTGCTGAGCTTTATTGACAGTTGGGAAAAAAAGTCAAGTTTTACCCATAAGTAGCTTAATAGCAGAGGAAATAGAATAATCACCTGTAAATGCATTAGGGCCCGAAAGTGATCCTGCACACTAATGGGGACAGACAGCTCGGATGAGGATAGATACGCCAATCAGTCCGGACTCAGTCACCATGATTGATGAGTGTCATCGGTTCTTCACTCGGGGAAAATCTACCTGAGGGTCAAACCCCCGGAGCTCCACTGTGGAAAGGGAAATCTGGATTTGTTGATTTACTGAGGCAATAAATATTGGGCACAAATTCAGACACTAGGTGAGAGCCCTGAGCCAGCGGCGCTAACCTGGATCTCACGTGTCCCTGCACAGTTTGATGGAGCAGCAGTTGTTTTCATGCAAGTAGAATCCTCGGTGACACTTCAGATACAGGAAAAAGCTTGATGTCAGCAAAATGAGCAGATTTACATCTCATCTGAGAGGCTTCATGTTTCGAGTGGCTTCTATTCTGCAGCTTCCTCTCTTTGCATTGAGATAATTAAAGGTGTATAACTCGGATCTGGTGAAAATGCATCAGGTTCCAGTGCGTCAATGCAGAAAGGTTCTGGATGAGCACGAAATAACAGCTTCCAGTTGGAACCCAGTCGTTTGCATGGACAACTAGGCCGTCCAAGGATTTCCTCCCGTCCAAGGTTACATGTGATAAGCCTCGTCTGATGGATTAGAGGAACTAGTTATAGGAGAACGAGTCCTTTGCTCTTCCTCCCATCAGCAGCCCCCCGCTCGGAGGGTGAATGCCGTGAGGCTGAGCTTATGGGATTACAGTCAGGGTTCAGTGGCAGCTAATCAGAAACAACCAACAGATACTTTTAATATCCCACTGCGCTTGTTAAAAACATTGTTGGGAACTGCCACCGCAAATGTGGATTAAGTAGTGAGTCGGTTTTTAAGTTAAGGAGACAATGCCTTAAAATACCCCCCCCACACACACACACACACACACACACACTCACTAATCTTTCCTTTCCACTCAGATGTTTTGACTGTTTCTACACTCGATCAAACTGACACAGGGTCTGAGAACTCTCCTCTTATTCATGCAACGGAATTAATATTTCATTTAATTTCACAATATCCCAAAAGTGTTTGACTTCCTGTGACCCGTGACCAGCATTTCACTGACAGGCAAACAAACTGTGGCGCTGCTCAGAAACAATAAGGCTCCAGTCACTTTGTGCCCTCGTAACAAAGCCACGATTTGTGTGGTGTGTTGCAAATTATGAGGAAAGAAATAGTTATTGTGTGCAGTGGCAGCTTCTGACAGGCTGATAATTGCAGGTTGTTGGCCGGGGAGGACAGACACAGGCTGTGGGAACGGATGCACGGTGCAACATTCTGAGCAAACTGAGCAGTTGCAGTAATTTGGGTTTGTGTTATGATTCAGCGTGTTCCAAAATACTCACGTTGGATTTGCAGTATTATTGGATTTGCTCGTGTAAAAACACTAACACTGTGTGTAAATGTGTTTTGAAAGTGACGGCCGCGTTGTGCACCTAAGTGGAAACGTTATTAGTGGATTTTCAGCCCCTCAGGTTTGCAGCAAATAATATTCACTGAACAACCAAGTTTAATTCAAAAAGAAAATCAGCACAGAACACAAGGAAAACGTTGATTCTCATTTTGAGGAATAGTTTGACTAATTATGTGATTATTACTGAACGGAGCTGGACTGTTCGGTGTCAGTTGAATCCCAGAGCTTCCAAAGATTCACGATCACATATTCAGCCATTAAGACTTGAGTTCAAATAAATTGTCAATTAACCGAAAGGAAATAGATTGAAATCCTCGTTGATCAAGGTTTTAAATTGTTCTTTAATTCTGGGGAACCGTGATGTTTACTTTCTAATTCGTCTTCTGAATTCTAGTCTAGGATTGAACTAACGATCGATGGCTGCCCCGTTTTACCAGCTGTGCCACATTTTCAGTTATAACTTGATAATGACCATCTTGAAACAGATTTTATAGATTATCAGAGAAAGCATTTTGCTCTGTGTTTTTATCCTTCATCCTGAAATCTGTCTTTTCTTTCCACCCTGTTCCTGCAGCAGCTCACGGCTGATTAGTCGAACCCCTCAGACTAAAATGTTGGAATCACCTGGTGTTTGGTTTTTATTAAAGTCTGAGTATTCACCGGTCTCAGTGGAGTTTACACAACTCAGGACCCACTTTAGATTCACTCCATCTGATTAGATAACGAAAGCTACAGCCCCATAAGGGTTGATTAGCTTGTGTGGTCCACTTGTTGATTGATTAATTGGTATATCCATGTATACTTATGGAATAGTTTGTAACTCTCCCTTATTATTCTTTGCATTTGAATATCTATAAAGCGGTGAAATTGCCATCGACAGTCAGAGGAATTGTCTTTGCGCCGCTTCCCAGAGGTGCACGTTAAATTATTCAAAACTCCCCTTGTACTTTCCGTCTGTGTGGAGCTCATTGCAATATAATTTAAGCTGAGAGAGAGATTTGCTGCCCCCCCCCACCCCCCAGGAGCTGTCAATGACTTGTATTCAGTATGGAGGACAGGGTCGTCCCCTGCTCCTGCCGTCCTAGTCCTGATAATTAATTTTGAACTAATAATTCCCTAATTCTGCTATGGAATTAATTAGTCAGTAACTGGGCGATTATTTGGTATTACAGCACATTTCTTAGCAAAGTTTACATCACAAATAGGCAGTTTAAAATAAAGGCTTATTTGTAATTATTCTAACCACCCTACATCTTCTACGTTACAGAGCAGATTGGATCTATTGAGCTTCTCAGTTTCGTGGTATGGACGTGTGAGGTTGAATCGTGAAACATTGTGGAAGACATGCGAAAGTCAAACCGAGTAAAGGAGCGACTCGTGAACCTCCAGAGCGACACAAGCTGAGTGGGAAGTGTTTGTTCTGTGCTTTGCATTCAATCTCTCTCCTGTAGTAGATATAGGGACCTTCCAGTTTCCACTCAGCTCAACAGATGTTCAGCAGCAGCCATCACAGACTTCCTGCTGCATCAGTCGTGCTCAATGTGGAGAGAGGCTCCAGCAACAATGTGTTTTTGTTTATTTCTCTACTGGATTGAACTGTAACACTTTATTTAAATAGTTTGACTTTTAAAATAGTGAAATTTAATGTAAACTGCAGCTAAACTCTCGTTCTACTGGAGGTGAAGATGAGACAGTGTTTCTACATGTGGGAGAAACAACAGAGCAGAGGTCAAATGAATCATCAAATTAAATGTTGCTATCAGTAATGAGCAAATGTGGTGAAAGTTACTTTTACATATTTATGCTGCTCCTTAGCATTATGGTTAATTCCCCACAACATAATCTGCACGATTCAGACATCTGGTCGACACAAACACACACTCACATAAAAAACAAACACACACACTGGAATAACTCCCTCGAGATCGTCAAGTTGTAGAAAATGTGGTCACAGCTTCCTTCTGTTCCTCAGTTTCTTAGTTATCATCACTTCATCATTTTATCCAATTAAGGCTCGTCTGAACATTTGTCATCAGCTTCCTGGAGTTTTTTATTTATGGCCAAATAAATGTCAGAGAGACGTCGATGTTTAACCAGCCAATTCTTATCGGCTTATTTTAGAGCTTCAGTAAATTCTCTGGAGACGTTCCTGAAGATATTGTGTTTGAGACAAACACAAAATAAAGATAAAACACATGTATTGACACCTGAAAGCTTTTTGAAATCCAGATTTTTCTACTTCAAACTGTACTTGTACATATCGCTCAAACTACACAGAGCGCTCAGCGTGCTGTCAGGAGAAGAAGTCAAACCATTGCGTACTCGTGCCGGAGAAGCAGGTTCTCCTGGTGATTGGGTTTGACAGGCCTGAGATGTCTGAAGACCGGACGTCTCTGTCTCAGAGTGGACTCAATTTAACGTGAGAGGGAAATACCCTAAGTGCAGTGACATGGTAGGAAGGGATGAGCCGCCAGGAAACCTGATATTTTAAGGGTTAGAATATTGCACCACCATTCAAAGGAGAATCGGGGAATCGGCCCACACACTGGATAAAAGCCCCAGAAACACACCAGAACTTGAATTCACACGTAAACCAGATGCTTGCTGGAGTCTCGGTGATAAACAGAGTTCTGACGGTGAATAACTGGCGAGCTCCTGCTGCTACTGACGGAACGGCTAACACGCTAACGTGCTAACGTGCTAACTCTTGATACACGTGGAGTTCTGAGTTTAGCACATCCACCATGGAAGGTGTGTTTTCCCCTGTGTCTGTTGGTTTGTACGTTTGTTTGTCAACAGGACTACTGGATAAACAACACAACCAATTTCTACCAAACCTTTTTAGTTTATATTTCTACTATAAGAACTAGTTAGTTGTGTGTACTATTGTTTTTCCATGTGTTATCTTTATACTACCCCAGACATGTTGCCGTACCCTCAGCAATTACATAATTATATGAAAAGAAAAGAAATTAGTTCTCGGAGTCAGCTAGCCAACAGGTGAGCAGATCCACGGTCAGTCGGCAGGATTATTAACTTCCTGGGTTTCACACACGTTTTCACACAAAATACACATTTCACTGTTTCTCTCAGTCTCCATCCGGCCAGCAAACAATTTGTGGAGCTGTTTAGACTCTTTATTAAATTCCTGCAGGAGAAATCCAAGCCCCCGACCGGGTAATACACCCAATGCAGCGTTCCACGGAGATAGATTCTTATTGCTGCAAAGGGTTTTTAAAAGCTGGTCGGACACAAAATAAAACATTGGTTTCATTGATACATTCCCCTACATCGGGTCTTCATCAGGGAAATGGCCGACACAAAGCCGCTGCCTCATCCTTTGTCACAGCTCGGCGAAATGTGCAATTAGGTGAATTAGCTCCGGTCCGTCCACGCACCCAAACTCATCTATTCAGCCTTCGTCGGAGTGCATATCGTTGGTGCCTTTATAATATGGAGTAATACGGAGTAAGTGGTGTCTCCTCCAGAATGTGGTTATCTCAGCTTTAACAACATTTTCCACAGCGATTCCCATTTAGCAGCTGCTGAACCACCATCAGCCTGCTAATGGTGTGGATGATGGTTCTAATTAACATGGCCCTGAGCTACTGCTCTGGTCCCTGTCACGGATTTCTATGCTTTTCAGTCAATGCTACACCTGTTGGAGGAAGGTGTAGGATTAATGCAGATTTGTCCATTTCACTGTTTTTTTTTCTTCAAATATCACAACAACAAAAAATGTGTCAACCTTAATTTATTAGTGGTTCATTTTGCCAGGCGACAGATTTCATACCGAGCCATTGTCCCGCCTGAACATCTGAATAAATAGAAAGAGGTGACACAGATCTCATTCGGCTGCTTCCCTGATTGCTTTGACCTCTTCGTCCATTTCACTTCCACCCACACGTGTCACTCAGCGACGGCCGTGTCCCAAGACCAACGCTCAAATAATGAATAATTGGAAATGACGGTGAAAGCCGACTCTCATTTATGCAAACTGGGTCATTGGCAGCAGACACCATTTATTCTGTGTCCCTGGGAAAAACTGAACCTGAACAAGTTCCTTAAAAAACAGTTTGGTACAAATACTTCAACTCCACCGACATGAGTTGATCAATCCATGAAATACCATGTGTTTTTTTATATATATATAGTCAACTTCATGTGCAAAGTACTCAAGAGTAAGACGACAGCTCACCCGCCTCATCGGGTCAGGTTCGGTGGTTTCATCAGATTTGATTGACAGTCGCTTGAGATCAAAATAGACCCGACAACAATCAGCCTGATTTTCAGTAAGTCTCAGAAACAAGCCGGCGACCGGAGGTCATTTTATTTATGGACAGTCGTGTTTATTAAACTGATCATAGAGGGCGAGGCTTCATTTGACAGATTTTATTATTCTCATGTATTCAGAGAGTAGAGACACGCCAGTTTGACTTTGTCTCACTTTTATAATCCATCGTTATAGTTGCTGAACATATTGAATTCCTGCGTCACTTGAATTCCTCTCGTATTGTTTTTCTCCAAACCAAGATTCCTCACATGTTGAAGAACAAGGTGCAGTGTGAGACTGAGGAACCTGTGATTACATCTACATCACCCACTGCCCCTGGTTGATTATCACTTTCCTGTTATTGTGTGTGTGTGACCTGCACAACTGATCCGTGACACGAGGAACAACCTGAACCTGAGACGCTGAATATCTGCTCGTCATTTTAATAACTCCTCCGTCTGACCTCCCTGTGTCGTCTGTCAAATTATCTTTTCTATTCCTGTCGGTTTTTTATTTTGGCGAACAGAACACATCTTTTTTTTGTCATTTTCACACCAGCTGTAAATAACACCCCCCCCGCCCTCCCCTTTTCTTTTATGATGTCTGTTATATTTCTTCTCTTTTTTTAATCACAGAGTTCTTGAGGGTTTTCTTTTTTAACACCACATTATAATGACATGAATAAATAACTTCCCCAGACGCTGCATCATTATGACGAGCTGCGCCAACACACCAGGCACAACAGCAACGGCAAATTGCCCTTGAGTATTAGCTTTTCTGCGATATATCCTAAAAATGACACAAACACAAAAGAAATTAATTGACTGGTGTAACACAAAGCTTATACCCCCCCCGCCTCCAGAGTATGAACACGAGGAGAACCCCTGAGTTAAATCCATCCAGCCGCCACTGACAGTTCAGGTCCCGCTGATAGACATCGACGATTCTGAAGAACACGGGTGCTTTCTCACAAATTCACCACAATCAGTGATTCTTCTTACATTTTGGGGGGGGACAGATGAACCACTGAGCTCGGGAAAGTTTTAAAAGAATAAAGACGAATGTTTTGTGGTTTTAATCTCATCTGGAAATATCAATACCAGCAGAGATCTATTTAAATTGCAAAAAGATGTAAATTCACAGTTTCAACAGAATATGTAGAGTTTATTCTTTTCATGTCTTTTAGTTATAATGTCATATTCATTTAATTCAAATTCTTCCCTCCTAGTTAAGATTCAGATTTTTCTAAAACACAAACTCAGCCATGAAACATCATCTTTCCCTGAGTCACAGTCGTCGTCCATTTTCAAAGCTGACAATGCTCCATCGTCTTTCTCTTTAAATGCTGAAACATAAAACAGATGGATTCCTCTTCTCCTTCTTTGGTGCTTTTGTTTAAAACTTTCCAAGTGATGGCCGTGAATCTAGCTGGATATATTTTTACACCTGAGCAGTCGACAGAATAATCCTTCCTCTTCTTTTTTTGTGTTGGGTGGATAACAGCCTGCTACACCACGAGTAACAATACGCCCGAGCAGACATCCACAGTCGTCTCCAGCCTTGTCAGAGGAGCCACCGTTTGAGAGCAGCGCTGTTCCATACGTCACCATTTGATTTCTGTGAGTGTGGCAAGTTTCAAAGAGGAAGAAAAAATACAGCGAGACAGAAAGGAACGCTGGCAGGCCCGGAGCAGAGGAATGTGAAACCTCCTCCTTAATGGGGGGAGGAAGAGATCGACAGTTACTGTGTCACCACTTGTCAGGGAGAGGAGTGGAGCTGTAGTGGGGAGCTTGAGTTGTTCTGAAAGTAGTTTTACATGGAACCTTCTGCTAGCTGTCGGGAGGACTGCTCGGGGAAAGAGTGGGTTCAATAAAGGATCTACAGCAACGGGTAAAATAAGAAGCCGAGCCGGGGTGAGACCAGTGTCAGAACCAAATTAATTATTTCTCAGCAGTAGTTACTTCTTTGAGTATAAAGAAGGGACCGAGCTCATTACAGACCTTTTTATCCTTTTCTTTTTGAGGGGCTCAGAAGTTTCTTAAAAATTATACATGATCCAGAATTTGTGCGAGGTACCTGGAGGTGCCCGGATCTGTCGGGTTAACTGAGCCGGCTCTCGTCAGGTGTGAAATGTTTCGGAGCAGAGACAGAACGGATAAAGACAAACCAGATAACTGTCACACCATCCTGAAGAAGAACAGGAGGAGGAGGAGGAAGAGGAAGAGGAAAGCCTCCAGCTCAAAGGATGACACAAGGCAGAGCAGTAGAGCTGCAACCATAATGGATCATTTAGTCCAATCAAATAGACTCTAATTAACCAATTTAAATTCCAAACAACTGGTTCATTCATTGTTCAAGAAAAATAAACAAACATTTTCTGTTTTCAGACTCTCAAAGCTTCTGGTTTATGGTTTTCTGGTTTCTTATAGACTAATTGATTATTCAATTAAGTTAATCCATGATGGAAGTAATAGTAAGTAGTGTATCAGGGGGACGGCTTCAATCAGAAGTTACACACATTACATAATCAAAGAACAAATAATCAGTAACACCACATAACTACTCGTATGTGAGGAAGATGATGTTCCACCTAGTGATGAAGCCGTCACTCCAGAGCTTTAGATCCTGGACTCACTGTATCGGGTTCTAACTGCCCACCTCTTAGCAGCTGTTTGGGGTTTGATCTCACGGCTCTCGAGACGGAGCTGTGGAAAGCTGTAAAGACCCGATGCTACCTGACCGACATCAAATGGGAAACACACAAAGCTAACAGCTAGCTCGGGGGATGAACAAGCACATTTGGCAGCACCAGAATTCAAGGCAGAGCTAAGAGGAAAGTAAATAGTGTCACTGAGCCAGAAACATGACACCGACATAATGTTTATTTAATGACATGTCTACGGGGTTTGGTACAAAGGCAACTGTTCGTTAATCAGTTCAGAGTATCAACTTAAAATCAAGCCTTCAAATTAGAAGCATGCTAACGGACATTTCTGTTTTTATACTGGTTATAGACACAAATCTAAAATCAACCTGGATCTAGAATAGAAGCTTCTGTGTGTGTGGTTTCTCTCCCTGTTTCAAACATCCTGTGATATTCTGTTTATCCAGCATCCATCAATCCTTTTATTCCCTCATTCTACAATATATTTTGACTTTGACAGCATTTGCATATAACCAGTTGTAGCAGGAAATAGGGAATGCCGGGGCCGTGTGTGATTGCATATAAAATTGCGAACAAACAATTTCCCAGCACGTGAATATGTTTAAAATTCCAGCCTCACCCATTGCAGCCGTGCCCCGTCTTCTTCTCACATTTCCTTTCTTGTGCATTACGTGGAGATGCCACACTTACCGTGTACGATGCTCTATGCGTTCATGCAGAGCGGTGCTGCTGTTCCTCTTTTTGCCAAATCCCCACGAGAGATTGTTTAACAAATGCGATCTGTGCTTTCAGCACCTGCAAGTTTACATGTGAGGAAAATGTCCTCCTTGTTTTTTGACACAACGTCTTCCTGATCTGCAGCCTCGATGTGGAAGTGTTTGACTTCTACAAGGATCAGTTGTGTGTTTTTTTTCACTTGATGGTTTAACTGGGTGCTTATGATGTGTCCCTCGTATCCAACAATATAACACTGCCTTGCTTTTAAGAGAGCCAGAAACTCCCATTACCGTCTCATACAGACGTCATTAATCTGCAGACGTGGCCTTTGGACTTATCTGATTCCATATCCTTATCGTTCTGACAGGGGGGGGGGCGAAATGGAGATTTTCAGTGGCTGGATTTCAAATGATCGTTTCTGAAATATCCAGAGCTATTATTCTTGTGCCCTTGAGTTATCAAGCTCTACTTCTACCTGCCTGTGTCCTTCAGGCAAAAACCAGTTTGTGTGTTTGTGTGCGACTGTGGCGTAAAAGGTTTATTCGCTAAATAATTACCTGTAAATTAAGACTGACAGATGTGACTGACACCCGATATGCAATCGACAATTTTCCGACCGCGGTCTAAATAGGTTTTACACCTCTGTATGTCACGAATGGCTCAAAGACATGAAAAACTGATTTGCACGTCAGCGTTTCAGCAGCGGACACGTCTCTTGATTTGTCTTTAAAAGTCAACTGGAGATTACCAGGAAAATTCGATTGCTTTCTCTTAACTCCATGAACTCGTTTTGTTTACACAGGTCACGTGAAAAGAGGCCTTAATAGTTTAACAATAATAGTTTAATTTAATGTACGGGCACCTCTCTAAACTGGGCCATAGAAACAGATTCCATGTCATCCTCCACAGTAAGGAATACAGCATGAGAAATAATTGGAAGTGGTTAGTATTGGCTTCAATGTCAGAAGGGTGGGTTCTTTTCATTAACGCCATTTTGTCTGTGTATTAACTGAGCGTATGAGCCCCTCATATCGCCGTGTGCGTCAGATGATTGTTGGTTAATCAGCGCGGCGGTGGTGGAGAATAACAGAATTAATTAGAAAATTAATAAGCTGGAGAGGGAAGAGTGTCTGTCGCACATGTACGTGTCAAAGTCTGAGTCTCTCGTTTACCTTTGGTCTCTATAATAAAATCTGAGAACAAGGGCGAATGAAAGGAAACATCCAAACGGAACACGTCAAACCCACAGAGAGACTCAGAGCCACTGGGCAAGACGGAGAAACCAGTGAATGGGTTTTATTTTTAATAGCCTCCCACCACACAAACCGCATGCACCTTGTCCATGGTTACAGTCGAGTTTTACACAAAAACATGTTGTTATGCAACTCAAAGTCCGCAGGATGAATAATAACAAAAAACTAAATGTGGGTCACCCGGTACAGAAAGGAAAGAAAAGGGGGGGGGGGGGGGGCTCTCCAGTGTCCTCCACGTTTCTTATTCATACACGGTGGAGGATGAGGGTCGGTTTCACCTCGTGAGTCGAGCTCTGCCGATGGAAACTGAAGTTTTCTTACCGACGTGGTGCATATGTTAACATTTAACGTTGTTTGGCCTGGAGACAAACAATAGTGCTTTTTTAAATCGTGGAGGGAAAAGAGAAAAACTCAGAGTCACTGAACGTTGCTTCTGATTAATAACATTTATCGATCATATATCCAGTGATATTCAGCCAAATCTCCTTCAGGACAAAGCAACAAGAGAAGCTCCACTTCCCTCCTGCAACACGTACACCTTCAAAGATGTTGGTGATTTAAAGGTTTGGGAAAATAAACTACAGTTAATGTACAATTAGGGTGAAGCAATTGGAAGTGTTCAGGCTCGGGGAAGATTACAAACCTTAATTGCAGCTCCGTGAAAAACTCCAATCTCGTGCAGGTCTGATTTGTTCCCCTCGTGCTGGTCGACCGTTATTCCCCCCTTGCCACATAATTGATGCCACTGTCTGCGCTGGGATATTCATCTTGGTATTGGTTGTACAAGGTGAAGTGTGGAATTATCTTATAAAAATGTAATTCCTATACAACACCGGCTCTAAACAAATACCATGACGGGCCCAGTGATGGAATTAATTATCTACAATATCGATGTTTCTAATTTAAAGCGTATGATGCTGGATTTTGGATGAAGAATGTCATGAGATGTATTGATCTTCCTGTTTTCCAGCTGTTATCCTGGACCGTGCTGTGTCCTCTCCCCAGCTGCTCCTCCAGCTCTTCTCTCAGATCCTGCTGGATTAGAAGGGCTGTGTGGGATCTGCGGTGAAAATCCATCCAGTGTGTTTTCCGGGGCTCTTTCTATTCGGATGCTCAGAAAACCTCCGCGGGGAAGCTGACAACCACATATGGCTCCTTTAAAATGAGCTGTGGGACTAACACAGCTGGTTTCACTGGACATAAAAACCAGTAGGATGTCAAATTAATAACCTGGTTCTTTATCGGCTCATATTCATAAATACCATGATTGTGTACTTGATAAAAACAACACATTTCTGAGTACAGTAAAGGCTTTATTTTGTGTTGTACCACAAATACATTGTAATGGATTTATCTTGTGTTAGACCTGCTTTGCAAAAAATGCACAATAAGGGGTTAACTGATATTCTGTTGGTTCAAAGAAAATATTAATAAACTGTCTCATATCAGAGTACAGACAGTTAAGTAAGCAGACAGGGTGTTAACACTCCTCCGCTGCACCGCATGTGCCGTACAAACTAACACTATGTGTAATGCATGTCCCACTATCTGGACATCACGCTGAACTTTACTGTAAGTGTCGAGGCACTTGGCGTTGGAACTCGTGATGGTGGCGGTGAAGGAGGAGGAGGAGGCGGAGAGAGGAAGTGGTGGTTGGGAACATGAAGGTGTCAGTCTGTAGCCGGGACACTGAAGTGCTCCGTGGTGAGACGCTCAGATCACACACGGCAACATGAGTCAGCCTCTTTGCCAGAGACCGACTGGTGTTAAGGAACTTCAGGGGCTCTCTGCTGGGACGGGTTAGGGCAGGGGGCAGGGGTAGGCTACCTTTACTATCGAAAGAGCTCCGGTGCCGCAGGTTGCCGACCCCTGGGTTAGGGCCGACATCTTCAATTGCAATATGGACGTGTTAGTTGTCTGGACCTGAGGCCAATAAAGACAGATATTCAAATATCAGGGTTATTCTTCCTGACTTCTGTATCCTAATGGAGACCGACTTCATTTTAAGGTTCTGTTTTCAAGAGGCTCTATGTTCAGCTCACAAGTCGGAGTGCAGTCGAGGGGGGGGGGGGGGGGTGATGCAACAGCAGCGCAGTAGGAAACGGCGAGAAGGGGAAACATGCTCAGTGGGTGAGTTGTAGAATCTGGTACGAGTCAGGTCCATTTTGATCTTTAAAAGCTCCACTCAGGCCTCCGACTGGATTTGCCACAGATTCCTCTTCCGAGACAAAAAAACTGACCGTAGTGGGAGGTGATTTCAGAGCAAGCTGCATTCAATTATGTTGTGGGGGGGGCATTTGTTTACCAATGATCCCCAGGAGGTCCAGTGTCCAGCGAACAGAGGAGTTCAATAGAGCCGATTAAGGAGCGACTCAACGAGCATCTCAATGGGAGGAGACTGCCCACGTTGTCCAGGATGAACCGTGACGCACACTACTACACAACTACACAACTGTAACGCCACAATTAAACCCGCCCACACACTAAAGAGTTACCTTGCTCATTAATATTTCTCAAAGGCCGGAGGATCAAACACCATCTTCAGGGCAACAAGCGCCTCCTGCTCAAGGTTTGGTTGCTGAGGAAATCTTAAGAGTGTAAAAAAAGGAACTGAAGCAGTGAAATAAAAATGTAATGACGAGGATGTAAATATTGGGGAATAGAATTATGTTTGTGTTGAGTTTATTTTCAAAGGAAGAAGTGGACATTTAGGAGACACAAGCGGGGGGGACATCGGCGAGTTGCATGGAGGAAAATGAAGGATTAAGTGATTTTAAAAGATCCCCCCCCCCCCTGCTGAGTTCTCCAGTTTTGAAACAAACAACAAACTGCAGAAATAGAAAAATCAAATGTTTGCATGGGAGTGGATGTTAAAGAGAGAGACGCTTTGAGAGAACACCCCCCCCCCCCCCCCCTCATTGGGCGCAAACATATTGTCAAACAAACACGAGCTTTACTCTCCACTGATTCTCAGCCTGTTTCTTTTTCCGCTGCCTCGTGTTCACGCAGCCGGTTCGTCTTCAAATAGGAACTTTAAACGCTGACCTTGCAAACTGCTGAAGTGACAAGAGCAGATTTGTGCATTTTGACAGGGAGACATTTTCTCTATCTGTCTTCCTGACAGAAGGTTCACTCCGAAATAAGTTTGTGTGTTTTCTTTACCAGTTTCAAATCGTCTTCACACTGCACCGAACATGTGGCTCTGCAGCTTCCTTCTCTCCTTCATCCGTCTCCTTGTGGGTATCAATGTGTTGCACATGCAAAGACACACGCCGACTCGTTACCCCACTGCTGGAATTTAATAGCTTCAATATAAAATGATGTGTTCTTTAACCACTTATTTTTCAGAAATACATGTGCAGGGGGAAAAAAATGCATTAAAACAAAGATTCATTACTCCAACAGAGACTCAGTGTAATTATTTCTGTAGTAATAAATTAGTTATTTCCCCGGCTGAGTGCTGCGCTGCAAAAAATCTGGTAAATGCCCATGAGTGGGGAGTGGACTGTGAAATTTTTTATGATAGTGGCAATTTAGTCAATAAAAGCAGATATATCGCCCGCTGAGCACTTCCACCAGTGAGTGTTCACGGGCTGAGTGAAGTGTCATCACTTTGGGTCGGGACAGGAGCGTCCTCAGGGCCGTTCCTGTAAACCACCATGCTGCACTTCTTCTTCTTTTTTAACACAGCACCTTACTCCACACAAATGTCACTGGACATTAGGAGGATTTGTGCCCTACGGTGATGGACACTTGCTTCCAACACACACTTCTCTTTCTGGGGGGGGGGACGTGAACTCAATCGTTGTGATATTTGTTCGCTGTGAATCACACTCATGGCTAAAAGGTGAAGATGATAGAAATATTAATTGTCTGATATTTTCCCTGTTCAGCACTTTTTTCTTGTAGCTGCAAGAAAATGAATGCAAGAGAACTCTCTGTGTTGGATCTATGTTGCATCAAGCCTGAGGAGGAGGCACAGAAATGTAGTAATAAACATTTTCTAAACACCTAAACCTGTGGAAAACACATGCTCTGCAACATGAGCTGATATCTAAGATGCTAGATGGATTGAAGAAGCAGCAATATCACATTAAATCAGACTTTATGTAGCTGACATAGAAATATAAGGTTTATCTGAGCAGCACTTGTCCGTAGACTCGATGTGTCCGGACGTGCGAGGACCCCTCTTCCAGTTCTCCGGTTATCTGAGCAGCTCGCAGCCGGAGTCCTGAGATGACCTGCCCGCCGTCCGGCCACAGAACACTCTTATCTCGGAAAGCCCTTTGCCAATTCACCGCTGGCTCTGTAGCCTGCAGCACTTCTGAAATATAATTCCTTTTGAAAGATCGAATTTGACCTCGGAGTTAAAAAATATGTGTTGCTGCCAGTTTGTCTGAAGGTAGAGATACATAATAAAAAAAATGTGTTTTATTGGACGGGTCAAGAAATACATGTAGTCGTTTTAATGTATATATATATATATATATTGTGAACTGCAGGTTTATCATTTACTTCACTGGATGTTTCTCTTCCTGGTTAAAGTCGTTTGAAATGAGGAGATAATGTTGCTGCTCATGTAAATTAATGCCACTGTTGTTCTGGATCATTATTCTTTATGCTTTATGTGTTTTCCCTGTGTGTGTGTGTGTGTGTGTCGTTAGTGTTTTCTCTCTTGTATGTGCTTTGTCCTCAGGGGCCACCGTACTATGCTAATGCAGCCTGTTCATTACCAGCACTGAAGACACCAAGAGGAAAAGCTTTTGTTAAAAAGCCGGCGAATGAAGAAGAATTGCAGTTTGTAGAATTCAGCTCAAATTAAAGCTGAGTTTTTAATCAAAGCACAAAGCACCCGTCCTGAGCTGACTCCTGAGTAACCTCCACTGGAAAGAGAAGCATTCTGAAAGCACTGCGGTTACAGGTTCAATCCCTGCCAAAGCCAGCGTGTCCATTAACATCCATGTGAGCTGCCAGAGAGTCCTTGAGCAAGGACCTGGACTGGTAGTGTCCCCTCTCCTCCGGGGCGAGTCGGCCTCGGTGAGAGCTTCTTCTGTGGTGAAAGTGTGAAATGTATGTAAATGAAGCTCAGTCATCTCGGGTCAGGCGCCAGCATCCTGCTCTGCAAAACCTTCTGAGTGTAATTATGGAATAATTTGTCTAAATCTCATAAGGAGGCAGGTTCTGGTGGATGACTCACACCTCGAATGTTGACTGGCTTCTTCTAACTCCAGCTCCAGATAACACCTGCTTGATTCTTGTGCTTGAATCAAATGACGAGTCCAAGGCATCGAGTTTGAAACGCTCCACGATGTGAAGTCCACTGTGAGCCGGTGAAACCGAGACGCCCCCTGCACTTAAACAAGAATCAGAACGTTCTTGAAAATAGTAAATGTCCATTTATGCTGCTGTAGCACTTTATTGAATTTGTCATACCACCTGCTTTTTCGAAAAAAGGGAAATGATTTGCCCACTCAGTTGGGGCCTTGACGAAACCATTTCTCTGCTCACAGTCTATCTGGGTCTTTGATTTTTTTCTTCAGCCTGTGCAACAACATGGTCTTTACTGTGAACAATGCAGCCGGAGATGAAACAGCCACAGCTGGGGACAACTGCACAGCTCAGGTCATTTAGACACGAGGAAGTTAACCTGTAAAAGCTCGGTTCAGTCAGACAAGAGCTCAAACCCATGACTGGACCCAGTCCCCAACAAGCCCAAAGCCACAGCTCCCACCTGAGTGTAAAACTGTTTTTTATCAAATATATAAACCTTCAATTTAGTCCATTTAATTCTATCAAGCTATGATTTACAAAGCTTAGTTGTGATGTTTCAAAGAAGCAATATTGGGATACGTTTGTGCAAAATTGAAAACCTACAAAGATAGATGGTTTAATTTGTCCCTGAATTTATGCGAAAATAACATCATCATCTCTGGTATTTACAAGATTCTTGGGTAAACACACTCCCCAAATGCACTTTTGATGAATGAAGAGGAAATTGAAAGGACACCTGAAATATAACTGTTTGTGGAGTTACGGTGGATTTCTAATCACGCAGGCTGGAAAATAGAAAAATGGAAAGAATCCGGATTTCACCTCGCCGAAGGTTTAAACTCATCGGAACGTCATTATGATTACACATCAACAAAGACTTCTTTACTCCATTGATCAACTTTCACCTCGGCACAGAACTTCACGGTCGTTTAACTGAAATATCTAAATGTATTAGTCTGACGTCTTCGGACGAGACGATTCTCTGCTCGACTCTGTTCAGTTTGATCAACAAAGAAAAACAATCACTTGTGGTCAGACTTGAAACTAAACAGATTTGACTTTGAACCTAGATCCTCCAAAGACTTAATAATGAATCAGGCAATCATCCACGATATATAAATAAATGAACAATACAAACAAATATCTTTTAGTTGTTGCCGTAATTTGTGCACAAATGACTTGTAAACAACCAAATAACACAGTTTATTGATTTAAAGACTTTTCCGAGCCAACCAGTCGGAGCAGAAAGTCGTTAGAGAGGAACTGCACATTTAATGAGCATATTTGAAAAATGAAAAATGAAACAAGTATGAAAATGAGTCATGGGGATGGAATCAGGGGAGTCGGTATTGATGGGGAAAGTGTGTTGAGTGTGTGGTCGCCGCTAAAAGCAGCAGCGGGAGCCTGGATGTGAGTTTCCAGTGATCGGCTAATGTGGTCCTGTCATGGCCGCACCAGGAGGTATATCAATAACCTATCAGCAGCTGCAGTTGTTATGGTAGCACGGCAAAGCAGTGGTTAGACACCCGCCGCTTCCTCTGGGAAGGCGAAGGGAAATCAGAGAACTAATCAGCAGCGCCCAGGACTGTGGAGGAGAATACCAGTGCAACACACCAGTGATGCTGATGGGAGCCGACACCGAGAATTGGGAGAGGAGCAAGAGACACCCTTATTTAAGGAAGCTCTTCGCCTCAAGCCGGGAAAACTTTGATTGAATGTAATGGAGTCCTCATCGGGAGGAGGAAGAAAAAGATCAAAATGATAACAATGGGAATTTGGAAATTGCTTGCTTTGAAGGAGAAGACATTAAGATGTTCGCTGTGTGTGTGTGTGTGTCTGTGAGTCTGTGGGAACTTTGCAAACACGTTTTTTTTCTGTATTTCCTGAAACAGTTGGGTACAACGTGTGTGCTTGTTCTCTGATGTTTGCACCGAGTTGTTTGGGCTGCGTAACAACAGCGTAATTAACGTCCCAGGGGTTTGAATAGCAAGTAAATTAATCCTAATTCTATGCAGAGATGTACAAAATAGCCTCCTTTTTTTATCCTAGCGGCTTGTTAGTGAGGAACATCGCACACAAACACACAAACACACACACACATCCAATACACACATGGGTATAAGCAAACATGACACACCTCTCCTCCCCCAGTCATACATACAAACACAGTTCACATGCCAAACACACGTGAACAAACACAGACACACACCTTCTTCTGGATATCTGACGAGGACGTGACTCAGATCCGACCGAGGCTTCTTCTTCTCCGCAGTGTTGTTCCCGATGTTAATTAGTTTGGCCTGTTTGCATTTTGATTTATCTGGTGCAGGGAGTTGATAATCTATTCATGCTGATATCGGGAGATAAAAAAAAAAAAAAAAACTGGAGCTCAAACGAGGTTGGCCGGTGAAACCGCTGCTTCCCTCTTCAATTATTCATCGGCGCCGCGGCCCTGAGTGGCGTCCCGTGCATTTCAAAGTCACTTCCACCGGTGCCACCGTTTATCGGCTCCAGCAACGCGTCCGGGAGGAGTATCGACATCCGGTGACGTATCACTGTCGGGCCGCTCTCTCTCCCCGTCTCGGCATCAAACGCCCGGGTGATATATATATACATGAACAGCCTGCCCCGCCTCCCCGCCTCCCCTTCAGTCGAATTAAAACGTTACATCGGCCTCGATGGCGCCCAGTGTGCGGAGACGTGCTGATATGCATCCAACATGAAACGTGTAATGAGAGGAGATGACAGAGTGCCTGGGCCGCGTGTGCACCTGTCACATGCTGCCAGCCAAGTCAGTGGGACGAGATGAACACACACACACACACACACACACACAGACACACACACAGAGCCCTCGCTGCGTGGCTGATTTACAAGTTATGGCCTTTTTCTCCTTCATTCCTCTGTCATTGAAAGGAGATTAGATGGGGCCGATGGCTTTAGACATCAAACATCGTACAGTGGCTCCGTCAGAGCGGTGGCTTTCAGCTCGGCCTCTTCTGGAGACGGAGCTTTGTGGATGCAGTCACATGAAGAGGAGGGAGGGAGGGAGGGAGGGAGGGAGGGAGGAGGGAGGAGAACACGCCGAGCTCCTTCCCAGCGTCCACCCTCCTCTTCCTCAGCCCCCCTAACCTCCACGGCTCCTCCATTCCACAGTCAACTGATGCTCACTGGGATGTGAGGACACTGTTTTCTCACTTAGCAACACACAAACACACACTACACACACACAAACACATTCACACACACTTCCCCCTACTCCTCCTCCATCTTTTCTTCTCTCTCTCCCTTTTCTTTATCGCTAACTTGTGAATGGCAGCCAATCAGGGGCAGAGTCGCCTCAGCTTCAGCCTGGGTGACATCCACCGCCAGAAGTGATGCACTGCGAGAGAGGGGGGGGGGGTGGAGAGAGAGAGAGAGAGAGAGAGAGAGAGAGAGAGAGAGAGAGAGAGAGAGAGAGAGAGAGAGAGAGGAAGAGAGAGAAAGAGAGAGGAGGGGGAGGATGAGAGAGGGAGGGAGAGAGAGAGAGAGAGAGAGAGAGAGAGATGATAGAAAGTGTAGAGGAGGAAAGGGGAGAGGAGCCAGAGAGAGTGGGGAGGAGAAACGGAGCGAGGGAGGGCAGAGAGAAATAGAGAAGCATAGAGCGAGGGAGGCAGAAGACTCTCTCTCTCTCTCTCCCTCTCCCTCTCTCTCCCATGCAAACACACACACACACACACTCCCATACACATTCGCCCCAGCTGTGCAGTTGTCAGTCTTGGAATGTAAGCTGTGCCGTGAGGAGTCAGGTTCTCCAGCGCTAAGCACCGCTCACCGCTCGGGAGCAGGAACACAGCAGCGAGCGCTCAGTGACACAGATGGATGCTAAGCTGTGAGAATCACAAACAGAAAAGGTAAGGGCTTCCTCTCTGACGTGGAGGGACATGTTTAATATGTCGGCTGCCTCCAGACTCCAGGGGCAGCTCTTTGCTCTGTGGCCGAGCCAGACGACTGCTGCAGCGGCAGCGTCACATGAGAAGAAGTGTTGCAACTTCAAAGCTGCAGGATTTTGTTATCCTCTGTTCTCTGATTGGAATTGTGTGTTTCTTTTTTTTAAATTTGTGTGTTTGAAATGAGATGAAGTGTGAGATTCCTGATTCATCTTCCTGACATTTGAACTTAAGGCTGATGAATGATGGGTGATGACTCAGTGCTTTACAGGATCTAATCCTTTCCTTCACGATGTGTGTGTGTGTGTGTGTGTTGCTCAGCGCCGTGCACCTGTCACACACTTGATAACGCTGCATGCGTAACTTTGAGGTGGGCGTCATGACTCGGGGCGATGCTGTGATTCCATAAAGACTGAAGATAATCAACTTTGTCTCAAGATGCAAAGTGTTTCATCAGAGAGGCAGCTCCCCCAGGCTCCACACTGGGAACCAGTTAGACACCCCGCAGAGCTCACGTCCCAATCCATGTATGTGCCTGTCACATGCAACATACATGTGTCTCAAAGTGTGTGTGTGTGTGCACATGTTAAAGTGTCCACGCCAGGCTGTGTGTGTGTGTGTGTGTGGATATGTGTCCGTGTGCAGAGAGGCGGTGCAGCCGGATCTCACTTGTGTTGTGCTGTGGGCAGCGTTGATGGAGAAGCACGCGACCATTCATATCTCATATCAAGAAAAGAAAAACGCATTGGAGGTGTTTACCGTGGGGCTGTGTACGTAGGCTGCATGTGCACATCCTCCAAGGCACAAACTTGATCCAGCTCCATATTCTGGGATGTGTCAGTCTTCTCCTCTCGCATGCAGACAGCTCCACAGCCACCACAGTGATATATAAGGGTGTAGCGCCGTTCACCAGGTCACCCATGTAATGCCATTATTGTTTAGTGCAAATTAGCCACTAACATGCTGCTTGAATTATTGTCAGATGCGGAGTGACCTTTCAGAGCTCCAGTGGGAAGGAGGTGGGAGATGCACGCAGGCACTGGGGCTCCCAGGAGCACCACCACAGCTGGATTTACAGGATTACACATGAATATTTATTTAGAGAGCAGTATGTCAATCAAAAACCTGGATGGATGGGGCTCGACAGAATAATATACACCCATTTGTATCTGTTTTAATAAGTAGCAGGTCATTCTACACCGCAGCCTCTTGTGTTTGTCTTAGATTGGCTAAGCTAACATGGACAGACGTCTCTTCAATCAGCAGGTGTTTGTACATAAACTCATTATCATTTAAAATGCTTTATATACCAACCTTCAATCATCCCAACATACTGACGAGTGCACTCCATATAGTTCTGAATAAGTAAGAGCGTTTTATTTGACAGTTTCCCCCCCGTCTCTGGAGCGTCTTTCTAGAAAACCCACGCCTCTTTCTGGAATATGTCTTTTCAACGATGAAGTGTGCACTGTATCACAAAATTGCTCAGAGGATTTGAAAACATGAGTGAAGCTTGCTGAGGTTTTGCCACCGACTGCAGCCGGCAGCCCACAGCCGGCTCTGGAAGGTCTAGGGCTCCACCAAGTGGAGGCTTTGGTACAGGTGCTGCATCGTGGTGGTGCATCGACGCCCCTCATGCTAGATTTACACTCTGTCTGTGCCGGGCTGCCAAATCCACCAAGCAATCACTGGAGCTCCTCAAACTGACAATCACTGGTTTCCTGCACCCAACACACACGTGTGGTAAATGTCTGTCTCTGTGATGAGATATGACGTTTACAGCTTGTAAATCATGCTGCAGATTATTTTTTTCTTATATATATAAACAGGGCAGGTAATAATCACAGAGACTCATCGTGACAGCGGTTTGATGACCTCACAACCTTCACCTGCCCTCTCTGCCGCTTTGGTTCGTGATAACTGCTCACTTCAGGTTTCATATAACGATATGTCACTTGTTGAATCTCTGGAATATTATACATGGATATAAAAAGGCTGTGATTTAAATGGAGTCAGACTTCCAGCTGATTTAGATTTGGTTCATATTTGTGTGGGGGGGAACGAGGTTTCAGATGATAGAGCATGTTAAAGAGATTCTGCTTGATGCTCCTATGATAATGTTCATTAAAGCAATAATTCAGAATTGTGTTCCAGCTCATGCAACGTGGCTCTGACTTGTATTCTACTCCGATGGAAGCTTGGATTGACTGAAGCCCAGTAAATGATCTTTTATTTGTATTTGACTTCATTCATTCCAACACGTCACTGCCACCTTCCTTCCTACTTTATTTTGCGTTTGGTGTTGTGATTAAAAACCCAATATTATCCTCCTGAGCAGCAGCACCGTGTTAATTTAAAAAACACAGAGTGCAATGTTGACATGAGTCCCGGTGCCAAAGGCTGCAGCAACACAGAGACCAGATGGTCAATCCGGGTGCTTATATCCTCCCATGTATAGAGGAGCATCAATTCATTATGCATGCAAGACCTCTTTAAAAGGTTTACCAGCCAGACCTCCGCTGTGCGCTGCATCCGTGATTACTGTCCAACTGAAGTCAGAGCAGCCACAGAAATGCTTAGTTGCAGGGATCAGTTTAACATTGAGGGGGGGGGGGGGTGCTCACTTTTTGGGACGCGTGTGCACACAGATTTAAACAGACTAATGTGCAAGGCTGCGCTTTTTATTTTTCTTTCTCGAGGAAGCTGGTCCCGACGAACAGCTCGTTTTTATATATCTGATCAAAGATGTTCTTATTCAGCAAAACAAGAATGTATAATTTTGCAGATTACAGAAACGGGGGCAGAGAAGAAGTCTTTGCCAGAACGTGTCGTATAGCAAAGATTAGGAATAACAACCCTAGACAACTCTTTAAAAGCATATTTAACAATTTGCTTCCTTTACATCTCTGGTTTTAATGCTGATGCAATATAAGCTGCTACAACTTAATCCACTCATAAACAATATTTTCTTCTTGGTCTTTTTTAAACCTCATCTATTTAATAGACTGAATAAGTTGAGATAATTCAGCTTGAGCCTATAGGCCCTGGCATGGATTCAGCGTGCTCACTCATCCTTTAATGGAGTGTTTGGAAGAAATCTGAAAAAGACACACTGGCCTAATGCTTAATAGGCACACCACATCAAAGATTAATATCCAGAATGCTATTAAAACTCAAGGACAGGCTGGAATGATAATTAGAAAATGTAATCACAAGCATCAGACTAGATTAATTGCGAGGCGACGTTTCCTGATTTGGGGAATGCATGTGTCACAACCGAGCCACACACTGTGCAGGCATGAGGAAATAACATGAGAAAACGTATCGGCAAATTACAACACAATCTCCTCTGGATGTTATCCCCCCTGGTGCGGATGAACTTTTAGAAAGTTGTTTGCTCGGGAGTCGGAATAAGACAGATTCATTCCCTCTGTGTGTCACTGTAGCTGCTCACAACACATTTCACACGGCTCTCATGGAGTAGGTTGTGTGTTTGTTGGTTTGTGTGTTTGCCTGTCAGCAGGATTAAAGGAAGCAAAACACCACTGAATGGTTTTCCATGACACTGGGTTGAAGGATGGGCCAACAAGGAACTCATTACACTTTTGGGGGGTGGATCAGGGGACATTCATTTTCCCACTGTCTTCAATAAATGTTGATGAAAAAACAATAAAACAAATGAAGGGGATATCCAGGCTCTATGAGTGTGTACACTTTTTGTTGTGGCCTCGGTGAAGGTGAACACTTCAGTTGAATCCCTAATGGTGACCTCACCCATAACAACATGGAGCAGAGACCAAAGCTCACACTGCAAACTGGTGTTATTCAAAAGTTGATTGAATTAATTCAACTGACTAAAAGCATCAAGAGCATTTTTTCCTTTTTTTTTTTTACATCATTATCTCATTAGCTCAGTTATTTGATTCTCTATTCAATCCATTACAAGCATTTACATTCTTTTAAAGCCAATAATGTCATCAATGGAACCATAATACTAATGTATTCATAGAGGGTAACGTTGCCTTTTGTTCGTGTTAATACCTCCACTGACATTACAGACCTTGTTTAAGAGCTCTGAACAGAAGCAGACGAGTCCCTGAACTAGCGTGCGTCTTTCCACAGCCGTCCCTGAAGTACCCACTGAATGCCTGTCAGAATAACTCGGCTCCTCCAGCCTTCACGCGTGAGCCTCACTAAATGTGCTCTTTTAGAAAGAGAGGCTGGATTCAGTAGGATCAACTTCCAAAAAGAGGATAAATTATGCATGCAAACCCAAATGACCTATCAGGACCCGTCCTGGTGGGGACATGGTCTCAGTGAAGTATCGGAAGACGACTCCAAATAACACAAATATATCTTTAACAGAAACCTGGGGATTAGTTCTGGTTGTTTGGCTTTTGAACCCACTTCTTTGTAGATGTCCTCCCTTTAGGATAAATCTAAACATTAATAGAACTCTAGGCAATGTTCTGGAACTAAAGGGATGCAAAGAGAAATTGAAGTTCAAGGTTGGGGGAATATTCCTAAAGTCATCAGGACAATTCATCATGAAACATGCTAGTGGAGTTTGCCCTTTAACTGAAAGAACATAAAACTCTAAACAGTTTATAGCGGAGCGTTTTACAGTGTTCGGCTTCTGCTCGTGTTCAGAAGCTTTGCGTTGCCACAGATGATTGTGTTAAGCTTTTTTAAACAGCAGCTTTGAAGTTGTGTTTGCATTATCAACAGTGATGCAATTTTATAATTAGAGGAAGTTCGTGTCTCTCTCTCTCAAGCTGGGGCATAGAACGTCTCCTGCCTGGAACAAAGGGCACCGGCTGCACTGAAAGATCACAGACGATCTGTACTTTTAATGGACATTAGCATCAGGGCAATAAAAGGGAGAATGGGCACCAGGAAGAAAGTGTTGCAGGGCAGCAACAACAAATTAAAGGACAACAAATGCGGTAACTAAATAAAAGCTTCTGGCAGCAACATGCATATGTTAAACTTTAACCGTTTGTAATAGGAAACAAAGAGCGGACAACATCCTGCAGGTTCTGTGATTAGATTTCATTTGAACGTGGCGTTCACTGAGCTGCTAATGCACCACGATGAGTCTCTCTGCTGATGTCAGTCTATTGAATTTTACTTATGAGCAATGTTTCCTTTTAGTGTCTCTCTATATTTTCCTCAGCCGTTTCCTAGCTTGACTAATGACTCCTGCTGCATTTCCTTGTTGTCTGTGCACTTGCCATTGAATTATTTACTTTGCATGAAAGAAATATAGTCAAACACGTTTCCAATTTGGTTTTGAAGAGTCGTAAATAGTTGTTACCTTGTCGGTACAGCACAAATAGAGACGCACAGTGTACACTCAATGAATCACACAGAGCAATACAGCCTGCACACTTTGAGGATTTAAAGTTATACAAGTGTCATTAAAGTGCGTTTTCTTTTCCACAGGAATCTGACGGACATCCCCGGAGAGGAATACAATGTCTGTTCTGGTGACACGGCCTTCCACCGCTCGTCCCATCACAACCCTGCTACCCTAATTCAGAAGTCACCCAGGACACCCCCCAGCTGAGTGGAGACCATGGTCCTCAACCAGGTCGTGCTCCTGCTGCTGCTCTCCGTCCTGTGGCCCAGCAGCGCCCTGCCCTTCACACCCGGGAATATTGGGAAACTGTTTGGCATGGCGGAGAGCGATGGGCGGATTCTCCAGCGCTCCAAACGGGGATGGATGTGGAATCAATTCTTTCTGCTCGAGGAATACGCAGGAAACGACCATCAATATGTCGGCAAGGTAACGTGTCCACACACATTGTCTGCGCACTAATTATAGAAGGTTTAGCTCGTTGAGAAGCTGTTTGATGTAATTGGCTGAAGACGAATGGGCTGACAGGAAGCTGGCTGGTACATGGAGCCATCAGATACACAGCAAGTGGAAGAACTGTTCTCTTTACCTCCAGTCTGTGAGTTGAATTCATTATTTAATTGGCTGGACGTCATCCTCATCCGCCGAGCGTCTTAAAACATCAGTCAATGATATCGAAGGTTCCGTGAGTCATGAGCTGAAACGTCCTGGTGAGGGAATAGACTTAGTGTCCTTTAATACAACATGAAGCGAGTGGACGGTGACACTCACTGCTCAGTCATTTAAAAACTGACACTAACTGTAAATATATAAAACTTTTGCCAAACTTCAGGACTTGCTATTCGCTCTCGTTTGAGAACTTAGCGATTCAGTCCCTCATGTCAAGGCCCAATTCAGTTGGCTTCAGACTGAGGACGGACAATGTGTCTGGTTTTTAGAAAATGACAAAGAATTTTGAAAATACATAATAATAGAACCTACTTTGACTTTTTAGTTTGGTCCATACCCGATGTGTGTGACCTGTACTGCAGCCGGCCACCAGGAGGCGAGCACGATGATCTGGCTTCACTGTCGGGCAGCTGTCATGTCGTCCATCTTTATTTCCAGTCTGACAAACAAAAGGCTTCTGACTTTAAACAGTGTGAGATTCTCCCTCGAGTGACTCAGAAGGCGAATCAAAAAATAAACTACAGCTCTTGAAAGACACTTTTCTCCAAATAATTACAGAAAGAGCAGAACTCTGGCACAATGCTCCACCTCCTCACCCCCCCCAGATCAGAGGGGCTCTCGTCAGCCCGCCCGTACAGCAGCACTCTAAAGACAGGTGTGATGGGGAGCGCTGCAGTTATCAACTCGAGGGAGGGAAATGAGGTGGCTGTCGACAGCCAATTTTCTCCGAGGAAGCCGGCTTTCATCACACACCTCATTCTCTGGAGTAAACAAGTGTCTTGTGCGAGGTGGAGTAGAGGGGGGGGGGATGTGACAACTTCTTTCTGCAGGAACCATCATCCTGATGTGGAGAAGAGAAGGGAACAGTGGCAATAAAAATGGAACGGGGAGGAAGAGGAGGAAGGAAAACATATCAATCAGAGGGAGCCAATGAAATTCACCTTGTTGTGTTTTATGATGAAGCAGCGAAAGCAAATGCTAACTAAGAGCGGGGGGGGGGCGGGGGGGCTTTCTTCTCCAGCCTCTGATGCTTTCTGGCACCGGACTTCTGTGGCTTGACAGCAATCGCATTCACCAGCTCTCCACTTTGCCTGTGTCCAATATTGTCCTCTATTAAAGTGTCAGAAGAGAAAAAAAAAAACACATGAGGCAGTGATAAATTATCGAAGGGGGGGGGGGGGGATAAAGGGCATCCATTACGCTTTAGAAAAGAAGAGGACCATAATCTGTAATCTCCTATTCCCTCAGTTTCACTTTTGGGGTTTTGGGAAATCGAGGCAGATCCAGGTGGGCTCTGTCGATATAAAGAAAGTAAGACCTGCAGATATTAATAAATTAATAAACCAGTTGAAACCCAGCAGCAATAATTCCAAATCATCCGGCTTGTTGTTTTCTCTTTGTCTCAAATGACAGTAAAAGGAACATCTCAGGGTTCTGTGCTGTTACTCAGACTAAACCAGGCGAGTGGAAGCCATTGTTGTGGCTTCTGAGGAATTATGAATACAATTGACTAAATTAGCCAATTGTTGGAGAAGATAATTGGCACATTCATCGCTGATGATGAAAAAAATGATTCTGCCCCAATCAGATAGATGATGAAGAGTGTGGGGAGTGGGATGAAGAGTTATTCTACAGACAGAGATAAATCCACAGAACTGTAGGACATGGAACAGACAGAGAAATCTTTAAGGCAAGCTATATCTTTTAATAAACACCAGGATGTGCATCTTTGTGCTCGTTTTCATATTCGAAAATCTCTCAGTGAATCCAGAAACATCCTACTGGCTCAGGGATTATTCACTTACTATTCTGTGACATGTTCCTCGAAGAATAATTTATCGATTTGTCGACGACGAAGCTGGAAAAATCGATCAACAATGAAAATAACTACGTTGCGAAACCTAATGAACGTAATGATAGATAAACGGCAGAGTAGATGGAGTGAGATGGATTTGACGACCCAATCACCACAGACAGTTAGAGAGGCAGAGAAAAACAAATAGATTGGGCGAGAGAGGTAGAACGAGAGAGAGAGAGAGAGAGAGAGAAAACTGAGTCCAAATGCAAAAAAGCACTTAAAGGCCGGCGGCGGCACAAAGGCATCACGGCCCCGGTGGTGGCGGTCGCCTTTATAAGGATTATTTAATGGTCTTTTTTCTCCGAGCGCTGTGGGAGCACCTTGTTTATTTCACATTCAATCAAACCCTCTCCAATCAGCCCACACACACTCACTCATCTGTCACTTGAGGTTGATTTCTGGATTACTGCAATCACACACGTGACGTCAGGAGCAGTCGCACTCGGCTGCAGCTCGCCTCCCGACTGGAAGGGAAGCTGCATGCGGCTCCGCTGCATAATACATGCAGCTCACACTGCTTATCAAAGGTGCTCCAAAGACACGCCGCTCCGAGGCTTACACACTGCTGACTGATACCCCCCCGCACAATGATTAACTGCATTTGTAAAAGTAAGGGTTTGCGGCATTTGCTCTGGCTCAGCAGCGATTGTCAACACTGGAAAAAAAAAGCCTGGTATATGATTTATAATTGTAAAGATACTACGGAGTGGCTGAGCGTGTGTGAAGCGTAAAAAAAACCCTCAAATCTCATTTTAACTGACTTTCACGGAGCCTTTAATGAGTGTGAGCGCTCACTGGGTGCAGCTGTGGTGCCCTACTTCTTAAGCAGGGCTGTGAAGTGTGAACACTCGCAATGCCGAGCAACACCAGCACAAACTTTAGACTGCTTTGTTTCATGTGAACAAAATTCTATTGAGTTCTTGGTGCTCTACATTGTCTCAAGCCGTGTAAACAAAAAATGCGCTGCAGTAAAATTTGAATATTCGAGGGAGCTCATGTTGTCGGGTGAATTTTTGAGGATCCTGGAGGTGTCTCATAGTTTGAGGATTTAGCTTGGAGCTGTGACAAAGTGAAAAAGCCTGTGAGCTGTAGGTTTAACCTGCATCGTGGACATTATAGTTCAACGCTGCAAAGGTAAAGAACTCCTGTCTGTCTTAAGAGACACAGGGACACAGGGACACGGGGACGAGGAGTGATTATTCTGTATCCGTTCTGCTCTCTATTTTCCTATCTCCTCTTTGCAGCAGCGGGGCAATGCTTAGCAGAGAGGCAATGCTTAGCAGAGACCTGACAAGAATTGCCAATGATTTCGCTGCTTTTTACCGACAATTCCTCAGTGTTTGTGCAAAGCAATTTAACTCATCAAGGCTCTCTTCTGTGCCTCTGTTGTGAGGCCTTGAACAGGCTGTGTTTGTGCTGCGAGGCCTTGAAAGGAAGAGCCTCTAAATCTCTCTGCAAATACAGCGAGGTAGTGCTAACATTTGATTTTGTTAAGGCTGTGTGGAGACACTTTGTGCCTCGCTCTGAGCACACACAGGAGTATCAGTGCCGTTTTCTGTTCTCGCCGCTCGAGCTGCACGAGATGTGCTGTGTTTACGCATGTTAGATTCAGAGCTGCTCCTCTGCAGTATGTGCAGCTTTGTTTTTTACATTTTGAATCATCACATTGAATGATGTACTGTTGATACTGTTTTTTTTTTATGGGACAACCCTGCAGAGCATCCGTGTGGATGGCCCGGTGCCTCGTCCAGGTACAGGGGCACATTATTATCTGTATATGAAATGTTATCTTATAATAACTCAGTGCAAGCAATGCTTACTTGTGCAAAAACCTTCTTCCACTCAGTAAAAAAACATATATGGCCACAGGGAGATCTGTGTATACACATGATTGGGGAAGCTGACGGTAGACATCCGATAATTAAGAAAAGTGCATGAGCTAAGGGTTTGCTTTTCTCCTGCAGAGAAAAATGTAAAATACATAAAGCAAGGTTCTGCAAAGACTGTAAAACTCCTTTTATCCTGCAGACAGCTGGCTGCAAAGGGTGCGAGCTGCTCTGACGGCTCAGTGTTTGTTGTTTCTCTTGCTTCCTCAGGTTCCTTCTTTACAGGATTAACAATCAGGTCTGAGAAATATGGTAATAATCAGATGAAAACTCCCGAAGAATATAATCAAAGGAATGAAGAAACAAAAGCTCCAGTGGCTGTTGTGTGACGAGGTCCTAGATCGCGTGGCCTAATTATTACAGCCTAAGCACCGTTGTGTGTTTCAATCGTTGCAGTAATGAAATATGTTGCTCTCGTGTTGCAGGGGAGTTGTGCGTTGCTTAGTGAGCGTGTCCTAATGCCTCCTACAGCCAATATACCGCCGCGCACACAATGCATTTCAAAGGAGAGAATAGGTGACTATGGCAGTGAATAGCTTTTCTATTTTTTCCCTCTTCGCTTCGGGGGAATAATTGCACGCCACAGATATAAAGGTCATTTCAATGCAGCAGAAAAACACACAAACACTCCCCAGCTCGCCGACATGAGCCCGTCACTCACCGGCAAACAGCAGTTTGCGGCCTTCGGCTCCACGGCACGTCGTAAATCCCCGGTTCCCCCCCTGGTCTGCAGCTCAGGGCAGAATTCATATTCACAAACAATGAAGAGACTTGTCCCAGAGCGCAAATGTATGTGGAAATTCAAGCTGACTGATATTCCTGCGTAATAGACTTTGGATAATGGAGTTCATCTGCATGGAAGTACTTTCAAACAACTCCTCATACTGTGCGTATTACTCATGTGAACTTGACAGCATCTTGTTTTCACACACGTCCCAATTTTATTATTTTTTTCCAATTTCAGAATAGCGAACACTGAGGAAATGCATTTCTGATTTCCATCCCAAGTTGTACTGTTGACATCACTCTCCCCGACTGCAGGAAAAAAATAATTAGTTTCCTCCCAGCGTGCGGATATTAATATTAATAAGTTACCGACGTACATTCTGTGTCCCTAACTACTAACTACAACGTGAACCCCTGAGATAGAGCTCTAAATATATCTGCTGACAGATCCACGACAGTAATGAGCTTGAATCAAGTGTCTGTCACAGCGTGCCGCCATTACTCCTCCGTGACGCCTGCAGCCGCTTCAAGGTGATGGATAGGTCAGAGGTGACTAATTTTAGCTGTAGTTGCTGTAGGTAAGGTTTTCATCATTTCTCAATGGTGCAATTTGGAAGAGAAATGTGAGACTAATTTGATCTGGAGTAATGGAAACCGTCAGACTTGACACGGCGGGGAGCCGGGTCGCTGAAAACACGAGTCAAAGCAGGAAGGAAAGGCCAAGTCCATTATGATTTCAGAGATTCAGAGAATGTTTCGGTGAAGCGTCTGACTTCCTCCAACCGATCTGATAGGGAGGAGGAAAAAAGAGAGAGAGAGAGAGCTCAACAGGCCAACCCAAGAGATGAGAGCAGATAGTCGATAGAGTTAAATGTTCACAAATGTTCCCACTGATCTGGCCTGTGATCGTTTATTTACATATTCATCATTTGGCCGATAGAAACTGAATAGAAACTGTTTGGCAACGAGGGTGTGATCGTGGAGGAGTGAAAATCTCCTCCACGAGAGAAAAGACCCCGTGCAAATGTATTTTAGTCTTTGTCATGCCACGGTCAGAGCAGCAGTGAGAACTGGAAGCAGACGTGTTGGCAGCAGGAGCAGGAATGATTTGTTATTCAGTGGAGTGCAGCTCCAGGGAAATGTAAAGATTATGGATACCTTATTTTTCAGTTTTTCTTCCAGGAGGATTTAACTGGAAGCAGCTAGGTACTGTTGCCTGTGCTTACACAGAATTAATGTATGCTCTGTGTTTCTATTTAACCTCTGTTCTCCTTCAAAGGGCTCAGCAGCGGGATTAACCCTCTGTTGTGCTTCATAAACATATTTGACTTGAAGTGAAAAGATGCAATAACCCCTCAAACGTCCGTCTCTCGTCTGCAGCTGCACTCCAACATGGACAAAGGGGGGGGCAACGTGAAGTACGTGCTGACGGGGGAAGGGGCGGGCACCTTGTTCCTGATCGACGAGAAGTCCGGGGACATCCACGCCACCAAGAGGCTGGACCGGGAGGAGAAGGCCATGTACACGCTCGTGGCCAAAGTCCTGGACAGGAACACCAACGCGGAGCTGGAGCCCGACACCGAGTTCAACATCAAGATCCACGACATCAACGACAACGAGCCCAAGTTCGCCAAAGACATCTACTTCGCCAGCGTCCCCGAGATGTCGGAAGTTGGTGAGTTGTGGTGTGATTTTGTTTTTTTACTCGAGAGCTGAATGGATTTGGGGATTTATCAAGTCATCAACAAATCCAAAAAGTTATTTGGTTACTATTTTGATAAAGGATTAAACATTTTAAAGGTTTCACAAGCAAAACAAATTGAAATATTTGCTTGTTCAGTTGGGAAATTGTGAGGATTTGCTGCTTTTCTTTGTTCAGCATCACTTTAAACTGTTATTTTGGCTGCGAGTTATTGGACATAATGTTCTGGAGAAGTAAATTTGACAGTTTTTAAATGTGTCCATGGATTAATTCAACAATCGGCTGAGGGAAATAATCAGTGTATTATTTGTGAGGGAAAATCATAAGTCCTTGTTTACTTAATTAAGAATCGATGTAATTGCTTTTTAGAAGAAACACTTTTCAGAGGATATTAAATCCCAGAAACCTTGAGGAGTCCTGCTCATAAGTCTCTGGACGGGTCGGATGTGACTCCGCGTTCACTTCCTCAAAGTCATCCGTGATTTGTTTAGTTGTTGTGTTTGTTATTTGTGGAGTCAGGCTCATTGGGCATTCATGACGAGTAATGTCATTTGCCATTTTTAATAGCAGTAGAAATATTGAAAGTCTAGATTGTCACAGTCTTTCCAATTAAAGATTTGCTTGAGCGCGCCCCACTTCAATCCATTCAAGTTATACAAATAAACCAGTTGGCATGAATATAAACAAAGCTCACGAAAAACAATGCATGCGACTTGAAATCAATCCTCAATTATGCAACGGCAAATGAATACAGGGGAGCAATCAAGAGTGAATCAAGAAGCCAATTGTCTATATGACAAACAGCAACGTGCCGTGTGGAATTCACGATGCGCTGCTCTTAGATTCCTCCGGTGGAAAGGTGGGTCAGGGTCACCGCTGCTCATCTCTGCACTAATAAACCAGCTTCTATGTTCTGACTGAACACACTGGTTAATCAAGCCAGCCAGCCATGAAGAATCAGCAGCTCCCTTTCATGCTACCGTCGCTGGGACTAAGTGGGACAGATGTTCAAGGGTTCATTAGTATGCAGGGAGACAGGCCGACCCAAACAGGACACGCCAGAGGTCTCCTGAATGCCAAGGACAGTATTTGCAGTGTGGCGGTTCTGAAGCGCTGGGGTGGATTTTCTGCAGGACGTGTGGAAGTGACTCCAGTGAATGTTTATCAGTGTCACTTGTTTTGCATATAAACAACAGAGAATCGCACCTCGAAGCCCAAACCTGACTCGAGCACGGTTTATTCAGCGTTTGGCACATTTCCTGTGATGTTGTTAGGATCCCTGTTGATTGATAACACTTAAAGAACCAACAAGCAGAGTGGTGGACTTTATGTTGAGACAATCTTCTGCAGTGTAGTTCTTATCCTCCACCTTCTCCATGTTAGTAGACAGGACATGGGTCAAACTAAGGAAATGAAAGTATCGAATTCTCTCGTTTTCATCGCACTGATTAAAGTCCAAGGGATAATTTTCCAGTAAGTTTGGCTTTAATTAGTAATTTGATGATGATTGACAGCTGAGACTGACTCGCAATTGATCGAGCATGAGCAACATTCATATCCACAATGTTGTGGCTTCCTCACCGGGTAGTAGGAGGAAGTGGAGGTCTGTCGTCCATCTTTATATAAAGTCTGCAGGAAGGTTCATGCACCTGCTGCACAGTACAAACAAATACAACATGATAAGAACAGTAATTCTGTCTCTGTCTGTATTTATGAAGCATCAGACTCTGTGGTCACACTGTGATATATATAACGCTTAAGAGGAGAACTCTCATCAAGGCAGAGACTCTTCAGTCTCGGTGACATTTAAGATGGAGCCGACACTGTGGTTAATCAGACTGTCAGGTGGGAGAGGAGTCGAGCCGCAGACAGTGAGCGGATCACTTTGGTTTCACAGGTTAGACGGAGGCTGCAGCTTCTGTGTTGTTTCCTTCACGAGAATCGTTGTCAGGAGGTGAGAAGCAGCTCCCGGGGAAAAACCCAAAATATCAAAAGACTCCACTTCACCATTATTTAATGATAAGAAATCTGACAGGTTTTGTTGAGTTGTTCTCCAGATGTGAAACGATCAAACGCAGACGGACGGATGCACAAACGCACAATGCATAATTTGCCAGGAAGGTAAAAAAGGAAAGAAGGAATAACTCATATCTATGTTCCTGGTGTTAACGAGACATCACTTCCTTCCTGCAGCCATCTCCTTTGACTTCCTCCACAGCCATGTTGTTTGATTTGAGAATCAGTCACTGGTAACCAGTACAAGAGAAGTGATATCAGCTGGTGTTCAAGCTGTCAGTCTGTTTTCAGGGGGAGTTTCTTGATCATGTCTTGACTCAATATGTTCACTGTCAATGCTTTGGTTTTTAAAATGGACTTCCCGTGTTTTCTTTGCAGGTACATCTGTCGTCACCATCACTGCCAATGACGCCGATGATCAAACGTATGGGAACAGTGCCAAGCTGGTATATAGCATTCTGCAGGGACAGCCGTATTTCTCTGTGGATTCTGAAAATGGTGAGCCAAACCCAGCGGGACCCGATGGAGGCAGTTTCTAAAGTTAGTCCATGAGCAGCTCTCTGGTGCTGCTCTGCAAAGTGAGAAAGAAACGAACTGAAAAAAGAATCTGTCTCCTGGTGCAACTGAGCTCAGACATTTTACTTCACTGAAACAAGACAAAATCTGGAGGAAGAAATCAACTAATTCCTGCTTGAGACTTATTATTTTGTCAAGATGATAGAGTTAAACAGTCCCGAAATTATATCGACACTTATATCCATAATTTGAGATGCAATTTAGTAATAAGCCAATCGTTCATCTGTGACTAATACGAGATTAAAAGGGTAAAGCATTTAAAAGCCATTTAAACATTTCTGAAATTTAAATACTCTCTGGTATTTTGGTGCGTTTAAAATATATTAAGAGATAAAGGAGATAATTTATGTCTAATTTAATCTTGTAGAAGCCTTTATGGGGCATCAGATCAGGTGGAAGAACAGAAAACCAGATCTTTAAAAACAGGAAAATGTCTTAAAGACACATTGGACATAGTTATTTAGCATGAAGAGGAATTAATGCAAACAGTTAGAAATCCAGGGAGAAATTACATTTTCCCTCAAAGCATAATAAGCAGAGTTGTACATAAAAGCACATTTCTAAGACAAATGTTTGAATTGTCTTATCAAGTCTTTCTATTTGTCCTCAGGCACCATTAAGACAGCCCTGCCCGGCATGGACCGAGAGGTCAAGGAGCACTACCAGGTGGTGATCCAGGCCAAAGACATGGCCGGACAGATGGGCGGCCTCTCAGGAACCACCACAGTCAGCATCACGCTCTCCGACGTGAACGACACCCCGCCGCGCTTCGCCAACCGTAAGAGTTCGATTCCCCAGATTCAGTATTGATTCCTCATAGGGCTTTTAAACACGATTAACGTGCCCCCCACCCCCACCTCCCGTTGTGTACAGATTCCTTTCGTATGACGGCCGTGGAGTCGACGGAGGTCGGGGGAGCGATCGGCCGCATCAAGGCCGACGACCCGGACGTCGGGCGGAACGCGGAGATGGAGTACAGCATCATGGGGGGGCACAACATGTTCAACATCATCACTGACCAGACCACACAGGAGGGAATCGTCATCATCAAGAAGGTGAACTCCTGTTTCCTGTTTCCTGTTAAACACTGAACAGACTCTAGAGATGAAGGCTGTGTGACACGTTATCTTAAAGAATCAGTCAAGAGTTTCAAAGAAATATAAATCCAGCACATGATTAATAATTGAACTCCTGGAAGGTTGAAGAATTAACATTGAGGAGTTTCTCCAGTGTTCACATTGTAAAGTACGTTTTACTTTATATTAAAGCAGAGTTCTCTTTTGATCTTGTATTAATATGTATGTTTCCTTTCAGCGTGACGGCAGAAAAGTGCAGCGTCAGATTAGAAACCGACACTAATAACGTTTATTAATGCACAGCAGAGGACAGAGTTTACCAGATACCCTGAGTCAGTGAAATGTAATCTAATGTTAAAGAATCCCTCCGCTGGAGCCTCTTTGTAGTTCTCCAGATCAGTATTCCCCACTCGGGTTTGTAACTCAGACTTTTCAGTGTGAGGAAGATAAAGGCCGACGAAGGAAGTGCAATACAATCAGAATCCTGGAGGGCGTCTGTTCTAATGAAAGAAGCTTGACCTCGGCTGCTCTTTCATTTCCAGGCCCTGGACTATGAAAGTAAGAGGGACTACGAGTTCAGAGTGGAGGTGAAGAACACCTACCTGGACGCCCGGTTCATCAACGGCCTGGAGTTCAAAGACTACGCCACGGTCAAGATCACCGTGGAGGACGTGGACGAGTCCCCCGTCTTCACCCGGAACCCGTACGTCATCGAGGTGCACGAGGACACGGCGGCCGGCAGCTTCGTGGGCGTGGTGTCGGCCAAGGACCCGGACGCCGACAACAAGCCGGTCAAGTAAGTGTCACTGGTCCAGGCTGCTGGAGCCAAATCCCCTTTGTCCCCTTTCCACAACAAGTTCATTCTCCTTGAGAATCGAGTGCTCACAACTTGGCAAACTTTAGACATTAATCAATGACCTGTTAAGCAAAGATTTCCTCACCTAGTGAACGGGGGTGTAGCACCTCATTGTGGTGATTTGATTGTTTCAGAACTCATTGTTTTCCAGCTTTAATTAAACTAGTTTAAAATCAATAAGAACACATGCTGCACGAGAGAGGAATACAAAGTCTGCTCTGGTCCTTTTTAGAGTGAGGACAAGAATGTGCCAACTTGGCTTAATCTGATCTATCAATACGAAGGGGGGGTGGTGGTGGTGGTGGGGGGGGTATTATTCATGGGTGCCCCCTCGATGATTTCCCAGTGGAAGATGTTTATTTCCCAGAATTATGACAGCCCTCTGTGGCACAACACAGAGTCAAAGTGCAGGAGCTTAATTTGCTGAATCGACTCACACAGCTCGGTGACGCCGCTCCACACATATGGCGTCCGCCTGTCTCCGCCGCTCTCCCCCCCGTGCCACAAGGCGCCTTGTGTTGCATATTCAAATTTCATTGGATTATGAAAGTTGAGGATGACAAATGAGCCGGCGCTCATGAAGATGAAGGTTGAGACAACACAGGGAATAATTTAGTTTTGGAAAAATGAGTGAAAATCGGTGTGAAACATGTTTTTGAGGTTCAGAAGAAAAGCTTAAAGCAGAAAGGATCAAAACTGCCATTGAAGTAAAAGGTCGACAGATTGTACAAGACGAGATGAAGCCCAATGAGCTGCTGCTTGTGTTTGTGTGTCAGGGTAACGTGTTGTGTGTTGTGTGTCTCTCAGATACTCAATCGACCGGCACACGGATCTGGAGCGGTTGTTCAACATCGACTCGGTGAACGGAACCATCACCACCATGAAGGCTCTGGACAGGGAGATGTCCAAATGGCACAACATCTCTGTGGTGGCAACAGAAATCAGTAGGTGGCCTTTGTGTTGCTCTTCACCCCCCCCCCCACCTGTTCCAGACTATCTAACCCGTGTCTCTCTCTCTCAGATAATCCCCGTCAGACCACGCGAGTGCCCGTCTTCATCAAGGTGTTGGACGTCAACGATAACGCTCCGGAGTTCGCGATGTCCTACGACACGTTTGTCTGTGAGAACGTCAAAGCAGGACAGGTGCTTAGCATTCACGAGCTCCCCCTGGAAACATCTCACTGACGATTTATCAAATTGATTAATATTAGATCTGTATTTATTGCGATGCCAAAGTCATTAGCTGTGCTACAGCAACACAAATGTGTCATCGTTACTTATTATGTTGTTTAATGATGTCGGTCAGAGTCGGGTTTTATAGTCTCCCTGCTTTATACAGTAACTACATGAGTCATAATATTATTTATATTTCAATAACAGTAATAATCTATCGAGTGCAATCCATGATGGGATAAAACCACATCAGTGTCCCCGAGGCCAGACAAACACTTTACATTCATAAAGTTCTAATCCCTAAATAGTTCATAGAGTGGGTTTTATTTAGATCCTCCTGTAAACAACAGAACTGCACAGAGGAAAAATGTGTCGAGACAAGTTTACAGATAACGTATAAAGTAGATTTCATATTCAACCACCTTTCCTCAGTTTCAGCTCCGAGGAAAAAGAAACAGCTCCAGTGTTTAACGTGTCTCTGAACTGGTTTTGTCCTTCACAGCTGATTCAGACCATCAGCGCGGTGGACACGGACGAACCCCTCGTTGGACACAAGTTCGTCTTCAGCATGAGCTCCACCAACCCCAACTTCACCATCGATGACCGACAAGGTGAGACAAAGACACTTCACGATGCTCAGACTGACGTAAAGTGGATTCAAGGCTGTTTCGGCAAATTTGGGAAACGTGGTTTGACTTTGATGTGAAAAAGATTAAAGATTAAAGTGGGTGTTTTGTCTTTATTGACTTACTCGTGTCTATTAGTCATTGTGTTATGACAATTGTGGTTATGCTCTTTTTATTCCAATTGGAGACAGAAAGTGATAGTTGACATCTGCAGGCGCTGGTTTCCTCTGTTCTCCTTTAATACAGAAACGACTCTGATGAATTGCAGGAGATGAAGTGCTGCAATCCATTTTTTTAAATAAATAATCAAGTCGTGTTTGAAATCTATTTTCTCAAAATCAAATAACAAAAGTTATTTTTCAATGCTCGGGACTTACAGACACCGAAGGGACGCAAATTAAAAGCATCAGATTGAAATCCTTTTTCCTGAAAGATCTGATCCCTGCTCCTCAGATAACACCGCCAACATCCTGACGCGGAGGGGCGGCTTCAGTCGACGTGAGATGAGCGTGTACTTCCTGCCCGTGGTGATCTCGGACAACGACTACCCGATCCAGAGCAGCACCAGCACGCTCATCGTGCGCGTGTGTGCGTGTGACAGCCGTGGGAACATGCAGACGTGCAACTCGGAGGTGCTGCCCTTCTCCGACGGCCTCACCACGGGAGCGCTGGTGGCCATACTGCTCTGTGTCATCATCCTCCTCAGTAAGTCGCCTCCTGTGTGAGTCTGTGTGCGTGCAGGTGTGAGGATTGTGTGTATATGAATGTGTAGCTGCTCATGAAACAATGGGACAGTGAGTTTCACACAGTGTCACCTCGTGCATTCATCTACTTTCTAGCAAAACAGAGATTTTAAGAGAAGATTCTCCCTCGTTCATCTTAATACAACTTAGAGGAAGATGTTCTGCTGCTGTGGTCACTTCATTGGTTTTGCACCACTGGCCAAATAAAGGATTGTTTTGTTTCCAGCCATCTCTATTTAGAACAATGCTGTTAAAAGGTTCTTTGGCGTCTGTGTTAGGGATGAAGTTTGAGGCTAAAGCTACAGACCTCAGGTCAGTTTCAGCCTCAGTCCCTCTATTGTTTAACATTGTGAAGCTTCAGTATGAACATCTTATGGATGACTGCTGCACAGGATATATTAGGGACTAGATTTATGCTCTATTTCTCAAAATGTTTGAAAACAAAGACCTTCAGGATGGGCCCTGAACATAGAGTTTGCACAACATAACCCCTTACAGCTCAAATATCAAAAATTCACATAATAGCTTCAACACTATGAAATGCATCAGTCCTTACCAACCTGTAACCCTAACTTATTAATTCAGTTTTGCTGTGGAGGTGACGCTGAGCTTCTCATGTAGGAGGTTAATTGCTGGTATTTGCAGCCGATGTTAAAAGACTAAATGTTGTTATTGTGTTGTTGGTTTTGAGAAAGCAATAAAAAAAATGTATATACAGCAAATATGAACATCTCTTCAGCTTGTAGAGAAAGGATTTTTACATTTTTTTTATCAGTTTTCGTAAAGGTAAATATCACCATAATCATATATATATATATATATATATAAATCCAAAAAGACTTGAAACATTGCAATCCTCAGTGAAAGAAGACCCAGGACACTCTGCACTCATTCATCCATCCATCCATCCATCCATCCCCACATCCTCCCCAGACACCAGAAGCACATCATGCTGCAGAACACAGTAATTATTCATTTGACCACAAGACTCTGCTTATCGAGGAAACATTTTTTAAGCCATTTCAGGCTGAATAACTCATGTGGAAACCTCTACTTGTGTTTGTCTTAAATAATACAGATGGTAGCAAACAGCTAGTGTGGACTTAGGAGCATTTTCTTTCTTTTTTACATTAGCCATCATCTCTCAGATATCAGCAGGTTTATTATGATGATAGGTTAGTTACTTGGTTCTGAAAGGCAGCTCTCCCTCAGATGCACTCGCTGCAGATAAATCCACTTAACAGAACGTTCAGAGTGGGTTTGACATTCGGAAGCTCCTCGTGGTTCCTCCCCTCGATGTAACAGAATACAGCTCCTATCGTTTTACCCAGCAAAAAGCAGAAATGTGTCGTGCTTATGGTCAAGGGCATATCAATAAGAGATGAGTGGCTAAACCTGACCTCCATCGGCCGAGCGGGGTATTTGATAGGAACGTTTCTGAGTGACTAGCTGCCGGGGATGTAGCTGTGGAAGCCTGTGCATGTTGCTGAAGGCAATGCAGTTAAAGATTTAGGTCTTGTTGTGTGTGTGTGTCTGTGTGTGTGTGTTTGTGTGTGTGTGTGTGTATGTCAAAACTACCGACACAAGCATTCCAGCCCTGACCAGCTTCTCCTTCTATTTGCCTGCTGTAATTTCCTAGTTTTAAATTCCTGTTCCTGGCAGTAGACATATTGTCTCTCGCACATCAAGCGCAGTGAAGGTTAAATGCCAAGCACTCCTCTCGAGCAGAATATCATGACATCTGCTCATTACCCGATGCTTTTCTCTAGCACACGGAGTCGCGAACCCCCCCGACAGACTTCCTCATTCACCTCAGCTTGACTCCGACAGGCAGACGCTGAGCCGGGACGACTCTCTCTCTCTCGGCTTCTCCTCTGCGCCGTCGGAAAACGTGTCAGTGGTCAGTCACAAAATGTTTGCAAGGATTGTTCTGAAGAGCCACCTCCACCCGGGCCATGTGGAAGGTGTTGTAATTAACACCCAGGTGGGAGGCGGGCAGACGACTACACCACCTGCTGGTCAGGGGCAAATAACAGGGAAGTGAAGGAGAAGGAGAGGAGAACAGGTGGAGAACGAATCGTGGCTAACCTTTTTTCTTTTGTTCAGAAGAATTATGACTTTATTTAAAAAACTTGCAACCACACAGTGCCGCGGCCCGGAAACATGCTCACTCTGCAATCTCAGATTGTCTCTTACAGCTGAAAAACAATGAAGGAGATGAAATATGAGGTTGTGCGCTGGAAAGCATTTTCATACAGTGAATGTGCCGTTCACGGGAGAAAGAAAGAAAAAGCTTTCCCACTGAATCTTTAATAATAGGAGGTGAACGCCTGAGGCAGAGTTGGGGATTTATCACGGGTAGCAAATGTGTCTCCCCTCTGCTCGAGCTCCCCTGTGCGTTTTAATGCATGACACATGTTAGGGAGGCACACATCTTGTGCTGAGCTTTCTCTCTCTCTGTGTTTTCCCTGTGCAGTGATCGTGGTGCTGTTCGCCGCCCTGAGGAGACAGAGGAAGAAGGAGCCTCTGATCATCTCCAAGGAGGACGTCAGAGACAACGTGGTCAGCTACAACGACGAGGGGGGCGGAGAGGAGGACACTCAGGCCTTTGATATCGGCACGCTGCGCAACCCGGAGGTGATGGATGCTAACAAGCTGCGCAGGGACATCATACCCGAAATGCTGTTTCCCTTTCGGAGGACATCACCGATAAAGGATAACGCGGATGTCAGAGACTTCATTAACGGGCGGCTGCAGGAGAACGATACGGACCCCACGGCCCCCCCGTACGACTCCCTGGCCACGTACGCGTACGAGGGCGGCGGGTCGCTGGCCGAGTCCCTCAGCTCGCTGGAGTCCGGGGCCACCGAGGGGGACCAGGATTACGACTACCTCGGCAACTGGGGGCCACAGTTCAAAAAGTTGGCAGAGATGTACATCGGGAAGAGCCCCGACAGAGAGACCTAGAAGAAGAAGCTGTCTCTCTTTTATTCAGCCCCATTTCTATTGCTCGTCTGTTCATGGAGCTCTCTCCAGCCAGACAGCGATTCTCTGTCTCGTTAGTTAGCTGCTCAGCTAGTTGACCGTCCGTCTACCTATCTATCAAGCTATCTTATCTGTTTATCTGTCTGGTTTGCTAGCTAGTGCGCTGGTTGACTAGTTGTCTGTTTGATTCTCATCCACGTGCATCGCCTCGTGTGGATGCTGAAACCGAAAAATCAAGACTTGAACTGAGTTTAAACTTTTTCACAGTATAATTCTCCACTGGTTTTTGGTCATATTCAGTAAAGATGCCTTCGACTTTTAGGACTTTTTGTGAACAATGGTGTGGACATTGTGTTTTGTAAGTGACCTGAGAGATAGTAGTATTGTATACTATCGATGTTAAATGGCACCGGACTGGGTTGGGGCGTGGGTGGGGCTTGGGGGGGTGGGGGGGAGGAGCCGAGCGGGTTTTCCTGCCAACTCCATTAGATGCTGTAAATCTACCAAGTGTTTTTAAATAATGGACATCCTATATTCTATTTGCTATCCTTGTTTGACGAGCAATGTTCATGTGAATGGTTGGTGCAGTTTATTTGTCAAACTGTGAATTCATTTTTCATCATATAGGTGTAATATGTAATGGCAAAAGTGTATGTTGTAGGAAAACTGTCATACACTGAATTCATGCTGTTTGAATGCTGAGTCATATTGTTTTATATTTATATTTTTATACTTATTTTCCTAATAAAACAATGTACAAAAGAAGAAGCTGCATTTCCACTGCATTGCTTCAGTTGTCGCCGGGCGGAGCATCGCTGGTTGTGTTCATTGTGTGTTTTCAAATATCAACATGAGCTTCTCTCCTCTCACTGGTTCAATCCCAGAGAAATATCTGTTTTTCTAGCATCAGGCATCATGGGAATTCTGTTCCGCCCACTATGAAGACTAATGAAGATGTGATTCATTAAAACTTTCAAACTTCTGTGTAAGCAAAGTGATGAAGTTCATTTTAACATCACTTTTCTATAGTTAACAACATAGGAATATTAGTATCATATTCTTTTCAATGTACTTTGAAAGAGTATTTTATGTGATAATACAGTTTTGTGTATACTTGTGGATGGATGTACTATTAATGCAGATTCACAGATATCTAATTTGTGTTTCTAGCAGCATCTACGATCCAGGACCCGGTTCTCTACATCTCATTAAGAAAAGGAATAGCTGTGTTATCCATAGGTGTTTGATTTATTCCACTTTTAGTTTCTTTAACTTCTGGTTTGCACAGGATCTCCTGCTTCTTCCTCACCTCAGGATCAACAGCCTTCGTCTCTTTGGAGTTCATCAAAGATCTGAATGAATCTTGATTTTCTTCCCTCGCACGTTATTCTGCATCCTGAACAAAACCGAGGCTCCACGAATCTGCTGCTTACTGGAAGACGCGGATGTTTTCTAACGTACAGTGTTCTAAACACCATGTGGTAAATTACACGCTCATCTGCAAATGTTGTGTTATCCTACACAGTAGAAGCTGATTAGTGGGCAGCTGTGGAGAGAACAACACCTCAGATCAACGGCCTGCTCACGCCGCTTCGCTTGGTTTCATATCTCAACAGCTGATGATTTGTTCTTAAACTTGAAATTAATATTCCAACATTTTAAATTACATAAGTCGGTCGACACTCCAATAATGAAAATAGTGTAAAGAAGGTTTTTTACTTGTCATGAAATAATTTGGATTTCCGTCCAGTGGGAGGAATCAAAGGGAAGTGCTCTGTGTTTGACCTGCTGTGCTCAGATCCACGTGTCCCAGCGAGACATGATTATTCCTCCATCATTTCATTAACGGCGTATCCACATTATGTTTCATGTCTTGCCGCTAATTTGACCGCGGTGACCTGCGCCGAGCCTGGAACACGAGGAGAGGGCTTCTGTGCTCCTCCGGGTCTCTGTTGGCTTTCCAGGCACAGAGAGAGAGAGAATGTTCCGGGGCTCGGCCGACTCGCTGGTGACTGCATGATCAGAGCTGAAGTGAGGACGGCATTTGCATGTCAGATGGAATAATACATGACAGATATCTCCTGATGGTAAACCAAGTGTGGGCCAGTGCAGCTTTATTAGTTCAAGTGAGGTCCATTAAAGGAGACAAGGAGACATCTCGCTCCGATGGACAACGAGCAGGACACGCAGGTCCTGTCCTGGAGTTCTCATTAAATTCAAAAATGTTTTAAGCAGAAAAGGTCAAGGTAAGAATTTAACACCGATCAGAAGAGGCTCCACGTCCTCAGGCTCCAGGGTGGACGGTGCAGCCGCTCTCTGGTGATCGCAGACAGACGTTCGATGCCGTAACTTCAACGCTCTCATTTCCTCGGATGTTTTCGTGCCCCCCCCCGCTGCAAGGCTCATAGGGAACAGGCCTTGTGTCACCATTCATAATTCACAATGTTTTTCCATGGGGTCTATTGTGGCCGCAAAAAAAAAGAGGCTTAAAGTTGGAAAGTGCTGCGATCAATAATGCAGGTGAGGTATCGGCATGTAGACGAGATGTGACAGCGCCTGGGGGGGGGGGCTTTTCTTTCCTGTCCTGTGCCTGGAACATTTAAAATAGACTTTTAAACGACAACATTTGTTCCTAGATCGAGTTACAGCCAATTTTCTCACAGCTTAACGTAATGTGACTGAAAGGGAAATTTATTTTGAACACGTATCGATTAGCTAACCGTCCGTTTGGCCTCGTCCACCCGACTTGAGTCCATCGATTTCTCCATTAACTGACCTTTAGCGAACTGAGACTCAGATTCAGAAATATACCATGAAGTAGAATAAAAGATAAATCCCAAAGAGCAACTGTTATTTGAAGCCGCTGATAGAAACCTACAGGTGAGGCCCTAGATAAAGGACGTCTATATAGAACGTCCTTACTTTAATTCATACATTCCCTCATTTTGTCCTTGTGTATTTGTTATTTTTAATCCCCACACCTCTTTATCTGGGGTCCGACTGAGCCACGTCTGCGCCTCGGGACAGACTGTGTGGTGTTCCTGAGCCAGACGAGTCCCAGCAGGCCCCAGTGTGGGTTAGTGGGAGGAGCAGATTACTGGGGAGCTTGGTTAAATCCTGGCGTCCTGACACGTGACGACACCTGCTCCTGACTCACATTGCAAATCTCGTTTGAGTCGCACAGCATGGACGTGTGCATTCATCAGACGTATATAGGCTGGTTTATAATAATGACACTGCTGCTGTAACAAATGGCAACTCCCCCTCACAACAAAACAAACAAGAGGTGGTCGGTCGGTTCCCGAACACTCACAACAGCTGATTACAACAAATAACAGATTTCCAATAACCTACTTAGAGGAACCAAAGAAACTCCAGAATATTACCGTAACTCTGAAAGGCACATTTATTGGAATTCAAATCAAATTAGGTTAAATAGCTTGTTACATGCGGTTATGTTTAAAATATGTATTACTGGTTTCATGATGTAAACTGCTGCAGCACCTCTCTTCATCCTCTGTCTGAAGATAAAACCCATAAAACCATTTAACTTTAAATGATACATGAATTGTTTAAGATGTTAGAAAATCACAGGACTTTAATGTGTAGAACAATTTAACTCAACTGTGTGTACCCTCCTAAAAACACAAAATGACTGAGGTCTCAACATAAAAAGAAGATTTCCACGTATTACATCAAGGAACATTAGAGGCCTCATTAGTTTTTTGGTGAAATTCCTCATGATTAAGACAATAATGACTTTCTGTATCTTCTCGTGAATTTCATCACAAAGGGAAACTTCTGTTCTGACATTTCTTTGTTTTGATCTTGGAGCCGCTCTTCCAGGTTTAGAGCAATTCCAGTGCTTTACTGGCTACTGGTTTACGGACGTGGGTTGAACATTAAAAATAAAAGCTGCTTTTTTCCCCCTAAGAAAGAGGAAATTACTTCTGAGCACAAAGGGAATGCATCAGTGGCGTGGCATACTGCCTAGTCTGTTATAATTACAAGCAAAAGCAGCTCTGAATAGGCGTCTTAATGACCAAACAAATTATTGCATATTTCAAACCCATCTGGATAATTTTCTTAGGGGAAATGTAATTGCTGTTCAGAAATGGCGTGAGTTATCTTTGCTGTGGAACGAGGACATTCACTCACACACGTATACAGCACCTGAGATCAGGCACAAGGATGATCCATGTTGGAACCGAGATGATTCTGTTTTGTGCGACGCAGATGTGACAGGCTGATAAAGTCGGGTTTAACACGTTGTGATATTTTACTTCAACAGTGATCACATTATTAAAAAATCTAAATTTAAGATGATCGACATGTGTAAGACTGTGGTACCTAGAGGTTTTCTTTCATCAGTGTTTGGCTCCATCTTCTGGACGATTAAAAACACAACATGTAGATGCAGAACGATTTTCATCTATTATCAGTCCTCCTCTTTTTTCTTTAAAATAAATACATAAATGCAAGTTTCTGGATTAAGGATCTCGCAATTTTAAAAGTGTAGAAATAAAGAATTATGACAGATGGGCTTTGTCTTTGGATTTAATTTGTCTTTAAAAACACTAGGTTTTGATATTTGGCCTTTTAATCCATGGAGCTCCTGTTATATGGTAAGGAAACTAATTCACCTAATAGACAAACCAAGTTCAGCAGCATGTGAAATATAAAGTATTTACACCAACAAATCATAATACACACCCACTGTATGTAGGTTTAATATCCTTGGTTCAGCAGAGGGCAGCAGAGATCTGTGAACGAGCAGCAGGTGAAGCTCGATCAAATGTCTCACAGAGAGAAACTACAGCAAATATGAAGTTATTCAAACCTTTAAATCTAATAACATCAAAAAGAACTGTGAGCTGAACTAAATCATTTCAAAAACAAGACTTGCTGTCACTGAAAGAAACTGCAAATCGTCCATATATAAGATAGTCAAGGCCACAAATACATAATATGCATAATGAAGCTCCATCAGTAATGATGTAAGTATAACGGTAAATTCATTTTCAACTGCAGTCAATTCATATAGATTCATTTATTTAATGCCCCTATGATATGAAATGGGGAAAGCATTCGATTTACATGACATAAATACATGGTTTACAATTATTGTCTTTAGAAGATTAAGAAGAGAGAGAATTCATCTTAAGTCAGATTTCCTTAGGATCTGAAAAAGCCAGAGAAGCTGTTTTCTGACCTTTTCCTCGTGGTCATGGTGAGAGGAGCTGAAGGTCTCCAGGAGGAAGCTTCACAAAGAGTTTACAGAGCGACGTTGATCCAGAGCAACTCTCAGCAAGAAAGTATCTTAGTATGGCTTCAGTGTCCTCAACTAACTCCTGCAATGGACGGAAGCTTTGGGACTTGAATGCTGTGTCTTCGATGTCTTCTTTTTTATGTTATTCATTTTGATTACGTCCTTCATTATCCTCATATCATTATAGCTTACCTTCAATTAGTGATTCTCAGTGCATCTGACCAGGTTGTTTCTTAAATCTGTGAAAATTACCTTAAGACAAGTTTGACAGATCACCTGAAAACTTCCCTCTTCACCCCCCCCCCCCGGTAATTCTGGTAATTCTCACTCAAGATTTTATCAGTATTTGGGGACGGCCCCTACTCGTGACCTTTACGTCCGTTAAGTCTCACTCCATCGAGGGAACGCTCCGTTTATCAGGTGATGACAATGAGCCCCACCCAACCCCCCACCCACCCCCCCACCGTACAACACAAGCTGAGGAATGACTGCAGCGGCTCGCGATGCCTTTTCATTGGGTGACTTATACGCATGGCGCCATTTAGCGGTTATGATCATGGGCCTTTTATTTTCATGTTCCGCACATGAAATGGTGGTCGGAGCAGCTGATTACACTCCCCCCCCCCCCGACTCGCCCTTGCTCTCACCCTGTTTCATAATGAACGAGAGACAAACTTCCACTGAATCGTCTCTAAATCTGCCTGAAAACTAATCTCTCCCCATGTTTAACCCCTTTAACGATCTCATCTCGAATCAATTAAACGGCCATTAGTGATTCTTCCGTCCTGTCAGAAACACATTCTGACACTCAACATATTAAAAAACTGAATATCACAAACTGTCACTGAGTTGTGTACGAGTGAATCGCAATGCCAGCGTTTAACAGATTACAAAATGTTCATACCACCCCCTTTTGAATAATCCCTGTGACGGCCGCCTCTGGCTTCTGTGTGGGGGGGTGTTCCAGAGGTCAGCCCCGATCCCATCTCTCTTATTTCCCATGTTCTATCGAGCTCCGTTCTGCTTAGCGTGTCCAAATAGGGTAATTCCGTGTTCAATTAAGCACGGCAGACACAGGACATTCAACACAATGTCAATGAGATGCCACTAAGAGTGAGCTATCAATTTGATAGACAGTCAGGGAGGTGGATAATAAGCTGTTGTGTGTCCCCTGATTCTGCACCACCCACCCAAGGCCATCGCCACACAACTGAATTACACGTGAGTCACAGCCGATGGCGGGGGGGGGGGGTCTCTTGTGTTGCAAAGAGCCACCTTGCACCGACTGACTCGACTGAAATGTGTTTGTATAATTGTGCGGTTGTGTGTGGCTATCATCGCACTGCCGCGGCCGTGAAGCCAGAGTAGAGACTCACTAGGCCACACAAAGCACTGCAGTTGTCCTTAGGCAAGTGGCCACAGAGAGAGAGAGAGGGGGAAGGAGAGAGAGAGAGAGAGAGAGAGAGAGAGAGAGAGAGAGAGAGAGAGAGGGGGACAAGTAAAGCAGGGAATTAGGGGGATGGGGGGGGGGTGATGCTGCTATGCACAGCGAGCCAAATATCCCTGGGCTACGAGCCAAGTGGCCAGTCACAAGGACGGCATGCCAACAGAATGCCATCCGGCCAGGTTGCACAGCCAGATAAAAAGCTCTGTGGCTTGCCTGTGGCACAGACATCCCATAATACAGCGAGCTCTTCTCCACTCGCTAACAAGTATCTCTCCAGAACCCGACTTCACAGCGAGTGCAAGCCGTGTCCTGAGATCTCTGAAGACGAGTAACAAAAAAAAAAAGAAGCTGAATACTCCCGAGGTGTCGTGGAAACTCGGCTCAGGTGTGAAAAGGGAGGATTCACCCGAAAGGTTGACGAGGGAGTGAGATGCTTCAAAGCTTCTGATTTGTTTCTGTTTCTTGGAAATGCAGAAGCCCAGAGCCGACACGTTGACATCTTGTGTTTCTGAACATCAGGTCATCAGAGTTTGTTTCTACACAAGGTTCTAAATCCCTGAGATGAGACGTCAGGCAGGCACCGGGAGACGGAGGGAAAAGTTTGGAGAAACTTTCAGAAACGCTCAAGGTCGAATGATTCCAGATGGTCGTGATGGGAAAGTTTCTTTTATCATCCATCATCATCCAGCCAAGTTGAAAACTACTTTTTTTAAGTTATATTTTGGTCTACAAAATATGATAGTTGCAGACTTAGAAACTGGAGAGTAAGCTAAACTCAGAAATTATCAAAAAATATATGAAAACTGAACATTTATAAGATGAAAACACACTGTCAATGGTAGAGGTTGTATAATAGATGTGATTTGGTTCAACAGAATGCAAGTTAATGCAATTCAATGTAATATAATGCAATATAAATCAATATCAAACAGGCAGTAAATAAAACAAGCTATTTTTTATTGACAAATCAAACACGCTTATCTTCAATACGTAATTTATTAATGCTTTTAGACGCGAAATTCTGGAAAATAGAATATCGCTACATAAAAGTCATCTGGCAGATTTGATCTCACCTGCTGTGTTTTAAATATTACACACACACACACACACACACACACACACACTCTTTTCTAATACCTGTTATTGACCAGGTTCATGTGCAGCTCTCTTTTGCCTTCTTCCACCTTCACGATTCTTTGCTGTGTGGTTTCTCCTCCAGTAACATCACACACAACATCTGAGTTTGTTCTTCGCTCTCACTTCTCTACTTTTCTGTCTCTTATCTCGTGGACTCTCTTTACTCTTTGACATTTACACACGGCACACTGCTGCTCTGTCCTCTTTCCAATCCATCAACTTCTTTAACCTTCATGAAGTCGTTATCTTCCAAAACCAAAAAGAAGGGTCTTTTTTCCAAATACGATTTTAAATCTTTTCCCGAAACCTAACCAGACTTTTGAGCAAGTGTCGTTAGATCTGAAATGTCAGTGAAATGAAGGTTAGAGCCAAAAGCATGAGAACTTACTTAGTTAATATATTTTTCCATAAAATCTACAAGTCCAACATGTTGCAGAGCTGTAAAATATTCAAGACACGTCTGCATCTAATGGTTGATGATGAGCTCATAGATCCAGAAATGCAAAATCCAAACCAATTATTGTTTAAATACCTTTTTCTTGGGAATTGTGAAATTCCCAAGATCATAGTTTCAGATTTCGATCTGTAGCTGAGGCTCTTAAGAGTGTTTGTCTGACTGGCGTTGATTTCAACTCGGGGGGGGGGGGGGGGGGGGGGTTAACGGCTCCATCCTCAGGAGCTAAAGTCGGTTTGTTGGTGATTCATCTTCACATGTAAATGAGTAAATAAACACCGGTCACAAATCATCTGGGCGGAGACACCTCATCAATCATGGATGGATTCCCCCCCCCCCTTGTTTCCAAGTTCAGCTAAAATAAAACTAGTTGACTTCATTCCACCGACGCTGCTGTTTACTACAGTAACACACATGTTTAATGAATGTCTAATAGCTGAGATAAGGAAGAAATCATATGTTCACGTTGTTTTATAAAACTCAAACCCTCCAATCACAGTGAGTAGTATTTGGCAAGACGCCGACGGGAGTGGATTTCACCTTCACCACACATGTGAGAGCGAGGTGGAGCTCCAGAGGTCCGACAGAGGGCAGAGACGATAGAGGACACGAGTCTGTTGTTGCTCCGCAGCCAATGACAGGTGCCAGCGCGGCTAGGCCTTGTCAATACAACTCATATGTTTCATATTTATAACCTCCTCTTCCTTTTCTTTTTTTCCAAGCCTAAGAGCCCCTCGATGCATTATTTATGCTGCCAGGACGATATATTGAATTTTATGCTCTGACACTTCACTGGCATATTGTCCGGCCGACTTCAAGAAGGGTCCGGCAAATTCACAAACTATCGATATCAAGCTGGTGGTTTGTGTTTATATCTAATTATTTGTTTAGAAAGTCTGCCAGGTCGTGGCATTAGACGTCTTCTTGCTTGTTTCCAACCTCTGTATTTCCTCACCACCCTTTTGTCATGTTCAACATTAAAGCCTCCATGAATATTTAATCATCAACATGGAAGCAGTCGGGGCGTCTGTATTGGCCGAAGGAGCTATCTTTAGCTCTCGGCTCGGGGGGGGGGGGGGGGGGGGGGGGGGGGGGGGCTGCGCAAGGAAGGTTGGAGGGAAGTAATATGACCTTAATGTGTCAGACCCGAAGACCTCGCCTGGCTCAGCGCCTGTCAATATTACATCAGGATCAGCACTTTTGAAACGGCACGGAGTCTGAGTCTCTGCAGCGGGGGGGCGGAGAGGGGGGTTGTTTACTGTTTACAAGCAGCAGGGGCTGGAGTCCCCCCCCCCGTTTCGAGTGTCTCTTTCAGGAATCATACGTGTGGGTTTGGGGCTTGGACAGGATGAGGCCTTGTCAATACAAGATTTATTGTCAACAGGATATAAAAACAAGTCCCATGATGCAACTTGACACGTGTTATACATCTTGTCACAGTTATCTCTGATCACATCCAGTGGCTTGTTGTTGAGATATTAAACCACAGGTCTGAGTTACGGACGCCTGCTCAGCGATGTGTTAAAGGTTCGACCTTGGTTAAGTTTCAGGTATGTTCCTTTAATGCATATGTTATCTCCTGAAGTAATCAAACGGCGCTCAACCCGGTCACCTTTATATTCATAGAGAGCCGAGCTGGAGCCGTGTGTATTCATTCCAGGAGCAGGTGACACACGTGCACAGATTATGAATGCTAATGGACTCTCGGCCAAGGTCTCAGTAATGCACAGTGTTTTCTTCTGCTCCTATCAATCTCACAATATCTTGTTTTTTGAGCAAGCACCAAATGTCCTAGATGAGAATCTAGCAATATTTATGTGAGCACAAAACGCTGGGAGATTTATGCAGCTCCCTCCACATTATTGTTTTTGATCCACCTGAAAGATACGACTCTATTCTCAGCTTGAATGTCCCTCGGCCACCTGAAGAGGAAAACGCTGATTTCCAACATCCGATGGAAAAAGACAAAGTTTGCCTTTGGACAGATTTAAACATGAAATCCAACATAAACCATCAAATATGTGTGAACTAAACAAACATATTAGAAAGACAGAGATGCTACCGACTGCCTTCAGTCACAGACTAATCACAGACAAAGCTTCAGAGTTGATGTCATATCACAAATCTCCATAAAGTCCCTGAGTCGATATCATTACGCCAGCTGCCTGAGTGTAGGCAATTTTATATATGTGTTAACTTAAATATTGTCATCACAATGTGAAAAAATACACATTCACATATCTAAAACACCTCAGATAATATAAATGAGATCCAGTGCTGCAGCTCAGGAACATGTATGTTCCCCATGAAGCTTTATTGAGGCGATGGTGGAGTCTTGAGCACAGACGCCTGAGGCAGCAACACCCCCCCCCCACACACACACACACACACTAAGTATTAAAACAAATAACAGCTGTTTCTCTGAACACCACCTTCTCTGCAGCTGTGTTGATTCCTCATAATCCCCGAAGAATAGAAAGCGGCAGCGGTGAAGCTTCCACAACTGTCACAACCGTTCCATCAACACAAAACAGCATTTGTTTGTTGTTTGTTGTTCCTTTATTGTCATTATTCCAAAGCATGGAATGTGGCAACAAGTTACACAGTTAAAGGCAAGTTTTTAAGTTGGAGAATTATTTGTAAGATCATGGACAAGAAGATTAGCCCGTTTCACAGCTGCTGTGTTCATGTGATGGCCTCGATAATTGAAAACATGAGGCACAAGATACTGTGATCATAACACCGTAAAGTAAATTCCTCTTATCGGCCTTATGTGCAAATTATTTTCACGTCTGTCTACATGAAAATAAAACACTAACCAGTTCTTCCTCTGTATAAAAAAAGGCTCCACTTCAAAAAAGACTTCCCAACAAGATAAAAACATTAATTTGCTGAAAAGTATAAATATATTTTCAATCTGTTGGAGCATCAGTGATGTAATTGTGACGTGCAAAGTTAAAGTCACACCTGATGCGTGTCCGTGTGCATTTCACTGTGCTGTGGGGAGTAGATTACACACGGGGATGATAACACACTGCATCAGGAAACTCTCGCACGGTCCCGGGCTCAATCTGCGCTTCACTTACCTGAGCCACCAAGGTCACGCGGCTCTGACCTCCAGTTTTTTTTAACAATCTCTAAAGCGTGTGGGATATTGCTCCTGCCGCCATCTGGCCACAATAGTTTGTTCTGTGTTCGACACTGAAATTATTTAGTGTGTGTGTGTGGATGCCAGTAAAACTAATCTCTGATAAGCCCACCTTTTCCCATACCGCCCTGTTGAGTGTGAAATACCGTGGGCATCAGATTGTGATAACCTGCACCGACCTCGGGAAAAACCACCAGCACCGACCTCGGGAAAAACCACCAGATCACATTTAAAGGTAAAGTATAGAAAATAACCCACCTCGCTGTGCACCCCCCCCCGCCTTGTGTCGGTGATACACGTCTGTGCATCGCCGAGCAGCCGGATCCCAGAGCACTCTGTAAATTGGACAATCAGTAATGGTGTTTGATGGCATTAGGAGTGGAGATGAGAGGAAGGACACTTGAGTTATCAGCAGGATAATGGGGGATGCTGCCGTGGACTTTGTCTCCAATGGAACGGGACTCAGTTAATTATCCTTGCCATTAATTAGGCCATCCCATCAATGGGAGAGGGGGGTTTGCTCTGCGTTGACAATAAACCGTATTATATCGAATTGTTGGCCTTGAGGATCTGGAGGGTTTGACTACAACTGAAGAAAAATAAATGCTGTGTTGGGCCAGTGATGGATTCAATGGAGGCATAGTGGACCATTGGTTAAAATCATAGCTCCGAAATGTATTTGTATGGATATTAAATGTATGCTCAATTGGTGGAAGGGAAAGTGTATTTCTTTGTGTACTTGTTATATATTTTTTCAGTTTGCTACTGATCATCAACAGAGAAACACACAAGCTGGTTGGTTCTAGTTGCATCTCAGCAGAGGAGCCGGAGCGGTGGGGGTTTGTTTCGTGATTACAAACATGAATCATTCACCAGCGGTAACTGAAGGTGTCACCAGATCAATAAAGACCGAAGTATTAAGCATTATTACAGAAATTACTTGAAGGTGCTAATGTGTTCTTGTGTCTGTCTTCACACTGTGACGCAGAGGAGGGACCTTCCATTGATGAGTTGCATATTTCCTCTGTTGCACTTTTTCCTTCTTTATCATTTCCATCACTTTGACTTCCTGTGATGAGATTACATCCTGAAATCCTCTAAACCACTAAAACCAGCACAGCACCTCAGAACCATCAAAACCTATTCCCAAAATATTTCCAGGACAGCAGGTTGATAAGAAATAAGCTGTTAAAACATGGGGCCATGCTTTCAGTTTGTAGCTTGCAGGCAGCCATCTGGATATCCACTTGAGTACCTCCAGCCAGATATCAGAAGGGACTTACAACTAAGATCCTGTGAAACACATATGGACACACAACTTCATCAAAACACGAGCAGAGCTGAGAACACAACTCTTCTGCATCAGAGATCGATCTACGTGGACGGCTGTAGAGGCGAGTGTCCGATAATGTGATCTGAAGTTATTTCATTAAAGGTCGAGTGATAATCTGACTGTGTAAGTATATAAACTGAAAGGGGGGGGGGACCTTTAATGCAAATGATACACTTTCTCGTCAGTTGAACCAACGCAGCAACTCCACCAAAGCGGAATGTTAGATTTGCGCTAAGTGAATTCTCCAGCATGATGTGACTCATGCCTCAAATTGAAATGTGCATATTTCCCATGTTAAGTCTTGTGGTTGTACAGTGTGAGATAAGGTTCTTTAGGGAGTGCCCCCGTGTGATGGACAGACACGGCAATTATAATAATGAAAGGCACATAGAGGACTCGGGCTCCCTCGTTCTGAATCCACTGACGTGGAGATAATGTAGTCCCGAGTGGGCCGGCGAACATGGGAGAATAATTCGGTTTTATTATCAGCTTCCAAAAGGGGGTAGTAAAGGTGTACGCTACAAAGGCTCCCTTTATGTCTTCACTTTATGAGATGGCACCAGAGGCACGCCGGTACACAGCCTAATGAAGAAACATGCAAATGAAACCAAAACCAAATCGCAAAGTTGCTCTATTCTCGTCTGTTTGCAAAAGATGATTCAATTCATTATGAATTCTTTTTCGGGAGTTGTGTTGAATTAACATCACGGTCTCTTGCAAGTGTGTTTAAAATGTAAAAAAACGACTAGGTGTGCTCATTTCAACTTTAAAAATCTGCCCCCGAGAAACATCTGAGATCTTTTACTTGTTCTTTTCTTTTCTAATCTCCTCTCTCCGTCGAGCTCTTCTGCCGAACCCCAGGTCACATCACATCTTAATTTGACTGCATGACCGAGTCACATTATCACGGTGCGATGAGAACAGCCGGGGGCAAGAAGAAGGACAAAAACATCCTTCACCATATGTCAACTTTATTCTCTCCTCGGCTGGAGAAAAAGATGGTCCCACGGCCACAGTCATTTTCATCCATGATTGCATTTGCGTGTGTGTAAACAAATTATGCAGACTTTGTAATCTACTGGTAAACGATGAAGGATGTTGTGTTTGTACCCATTTACTAACACCTCCAATTATGTGTGTACAAGGAAACTTTGAAATCTTTGAGCAAATATGAGAGATTCTGTAAATCACAGACTGGGGGGGCGTGTGTTCATATAGAACAGCTGAACCTCTTGAATATACATGTGTTTTATTTTGATGACTAAGAGAAGACAAGTAATTATTAAAGTATCTGGAAACTTGATGAATATACTGCGTTAAGGAAAAGGGAGAACTTCAATAAAAGTAGGGAAAATGGTGATTAAGAGATTCTGACCTTTCAGTGTTTATCAAAGAATTGATAATTTGTGTTGTCTCTCAAAGGACTTGTATGACACTGAATATTAAACAGATGCAAATGCCTGTTTAACAGGAATTAAACAGATTTAAATGAGCTGCAAAAAAAACACAACTGGCTGCCAACGTCACAGCAGAAGCAAACAGAGCGTTGAGAATTCCTCAATAACTGAGAGATAAAAGCATTTATTGTCTGAAATACAGTAATAACCATTACCTTCTATAATCATGGTGGTTTTAGCAATTTATTTGAAGTTAATGTCGGTTCTCTGGCTCCCCATTCGATTAGCCGCCTTAATTTGTTCCAGAGCCAATTCAGTAACACAAGGCTACGAGATTAGCTCATATTATCCAATTGTCCACCATCATCTCGTGAAAGCTTCAAGAGAACTAAGTGCTTTCAAATCACAGGTATTAGGGGCAGTTGAGGTACAAGGTCATTCAAGGTCGATGGTTCAGTCCCCAGCTCCTCCGGTCCACATGAAGTGTCATCGGGCCAAAACACTAAACCTTAAATGTCTTCCCCCAGTTGGTCCTTGTTCTCCAGCGCCCTGTCTTGAAGTGTGTGTGTGTTTGTGTGTGTGTGTGTGTGTGTGTGTGAGCGAACAGGTGAAAAATAGTTCGGCACTTGGGATGAAAGTGCTTTATAATTGCGGCCATTTGCTGTTTGACATTTCTCAGGCGCACCACACATCCAGAGAGCGGCTGCTTCTTGAAAAGCGGCTTCATGCTGGAGATGAAGAGAGGCAGTTTGAATTTAGTCCGAGACTTCCTCCAACAACTGATTCGTGCCGACACGTCCCTCCTCACTAGTGATACAGAGACGACTGGGAGAAACTGGAAAAGGAACAGGAAACCATCAAAAAGAAGCTTCATATTCCTTGATTCTAAAGCTAGGAGGGTTGGACATTTGATATTTATGTGTTTTCATTTGTGTTTGTATTTTGATATTGATTTTGAAGATCTAAAACCCGGCTCTAAAGATGAAGGTCATAACTTTGCAGATTCGCTGAAATGTTTGAACACACATGAGAATTCAGATAATGTGAAAAGTGTAAACACAGATGTTTGACGTGTGGCGGTTCATTGTAATGAACCGCCACACTCAGGCAGTGGTCAGCCGTCAACTGCTTACAACTGCTGACCCCTCAGTGAGTTCAGCTGCTACATGTATTCCACAAAATGGTTGTGACTGAATTCACCACAACACCCTGTACTATGTGCTATGTTAATCTTTCCTCTTTCTGCAAGACGTGTGTACCAGTGGGGTGAAATGGTTGAATGTGTCCTTGTTGTGTACACAGTGCAGCTGCACACCCGCTCGTTGTGTGTACCCGAGCAACATCTGCTGCCGTGCACAACAAAATAATTCTACAACTGAAATGCTCCACTGTTGTTTTACAGAGTGAGAATCCTCTGCTCTCTCACAGGGACACAGGAGTGTGTCACCTTTGGATTTGATATCTACCACAACCCGGTACCAGGTCCTCATCCATTTCAAGTGGTTGAAATGGATGAGGAATTACTTTGAGAAACACATGGAATTAGAGAACTGGTAAAGTTTAAAGTTTAATATAAATGCAGCCCTGAAGCCTTACGAGTGGATGTGTGTGTGTAATGAATCATCCACAACAAACAACCAAGCTGGTTCAGACTGTGGAAGCAAAATAACACAGCTTCATTCTATCTGGACCCTGCTGTAGTTTGTGGTTCTACTGCAGAAACTATCTAACTAACTGACATTATGCAAGAACATGTCATGTTTCTATTTGTCATATGTAAAACTACACTATAGTAGAACTATTGCTGTAATTATTATGGTTTGACATATTTTTTGAATTTCTTGACATAGAAAAAAAGAGAGAGAGTGAGTAATGTGTTACTTCTGACAGAGGGGGGCAGTAATGCATCTCAAAGCTGTTTCTCCACATGTCTTTCAACAAGAGCAGAAGAAGAAGGTCTCACTGTGTCAAAACGTGTGCGGTGTCGTTGTGCGTCGATGATCCTGCACCAAAACAAACCAAACTCTGACAGGTGAAGCTAGTAAAACACAAGTCTGCCATAGGTTTGTGTGTTGGTGTGTGTGTCTGTGTGTGCAGGTGCAAGGTGTGGAGGTGTCATCAGACAAGTTTGTTGAAGAAACATGTCACTTGTTCACATTAGAAGCCGGTGAACATGCAGCTTTCTGTTTCTAAGACAGTTCTCAGGGTGAAAGGAACTTCCTCCACTCGTTCACGTCACTTCACTTTTCTTCAGGTGACACTGACATTTCATGTTTGCTGGTTATTTATAAGAACGGTCGTATTCTGTGCATCTTTGGTTCTAGAAGAGAAAATGCTCTTCGCTCGGTGCCCAGCTAATGGGAGTAGAACCCACACATTCACTCATCCACCTGTGATGGACGGCCGCCCTGATGCTGCTTCCTATTCGGTTTCCTCTCGTGTAGTTTCACTTTTTCCACAAAGTGAGAATACAAATGGACTTGACATCCTGCCTCAGTGTGCAGGGAGACAGAAGTCAGAGTACCACGGTGCAAAGGCTGGACTGTAAGACTCCAAAAGGCCTCGGAAGGTCACCGGATCCATCCCAAACTTTCGCCTCCTCTTCCCAGTGGGTCTCCACGCGTTGTCTCAACCTCGCCTCGCTTGTCCACCGGTGCAATTGATCGGCGAGGACCTGTGAGGGAAGGGCATCTTTAATTGTGCACAAAATAAAGCTTGCAGGACCCAAGTCTGCTGTTGGATGGGAAGGGATTAATTAAGTACATCTTCAACAGGCAGAGTTGACTGTGTAAGCAGACAGTGATTATCTGTGATGGGTCTTCACACCCGGGGGGGGGCTGGGTGGCTGTGTAGCTGACAAAAGGTTGGCAACTGTGAAGAATCACTGTGTGTTGGTTGAATGGTAAATCTGTCCCGTCGTCCTTTCCTTTGGCAAACAGAGTGAAATGCTAAATTCAATTTGACTCTCCCTTGAAATAGGTCCTCTATCGGTTTGTTAACGCATGCATGGAATAATGGCCAGGTACAATGGAGCTTATCTGGGATCTGTATAATGTCTTAATCAACTTAATGCCTCGAGACCTAATTTAAAGTTTGAAAAAAGTCCTAATCAGGGACAATTGACACTGTGTTGGACGCAAGATATTTATGCTACATTACCTTTTACATTAAAGAAACAAACCTTCCTTCTTTGTAATTGTGTTGTTGATGCTGAACAACACAGAGATACTTTTGTACTCACAATTTACAATTCTTTAATTTAAAAAGAAGTTTTATCTACAGATCGGACTGATAATAGACATTTGACTGTTTGAACAAGCTCTAACTATTTCTATCTATTGTTTTCAGGGAGCATATAATAGTAGTTTGCAATGCAATGTAATTTGATTAAAGTAAATGTCAATTTCTAGCTGTGTTTTATCTCCCATTAGTTTACAGGTTGTAAAATCCTGTGTCCTTTGATTTGATGTTAATGTCAGATCCCGACAGCTGTTCCTAATAAAACCGACAGAAAGCAGACATCACTGTGGAGAGCCGGTGTTCATGTCCGCCCTGCGTGATTCATAACAATCCATTGTGTTCCACCAGCCCAGCTTCTCCATGTGCCTGCCAATCTGCATTTGCTAAAAAATATTTCATTCCTCGCGTGGTGCCAGAAAGATACGACCTCGAAAGTGTGAGACTGAATCCCAAACGCCTGCAGTCATTCAAATCTCCACACAAACTAATGCTGTTTGACAACCTAAATGATAAGAGTTACTTTATTTCAGCTCCCTACTTTCTCTCAGTTTTTTTAATCTCACAACATTATGCCCGTGGCAATATCACATTATTTCACCTTGAGAGAGGCAAAATTAAATTTCACAAGATGGACGATTCTGGCCCTGCAAACCACCTCAGAGTCACGCAGCTGAACGTGGAAGAATGAGGATGGCACCCTATCAGTGAAGGATGACTTATTGCTGCGAGGCGGCCTATAGACAATCTGTCCCCTGGTATAATATGTGTGTAAATGATAATGTTAAAGGTTATTGTCACGCTTCGCTGCCGACTCAAAATACATTGCCTGTGTGGAAGCTGGCTGATCATTAACTCAAGGTGTCAGGAGACACGCGTTTGCTCAGTGGCATTCTCAGAAGCCAAAACGATGGTGTGCCACGCTTTCCCTCTGGAGGACAGCACCTGGACAAGATGCTCTACTTACGGCACGTGACTGAAGAACGCCTCAGAGCAAATCGCTTTAATATCTCTGGGTTCTTCTGCTTTGACCTTGAGGAGGAGCACTGTGGTTCTAAGTAGATCTGACTCTCAATGGCAGTCATTCATCAAACTGGGTCCGATGGAGCATTTCTCAGCTCGGTCCCACCATTGATCTCATGGCGACTAAATCTCGTTGAAACAAAGAATATGGTTGTTGAATTCATGGATCTACTCAAACATTGGTTCAACTCCTAATAGGGAGGCTAATCGACACCAGAACACCGGACTCGGACGAGGATGTATTTGTCAAAATCAAAAGGCAATAACTGAACACAGCAGACAGAAGCAGGGACTTGTAATTACAGAACATAATGTAGCTTTGAGCTTGACCTTACAGGGGGGTGATAAATGGTGCAGGTCCTATCCGTGACATACAAGCAGCGAGTCGTCAATGTTTGTGGCTAACTGCAAGGTAAGAGGTAATTAATCATGCAACATGGGGCCAGGCCCGGTTTTAATTAACAGTAAAACACATGTTCTTGCTTCGTCTGTGGGGAAGGAGGAAAAGAGCCGGCGTGAGCCAAACTCCCGGCTTCTGCAATATTAATGATCTGACCGTTGCGGGTTTCTGACTACAATCTGTTCTACTGGAGTAAGCGCCGTGCACAGCCGTGACATCAGAATCCCAGTGCTAGTAGATGTTCCCTGTAATCAATAACTGCAAGTCAACGTCTAACATAGCTTCTGATAAATATGCCCTCGCACGAAAAGCAACATCAGCCGTTTCTGCCTTTACGACAATTACTGCGTAAACGCCACTTTGTGCATTGTTTTTACAAGTATGGTGTGAATTCCCATGTGAGCTACTTAACATAATACATTCTGTGTTGGTCCGTTATCACGTTTTAGTTTTAAATTAAATGTCATTAAAGTGGGAGCAGCTGCATCACAGCTAAATATGGTAATAAATCATATAAAAAAAAATTTAACAAGACAAGTTCCTCCAACAGCCGGCGGATATTTGGCAAAACTCACGGGTTACAGGGTTTTTTGGCACAACTTGAAAAATGTACTACACATTTTTTGTCATGATGGACTTTAATTAAATAAAGTTGAAAGGTGTTGATAATTATAAGCAGAATATTTTGGATATGGCCGGTGCAGCTGCTCTGATGGTACATGATCTTTCCTCCGGCAAAACCCTCGGAGCAAAACAGAAAAAGATAGCAGCCAGATTCACACATTGATTTATCACGGTGGAGCCGGAGTCGACGGTGCACTTTTCAAAGAGTACTACATTACAGCGGGTCAACTCATCACATCTATATAATCATTCATGTCCTAGTATTCGGGCAGAGACGGGGAGTGTTCCTGGAAGCACTGGGATGCCTCCCAGCCATGTTGTAGGTTAAGTTACAGAGCCAGAGGGATAATTGTATCAAGAATGAAGGTGTTTCACACAGCTTCTCTGACACCTGTCTCCAAAACAGGCAGATCAGCAGCTGGAGGAACAGAAGGCCTTTATGAAGAGAGAGTGGATGGTGCTCGGTTGGATGACCCCGAAGCTTGAGCCAAATTATTTACAATCAAAGCTCCATGTCATATCTGCTTAACATTCAGGATAGGATTCATACACGGTGATGGTGTTGAATGTCAATGGGAACGACGAGTCAAATTCTGGCAAAGCTGTTTGTTGAGAGAAGTGAGATAAGGCAGCAGATGTAGTTCTTCACCAGGGCACCGGGCTGCCAGCGTGAAACGTCTTGACTTTTGTTGTCAACATGCACCAAATGTTATTTTATAAAATCATCTGGCAATGAGATCACAAGTGAGCCAATCAACCTTGAAGGTGTTTTTTCTTTATCAGCCATTATGAATAATTTGGCACACGAGCAAAAAGCACGATCAATGATGAGAGAGATGATCGAGAGAGAGATTGATTATGTTCTACTGAGCCAAACATGGAAAACGGCAAAGGAGAAAGTCCCAGGATGTGTCTGAGTGACAACCTGAGGACAGTCTGACCTAACATTGAAATTAGTTTATCACGTCATTTGATGCACAAATCTTATGCATGTTTGAACTATTCTTAATATCTCCCCAAGAGTACTGAAACCATAAAACAGTGTTAATATCTTTAAAACATGGAAATCTATGCAGAAAGCATAGTTTCATAGTTTCACACGGAGAGCATGTATTTCACGGAGCTCCATTAAGATTTCATAACTTTTTATTTCCCTCTTCCAGATTAGAAATTCACCAGTACAGTTATACCAGCCCAGTGAGTCGATGATGATGGTTTTTCCTGCAGGTGGCTGTTAAACCTGAGCTAAACCGAGAAGCACGACGTCCCTGCCTTTGATTCACGGGACTCAAAGCTATCGCTCATTCAGGGAAATCTTCATTTGATCTGACAACAACTTAGGCAGCAGGCAAAATGCTTCTTAGGATTACTCCACAGCTCTGAAGTTCCCTGTGAGGCTTCATCCACTAATTGCTCTGCAGAACAATGTTTTCCTTGCTGGGCCCCGTTTAGAATCGTATTTCATGAGCGATCAGCGTGTATGAAAATGTGTTTGAATGCCAACAGCAGCTTGCTGCCAACAGCACAGACTCTACCTTTTAGTTATGTTGCTGCACCCGTGAGACTTCAGGCTGGAGATTAGTATCCTCATCTGTGGCGCAGGGACCTGTGCCAGCCACAGGAAAGTGTGGCAGATTAATTTCCATTTTATGGTATGGAGTTGTTGGGTCGTCCTTGTGCTGCTGTGGACCTCAGGGCGGCAGGTGGTGGATGGAAGAGGGAAGTAACAGCATTAGCAGAATAACAGCTGAAAATGCAATCACACAGTGAAGCTCGTTCCTGGTGAACGACGCCTCCGGTGTGCAGAGGATTTTCTTCAGAGGTGTTTTCACTCCACGGGAAAGTCGATGGAAATAAATGGCTTGTAGCGCATCTAAAATACAAGCACGAAATGAAGACACTAAACTATTTAAAACTCTGGGTGTAAACACATGTGGGAAAGTATTTAACGATGAAAACAAGTAACTCAACATTTGCAGATAATGCAGCTTTAAACGAGCAGCAATAAGTTCCAGGATTCAACAAACAAATCGATTTGCAGATCTGGAATCAGAATCGAAGAATCCAAACCTCTGCGGGGAAACACGACCACATGATTTGCAGACAGCTGAATTAGAAAATGACTACCTCTGATAAAAATGCTAATGAGTGCATTGAACCATTTGATGTATTGTCACGATGGTGAGATGCTGAAATAAATCATTGCATCAGCACTTTAAACAAATTGTGAGTTCTTGTGAACTCTCAGTTTGATCCATAGAGAAACTGTTTTGGATTTAGCCGTTAACCATGTGCAAAGATTAGCCATCAGCGCTAGCCACAATTTATTCTGTGGAGCATATGAAAGGCGCTGTTGTCATCCATTAGCATAATATGGACACTCATCATGCATCAATCTGTGGCCATTACCACGCCGCCCCCCCCCCCCCAACAGCAAAGTGACCAACTATGAGGACAGATACGACCGCTCTGCTCGTCCAGTCTGAACCCGGGATGCTGTGGCAGATGGTGGAGAGAGAGAGAGAGGTGCATGACCCAGCATACTAATGAAACTAAACAGGATATAAGGGCGAGAGAGGCACTGGCACGGAGAGAGGGAGTTAAAGGTGGGAGCAACATTAAAAGAGGGAGGGCGCTGTGCTGTCCAGCAACAATCCAACATCAGGGCACACGGCTCAACAGCAGCACCGGCTTTATTTTACATCATTTGATTATCTAGATTAAATTTGTTAATCTCTGTCTGCAGTCTCATCCCATATCAGTTACATCCCAATCACATCTGGCCCCGACAATGGCATCAGGGCCTTGTGGAGAGACACCATTGCACAGATGAAATTCAATAATGCAGTTTTAAGGGCTTGAGTGGGATCTAATTTCATGCTAGGCCACTCATAAAACTGTTGTATAAGCCAGTGTAATTTAAAAAGCAGCTTGCAGAAACAATCTCAAGATTTGCGAACCTGATTATATCCTGTTTTTAAAACAATTTCAACGCTGGTTATTTTCAAATTGTATTCATTGTGAATCTGATTCTATGAGCCGGGGCAGGATCCGTCTAACAAGGCTTCCTAACCTGTTGTGCAGCGGAGGTGAAAGCCGCAGCCTGTCAGCTGCAGCTCTCTGTCAGCGCTGACACCAGATCAGCTCACAGTGGATGAGTTCAGCCACGATACTGATGTGCACTCTGAGGCGTTCTGACAGAGCTCACAGCCCACTACACAATCACCGAGTGAACTCCAGTCTCACTCTTTTCATTCACAGCGCCCCGGTCCGCGTCCTAAATCAAAAGAGAGCTCACCCTCTGCAGGCCCTCGCTCGGACTGAGACAGAGATTCGGAGGCACATCATTATTTTTACGATATCTCGCTCAAGTCTGGAATCTTCTCTCGGCTGGTTTTGCACGAACTCACCTTACATGACAAGCAGGGATCCCGGGAAGTCCTCAACATCTTCCTAAAGTGACATTCACAACCATTCTTATTGTATTAAATATGAAATCCTCAAATTCTGTACATATTGCCTCTAGTGTACGCTCTGGATTGCTGTAAATGTACAGACAAGGAAAACTTGCTTTAATAACAAACAAAAACATCACAAAAGTATTTCAAAAGACGGTTTTATGTTGTCCAATAGGAAAAGTACTTTTTGTTTACATTTTTAAAGAGCGTAGAAAAGGATGTTGAGCTGATACAAAACAAATCAACAGGAAAAGTACCAGCTCCAATGTGAATTAAAGAAACGTTAAGATTGATCACCAGTAACTTTTTTTGTAGTTAAGTTTACAGATGCAGGTCTATGACATTTTTCAAAATGCCATGTCGACTTTAAAAGTAAAAACGCAATCATTGAAATTGGTGAAGAACCTCGACTTTAATAAGATTCACAAATTGGATCTGTTGCTGTTTATCTCCACATGGTTATGATGCTGTTAACGGTTATTCCCCCTGATCACTCAGGTTAGACACTTTAGACAAGGACGTCAGCCTAATGCCTGGAAATGCAAATGACCCAGAATTACACAAACAGAAGAACTCTCATTCAACCACACAATAGAGCTTACGTTGCACACATGCAAACACAGTTATACAACACGACACACTAATTAAAGGTGCAACATCAAGGAGGAAACAACATCTTCTCAATATGCTCGTGCACTTGCTGCTTGTTTTCTCATCACTGCCAGTCTGTGCACTCCACGAGCTCCTGAGTCAGCACTTCCTCTTCTCCCGAATAAGAAAGTGTTTCAGGAAAATGTTTTGGAAACTTCAGCAACTTCTGAAAACTGTAAGACAATAAAACATTCCTATAAAACATGAATGCTCTGTGAGTAAAGTTTGTTTTCTCTTTTCAAACAGACTTAAAGAAGACGCTGCATCCTCAACAGAGCTAAACCCCGCCCTCGAGATTCAGGGTCGGCTGTGTGATAATAGCGCTCACCCCAATTAGGAAATTGAATCTGGTGATAAGTTGACTACTAAGTGGAGGAGCTGACGAACCGTGAGCCACTTAGAGGTTCGTTAGCGTGACCTTTGGGTTGGCGCAATAATGAGGAGCCTAAAAATAACAGCCCAGGAAATTCCTAGAAGATTAATTATCTAAACTACAACGAAGAAAAAAAAAGCACCTAGCGTTTTGGACACATCGGCGCACAATGGTCCATCCAGCCAATTAATCTACTGTAAGCTGGTGTATCATCTCCGAGGACAGCGACCTGCGAACAATAATCCAATAACAGTGTTTTGTTTGGAGGCATAATTGCTCTATAGATAGAACAGAGCAGAATGTAATTACACCCTAAAGAGCTGTATCCACTCTGTGCTCTATGCGCCTACAATAAGGAGATCTGACCGTATTTACCGAATAGAGATTACTGCCTCCCCCCCAGTGCCTCTGCCAGGCCAGCAGTTCTGAGGTGGCCGGGGTGAGCCCTCTCGAGCTGCCATGCGTGCAGTCGGGGGGGATATCTATCTCAGATCCGTCCTATCAGCACATTGCAAGACGACAACACCAGCGTGTGACAATCACAGCTGGAAAATGAAAAAGTGCTGTGAGGCAAACAAACTCCATTAGTCCGAATAGCAGCTCGGAGCACTCCATGGACACAGATGTCAGAAAACATTGATTTAGGCGGCTTCTCTCTTCGTATTGCTATCGATTACTGACCACAGTGATCACAATGAGATTTTTACCCCCCCCCCCCCCCCCCCGTGGCTGCTTTGGTCTCCCAGTGAAGACCCAAGGAAAACATTCCTTTTTAATGTTATTCAATTTGAGTATAATCCAATGTAGTCTCAATGTGGCAGTGGATCAGAGATATATTTTGACCCTGCCAGACCCCCCCAGGTCATCTGGGTCATCCTTCTGTCGCTGGTGTCAGAACTCACCATGGAGAAGCAGCCTTTGGTTCTGTGTATCTGGAGGAAGCTCCTCAGAGATCTGTGGGGGGGCTGTGGACCAGCTAGCTTCTCATTTCAGAGAGGAGGTGCACCGGCTGAAGTCGTGCTGCTCTTCTAGAGAGTCCAGGTCCAAGTTCAGAATAAACAGAGAAAATTATCTTTCAGCACAGGTTCAATGTTTATCTTTACCAATATTTCACACAAACATAAATCTTTGCAACACCTTCTATAAGCTACCTGTTTCAAAATAAAAGCACTCCAGGGTTTTCTGTTGACTGTAGTAGGTTTTTATTTAGAAATATTTGCAGGAGCAGAAAGATGCAGGGCTTCATACTGTATAGTACTGGTATTTATATAGAGTACACAGGAATATTTTTATACAGGGAAATACAGGAAACTTTAGAAAGCCTATATTTGCCGTAGTAGTAAAGTTAATGTGAAGAACTTCAGGTTCTGGGCACTTGTGTGTGTCTTGCTCCAGTTGATGTAAATCTATGGTCATTTATCAATAAAGATATTAACTGGAATATGACGCCATGTCCTGCACGTCGATACATGAACGAAGTAGAGGAGCATGTGTTGAATTAACCTCTCTGACCTGATCTCATTACATTCCAGCTTCACTCGTTCCCCTGCTCACTGTTGGGTTCTTATATGACGAACGCAGATGTGTTATCTCTTAAAATAACCTCGTCCTGTTCTTGCAGAGTTTGTGAATCTGTAGCAGAGAACACATCTGGAGATCGACGCACAATAAACTCAGGATATAACAAATTAACAAGTTTCTATTCGGGAGGGGTCGATTTTTGCTGTTATTGCTGCGGTTTTTGTTGCCCGGGAATAAATTTGACACAGCGTCCTTCTGCTCCAGCTGGCTGGCCGCCCACAGCGCCACTGTGTCTTCCGTGATTAGAGAAAAGTGAGAAATGCAATTAAAATGGCAGGTAGCTGCTTCTTCTGGTTACGACAACCGAAAAGAGATGTGCAGTGTCGCGGGCTCCAGAGTAGTATATCCACCGCTGCAGGAGTTTCTGTCCCCGGAGAGGATGAGCCGCTACTTCTGGAGGACTTAACTGTGTTTATCCCCAAATGGGGTTGTGGTTTCCTTGTTATTCAATCTACGAGTCAACTGAGGAGTTTAATCTGAGGGGAGGGGAGACAAAGGAGGTTTTCTAGAGTTCACAAAATGTAAATCGGAGATGGCACAGTTAAAGCCTGGTGCCTGGTGTCTTCAGGGAGTAGATCTGTGCTCCATCAGAACTCCTCAATCTGAGCTGGATGGTTTCATATCTGATATCGAGAAGTAAAAGCCAGATTCTGACCCATTTGACTCTTCCAGGACCGATGACGGAGGCGTTATAACCCGACGCCTCTAACGTCAACCCTGAACCGAAGAAGCCACAGTTCCATCCGGTTGGATGATCGGCGAATGGAGATATTCGTTTGACAACTGCAACTGCACGACACGCGACATTCAACGTGAGCTCGATCATTAGCTCGGAACATTAGCGGTCACCTCTCATTACCGTTCAGTCCGTCAACTTGTGCCTCTGACTCTGCAAATGAGTGTTTTCACCACGTTAGTCGACTGGAACTAACGCTTGTGTTTACGTGTGAGCAGCAGAGGTGGTTTGGATCTCTGAAGCTTTTCTATATTTATCTTCAGGATCACCTAGTCAAACATCTCTTCGATTGAAGTGTTGATTTCAATTTCACAACTGGTTTCACTTCCGAAATAGTTTAGAAGCCTTTTTAAAATCCGTGTCCATGGAAAAAACCACGAACTCAAACTCATCACCATCAGCTGCGGCGCTCACACGAGGTAGACGTACGCCAACGTCACGTTAATTAGACGAGGCGGTGGCGTCAGTCATCATAACCTCCCGCCAGATTCCCACTGACAAGCTAGAGAGCCGCAGCGCGTCGCTGAACGGCTCGTGGACGGCGAGCTGAATGGGTGCAGACAGACTTTAGTCGAGGTAAATTATGTTCTAGTTGACGGAGCTTCACTGGGGAGTCGGATATTCACACGCGGGCTGACGCTGTCATTTCTTATCAGGACGCGATTGTCAACAAATGAATCTCTCAAGCTTCTCCCCGGTGTGCGAATTAACAAAGGAAGTGTGTGTTAGTGAGGAAACACATCTCCGTGGCCATTTGTTGAGCCGGCTTCCAGAGTCCAGAGTCTCTTTGCTTTCACGGCAGTTATGACAAAGCAAAGAGGACTTGACCACTGGCTCCTGTCGGCCCTGCTGAACGCCCCCTGTACACCGTGGATCAAAGGCTTGTCAGCAAACAACGACCCACTTCACTGTGACCCTGCTCCTTTTCCTGACCTGTACACAGGTCTGCTGTGGAATGAGGAGCAGTGGATGTTCACAGTAAACTTCAGTTCTCCTTATCGACTGATTTCTCTGTAAACGTCTCTACTTATCATTTTCACAGCAAATAACCGAACGAAAATAAGAAGTACACAAATAGCCTTGGAGCTCATTACGTTTCTCTAGCCTTTCAGAAAGCAGTTTCATACTGTGATTTGAAATGCTTTCCCCCGGTAATTTGTAATTTAAAAACAATATTTGAATGAGGAAATGAAATGGAGAAACTTTTTTTTTTGACTGGTCACATTTAAACTAGTATTTTTTACATATTTTGACCTGAAAAAAAGCACTTTAGGTCATATACAAATCTGCTAGATCTGTATTTTCATCTACGACAAATTCACACTCAGATACCAGATAATGAAAATGTAATATTTCTGCTGTTTGTCTATCTAGATCTAAAACGCAAACAGAAATCCTGGGTCTGCCAATTTGTCAGAATCCACAAGAAACATTAAAAAGCTTCTTTCTTGGCACGTCTCTTTCCTTTACTCCGAGTTTTGTAGAAACAGTTTTCTGTATTTTTTCATAATCCTGCTTGATTGAGGTAGAACTACGCTGATCAATTTGTTGCCCTTCTTTAATTTTGCCTTTGCTCGTGTCGCCATGCATCGCAGTTGAGTCTTCACTCCACTATCTTGGAATTGCCGTGTGACCCAACTGTAATTTCCACTGCTGAATTTAATTAGCATTTCAAACGCATAACAATTCCCTCTGCCAATCCATATCTCATTAGTGGTCTCTATTGAAGGAAACTGAGGTTGCTTCATTAACATAGGTGCGTTCCTTTGAGTTCCCCTGGTTCTTGTTGGAGCTGTTTCCTCTTCTGCTGTTCAACAGAAGTAGAATAACATTAGTCGCTGGATAAGGTTGAAAGATGAAATGTTGTGTTTTTATGGCTGTGCCCCCCCCCCCCCCCCGAGGGAAACCATATCAGTGGGAGCAATATTTGCCTGCGACTGCTTAAATACTCTGCTTGAGGTATGTGTTGATGTTTCAGCAAGGGCTCACTGTCATATCAGAGAAATAATATGATGTTTGAAAGTGGAGCCATTTCTTTGCAGTGTCCATCAGCGTTTAATTGATAATTTAAAAAACAAACAGGGAATAAATAATGTCTAATTTTTCTTCCACAGCGCAGACCAAGACGGAAACCAATTTCTGCAATAAATAGGTTTGTCACAGACTTTCAGAGCAACGTCTCACCAGAGAGATGATGCTGAGTGACTCACATGGATGCGTTTTTAAGTGCTCACAGTTTGATGAAGTTCATGGAGGGATGAGTGAGCATAGGTAAATGAATTCTGCTTATTTATCTGATTTGATTCAAGGTTTGTTATTTTTTATTTTGAGAAAATTGTATAGAGTGGGCAGATCCAGACCAAGAAACCCAATGGAGGGAAATAAAGAAATGTCTACAGCAATAAACAGAATATTCAGTTTACATTCTTCTCTTTAAAGTCCACTTGTCGACTAACAGTCTGCCTGGATGTTAAACACAATACGTTCTGAGTTTAATCCAAAAATAAGTATTCAAATGATGCACCTCGGGGAGACACTGCACTGTGTAGCTGTCATTTCTTGTTTAAAACCTCCGCTAGTTTAACTGAGGAGAAGTGTGATAAATTGCTAATGTTCCATTTAAACGTCTTTCTGCTTCCGTGCGTGTATCTACTTCCGAGAGTCAGAGAAGTTCTGACATAAAAGAGAGGAGGATTTAAGAAGTTGTATCCCTGGAGTTCGCCGGCTCCTTCCAGTCGTCACTCCCGCACTGTCTGGGCTCATTGCTCTTAAACCTAAGCTCATTATCCCAAAGACTTAAACTGAAATGTAATATTACCACTGGACCTCTTCTCCTGCAGTTAGTTAGTTAGTTAGTGCCTGTAGCACCCCTGCTGGGGTATAGGCCGTCGACAAGGGACCTCCAGAGTTCACGGTCGCTGGCGTTCTTTTCTATCTGCGACCAGGTGCCTCCCAGTCTCTTTGTGTCTGCCTGAAGGTCCCGGCGCCAGGTGTTTTTAGGACGTCCTCTGCTTCTCTTTCCTTGAGGGTTCCAGGTCAGAGCCTGTCTGGTGGTGTTTGACTCTGGTTTGCGTAATGTGTGCCCGATCCATCTCCATCTTCTTCGTCCAATTTCGTCTGCTGCTGGGGGTTGTTTTGTTCTTGTCCACAGATCGTTGTTGCTGACCTTGTTTGGCCAGTAGATTTTCAGGATTCTTCTGAGACATTTGTTTATGAAGGTTTGCACTTTATTTATTGTGATCTTATTGATTCTCCATGTCTCTGCCCCATAGAGCAGGACGGATTTTACGTTGGAGTTAAAGATTCTGATTTTAGTCGTTTCCCGTATCTCTCTAGAGTTCCAGATGTTCTTGAGAAGTAGAAATGATGTCCTTGCCTTACCTATCCTAGCTTTTACATCTGCATCTGTACCACCCTGACTGCTGATGATACTCCCCAAGTAGGTGAAGGACTCTACCTCTTCTAACATGGTGTCACCAAGGGTGATCGGTTCCGTACTAGTTGTATTTATCCTTATGTTTTTAGTTTTTCCCTCATGGATGTTAAGTCCTACTTGTGAGGAAGTCTCTACGAGTGTATTGATCTTGTCTTGCATCTGGTGGTAGCTATGTGACAGTAGTGCCAGGTCATCTGCGAAATCTAAGTCATCCAGTTGGGTCCATAATGTCCATCGGATTCCGTTCTTCCTTTGTTCTGTTGTTGTTCTCATGATCCAGTCAATGGCTAGTAAAAACAGGAATGGGGATAGAAGACAACCCTGTCTGACCCCAGTCTTGATCTGGAACTGTTCCGTGAGCTGTCCATCATGTATCACTCTACAGGTCATTCCAGAATAGCTGTTTTCAATGATGTTCACTAGCTTAGTGGGCACTCCATGGTGTCTCAATAACTTCCATGCGGTCTCTCTATGTACACTGTCGAATGCCTTCTCGTAGTCGACAAAGTTGACATAGAGTGGGGAGTTCCACTCTAGTGACTGCTCTATGATAATGCGAAGAGTGGCAATCTGGTCGACACAGGACCTATTCTTTCTAAATCCTGCTTGCTCGTCTCTCAGTTGGTGGTCAACTGCATCCTTCATTCTGTCCAGGATGACTCTATTTAGCACTTTGCCTGGCACAGAGAGTAGGGTGATCCCTCTATAGTTGTTGCAGTTTCCCAGGTCTCCTTTCTTTGGGAGCTTGTTAATAAGGCCCTCTTTCCAGTCAGATGGTATCTCTTCTTCTTCCCAGATCCTTTTGAAGAGTGGATGCAGCAGGCTCACCGTGATACCAACGTCTGCCTTTAGGGCTTCTGCCGGGATGTTATCTGGCCCAGTTGCTTTCCCACTCTTCAGCTGCTGTATCGCTTTCCTGATCTCCTCTCTGCTGGGTATGTCACAGCTGATGGGGAGGTCGGTCTGTGCTGGTGGGATATCTGGTGGGTTTACTGGTGGGGGTCTATTTAGCAGTTCCTCAAAGTGTTCTGCCCATCTGTGTAGTTGTCCGTCCTTTGTTTTAATGCTGTTTCCCTCTTTATCCCTGACCGGTCTTTGTGGCCTGCTGTATTTGCCCGACAGCTTTCTGGTGGTGTCATACAACTGTTTCATGTTTCCATTTCTTGCTGCTTCCTCTGCTTCTTCGGCTAGGTTGTCGATGTATTTCCGCTTGTCCGCCTTAATGCTCCTCTTAACCATTCTATTGATATTAGTATACTCTTCTTGTGCCTTTGCCTTGGATGCTCTTGTACGACTGTTTGTCACTAGTGCTTTCTTCTCTTTTCTTGTTTGGATTCTTTTTTGGGTTTCTGTAGATATCCACTCCTTTTGCTGGAATTTCCTGTAGCCAACCACTTCTTGGCATGTGGATATTAGTGCGTCTTTAATATGTTGCCACTGACTGTCGATGCTGTTTTCGTCTTCAAGTAGGTCCTGGAGAACGTCAAATTTGTTTGATAGTTTCAGTCTGAATTCCCCTTGTTTTTCTGCGTCCCTCAATAGGCTCACGTTGTATTTCTGTCTGTTAGCTGTTGTCTCCGTCTTGTTCTTCTTGAGCTTGAGTTTCAGTCTAGCAGTTAACAAATGATGGTCAGATGCTACATCTGCCCCCCTTTTAACTCTCACATCCTGTAGTGATCTTCTGAACTTCTTGCTTATGCAGATGTGGTCTATTTGGTTCTCTGTTGTGTGGTCTGGTGATACCCATGTTGCTTTGTGTATCCTCTTATGTGGGAAGATGCTGCCTCCGATAACAAGCTTGTTCAGTGCGCAGATATCCATAAACTTCTCTCCGTTTTCGCTTGCTTCTCCAAGTCCATGTGTTCCCATCACCTCCTCATATCCGATGTTTACTTTTCCTACCTTTGCATTAAAGTCACCCATGAGGACGGTGGTATCTTTCTCTGGATATTTGTCCAGGATGTTCTGAAGCCTGTCGTAGAACTCCTCTTTTTCTTCTTCTTCACTGGGGTTCGTTGGTGCGTAGCATTGGATGACATTCATCTTTATCTTCTCCTTTGTTGTTCTGAACGATGCTGTGATGATCCTTGGTCCATGGGCCTCCCATTCTATCAGTGCTCTCTGTGCGGCTCTTGATAGCATGAGGGCTACCCCTTCTGTGTGTGGGGCATGGTCATCTTCATGGCCCGAGTAAATCAGCAGCTCTCCACTCATTAATCTTTTCTGGCCTGATTGTGTCCATCTTGCCTCACTGATGCCCATTAGTACAAGATTATAGTTTTTCATCTCTTGTGCTATTTGAAAGGTTTTCCCTGTTTGGTACATTGTTCTTACATTCCATGTTCCAATGGTAATGTTTTTCCTGGTTGAGAGAAGGATGGTCGGTCCTGTGGCTTCCAGGGGCTCCTGGCTTTCACCACACAACGTCATTTGTCTTCTAGCTGAAGAGCTACTCTCTCCCAGGGCCGTGTCCTCTCGTAGTTCTCTTGTCGACGTTTCTGTAACTGCAAGTGTTTTACAGGGTGGGGTTGTTGGCCCCACGCCCAACCCCCAACCTGGAGGACCAGGTGCTGCTTTTCGTCCGGCCTCTACTCTAAAACCTGCCCGGCATGGTTGCACCTACGGGGGGTATGAATACCCGCCGGTATAGCCTTTAGAGTCACGGAGGCACGCAAGCCTCCCCACCACGGCAAGGTAGCAGCCACTTGTCTTCTCCTGCAGACCGATTTATAATTCACTCATCGCGTTTACTCCGGAGGAACCGGTGCCGTGCAGGACTCATAGCAGAAGGTAAATCAATTAAAACCAGTTCACTTAATGGTGAGGGTGCCCTTGATGAAAGTTGTGCAGCTAGTTACACGAGAATCAGCTTAAGGCCGAGCCAGTGGCACATGAAAAAGAGATCGGCAAGAACTTCACAGTTTGTACAAATGAAGGTAAATGTAATATATATCTGCAGGCCAGACAAATAGAACCAGGGGCAACTTGTAGAAATAAAAACTTATTTTTCTTGTTGTAGTATTTATCTATTTTTTTAAACCCTCTTTATCTGCTAACATCGTTGTCACTGTGGAATTTCCAGAGATGCTCTGTGATTACAAAAATGTCCTGTCAAAAAAAAAAGAGGAGGAGGAGGAGGAGGAGGAGGAGGAGGAGTACAGGAAAATAACCAGAGATAAGCGGCAGCAAACAAATATCTTGACTGAGACATTTATTAAATAAAGGACGAGTCAAGGCAAATGGAAGCCCCACTTACTGCAATCAGTAGTTATTTATTGACTTTTCTATCGCTGCTGAATTAGAGACAAAGAAAATAAATGCATTATTGATTTTTGCCCTTTTGCTGCGCCGCGCCGAGACATGCGGTGGAAAATCATCGGCACTTTGTGAAGTGTGTTACCGACGTGAAGCCGCACAGATGAGACCCTCGGTTAAAACTGTCACCGCTAACACAAGCTGAGGTTGGGGGAAATATATCCACTTCACTCTTTGTGTTTCCAGCTGAAATACCAGATTTAAAGCAGATACATAAACAGAAGCTCTGCAGGTGCAAATTCCCTTTTTGAAAAATATGTCACTGCAATAAATAGTATTGTAATAAAAGTCGTCTTGTTATTTGGGCGTGGGAATCACATTATGCTTGTGTTGTCGCTTTGCGTTGAAATCATTATTTCCCCGATGCCTCCGTCTCAAAGAGCAGAGCACAATTCTCCTCGTCAGAGTTTCAGCTGGAGTCAGGTTCACTGATTCGGTTGGAGAGAGACACATGTTGGTGTTAAACTGGGAGAGAAGATGGATAATTCCGCCTCCCGGGCCGAGTGGCGTGCCAGGCCCGTTAGCATTTTGACAGTTTTGTGTATTAGACCACATGCTCTTGCCAACATCTCTCTCCGTGGCGCCCGTTACAGCCTCAGATCGAGAGCGAGTCACGAGCCCCGTGTTCCCTGCTGGCTGCTAATACATTACAGTCGCAAGTAGCTTTGGACTCTGGCACGTTGTCAGTGGCAGTTGCAAATGACTCGGTCGGTGGGGGGGGGGGGGGGTGTTATCACGTTTGGTCAGAAAAATAAAAACTAGATTTCACAAAGAGAAGTGCCTCGTCATACGGAGATGAGAGGAAATTACACACGAGAAGATCTGGATCTGTCTGTACTTGTAGTTATTCACAACAACGTTAATTTAGTCGTCCCGCTGCAGTGAGTGGTGACAACACAGAGTGTGCACTTGGATATAACAACAGCTTAAAACACAGCTTGTATTAATTGTTGTTTTCCGTCCTTTTTGTTGTGTTTTCAATCGTAGAAAATGCTTTTGAAAATCCCTTTTAAGAGTTGTCTGTCTGATTTACGAGTGTCGAGCTTCACTGGCTTGTTTCTAACAGAACAACTATCAACATGTATAATGTGGGCTTAACTCTAAAACCTGCAGTGTTGGATGTGAATTTGAACTAATCTGTCATGTTTATCAGTTATTTCAAGCCTGTAGCGTGAACTCATACATTATGCACCGGCTGGTGATTTCACCGGGTTTCCAGGCGATAGCCGCGGGCGCTGGTGTTTTCCACCTTTTGCATGTAATCCTGTTTATTCCTCATGTGCTCATTGTTTCTTCGTCTTAACTCCGCTCTCTCCCAGCACAGCAGGCGGTTTCCCCTAATTGGATAGAGAAAAATAACGCAGGCCAACAAGTGAGTGATAGCTTTCGGGCTTATTCGCACTTTTAGCATTCACTCATTAACAGACTGCTGTGAAATTAGCTGTAATTACGCATTCTCATGCCGTGACTGTGACTCGCTGTGATAAGCCTTCCTGCTTTTATTTGGTTCAGGGTTGGTTCGGGGTTCTTTGTTTGACTGACTGAACAAGTATCGTCTCTCCAACCTGAGCATGAAGCATAAATCACATTATTTCTCTATCGCACCGAGCTCAGAGTCTAGTGGAATTTATAATCATTGTTGGAATAAGTAATTTACATTGACATGGTCATTATGTTCTGTTCTGGTCCAATTACAGAGTCGAACCTTCCTCCCAGTGTCTCACAGAGTCTGTGACACGTACTGGTCCTGATGTCAGAGGAGGTTTAATGAAGGTTTCTGTGTTTTTATCAAAACCCTGAAGCTGATTGTGGCGTAACATTAAACCACACACGGGGGTTCTCCTCTTTACTCGCGCTATTTCGGAAACATAACTGATTTCACTATCTCTTTTGCATTGTTTTTATTTCTAAGTGGAATATGTTCTGTATATTTATTTGTTTTTCACTTGGGTTTATGAGTAGTGTTAATTATTCATTTGGATGTTTGTTTTAGCTCTATATATTGTCGTCTTTGTTAATGTGAATCTCAAAAAACGTTTCACAGCAACTGGTACTTCACAAAATCACACAAAATATCAACGTCAATATAATAACTAATAATAAAATTGAATATATAACACATCTTTGTCATTAGATTAGTTGCACCAAATTCTGTAAAATAATAAGTTATATTCTGTGAAATGCTGTTTAAGAATGTATGTTAGATATATACATTTATCCATAATCCATCAGTGATTAAATCTAGTTAGTTGAATAATAGAATAGTTAAAATAAATATATGAATCATTGTCACAGGTTCAAACGTCATAATTGTGAGAATTTACTTTCTTTGACTTATATGGTAGGAATGAAATAAAAAAAAAATCAGTTTTGACTTTTTCACTACCTACTGCTAGAATTCCTCGTACCTCCAGCTTGATCAGGTGCCCCCCCCACCACCACCTCAACCTGAAGCGGCCGCGGGGGAGAGAGAGTGAACTCATGTTCTCTTTGCTGAGCTCCTGCTGGTCCGATCAGCGGCGGCGCTGTGAACCTCTGCCGGTGTGGAGGCCTCTCTGTGAGGCTCCTGACAGGCAGGTGGGAACAAGCAGCTGATGAATCTCTGTGTATTGGAAACATATGGCAGCGTGTACACACCCGAGGTCAACAGATGGTGTCATTTGTGACAAGGACTGTGGCACATGGGAGACTGGCCGTGACTCCCGCCAAGGTAAATGTCAAAACGAGAACATTTGCACCCTTGTTTGTTAAAAAACACTCGCTGACCCGCTCTCTCTCTTCGAGGGTTAACGGCTCCGACTGCTCCGACAAAAGGAGAGAAATAATAGAATAGCCTGCTGACAAATGTCAAGCCTCACAACCCTCCACTCTGGGCGATATGTCATTGAATGACGTGCTCCACTCCCCTCAAATATTGCCGGGCACTTCATATTTAAAAGGCCTCTCTCAACAAATCATTTTGTGTGACAGGTTGAGTCTGTGTGCCCCGAGAGAAACGTCTGAAAACCACCACACGTCCACAGCAACGCAAAGACGTGAGTGACAGAATAATTCTGTATTAATAGAGCGGGTCACTCAAAGAGCCGGTGCCGCCTCGAGGCTTCACACGACAATCAGTGGAGACGTTAAATACAAAACAGAACAATAAAGTGACGAAGGGGACGAGCTGAGGTTTATCATGTATGGACCATGAAAAAGACTTTGGTCCCCTGAATATGCCAAATTTCTGTGATTCCATGTAAAGTTGGTAAACTTTAAAAAAAATGACCAAACAAATTGGCAGAGATTGGTTTTCCCTGGTTTTCTGTCCGGCACAACTGTGAGTAAGTATCTGCTTGACCGGCAGTTCAGTCCCTGACAAAGGATTTCAAACAAAACTGCTTAATTACCAATAAATACGTTGAAATTCGAAGTGGTCCAACACAAATCTAAGTGTTTGTGGTGATCCCTGCTCCACCACTTCTATTGAAAACCCTTAATTTGTTAGATATTCAATCAGCAGCTTCAGAGGCAGACGACCATGAACCAGCTCAAGCTTCAAAAAGCTAAAAGGTGATTTTGGTTTTCAATGATCCAAACACCTTAGCTCAGTCGCTCGGTTGGATTTTGTAGCTGCCAAAAAATAACCTTTTTTCTGTATACTGGTAAACCTTTGTATTTGGACTTGGTTGCTTTTGTGTTATAAATGTGTTGAAACAAGCGTTTTTGTTGTATTCAGGTCTTTGCTCCACTTTAATGAGATCTGCTGAGGGAGTCTTGCCAAAGTGTGTCATGCCTGTTGAAAGAAAAGCAGCCAGAGAACCACTGGTTGGGGGGGGGGGGGGAAATGGAAATCTCACGGATGCTAGCTGTCAACCGCAGTATATTGTGGAGACTCGGGTGAAAAGGTAAACAAAGGGGGAAACTGCATGGGACTCTGAATTTCTAATTGAGAAATATTCCCTTTTGAAGTAACTTGGGAGATGTGAGAAGTGTTTTTGAGCTAATTACAGAGTCGTGGCAGAGATCTAATTAGAGTGATGCTAATGAGCCTTGTTTATCCTTATCTGATGTCAAAATCAAATTGGTTGAAATCCAAATAAAGGTGCCGGCATTAGCATCTCGCCAAGTGGGTTAACACATGTCAGCTATTCCATTGTTTCCAAGTGATGGAAATGTGTTTTTACTGTGTCTCACTTGATGAAATCTGATTTCACATGCAACACCTCTTGCAACGGACAATAACATTTAAAATCTTATTTTTCCCTCCACAGCTTCTTTGCTTATTTTTAGATTATTTATCTCAATTCAATAACAGACTGGCAATACAATGAATTCAGGGCGTCTCATTTGCATGCTTGCATTGGACTATTTAAAAAGTAGAGAAGCACGTCCTGTTTGTTTGTCTCTTTTCTATTTCTCTGTGTTTGTGTGTGATTGTGTGAATGTATGTGAGTGTGGCATAGTTTTAGAGGCTTTAAATTAAAATGCCTCCAGCAATCGGGATGATGATTGCTCTGGATTCTTAAGGGGGGGGGGGGAGACACACACAGATCAGGCAGAGCAACTCCCTGCTCCCGGCCCGGTCAATTTGAACGGGGACTTCCAAAAAAGAAAGTTGATTATTCCCGGTGACCCTTGAGCAAATGCGTGCAGACGTCCTGTTTAATAACGGCTCATCTTTTCACTAAGGAAAATAGAAACTGGAGATATTCAGCTTTTTCATCATTCAACATTTGATTCAGAAAGTATTCTGAGCTTAAAAGGGAAGCAAAGTAAATATGCTCATAGTGTTCACTCTTTAGAGAACTGTAGGAGAACCAAAACTCTTCGGATCATGATGGAGATCTTTCAAGTATTTGACAGATTTCCACGGATATAATAACAGACGGCAGGTGCATCTGATCTCTGGGATTACATCGCTAATCCTCTACAACCACACGTAGAACAACACAGAGAGAGAGTAACAGTCCCTTATCTGCAAACTGCACCAAACTGCCCACACACAAATCACTCTGCTGAATATGCCTGATTCAGAAGTGATTTTAAAATGTTTACCGATGTCAAAGGAAGGATTAAAAATAATACTACATCCGGCCCATTGTCCAGATCTGGGCAACATGAAAATAGCCTCTTAGTTATGCATCTGTTTCATCACTGGTTGTTAACATGATTACATCAGTTTTACTGTTTTCAATGTTTTGGCTTCAGCTTCACTCTAGTCCAACTGAGGAATCCAGAAATGTCCATTTGACAGACTGACTGACATGAGTGTATTGCTTGGGACTCCAGGGTTAGTGCAGTGTCAACCAAAGTGTTTTGGATTAGAGGTTCTCTACAAACCCAAACCACCCCCCCCCCCCCCCCCCACACCCCCAATTTAAACGGCACATGCTGTGCACAAATGTGACAACATCAGTTGCACCACAGAATGTTGCTTTGTGAGTTTGTAAATCGAACCCATTACCTTCATCGGGCTGGTTTTTGGCAACAATGCCACGGACCGACGGGCACACTTTAAATGGGGGGGGCGGGGGGGGACTTTGTTAATAGAACACATTTTGCCCCCATTTTCTGTCAGGCACGGACAGGCCCACTTGGAACGGGCGAGAAGCACACAGGACTCGGTAGTATGTCAGAAACAAGTTTGGACACAGAATGGAAAGTTTATAAATGTTGAACACAATTTGAATTTGCCAAGTTGAAGCCCAGAATGATCCTCAGCAAAACGTCTTGCACTCAGAAGCTTCACCGTGATCATCACAGCACACTCTCAGGTATCATAGGAACACAGAGAGTCCAAATTGAGTCGTGATTTTATTAAAGGAGCATCGAGGGAAAAGCCTTGAAAATAATAACAACACACCGTGTACCCTGGCAAAGACCAACTAAGCGTGGCAGTTTGCTAAACAAACCATCGCCTCACAAACAGTTGCAGCATTTAGATAACACCCGTCTCACAGCCTTGATAAGAAAAATGCATGATTTGTACTGCAAACGTCGGCAGTGTTTGCAGTATTAGTAATAGTATTGGGATTGAGGGTAACACACAGAGACACGTGTCACAGACGCCCTGGGAGGTTTGTGTAACTCGAGCTGCAGACAATGTTGTGCGTCAGCATCCTGACAATATGTCCGAGACAATATGTCTTTGAGCGACTGAATCTCTCTCGGAAAAATTAAATTCAAGTGTTCTGAGTTTGGAGAGATGACTTCATTGATTTCCCTCTTTGGTAAATGGATCATTTCTTGTGGTTGGATGATTTAAAGACACAATGCAGGAAAGCTTCAACGGAAATGTGTGCATGACATACTGGAAAACGCTATTTGAGTTTTCTTTATGTGTTTGTGAGTGTCATGGCCAAGGTTTCCTTAACATCATGATGAATACATCAATGAATCCACCTCGTTAGGATTGAGAATAAAGACATGATGTGATTAAAAAGTCCCACATATTGTATCGGCCCAAACAAATAGAGATGTGCTGCGAATGAGTCACCCCCTTTAGAAGAGCGCTGAATGGATCAGGTCATCGACCGGCTCCTCATTGACTCGCTCGGCAGAGGGTGTTATTCCTGAAGAAGTTCAATGTGCAGCAGCCATTAAGGGTGTGACAGTGAGTCCATCGTGTACTCCTCCAGAAAAAAAGAAGCTCCTGCTCAAGGAGAAGAAAACTGCATGGTGAAAACTGAGAAACAAAACGGAAAGGGCCACTCTGGGCTCCTGCTTAGCCAAATCTAAATTGAAATACTGCTTGTTTAAAGATTTTTTTCAAAGTTAATATTTTACATAGCTATCTTAAAACAGCCGTTGGAGTTCCTCTGTGAAGATAACCTTCCAACCCGGGCTGGTACCGAGCAGCAGGATGATTTATGGTTTTACACCGAGCCAGGGAGTTGAGAATTCCCCACTATCTCTATGTTGGAGTAAGATGTGAACCGCAGTGATTTATACAACATTTCTTCTCGGAGGGCCTCAATAAATCAAGACATCTAATTTGTACAGGAGTGAAATACGTACAGTACACTCGGCCATTCTGCGTAACACAGCCGTGTGGCTCCTGTGGCTATAAAGAGATTACAATGACATCCTTTACTCGTTGGTGACAGCTAACCCGGACACAGCCTTGATGCTCCTTTAAGAAGGTGTCAATGGCCCCATACCAAATACTTTATGAAGGTGAAAACATTTTCTGACAGCGACTGGAGGGATAAAAAAAAGAAGATTCATTTCAAATGGGACAGTGTGATCCGACCAGTGCCCCCGGAGTACTGGTTTGCATGCAAGGTTCTTTTGAGGGAGATGAAGGCAGCGGCAGCAATCATATATCACAGTCAGGGATTAGTGGCAATAAACATTCATCTCCTCGCCCTGTTCAAAGCGATATTCTAAAGTCAATGGATTAGGGCCGAGCATGCTTGTAATCACTGGTAGGAGATAAAGAGTCACATCTTCAAATGCCTCCAATTAGAGGAGATGTACTACCTGTCAGGCTTTGGGTTGTGTTTTATCATATCATTAATATTCAAGACTTACCAAATCCAACAAACGGTGTGTTTTTGATATAAGCTGCCCCCCCCATGTCTGGACAGTTTTAAGCCGAGCTGAATTCTTGAACGTGTTGACATGTGAACCGAGAATCCCCCGGTGATCGATCATTGGATAATCCGCCCGAAACAAACCGACTTTTTTCAACGACCGCTCAACAAAGAAAAACAAGAGACGCCGTTTCATAATAAATACACACAAGGTTTATCATGTCTGAGCAGTTGATGAATATCACACTCGCAGATAAAAATCCCTCTCGTTATGAAGAAAGAAATAACCACCGAGGAGCCGCGCTCACTCAGGGTTTCTTCTTATTCCTTCCAGTGTTGACACAAAGGCTTTAGAAGATAACCGGCGAGGTCTAATGCACATGTTCTCATTTTGCTTCGATGGGATTTAGGTACACACTTTGACAAATGACACAACGGCTCAGGTGAGGATTCACGAGACGGTGGATTATCAGACAATTACAGTTGCTGCACAAACAACGCTGCGTAGGAACCTTTCAAATTATAGAGTTTAATGTGATGGACGTCTTTATTCCATTACTTTGACTCTCTGAGTGAGTGAAGTTGGGAGATTTATCTTGTTTTATTTTAGTCTGAATAGCTTTCCCATGTTTATTCACATTATTTAAAAACAAAATCCCATCTATAGCACATTGGGAAACATGCTAATTACATTTTTACGTGTGTGTTCTACTTTCACAGACAGAACTCGTATCTGAAGGGGAGACATTTTCGGAATGAATTTGTGGAACAGGTGGAATGGCCGTCCAGCAGTAATGGCTGCATCTGGCGTCTCTGTGTCGAGCAAACTGCCGGAGACTCGGTGCAGATGGAAGCAATGAGGTGTAAGAAGTATTTCTGCTGACAGCACAATTGTCTTCAGGCACGAAGGTGGCAGCAGAGTAATGCTGCATGCAATTCAAAAAATAAACAGGTAGACGTCCTCTGGAAAATAAGGAAAAAACTGACTTTATAGGACGTTTTATGATGTTTGGATTTTGATTATCTTTATAGTTAGCAGCAGGATTGGGAAATGTTCTACATCCAAAAGCTAACAGCTCATGAGGACAGTGGCTAATGAACATTCTAGTGTTTGAGACTCTGAAGACGGGAATTGCAATATCACTAATATGGATATAATCTTTACAGGAGTTTGTGCATTGGGTCTGCAACAAAGTTCAGTTCGGGTTAAAACCCAAAGATAAGCAGCAAAATTCTAACAGTTGAGACCATGCAACTAAAAATTATTTTTCCTTTTTGAAATTGTGACTGTCCGAATGGTTGACAGATGATTTTTCCTGCCAATCAACAAATGCATTAATATGGTAATCTGACCGGCTTGACATTTTGTCGTGAATCGTTGGGGATATTTATGTATTTACATTTTTTCCCTGGCTTCACCCACTTTCCTCTATCACACAACACCACATTTCTACAGTGATGAATAGCTCCCATTAGATACATTATCCTTGTGCGGACCTGCAGTTGGAGGTATCGATTGTTTTGACTAGTGTTTCGTGTAATGCATTCAAGTGCTGGAAGATCTTAAATCAGCAGCGACGTACGGGTATGTCCATTCCACATCCCCACCCCTCCCCCCCCCCCCCCACCAGCACATTAATATAATTGCAGGACCAAGTATGAAAGTTGCAAAAAAAATAAGTTTGAAATCACTGTAAGGCTAAATCAAATTAAATCATAGCAGTTTTACCCTCGAGCAGATGAATAAAAATATAAAAAACACAACATGCTAGAGGGGAAAAGCACAGAGGGTTTTAAAGTGGACAGTGTTCGAGTTGAGATTGACTCAGCTCGCAAATGCAACATGGCATTAAAATCTATTCAATGACCGTTCATTAGTCACTCAAAGAAAACGGAAAAAATCCTCAGGCAGCTCTCACCATCTTAATGTGCTCACTTATGAACAAAGACATTAGTGGACCATTCATATTTGATGTCAGCGGCTTTCTCCCCTTTTCTTTGGGTGATTATTTATTCACATTTGTGTCGTCTCTCCGAGGCCACCTCTCCCCCGAGAGATTGTTTTCCAGGCTGTGATGGAGAGGCGGCCGACAGGGCCATTAGAGGAGCGGTGAGGGGTCTGGAGGTTGGCCACCAGATGCCTGGCCCACGCTCCCAGCCCCTTCCTGCAGGCCACGGCACAGCAGGGGGGCTCTCAAGTGCAGCTAATATAATTGAAGCAAACCTCTATGGCTAATGGACTTGAGATATCAATGCAATTGTTAGTGCAACTCTGTAAAGGTGGACACTGTGGAGGTTACACAGCTGCATGGGAGACGCTGCTGAGCCTTTTTTGAAAATGCACCATAATATTAAATATCTGAGGAAAATGAAAAAGAGGGAAAACTGAATGTTACAAATATTAGTATGTGTGTGTGTGTGTTTACAGGTCAAAGCAAAGATGCAGTGAGTGAATTGTCAAGCAGCAATATATCCTACAAGGACTTTCGTTAAATAAATTCCTAAATTATGTTTCTTAATTAAATCCATGTGTTTCTAACTTGATCTGACGACATCTATTCAGCCGTCAGGTCAGTTTTTAAGAGTTGGGTTCAAATCCAATTTAACAGATAGGCCCCAACAATCTAATCTGAGCATCTGCTAACAGGATATTAAGTTTTTCATGGAGCAGGTTTTTTCTTCCATTTCCAGACGTGAGCGTTTTGGACTTTCAAAGCCCAGAGGGAAGGTTTATTTAGATCCCGGTTATAGTTGAATCTGACAGGGCGATACACAAGGGGGGTTCTCATTCATCACCCAAATGTCCATCGGCACTTTCCTATTAGAGCCTGTCAGGTGGGCTGGACTCATTATTACATCATCATAATGGTGTCATTCCTTGAACTTCATCAGGGTAATTTCTGCCATTTGTCACGCGGAGAGGGAGGAGCCTGTGATGTGTGCATCGGTCCGAGCCTCAAACAGGAAGCACCATGTCCTCAATAATAGAAGATGAAATGATGTATAAATGAGGTTATTTTTATTGTTTTCAAATTGTGACAACTGCTTTATAATCGTGTTCTTTTATCTCGTCTCTAAGAGAATCAATGGATCTGTAATATAGGTCTGAACTACAGTGACAACCAACCATCAAGTATTAATATTGAGGCTCAAGCTCTGTATTCGCACACAGGAGGGTTTTTAAAGCCTGTTTCTGCAACAAACATCCACCGGCTGCTGGTTGTTGTAAATAACTACCTCTCTCAATAAGATTTATATTCACCCAATTAATTACAGTTGAGCTTATGGGCAGCTTCTTCATCCATAAACCATATTGTGATCATTTCCTAACAAAAGAACGATTTGTCGAACTGAACACCACCTTGAATTTTCCATTTCCAATATAAACTAATTTGTTACCTGTGTTTTTATTGGGGAATCGTGTGTAGCAGCCTGAGTTGAATCTCAAATTCATTATCCCACACAAATAATACAAGATCTGCACATCATTTACATGTTCCACCAAATTTGTCTTGACTCACTGGATTCACCGGAGCACAGCTGCCTGTCAACGCTCCTGTCAAACAAACTTTCAATTCAGGCTGAGAGCTAATTTGTTGTGCCACACAAGTTGGATTTTATATCTTGTTGCCTCATTTTGCTTCAATTTGTGTGTTGTTTTTTAACTCACAGCACACTGTTTGTATACATGTCTTTTAAGGTTTACTCAAAATGAACAAACTTTAGAGCATCCTTCACATTAGGCAAAGGCATCAGATCTATTGCAAATATCTGTGTTTGGTTGGTTATAGTTTACACCTTGTGTGTAGATTAATGTATAATGCACACGCACAGTGTGTAATAAAACTGTGGTTGTTCCTCACATTGAAAATATCAATATGTGATTCAGGAATTGAAGGAATATGAGGGGGAACTGTTAAGGTTGGATTAGTAATGTGGTCTATGATCCCTAATAGCCTAGCAAAGAGTAAATGGAGAAAGCGTAGCTGTCACAAAGGGGCCGATATGCCTCTTTGAGCAAATCGACTGTGACAGGAGGCCCTGAAGTGTGCGGGGGGGGGGGGGGGGGGGGACCAGGGTTAGATGCACTCAAAGAACCCATTTAGATATTGGCCCCTGTCACCAAAAACACTTCTGTGCTCTCAAAGAAGAATTAATAATAAATGATGGTAAGTTTCTCCACTTAAAAGGCTGCATGTATTTAAACGCACACACACCTAATACAGCTAATGCATTTCATCCTTCTCACTCCAAAAACATGTCTCTGACGTGTTTTTTTTAAAGAACCGTGTAAAGCTGGTGCATTAAGCTGGAGACGTCGACAATACATCAACAAGGGGGAAATAAAAAGAGCTATTACAATGTTAATGTGTTTTTAACTTGAGGATTCTGTTTTTTGTCCATTATCACTGAATATGTTTCAAAGTGTAGGGAAAGTAAACATGATAATATTATAATGCATAAGGCAATTCTATTCTTAAAGCCACTCTTCATACACAGAGGTAGTTTCAAGAAGCTGCACAGGCACATTAAAAACATCACAGAGGCAAGATTAGAATAAATCAATTAAAAATCTGAAAGCCCGATTTGAAACTATTTTGCAACATGAAAGACTGAAAAAGGCAAAAGGAATCAAAAAGGATGAATCTCTATCAAACTTTAAAAATAGGTTGAGAGGAAAACAACAGAATAAGGAATAAATAAATAAGTCAAACTAATGGCAGATTCTTTAATTTGTGTTTATTTCCAGTTACTGTTATGAATTTTGACTTTCTAGATGTAGTGTCACCTCTGAGAGACGAGACCAGGACAGTGGCTGAAACATGTTCCAGATGGGAAAGTTTCCCCGTGCTTGAACACGTTGACGTGAGCTCATCTGACAGCAGGGACACGCCGAACTGGAGGCTGGTGTTTAAACTTGCCATGGTGACACTGAGAGGATCATTTGAAGGGTGTTAGCTGGTCCGTTGTGGGTTTGCCCACGGCCCCCAGCTGTAACCACCGGTCTCATTTGGAACAGGAAAGACAAACAGCTAGAACACGGAATATCTTTTTAATCGGTCCCAAACTGAAGCCAGTACTCTTGAAATTCACTCTCATCCCAGTATCCTGCTATGATATTTAAGTATAAATGATAAACCATGTCAGACAATTGTTTTAAATTGCTTCTGCAGATGAATATTGGAGACGTGCAGGTGAGGAGACAGGCAGCAGAGCTCCCACCGACTCGGCTCGCTCATGCAGCCATAGTGTAAGCACACCGGCACATTTACAGCATTAGTCACCTCGCTGCTCATGTGTCTGTCTGACGGAGAACCTGCAGAGATGAATGCTGCCGACCCATTTCTGTTCTCGACCCCCTCCGTCTCTCCCGCTCGCCATGACTCTCACCCTTTATAATAAGGTCAGTGGGGATGCAATCATACCAGCATCCATTCAGAGCTACAAAAATAAAGTATGTGTTTGACTCTCAGGTAAATGAAAATTCCCTCGGATCCCTCAAGTCGCATGTATTGCCGAGTTGAGCAGGGAGAGGAGCGGTCGATAATGAGGAGGATCCGGGGAGACGTGGGTGGTGAGTGAGGGCCGGGGTTGAAAGGTGGGGGGATTTTGATGGCTGTGTGTTTTCAGAGCACTCGTAAAGTCTGTTGTTTGAGTAGCTACAGTAAGTGAGAGAGAGTCACGGTCATCTATTAAAAGGTTTTGATTAAAACCTTGATTCATGAGAATGATCTTTTGTTATTGGCTCAGCAGGTCGCTGTGTCGCAGAATCAAGTTGTTCTCTTCAGAATCAGAATCAGAAGGTGTTTATTGCCAAGTAGGTTTACACCCACCTGGAATTTGCTCTGGTTATTGGTGCATACAATGAACATAAAAATATAAAAACACAATAAATACAATACACAAAAGAAAACACTAAAAAAACAATAGTTAAAATAAAAACATATAAAAGATGAAAAAGTGAAATGCATAATGCAAACAGTAGACCAGTGTCAAATTGCAATATGCAATATAATGCAATATAATATAATATAAAATGTGTTAATTTAACTTGAGTCCAAGAGACAGTTTGAGTTGATGACCTCAAGGGGGATGTGGCTCTCACTGTCATTATACACAATACTAAATGCTATTCTTAATAACTCAGGAGATTGTCATCATGTTATTTTAGCTGTCACTGTTTCATGTTAATCACCAGTTCAAGCTTCGCCCTCTGCAAAGTCAAGCACCTGCAATCCTAGAGGAAGAAATCCCTCAACAAACACTGATGACATCCTTCAAACAACGGTTCAACAGAGCCTGTTCAAGTGGATTTAAATAAATGGTTTGAGCACATCGGGTTAGTTCTCTGATTTGTTCCACGCTGATGAACACAAGATCCGGATAATACACAGAGCACACTTAATGGAACCTCTGCTCTCTGGGAATTATCTCGTGAAAACATTTGCGTTGAAGCGGTTTGATTTTCAAACGTCGAGAAGTTTGCAGAGAGAAAGCAAAAGAGGAGAACACGGCAAACAGCAGAGGAGGAAGAGGAGGAAGAGGAGGAAGAAGATGAACCCGGCAGAGTGGGTCCATGATTTACAGCTCGTCCTCAGCTACTTTCAGTTTTCCAGAGGGGTCCTTAGATCCAGAAAGGTCCTGAGCTCATCTGATGGGGAAGCATCGGGACTCCAAGCTATGTTTTATGGCATGTACCAGAGACAGTACATAAAGATGGACGACATGATAGCTTCCTAAAAGTGAAGACAAATCATCCTGATGTCCCCTGGTGTTGGCTGCAGTGCAGGTCATAAACCCTGCCTCCTCCCCGTTGGTGGATGGGACATGGACCAAAATCTAAAAGTATTTGATTCTGTCATTGTAGGAAGTTTTTATCACTATGATGTATTTTCAAGAGTCCATTGTTCCAAAACGTTCAGTTTTAAATTGTTATTATAAAACAACAAACAAGAGTGACAATAAGACACTCCGACATTAAAGATGTTTAACATCTGGTGAGATTTTAAAATGTCCCCTGGAACCTGTGGGATTGTACAACGCTTCCTGTATCCAACAGAAAATAAATAAATATATATCAAAGCATAGAATTGGATATTAGCAATACACAAAGGTCTGCAGCACCAGAAACCATTAAGGCAAGAATAGAAGAACACCTCTGCTTGTCTGTCTTCAGTCCCCTCGGTGATGTGCTAGAGCACTTAACCTGCCAGCAGGGCGCTCGGCGGGGCTTCCACCTGAACACAGGCCCTGTCACGAAAGGGAAGGTCCACAGGGACAGAAAACAAAAGGGCATGGGCACGCAAGGCCAGACACAATCTGTCCACCTCTGCACTTACACGAGTTGACACCAGTGACAGGCAAAGAGGGGTTCATGTTCTATAAGAGTGCTGAGCTCCACAAGAGATCTGCCAGCGGCACGTATAAACATCTGACCACAGCAGTGACTGCTCTGTACTTGTTTGAATGTCTCCCTGCACACACACACACTCACACACACACACATGCACACACTCACTCTTCGGTTATTGTGTGGGTGAATGATTGATGGAAAAAGGGTAGAAGCCAGAGAGTCTTGACAGTAGATATAAGGATTTTTTATTGAGTCCCTTGTACGTATGCCAGACGAATATTCAGTGAGGAAATCAGAGCAGAAGACAAAATGAAGAAAGTCTTTTTGGAGATTAAAACACAAAGGCAAAGCTTGAATGCCCGAGGTGATGAAACTAGCAGCGAGACTGTCCTGGAAAGACTTTAATCTCAATATAAAAGACTAATCTAATGGAAAGAAGATATTTGTCTTCTTTAGATTTCAGCTTTGTTAAAGATTCTGCATGGGGGGGGGGGGGGCGCACACGCTGACACTTATTCCACATAACAATTGCACCTTATTTCAGTAGCATGCACCAAAGCAAAGGGCGGAGAGAGACGGACAACACTCCACATCAAACTTTCCAGAAAACATCGCTTCATCTTCCAAGGACATGACAGGAACGTCGATGCTGCAACAGTGACTTAACCGTCCTGAACCCAGTAAGTGCTCCAACAAATCAAACCGTGTACTGGGAAATCTGTCGTCATACCAGATGGCGGCGGCGACAGTGTTTCTGAGAGAAAAGGCAGAGACGGGCAACCTCGGCTGTCCCTCTCTTTGCCAAGACTGCTGCGGAGAAGGGGACTCTGGGGACGCCTGATGAGGCCATTCAATCGCTGAGGCCGAGGACAGACAATGAGGATCATGTCTGGAGGACAGAAATAGAAAAACTAAAGGAAACAAAAGGAACGAGGGCGGCCCACAGAAGGCCATCTGTGGTTTCCCATAAGCCACGACTGTAAAGATGGCATACACTGCGTCAGATATTAAAACAGTGTTGGGATTCAGCGAGCAGAGAAGGTTAGATGTTCCTCCTCTCACACTCTGTCTGGTGTGGTTGTAAATATCACCTGCGTATACTGTATTTATCAGTATTGCGTTTGTGTATTTGTCATCAAATGTCAAACATTGAGTCTCTGTATATGTACTCTTGTTTGTATGTGTATCTGTATGTTATTTATATGTTTTTAACCACCAACCTTGTTTTACACTCACACACACACACACACACATTCATCCACTTGCTTTTTTCTATCAGCTCAGCCGCCCGGAGCAATTTGGGGTTCAGCAGCCTGGCGTCCACAGTATGTTGGCAGAAAGGTCTCCTCTCGTTTCAGTATCAGGGATTGAACCACCGACCTTAATGGACGATCTGCTCCAGCTCCTGATGGTTTAATCAGGCACATCGCATGCTGGACTTAATGGTAATACTGTGCGTTGTCCAACATTGTTATAGATTCTGCACAGGGCGACTTCAATTCACATTTCAAGCCTGTGTAAGGAAAATGAACCGACTCTTTCTAGCCGCTGCCGGTGGAGGGAGGGGGATGGGGGGGAGGGGCGGTTCAACATTGCACACACATGCAATTTCTGCTGGCAATAAAGGGGGAAGTGGGTGGAGGAGCAGCCACAAACAACCAAGCCACTTTCAAACTGTCAGGAAAGCGTTTTAAATTCAAATGATAGACTCAAAGGCCGGATGGTATTACAGTGAAATGTGTATTAAAGGTGCATCCAGACTTTTTTTCTGAAATGATAAATCGGTGGCGCAGCGTTATGCTACCTGACATTTCTGGCGCTTTGAAGCTTATTGGAAAGTTTCCGGCGAGAGGTGTGAAGCCGCAATATCCGTTAAACTAATAATTGCACTAATTGCAACAACATCAGCAAAAATGTGTCTCCTACTTCACGTCTCCCCGCTGCAGCCGCCTCCTCCTCCTCCGATCCCATCCCCTGGAGGTATGGCAGCCTGGAGTTGACACATAACACTTTTATTTCCCCCCCCCCCCCATGAACGGCATGGTTGAGAAAAAAACCTAATTAGACACAAGACACAAGGAAGACGTGGAAGGACATGGCGTCGCATCATGATGCAAAGTGCTGTAATAATAATTCTGCTTTGTGAAGACGCCGTCTCGGCTTCAGGACACTTTGCTGTATCAGCCTTTTGTGTGCGCTCGCTTGTTGTGCTGTTCTCCCTTTGAAATGACAAGCCGGCACAATGACAGGGAGGCAGTACAGTACAATGGTTAATAATATTAGGATGTTGTTTTCTTCAGCACAGGTGCACGACAATAACCGGGCTGGAAACGAGCCACGGTCTTAAATACGCGTACAGACGTTGTGGGGCTGGACAGGTTGTTGCGTGATTACTTATACCTTCCAGGCGTTGTGTAGTCAAAGGCCCACAAAGCCTTGAGGAATCCCAACACAGTCACTTGGCTCCAATGGTTTCTTTTATAAGCAATTCTGAAAAGCAACTTTATTGAATTTGGTGTCTCTGCTCTCCTAAATTTCAATGATAATTGTGCAGCTTTTGAGAGGTGCAGTAAATTCTCCTTTGTGGATACTTTGCTCGGCTCATCATTCAGTGTGGAGGAGGTGAACGATAGAACTGCACAGAACTGAGAAGTACTTCGACAATGAACACTTCACAAATGTGTACAGCGGTTTTCACACATCCACACCTTTTCATGACTTGGCCTTCACATATGATGAAGCAGGAGATTTTCCTTTCACAACAACAGGGAAACGTACCATTCACACAATTGGTGGAGCCTGAGCAGAGCAGAAGGTTTGTTTGTTTACAGCCTTTATCAGCCACAGCTATTAAATATTGTTGTGTTTCTCAGTTGTCGTCTTTCTTGCCATTTTCTACAACACCTCTTTTTCAGGCTGAGACAGTTGTATACATGTGTTTTATTGTGTATCCCGTGTGTCACATGTTGAAGACCTCATCAACATGAAAATAGCATTATCAAAGGAGAGAGTGTTAATTGATGGAAAATTGAATTAGAACAATTGTTTAGTCAATCAACAGTAAATCAGACTTACTTGACCATCCAGGTACATTCAGTGACCCATTTGAGTTTCTTATCCCGAGCTGGGTCATTGATCGACTGGACTGGACCGAGCTCTGCCCCCCCCCCCCGCTGCTGCTGTTGTGATTCTGTCAGACGGGCCAGGATTAACTGCTCAGATGATTGAAAAATAATTGGCGATGAAGTGATATTGAAAGTAATCATTACTTGCAGCCCTACTTTTGTTATACCATAAAAACAAATTCACTAATCCATGTTGGGCCAAACGGCAACAAAGCACAAGCACGCTGCGTTAACATTAGCTTACACATGCACATTTTTTGCCATTCGGGACAAATATTAGGCGAATAAAGGCACTATGCAAACACAATGCAATTTCCATTCTTCGTGAGTCAAACGGTTAGAATTGATCCCCCTGTGTGGATTTTGCAGGGCAGCATATTGGAGGGCACGGAGCCTTAATGGGATGGACGAGGCGAGAGGATCTTGGCCGAGCTTCAGACAAAGGAGAGAAAGCTGGAGGGGTTGTAATTGTGCAGCCAAGTCTGATTCATCAACTTTTTACAGTTCAAATAAAAGTGTGTGCGGCTTGCCAGCTTGATTATCAGATGGCTCCCGCTGCATTAGAGAAGATGACATGCTATATTTTCCTCTGATGTCTCCGCGCTGCCTGGGAACCACTGGTCTTTTGAAGATGGGATTAAAGTGCACTCTGTGTCATGGCCGGCAAATATATATTTACTATTAACTATAAGCCGAGGCCCACTTTTCCATAGGCTCCTGATTGGAGCTGAAGTGCTTTTGGTTTTTTAGTTCAAGTGCTTCCAGTGTTTGACAGTCGCTCGTGAATCTTTCTTTTATGTGTAACTCTGGACATTTAAGAGCAAATTAATATCCAAATAACTATCAACCCTTTTGCTTAGTGCTCAAAATGTCGTGTTCAACACAATGTAATTATTCAAAGTAAATTATGTTATATTATATGCCAAATTGGCATTACTGAATTGCTGCAAAATGTTGTATCAGCACTTTAATTAATTTTCTCAGTGTATTGAAATAGTATTATGCAATTTCAGGTTTTGATTAACAGACACATCACTTCAGGTTTAATTGTCATGTTGTGATGATGATATACAAACACACGTTAAGAAGGAGCAGCACATGCATGAGTTTCTGTTTTCTTTGTTCTACACACACTGAAGTTAATCTCTATAAGCTTTTACCTACTTTGAAGTAAATCTCTATAAGCTTTTACCTACTTAAAAAGAACGTATTCCAAACACAGGAGTGAGATGAATGTGGCTTTACGGATACGAGGTAAACACGAGCCTCTTTCTCCATCTTGTGACAGTTCTGCTGCAGCAGCAACCTGGAAGCGATACAAGGTTCTTAAAGCACATGTCTTGGTGGGGAACACGGCCACGTATTGGCTTTTTGTGACTGAACATTAACTGGGAATATTGACTTGGTTAACGACTGTTTATAAGTGAGTAAAAAGGCCCGAGAGGCATTTAGTGTAATAAACTGGACGAAAGGTATGAAGATAGATAATGCACTCGCACACGTACACACAGCGATGGTGGTATCTTCTTTTACTTAAGTGCTCTCAATGTTTGTGTCTTCAGTTTTTAAAACAGTTACCCTCGCGACTGGAAGATAGTTGAAGTGCCTCTGAAGCGCTGAAGGTTGAATAGAAGAGGATTCTTAGCTCCTGCTCAGAGCATCGTATTAAAACTCTGCACTATGTGGTTGTGTGTTCGTTTCTCCACAGGCTCCCACACCGAACACAGTGGGGACCTGGAAATCACAGGCCTGAAACCCCTGCTTGTCCAGAGAAGGTCATGGAGCGGAGAGTGTATGAGCTCCAAAGGCAGGCTACCTTGAATAGATGAATCCCAAGTACAAAGTTGGGTTATATTTCGGTCTATTTTGCAAAAAGGACAAGGAAATAAAAGTTCAAAATGATGATTTCAGTTATCCTGCATAAAAAGGTTGATAAACAATGTGGACCTGCTATACATAAAGAAACAGACCAAATCGTTGTATCATGTTTTATCTGTTTGCACATTAGCTCAAATGGAAATAACTCTGATTCTGTACGAGGGAGCTGGCAGGGCGAAATCTGTTTAATGTCCAGTTTGATTGATTTAATTGATTCGGACATTTGTGTCTCACATACAGCTCCTCTGGGTAATGTCTGGAGAAGTTCAGGGCTGCAGTAGATATCTGAAAGCTGTCTGTCTGTCACAAAGAGGACAGCCCCCGCCTGGCTCGTAACAAACTACCGCTCGGCCTCCCTGCCGCTCAGGACAGGGTGGATGCAGAGAGGAGGCGTGTCTCCCAGCAGCAGGGGACGATTGGTGACCAGCTCCTACGGCAGGTCGGTCAAAAGAATTACCTACATTTGTCACAAGGTTGTTTATACAATCATATAACCGTTCCCTTCAATTCGTTTTCTAAGAGCGATGGGTAAACACAACTCTCCGCTGGCCGAGCGATGATTCTACTTCAGTCAATGACGAAGCTCTCAGGAGAAGAACGGTCTCGCTTGACAATGAACTTACTCAATCGTTGACGTTTGTGGATGTAGAGCCCGACCTTGACTGGTGCAGCCAACAAGTGCTTAACTGTGTGAGAGAAACCTTACGTGGATGAGCTGTGCTCCAATGGAAGGGGAGGCTAAAGCTCATTCTCTTTTATACAGTAAATTGAAATTATTCTTATGAGCCAAAGTTTGTAATCATTGTAAAAATAGATTTACGTGTACATATTGCATTAAATGACAATATACATCCATTAGAACATCTTAATCAGTGCCATTGTGTAGACACTGCACTTAACAGTTTACCACACGCTTGTAAACACCATGTAAAGAACTCCCATCATGTTCATTATTTGTGTATGGAAGATAATCCCATTATACTGGTGTTAGAGCGCTCCCTGTGAACCAAAACCATTTGACAATTGAGTGAATGAGCATCACACTATGCTTCACTAATTGAAGTCCAACCAACTCCACTTGTGGCAAACCAATCACAGGAAAACAACGGGAACAACAGCGTGGCCGTTGTGACTCCGGCGGCACAGGAGAGCAGGCGCCACTATCCTGTCACCTTAATCATTGCAGGACAAGCGCGACTGGTACCAGCACACCAACGGTCCCCGGCCTCAGCAGCTCATTAGAAAGAGGCCCAGTGGAGCTCGTTAGAGGATGAGGGGAGACGCAGTAAATAAGGTTAATTGGCCGATCTGTCAGACCCAGGAAGATGCTCGCGCTGACACGAAACCACCGGAACATGATTTCACCCTTTGTGCCCCCCCCCCTCCCTGTCCCCTCCTGTTTGCGTTCATTACAGTTTTTTTGAGCGTGGAGACTTGGACCCAAGTGAGCAATGGTAAAACCACAAGTGATGGAGGGGGAATCAACCTGAGAGTTTCCACTCTGTACGACAGCACTGTGTCACTTCCAGTTAAACACACACTGTTGTTTTGGAACATGCAGTAGAAGATGTGTGTGCTTTTGAACTGGTTAGTGTGGAGAAGTAGGCTGCAGATACTATATGTGCATATGTTACCAGTATGAAGGTTTGCATATTCATTTTTTATAACCAGATTTTGCAAAACCAATTTTGTATTTAGTGAAATACTGTAGATGCCGTGAGGAATTGATACCATTATGAATTAAGCCCTCTTACCTGCTTTAGACCTCGAACACAACTCACTGAGCAGAAGCACTTGAAAGAAATAGCCTCGGTGTTAATGAGACTGATACGACAATTACTTCCAAGGGTAACTCATTAGTTCTGAGTGAAAAGAGAGGACAGGAGAGAGAGGGCTGGACGGTTTAATATGCATGACATTAGGATGCTCTGGATTCTCTCTTCCTCCTGCTCCCATTTGTTTTTAACAATCTCCATTGCATGAGTCAGGCATTGTAACGGCTAATGGAGGCTATAGTTTGGGTTTCCCTTGCATGCCATCTGGATTTTTGGCTGCTCCCGTTAAATGACAAAAGACGTTTAATTAAAGGTCCTGTCATGTGGGAAATGGATCTATCCTCACGTTCACTGAGCCAATCACAGCCCTGCGAGGGGAAAGTCAAATCCAAGCGGAGGCTGCCGCTCGTGTGTCTTGATTTCAGAGGAACACTGAGGGAATTCAGCATTATGGATTGATCTATAAAAGCAAAAGAGGAAAGAAAAATCATTTGAGATTACTATCCCTGATGTGGAATAAAAAACTCCCATAAAATGTACCTGTGTGCATTTTCTCGAAGACCTGGAACCTAAAATAAGTTTACAGTACTTTTCTCAATAATAAATCTGTCCTGTGCCACCCTCACGGCATGGAATCAGCTCCTAGCTTTAATTGGATAAAGAAAGAAAAGCAAACACATTAAGCTCAAAGAAGTATTATAGGGTTAGAATCCCCCCCGAAGATTTTCAGAACTCTTCTGCAACACTTTCCCGACTTTTTGGTTTGGTTTCACATTTTAACCCTTTTCCCCAAAAAGTGTGAAACTGTTTCTAAGAGCAGTGACTGAAGAGGAGAAACTTTAACTATAAGTTCAACTCCATTATCTCTATATATCCTCCTGTATCCATACTAACTAAAGTTTGTTGTGTTATTTACCCCCGCTGAGTCATTTCCATTGTTGAGATATATAATTCTGTTGAGGCGCTCCTATAAACAAACAATAAAATGAGCTATGTTAATGGTATGGTAATGATGTCATATTTATATTTCCCTGAAAGCTAACATCTAGGTTCTTACAGGGAACTCTGGAAAGGTTTCATTAAATGAGGACCATACAGTAAGTAGCCATGTCCTACTTATGATAATCAAACTAATGTATTCTCAGATATATGCTCGCAAATTATATACTGGAGCTTGAAAGACAAATAAAGATTTTCCTCATTTTTAATTCATTTTTTGATGCTGCATTGGCCCAGAGTGTAGATCTGAGTCCCTCGCTGGTCCCATGCTACATGTTCAAAAGGAAATCCAAAGTATGTGCTCGATTTCCTGTTTAAAAAATAATAAAAAAATCAGACCGAGACTTAATTATTGAAAAGAATGGAAAAAACTACATTTTCTGAATTTTAACGCCAGCTTTAAGGCATGCTCCCGATTCTCGAGGAATAATTAGAACAGGTAAGATACCGACGCAGTCATTTTACTTTCCACGAGTCGGGAGCCAGGACTATGGATTTCCCCATTAGCTGATGTGGCTTTGATGTTAATTTATACAGCTGGAATCTGCTCGTCTCCTCCGAGTAGAAATAGATTTTGAACCGATGATCAAAGCGCCCTGAAGAGTCCTCTCTCTCTCACCTTCTAGTGTCTAATCCGTCTGTATTTAAGGAGTCTGTGTAGAACAAAACAGTCGGTCGCGTTATAAACTTCATTTTCGACCTGTGGGGACTTTAAACTTGGGAGAGATGTTCTCGGATCAAGTGTGAGACCACTGAGAGAAAAGCTTAATGTTGGTTTAATGTAAAAAAAGAAAACAAAGCATGCATATCGAGTAAAAACACTCTTTCCACTTCATTGCACATCAATACATTGGACGTCTTATTGTGATATGAAATATACATCCACAAGCAGATCGTATACTTTGACCCGTCGTGTCCTAAAGATTCTTTCCCCTTGGAAATGACGAGTCCCGCCCCAATTAAAACGAGTGATTCACGAGTCAGAATGAAGGTTTGAGACTTGTAGTTAATTTATGTCACCGCAGCACATACAGCCGCTCATAGCAGATCCGCTCACCTCCTATAGGACCTTAGTGTTTTAACGCCTCCCATTATGTTGTATAGAAATAATGAACCTGGCTAAATGTGCCTCGTCCCAGATCCCAGGCTAAATCATTTTTTAATCAAGTGAGTGCGCTCTCTAATAAACACTTGTGCTGAGAAGTGCGAGACTGTGTGTGACCCTCGGGTGCCGATGTGTCTGCCGGTGCTTTTATTTATGCAGCTATCTCATGATCACGCCCCGATAAATCCTAGGTTAAACTTAGGAGGCAGTCATGTTGAAAAGACTTAACTGTCACCTGACAGCGGGCAGGGAAGACTTTATGAGCTTGAGGAACAAAACCATATAAAATACCCCATCGTTTAATGACTAGTGGATTAAGAGGGATGCATCAATAGGGCTATTAAGACTCCCCCAAGGCAGACACTGCATGACTGATCATAAATCAATAGTTTGCCATAAATTGGCTATACTAAATACTTGGGTATCAGGACGGTGCAATGCCACTTTGGATGTTTGGCCTAAAGTGCTTTAAAGGGAAAAACAAGATAAGCCGCCATTACTTCGGCAAATGTCACGAGTGGAGACAACTTGCAGCTAATGTCAGGAGCACAAACTGAATATTCCCTGAGGCAGTGTTCAAAAAGGCTGGAATTTATTACAACAAGTTATACTTGATTTATTGTGATAATTCACAACTCATGAAGAAGTTCTACTCCCAAATACCACGTATGAACAATCAGAGTACTTGCTAAAATTCACAGCTCGCTGCTAAAACACGAGTGACACAGTAAACTTTGTATTTTCAGAACTTGAATTTACATTTTAGACCGTGAAGTAGTTCAATGATCTCAGCCCTCGGGTGGAATCACAAAGATAACACTGAGCTGACAACCCGTCACCGTCCTCCTGCTTCCCTTCAGCACCATCTCCTTTTCAAAAGGTCAAATCCAAAAGGTGTAAGAATACGTCTAAGCTGGTTAAACGACAGGAAGGCAGTTGGGTCAAATGTGTCAGGTTCAGGGACACACTGTAAAAAGAGGCTTCTGTCAGTTTCACACCCACGTTAAATATTGCCAGCATTCCTGTGTGGAGTGCCTGGCCGCCCACCCAGCTGATGACACAACACAGAATCTGAATCGAGTATTAGCTTCTATTTGGGAGCAAATTGTCCGTGAGAAGGTTCAAAGTGTTGAGTGGCAGCAAAGCAAAGAGAGAGCAGATAAAAGCTTTAAAATATGCAGAGAGGAGTTCTCACAAACTGGATCCGAAAAAAATGCTGATGATCAATGAGGCGACCGACTCGTCGTCTCCAGCAGAACGCGGGGGGGCGGATTAGAAGAGGAATTCAACAAAAGAACCGTTAATATAAAACATTTTTTATGTTACAAAACCCCAAACTTTAAAAAATGTCAACTCCTTAAATTGTTCTATTATCCATAAAGATGTCAATATAGTTCCCGAGAGTCGTGAATGAGAATTTATTAAATAAACGGCAATAAATGTGATTAATTCTAAAGCTATTTTATCCAAATATAACTGAAATAACCACCGCAGAGGCGTGAGAAGTTATTCCTGTGACTGTGTGACACTGAGGTGCAAGAAGTGAAAGTGTCACATTACTGTAAATTTCCTTCTCATGCACCGGCTGCTGCAGATCGTCTCCACCATTGAGATGCATGGGGCTCGGTAGCTGGAAGAGAGCAGAGGCTGGCTGCAGCTCTCGCCACTGTTTTCCAGTCAGCCTCAAATGGAACACCCTCATGCTATTCATCATGCGCTGCTCAATTATGAATGTCTGAAACTTGAACGTGCCGCAGTAATATATTTGCAGGGGATAAGGGGAAGGAAGGAGCTGGGCTCACAAAGCCGGAGCAAGTCATCCCGCTATTGGGAAAAACCGCAGAATGGATTCTTTGGGAAGTCGACTTTGAAATGAAACACTTTCTCATCTCTGAAAGATGGTCCCATTCAGGGCAAATACAAATCACACTCCTCCACGTTATCTCCTGTTATTCATTTAACGCTGCTCAGGGATGTATGCAAGAATACCATGAAGGGCTGCTCTGCCAGAGGGGGCGACTGATAACGCATTTAAAAGCAGATGCATTATGGTATGCACTGCCCCTCTGGTTCATTTTTCCTTTTGATGCCTTAATATATGGCTAAATAATCAGGGCAGACTTATCATTCCAGTCATTGTCCTCTTGCAGGCCTCACTAATAACAGAGAGTCAGCCAAAGCCACTGGGGTTCCAGACTTAATTACTCAGGCTCTCTTTGTCTAAAGCAGCTCAATAGAAGATCTAAAGCAGCCTTAGATGTGTCTGATCTGATCTTCTAACTGTGATGAGATTTCACTTCCTTTATGGCTCTAATTACTGAAATTAGATCTCCAGCAGAGAAGTCTACTGTATGGAGCTGCAGCAGGAAGGAGCTTTATCTCTGTAGCCGGAGCCAAGTCTCTTTGTGTTCCTCGCCTCTTTTGGAATGCGCCCAGCACCTCAGACGTACGGTTTCTAAGACGGAGCCTCGGTCCTAAAACAATATGTCAAATGATGTTAAAATAATGCGTCTTTTTCCTTTTTTAAATTCTATCATTGCTCTCTTTCTGCAGCGTCCCTTTAGCTCCTAACTGGCCCCACTTTTAAATATGAATAATAAAGGGAAGGGTCTGATACTTGGAAGTGAACAGCTGTAGTAGTCCTTGACCCCAGGTTGCAGAACCTTGCCATAAGCTTAATCATGGGCTCTCGTTATCGAGTACATACATAATTAAAATCTAAAAAACTCCTGCTTCAGAACAGGTTTGTCCTTGGAGGTTTAACATTTTAATAAGATACTCAGAGGGCCAATCAGGGTCCTGCTCCCTTGCTGGTTTATTTTTAAGACTGATGGAACATTTCATCCCAGGATTTTATTACCTCTGCCAAAGAGGGTAATGTTTCTGCTCATGTCTGTTTGTTGGTTGGTTTGTTTATTTGTTTGTGAGGATCATTTTTGCACAGATCCTGCAGGAACGTCATCATAATTTGCTGATAAGAGGTGTTGAGCTGAGAAGGAACTCGTTAAATCTTAGAGCAGAAGCAACTCGATCCAGGAAACGTATTTTTCACCATCTTTAAAATTTTTGACATTTTCATTGACCTGGTAATAATCCAGTGATTTTGATGAATCTTTAATATTTAGTGGACTGATGTATATGAGCATTGTGATGCAGCTTGACTGAGTTTAAGGGGACTGTTGGGCCTCGGTGGAGGTGAAGACTACAATTAAATATATTTCAACATTTCAGCAGTTTATTAGTCACTATTTTTGGTTTTATAATATTCTTAGGGTTGATATGAGAAACCACAGTTTCACTTTCAGTTTTGAATAAGTCCACAATGAGTCTGCTCATTTTGCTGGAGCTGATTCAAGGGTTATTTGTTCCTTTATTGGAATTTCAAATGTAAAGCACCGCAGGCACTTGAGAAAACAGCTCCCAGCTTTGCCGTCAGCACCAACACGTTAATTTATTAAAGACTCTCTTATGCACAATCAAACCTACAGTTCTCTGCTCATTGTTAAACGCAGCCGCACCGACATCAGATGCTGTAAATCTGCGGTTTATGTTTTCTGTGTAAAATTGAAGTAAGTCCAACCTCCAGAAAGACTGGGAACTCCAGGGGTTTGATGGTGCTGATGTGGGGGGGATGGATGGCATCCTCTGACTCAGAACACATCCTGTTGTTGTGTAATCGAGTCCTTGGGCTCACGGTTCAACATCTGGGCCCACAAGTCACCTGAGCCCCTTTCTCTCTCATTCAGGCTTCCTTTGGTCCCCATGCTCTACTTCAAATAATCCCAACTATCCCTTTAAAAATCCATATTGATTCTGAGTTCATCTTAAACGCTGATACATTTTTAAAAAACTTTCTTCCAAAAATCAGGCCGAAAAAAAAACCTATTTCATTACGTGATAATTGATTAAAAGCTGCTTTCTACAGTTCACAGATTCCTCCAAGCTGCTATCCAGAGTCATTATTCACAGACACAGTTGATTCAGCTGTGGCGATGCTCCAATGGGAGTCATGGCATGTTCGGAGCCTGAAAAGAGTTTGTTTCAACTATAGATGGTTTTCTTTATTACTTCGGTTTCTGTTGGAAGGTAAACAGTGGGAGTGAAGCGTCGGCGGCAGCATACAAACCCACTGAGACACCTGTACAGGATTCTTGGTCGTCCTCCAAAAGGACACCATTAAACAGTTTACGAGGGGCCAAGGAGGCGGCTGGCATAAATTAACCTAAGGAGTAATGACAGTTAATAACGGCCGTAAAATTAAGTAAACCAACATTTAGGTTTCTTATTGGGGTTGTATACATAATGAAATTAAAATACCATCACAGAATGTGGAGGAGCCGACATGAGGAGCGAGGAGATGTACGTGTGTGCATTGAGAATATTCAAATCAATCACGTGGGGGGGTTTTCAACTGCAGCCTTCAGGGGACAATTTGTCTCCTTGTTCTGCTTTGTTAAGAGAGAAAATAACAACCGAGTACAAGATTTATTTATTTATCTATTCACGGCTATGCTGTAGCATATTTGCAATAAAAAAGTGTCATTGATGTATATTTACCACAGCTGACTTACCACTCTGGAAAGCAATAATGTCTTCCACAGTGAAACAATTCTGAAAATTGATGGTATCAATATTAGACTACTTTTTCCCCTTCCCTCCGGTACTGAGTCGATTCTATTCTCTACTGAACAAACACTGTGGGTATGAAATAATAAGTGTTCCTGGTGAAGAGGTATCACAGGTAACTACGAGGCTCTTGGTCCAAATGCAGCTTAAACTTCACTTCAGCTCTATTTGCCAACATGATCCACATCTGGTAACACCCCCTCCGTGACACCCTTGTTTGAAAAGAATAATCTCTAAAAGAAGTAATACATAAATAAAATGCAATTAAAAAAGTAGAAATCATAAATATGACCATTATAAACCTTGTGAATGAAATATATAAGAATATAATATAAAAATAGCTCCCATTAATTCAAACGTAAATAATCAGTAATTATTATAAAGTTCCACACCATGTGCACATTCTGCCTTATTTTAGCTCTGCCATTAAAAGACAAGTGTTTTCATGAACTGGCTCTTTGAATGCAAGTCAATTATTTTTGAAAGTATGTTGTCAAACCCTAAATATGATTAATTCCGTACAACAGAAGCACATCTGGCAAAGGTTGGCGTTCAAGCGTTTAATCAGGATTTATTAAGTTTTGTGCTCTCAGAATTAATTGACAGGAGACAATAAACCCTGTTGCTCTCTTGTGTCTCTGCAGCTTCAGAATTGATTCTTTGTTTCATTGGAAATAAACCAACCAGTGAAGGATATGTGGTTAACCATGAGTCAGTCAGTCAGTGAGAACCAGCAGAGAACTGCACCGCCACCATTTGACTTGTGCTCGACCAAGAAAGAAGCAATCACAGGGACCATGTGGGGCAGCGAGCTTTCTACGTAACGAGCATGATTGCCTCAAACCCCCGACAGCAAATAGGCTGCGCGAGGAAAAACCAGCAGGCAAAGTGACAGTCTGTTGAAAACCCGGCTTTAGCCAAAAAAAAAACGTATTTGTTGCTATGTATTTATTGCCCATATGTGACTGAGTGATATGAACTTTTTCAGACCGAGGCACTCGTTATTTTTGTTGTGTTGCAGATAAAGCGTGAGTGCTGCTGACACCGGGTGTCCAGCAGAATGCAGGAGGTAAAACCCAGTCGACAGAAACACCTTGTTTTTGGGGTTGTTGTTTTTGAAATTTGTTTTTCTGCAGCAAACAGAAATAAAAGTACTATTAGACAACAGTAGTCTTTACTTTTGTTATATGCAGCCTTCTACGTATAATACTAACTACACAAATCCTCACATTGTAATAGAAGACGGAATAATTACAAAAAGCAAACGCACAACATTTAGAAAGTATTTTCATCTGGCTGGAGAGATTTTTTGGGGACATTTGAACCCAAAATGACAGGTTTTTAAATGAGTCGTGCGGCTAATGAACCACTTGCACTGGTTCATTGTGATCACAGTGAACTTTAGAAACTTTCTCCGCAGCACTCCGTGACTTCCGAGTGTCACTAACACGACAGGGCCACAGATAATGCCCTGTCTTCTTAAACACTCCCCGTCCAATATGACTCCACTTTGAAGTCCAGTCAGGGGATCAAGCAGAACATTTTAAGTAGTTAATCCCTCGTTTTTTAGTCAAACGCACAGTATCCACTTGATATTTACCGCTGAGAGGTTGCTAATTGTCCCTCTCACCACTTCAAACCTAAAGCACCATATTGATTCTTTACCTAAGGAGATCTTTGAGTTCCAGAAGCGAGTGGGGTTGAATAAATGTTTCAAATGATATAACTAGCAAACCTAACGCAGGGAAAACAGCGATCTGGTTTTTCTCTAAGTTACCGCAAGGGCATGGTGCGTAAGTCGGGTTGTTTAATTAAATTTGCTGTCCGTAAAGTTTTTGAGGAACATTATGCAAATAAGATTTTAATTATTGCCCATTTCAAGTGTTGCCCGAACTCTTGTCTCAGAGGGAACAGAACGCCTTCAGCAATCCACTGTGTTTTCCCGCGGCCGCATTTCCTCCCATAAAACAGCAGAACTTAGAAAAAGAAAGAAATTAATTAGTTCCAGTTCATCACTACTGCAGAAACTTCCCCTCACTTATGACTGTCTCGTCGACCGAGAACAGCTTTAAGTCACTTTAACACCCACTGGCTCAGTGAACCTCCGACACACGCATCCATTTTGCCTCGTTCATAGTTTATTTATTCACTTTTATTTTCTCCAACATACATTTCACTCCGTGTGTTTATATATATCGTGTCATGAAATGTGGGGACTTTATTTAATTCAATATTTTGCTTTTTACAAACATAATAAAAACATTTAGCTTGTACAAAATATGAAAAGACGCTTCCTGTCATATTCCCGTCGACTCACATTTGTGTTTGCCTGATGCTTACAAGGAGTTTTTGTGTCTTGTTGCAGTTTTGCATTAATCAATTTGACATGTTTCCACGCAGCCACAATGAGATTTCAAGCATCGCCTGCGCTGAATGCTTCCCCCCCCCCCCCCCGTAATATGGCAGATGTGTGGGCAGATGCCTCGGATGCATCCATAGACCACAATCTCTGGTCAATTCGAGGAACATGGAAGCCACTCACGCCTGAAATTATACAGTTCAGGGGGGCACCGATCGTGGCTGCTCACCTAGAAAGTCAAATATTGGCAAAAGCCGCCATCCCAGTTTAAGGGAATTACTCATCTGAGGGGGGGATTTGAAGTTAAAACAGGGGATGCGTAGGCTCTCATGACTGGGACCTTGATCAAATATTGATTGTGTGGCACAGTGGGGAAGGTGAAAGTGCTGAGAAATCCCTGAATCCATACTGTGGAGTTTGTGAGACGTGGGCCTCCATTATTTAATTATCATTTTCTTGAGTGAAATCAACTCTGTGGTCCGGCCCCTGACAGCCCCCCCCCTCGAAAAGAATCAACCGGAGGAAGCACCGACTTTAATTTGCAACATTTTTCCGCCTTTTCTTTCATTTGCGCATTACTGGTTCACCCTGGAAGCACAGTGGATTGATTCCCTTTACGGTGAAGAACACAGACCCATCCGGGCGTGAGTAATAGGTGTCGATATTGGGATTCATCACCTGAGACACGGTGTAATGTGTAAGATAATGCCTACTTTCGAAATGCTAAAGCAACAGCTGAAGGGAGCTTGGAATTCAAATCACAGCACTTTATTGTTAGTGAAGGTCGACACGCCTCGTTATATTAGTGGAATCCCATGGGTTGTATGTGGAAATATTCCCTAAATTTTAAAGCCACTAAGAATGTAAGTCCTCTTATGTGAGACCCCTCGATGGTAGAGAAGTATCACTTTATTTAGAAAAGGTGTTTGTGTTCATTTTGAGCTCAATCCTCCGGACCCACTAACTCACAGCTGGCTCTCGCACACATTTTTTAAATCTGTGCTTTTGGGATCGAGCCTCAAACTTAGATTTACCAAAATTGTCACAGCTAAGCCCAAGTAGGACTATTATGAAACATTACTGTCATGCTCTTTTTCCGGGCCACGCCTACAAACTCAGAGACTTATTCGGGGTAAACCGGCGATTACACTGCCTGCATGTTTTCACTCCACAACAGATGGACAGCAAATGGGTCTGTTTCTCCCTTTGATGACACTCAAGCAAAACAGGATTTATGTCTCATCAGATCAGGGGAATATGTGGAAGAGGAAAAAACCAAGTGAGCTCCAGCTAACAAGGCTGAAGAGCGGCAGGAGCTCTCTCTGATGGAACATACTCTAAACCAACTGTTTGTCTTGAAACCTCCAGAAATACATCTCTTTTATTTAAGGTTGGCATGAACGAGACACAGATTCCCACAATTAACATGTTTTGTAGTCTCATTGTGTGTGTCTGTGTGTGTCTGTGTGTGAAGCGTAAGTGTGCCAGATAAATATATCAACAGAAGTGAGCCTTAAGCCCGGCTCTCGTGGGGCCTTCGTTATGTGGGGACCTCAGGTAATTAATGAACTATCCACAACCTCTGTGGTTTGTGAATCACACAATTGCATAATAAAATGAATTTAAAACCAACCTGGATAAAAGAAAGTTTTATCTTTTTTTTGATTCCACATGAGAAAATGTCTCCTTTGTCCTGGAAACATATTCAGTTTATGGCCACACTGTTTTATGTAGAACAAACACAATGTGCAGGATAAGCAACATGTTTAACGTTGCATTAAATCAGATTCAAGGCATTTTACATTATTCATTTCTTACTTAAAGACATGTCAGATATATATTTATTTAAAATTTAACAAACCCCAAGGTTTATACAGGTTAAAGAATACTCTCACAAAGAAAGTGTGTATTTTATTTCTCAGATCTCGCAGGATTCTAGCTGCAGATGAAATTTATGTTTCAGAAATCTCTGTATTTTTGCAAAAGAATACAACACAAGGTAGGTATAGTATAACATGACCTGTGACGTGTAAATACACAGGAGACGCAATTCATTTTAATACCAATTGTTTAATAAGGGAAAGAGCTTAGTGACCAGTATCATGCAGGAAAACATCAGCTACTACTTTACTTCTTTGTAGCGGATGAAGGTTTAGTGTTCAAATATCTTCAATCAAAACAAAGGTCAAGGGAATGAAACCCAATAAAACAATGATAATATCTCAAGGCAACTTTGGAGAATCTCTATACTAATACCATCAAATATCAACTTCTGTGTGGAAGTGTGTCACTTGAGTCCAAGCTTGAAATCAGCTGTCACTCCACCTCCAGTAGAAAAAGTAATACCCACCTCCTCCAGGAATTCTGGATCGTCTTCAAAGAGGAAGACGTTTCCACCGGCTCACTACACTTACTGCAGTTTATGAAATATCTTCACCCAAAAGGCTCAGATGTCCATCCTGCACTTCCTGTGAACTGAGCCCTGAAAGACTAAATGCATGAAACAGATAAATAAGTAAACACACACTCAGCTTTATATTCTCGGCCTGTGCACGCCCACCTCCTTTCACATTGTTGGGACGAGCTTCAAACAAGGTGAAAAAAGAGATTCCCTTCCAGACTTCAAAAGTGCATCTGATATCTCAAGCTGGACATTTGGCGCATAAATAAAAGATTGTGTGATTTTAGTATTTAAAAAATGAATGGATGTCTTTTCTTCGAGGACCGCTTCCCTCCTCATCCCCTTCATGTGCAAGCGGGCGGAAACCAAAAAGAAAGCACGGGTGTGAAAAGGGGGAAATTGTCATAACTGCACAAACTGTTCCTCTGTATTTCAAATTTTATTTTATTATTTCTAAGCCCTCCTCTGTTTTATGCTATGGGAAATGCAAGGCCTTTGCTTCCACTGCCATGAAAGGGGAAGGTGATCAAAGGGCAGTAATGGTCGTCTCATGAGAAGCCCCTCGTTCACTATGCACATATAAAAGTGGGTGGTCCACCGTTGAGCTGCATTCCAATCAAACCCCACAGCTACTGTGAGCTACTGCTTCTTTCCATGTTCCTATTTCAACCCTGCGTCCATCCGAGTCCTCTTCAGAGAAGCAATCACACGCAACAGGCCGTGTTCCGCTGAGCGGGGGGGCGAGCTGTTCCCTGTTGTTTGCAGGTAACTGATGAGCGGTCATCAGTGGAACCAGGTGCGAGGAGCCGGACCGCCCGAGGAGCGAATCGCCGCAACATTATGCAAATCAGCACACGCCTGAAAAAAGAGCATTCATAACACCAAAGACCTGTGTGGACACAACACAGCTTTTCCTGTAAGATTTAAAAGACTTATGATTTCAATACATCGTGAAGGGGATGCCTTTCTGGTTATAGTGCAGGGATTTACACAGCAGCCAGCGAGAGGGGGAAATCAGGCAGCTGGGGGGGGGTGGGTTGAGGGGTTTTACGCTGGGAGAAAAATGTTGACCATAAAAACCCAAATTTGGTAGCGTTTGGTGTCATATATACTTAATATTTGCATATTTTAATGGGCTTGTGTACCTGGTTGTAAAGATGGAGTGGATTCTTGTAAAGTAGAATGAGGGCTCTCGTGTGCTTTGGGCTACATAGTCTGTAAACAGCTATTAATATTTAAACCACGAAGGTCCAAGAGAAATATTACATCTTTATATCTTTATTATTCATTTTGTTTATCTATTGTTACCTTCACTATCACAAAACTATCAATCGTCAAACTACGTTAATACTTTGTTTAATGGGCTTGGACAAGAAACAGTTATTAAAGATTCAGTGCAATTAGATTCTGGGTTCAAACCCCAGTTTGCTCTGTAGTCTTCTGTGAGTCACCCAGTGTCGGCTGGGATTGGCTCCAGTCCCCCAGTGACCCTGAGAGAAGGAGCGGTGCAGCTGATGGATTGATGTTCTGTTTGGCCTATAGCCCCCTTGTTAAAAGAAATACAGAGAAGGAGAACATTTACATTCTGGTGCATGAATGTTCACCAAAGGCAAATTTCTCAATTTTATCGTTCCTTTTCTCCCTTGGACTCGTGCATTATTGATTTATGTTTATCTGATTATTGACTCCCTTCTATAAGCCTGAGGAAAGTGTTGATTGCCCGCTTTGCAGCTTCCACAGAGAAACACCACAGATATTAACCAGGTGTGTTTGTGTTCTCGCTCTCTCGCTCTGATCTCGACAACACAATCAGCAAAGAAAAACAGTCGCACACAAGTCATGATCAGAAGTCGGCGTATAAACTCATTCTTAACCACGAGTTCCAGGGTTAGTGGAGCGGAGCGAGTTCCAGAAGAAGTGAAGTGCTCTGAAGTTCAGTCAAAGGGTCTGGGAATATCGTTAGAGGAAAGAAATACTACACATCAAGAGTGAGTGTGTGTGTGAGATTGTGTGTGTCTGTGTGTGTTGTGTTTGAACACGTTAGAAGTTTGATATTTTAGGGCATTATTACAGTAAACTCAATAAATTGCTGCTGATTGGCGTTTCCCTTGTTTTTCTGGGTGAACTTCTACTTTTGTGTTATTTTTGTCAACCCTAAAACTTTAGTCTCAGAATTAAGTTGAGGAAAACTTTATACTAACTTTCTGTACGAGGACCTTCGAGGCGGCTTTGTTGGGTAAACAGAAAAGTGTAATTCCCTCCAAACAGATTTATCAACTGAAGCTTTTTTCCCAAATCTGATCATTGGAGCAGAAATTGTTGTTAAGCGACTAACATAGAAAATTAAACAATCAATTCATCATTTAACATAACCTTTTAAGCAAAACCTTAAAAAAGGTTTTGTGGATAAATTAATTATTTGCTTGGCAAGGAAATGTAGATTAATTGATGATAGAACCCATCGTTGAAATGGAAATTCTTCCTGGTGAGTTATCAGGTAAATATGGTTTTGTGTTGCCAACCTGGCGTGACCCACTGGTTGTGGAGCTGCCAAATTTCTCTAGCGCCATCTTGGACTCGGGTTGCAAGAGGATTGTACATTTACAATATGAACGTTAAACTGTATCGGAGAAGTTTTGAAACTAAAGATTGAGATTTTAAACCTCTTAGGGAAATGTGTACTAACGTTAGAGTCGCCCTCTGCTGGTCGTCCCAGAGAACACAGGTTTTGGGGCACTTCCCTCTTGACTTCACTTTGCAGCCACAGAGTCTATTTTTATATAAATAACCTTTGCTGCCACACACAGACGTCATTAATATTCCGTATCGCATTTATTCACTCGTGACATTGCTTCTTTTCTCTCCTGCTCATGCAAATCCCCCCCCCTTCTTAAAGCTGTCCCATTACCCGAGCTCCTCCCTGAGCCTCCAACACTAACTGACACATCCTGGCCTTCCTGACAGAGAGCAATTAGTGAGCGTAAGGTTGAGCAGCTTGAGGCCTCGGGCTGCCAACGCTACTTTTTAGTGCCTGTTAGAAGAAACCTTTTGATAATGATTCCACTCTCAGAATCACCATAAGCCAAGTCCAATAATGACGGGACCTCTCACCGAGCCGGCTGGACCTTTTATGACGGGTCATAGAAAAGTGTGTGTTGAGATGCTGTAAAATGACAATCACTGTTCAAACCCCCGGTCCTAGGTGTTGTGCAATGCGGCACATAATCAGCCCTCCGGCAGAGGCAGCGAGGCTTCACAGCACAACCAATTTGTGTGGTCTACCTTCGATGAAGTGTGTTTGCATGTTGTGTGTTCTTCAGATTTGTCTAAACGGGAAAACAAGTTCAGATTAAAATCTTTAAGTCGCTTTGATTGTCAGGCGGGAGCAGCATTGTTTGTAGTGTGAAAGCCGGCTGATGTTAATGAAGCATGTCTGTGATGTCTCTTGCCAGCCACAGAAAAAAACACACACACAGGACATCTAAAAAACTCGATTCCCTATTGGCAAACGAGAAAATTGAAAATGCCCTTGCATGTAAGAAGATCACAGACTGTAAGAGCCCGATTCTCAATATCCAAAGCTTGTTTCCTTCCGACTATGATGCACAAATATGTGGCGGGGGTGAGGAAAAAAAGTCTTATGAATTATGTCCACAGCCAAGGACCATGTCGAATGATATTCCACTATTAGCTTACACATGCAGGGGCAACAGCAAGTCCCAGTGGACCCTGGTGGAGATTACAGAATGAAATCGGGAGGTATTTTTAGCAGGAATTTTCCCCCTTTTGTGGCCGTTCAATTCTAGATTTCCCTGAAGAAATTATCCGATGGTGTAATATCACTTCATTTAATTTACTACACATGTTGACCACTGATAAACCATGTATGCCTAACTGGATTTGGACCAGTCTTTCAGTGAAGCGCCTAAATGACACATATGGTGTGGAAGGAGCAGCACATGCTTTTGGATGAGTATGTGGGGAAAGTGTGTTCTGGGACGTGACAACCTCGTGGTTTTAAGATGTCGCTCTAAATAAAACACAACACACAGCTGGCAGATCCAGCCAGTGCACTCGCTCTGATGTGTTTATGAGTCGCACTAATGAATTACAGCAGGTGATACAAGTTTATGAAGCTCACTGTGTATCCCCGATACTTCAAAGTCCCTTTTATATTCACGCTGAAGTTTCCTGAAGGTGAAGGCAGTAATTTGCTTATATTGGAACCATAAGTCTTTACATAATTTGTGTCCCACACTCAATTTTCTTTTGTGTGTGCTTGTGTGCACGCACTCATGCAAACCAATTCAGCTGAATATTAATTTAAGCCCCGCTTGCCAAGGATGGCGAACGCAGCAGCACTACAACAGCATCATTCTGGATTTAATGACACACTGCCAAATTAATTAGACCGACTGCAATTTATTGACCCAGTTTTTTTTTTTTTTTTATGAATTGCTGGAATCATCTTTAGCAAGAAAATTAGTCTTTGGGTCGGGAGACTCTGCAGAGCTATCTTAAATGTTTGTAATATCCGAGATGCTCCTGAAGATTGTGAAATCACTGACGGAGGCCCCACAGTGTGTGAGATCAAAAAGTACAAATATTATAGAGCTATTGAAATGTTAAATGATGTCTCTCAGGGGACTGTGACTCATTTGTGATTTACGTCTATTCCCAGAGAACTGCAGGTCTGCTGAAACACTTTTTTCATATCATATATTTTTATAATTACAGCACTCTCCCCCTTTATTCTTATTTTCATTGTCAAACTCTTGTTTATTCAATTACTTTTTTATATCTAAGCGTCTTAAGTAGCTGTTTTACATTTCCCATAATGCCTTTTGTGTCTCATGAAAAGCACTTTGAATTGGCTCCTTTTGAAATGTGCTAAACAAATCAAAGGTTCTTCTGTGTTTACCTGCAGTGAAATAAACTCAATTTAAAAAGTACACAATAGTGTTGTCTTGCTACTTCAAATCACACAAACCTTTCGGACATAACAAAACGTGGAGCTCCTAGCAAAAACAATGTTGGGACATTTTGGTTAAAATTGGTAACAACCAGAATCAATAATCCCTGGTTAGATGGAATCTTGTAGTTGTTTCCAGTGTTGATATGGATCGGTTCTTATATACAACCCACAAACATTGTGTTCATGTTGTTGCTCTCTGTGACATTGAGGATACAATTCTACTGCTGCATGAAGAATTTTACAGTAGTTTCAGAGTGAGACAGAAGAAATACTGTTTGGTTTGCTGACGTTAGTTTTGTCGACTCAACTCTCAGACTTAACTACCTGGTTTTTAATGGTCTGTCCTGCTACATGTAATGTTTTAGTCATAATGCAACGTGGTTCTCTAACCTATGTGCAAACACCCACTTAAAAAACCAACATCCCCCACAAAATACACAGTGATGAATTATTTACCCTTTTAAATGCTTTCTGCTTCTTCCCAGGCCCATGTAGGAACTCTGTGTTGACATTTAAAAATCCTCATTCTGTTTAAACTGTGCACACACTGCCACCACGATGACGGTGCCTGCAAGGTGGGGGCGTTTGATTGTAATTACAATCCCAGCTTTAGCCAACATGAGGAAAAAGGTGTCTGTTTGATATTTGAGGACAAAGCCTCTGCCCAGTGTCGGGTCCCATGAAAACCTCACCTGCAAACAATACCTTGGCACCCACCACGGATTGTCCATGTTCAGTTACACGTGAGACTATCCCCTGGTTTATGGGGAGGAGGCTCGTCGGGGAGGGGGGAGATAAATTCAGTTTAAATACATCTGTTGATTGGCCACACCATGGGAATTCAGAGAATAATAACCCTGTGAAGGCAGTGGGAGAGAGACGGGATGAAGGGATCTAAATCTGTGCTGTGGACACGGAGGAAAGCCGTTTCCCTGGCACTGCTCTTCCCTCAGAGATTACATGTCTCTCGTTTTCATCACAACATCCAAGTTGGCTTGCCACCATTAATAGGACAGACCTCAGTACTTACCCCATCGCATCGCCACGGCCAGAAAGAAACAAAAGAAAAAAAAAAGGGACAGACCACAGCGGGGCAACTGTGTCACCCCCACACCACTGGGTCTCTGCAAATGCACAACATGCAACCCCGCAGTGCGAGCACACAGCCGGATGTTTAGCTTTATTACTTCTTTACAAATAAGCAAAACAACACAAAAAGCCTTTTGCACAATCCACAACTGCAGGTGAAGTGATGCCGCCTGAGTGATCTACTGAAATACACCCGTAGCTTCGAGTGCAAAGCTGTGGGCTGCATTCAGGTGGACAGCATGAAAAGGTAATATACTGTAGCTGCAGAGCACAATTCAGAGCCTGCGGTGAGTGGAGGCAGTTTCTGCACCACAGCCCTGCTGGCTCTTCAGCCCATCCTCGTTCACACAATATACCTCCACCTCTGCAGGCTGGAGCCCATATACTGGCATCCTCATATCTCTGCACTATTTAATGTGTTTCTTCCGTCCCGTTCCCACTCCCACTTCAAACCTTTGCCAAAACTCTAGCCCGACATCACATCCCTCAGCCTTTTTTAGCGGCGGACAAGTAATAAGGGCTCATTTTGCAGCCGCCCGTGGCTCTGACAGGAGTGGGCTTGTGTCTGCCAGAACCGATTACCTGCAGAGATTGCTGATCAAATTGTCCAAACCGTCAAAACTTTGAGACAGTTTTCATTCCAACCAACAAAAAAAAGATATGTGACCCCATTTCAGTTGTGTGACAAGAACCTGATGCAGCTCAGAATCCGACGTGCTGGTTTTTTTCTCTTGTACGAACCAATATTGATGAAAAAGGAATCCACGTTCAATATTTTTAATCGTGGTCGGGAATAATCCCTCTTGCATTATTAGTTTGTTTTTGCCTCAGATGGAGGAGAGAAATATCATCAGGAAAACAGGCCCAGGCTTCTCTCAAATAAACGTTTTTAATCTCTTTCATTAGGTCGGCATTACAGCTCCGAGTAACTGATTAGATGTCTCACTCCTGGTGACTGCACTGATTGTTGTTAATGGCAACCTGTATTGCAGGGGCATTGTCAGACTGAGTGTTTGGCTCACTCCGTTCATGCAACTCTCTGGAACACATGGCTGCTCTAATTACCTCTCCTTTCAGATCGATGCTGCATCGGTCCTGTGATCAGTATTCCAGGATTTTAGTTTTCCGTGGAAAGGTGCTCTTCACGTTGATTTTTGAAAAGCATGTGTTTATCTTAGCTTACTGCTTCTTCTCCGAATCAACACCTAAACCTAATACAACTGTATCAACTAGGAAGAGCAGAGCTGTGGAAATCTAAATGTGGATAAGAGTTAGGTTGATTCAACCCTCTGATTGTGGATTTACAATTTGTGGAACCCAACAGTCTAAATAACAAAAACCCCAACATCTCGATTTGAACATTCATTCTTTTTGTACGCGTTTACTTTTGCAACCTTTCATTTATTTTATCATTTATTAGGATTTCATTTATACATCCTTTACGTTTAGGTTGCACAGAGTCAAGAGATATGAGGCATTGAAGATTCTCCAAGAAATACAGCTTTAATACCAATGCAGGCACGAGTAGCCATTTGTATTGAAGCTTTCAATGGGTTAACTAATATAATGTAAGAAATGTGTTCTAGTGAACTTTGCACCAACGAGGAAAAGCACTCTTATACTTAACCTTGGTTTACTAAAATGAGAATAAAGGCTTTCTCGTCTATTTCTAGAGAGAAAATACCCATGTGTGTGAGGATGTTAATAAGAAAACAATTTAATATCTTGGGAATAAGTGATGAATACATGAAGGTTTATTTAAGTCACTAAATATGGTCATTTGAGGTAACATGCACTGGATATTTGTGAGACTGACTCTTCTCACCATTGTGTCACAAGGATATATGTGTGAAACCTGCAGGGGCCGAGCTTCTCCCGACCCAAATGGAACCACAAGCAGAAATCACGAGCCACCGATCTGGTGTGTTTGTTACAGGATAAAGCCTGGTCTCTCTCCCTCTGGTAATTGCAGTGAGTCAGACAGGAGGCGGCAGACCGGAGCTCCAGATGCCCTCTTCTGGGCCAGACCTCCCTCAGGACAGCCTTGTCCTGTCTTGAGCCGCTGCGTGATCCAGACAGAGAGACTGATTGCATTAGCTTAGCCGCTAACAAGAGCTACACCTGGGTCCTTGTTGTCCAGCAGCTCATATGCAGCCCCCCTTCATTCCAGTCAGGCTCCAGGAAGATGAAAAACAAATAATTGGATCTTTCATCATTATATTGAATCTGCATTGCCCTGTATATTAAGACCTATATCTTTATATACGGCACTGGAGATCCATGATCCATATCTACTCAGGACGGGCATCTCTGCTCCCTTCTCCGTTCATATTTGATTTAACATGGAAATTAAGTGTGTATTCCGGCAGCTACTGGAGTCACTCAATAAAAATTTTAAAACAAAAGAAGAATGAGCCATCGCACTCCTCTGGTGGCCAATTAAATTTAACAGATAAACCAGATGCAATTAATTCAGAATTATTACTGTGCATTAGTTTGACAGTGTAAAAGCTCCCTGAGCGTATTAACAATTCACAGGCATAATTCACCACACAGTGTGTTTTGATTAAAATACTGAAATATTGCTTACGAATAACAAATCAAATGAGTGGGGGAGCGGCTTTGTCCTGTGGATGTACTGAGGAAATCAAGGCGGTCTGGAGCCTTTAAATCAGTTACACACTTCCTGATCTAATATTCAGCAATATTACTTATTTAAACAAGATAGTTGGCCTACATCATTTTTAACCCTTTCTATGAAGTAGGTATTTTCATAGCTTTTATTGCAACTTTATTGAAACCCATATATTTCCCAGATTTCATGCCTCCAAAGAATGGAATTTTCTCAAAAATCTCAGTTATGTTGATTGAATTCCTTCTACTTCAAAACGTCCACGTTGAATACTCAGTCTATATAAATACTACTGTTACCTTCTCAATTCAATTGAACCACTGACTGTAAATAAAGAGGGAATACATATCCCAATTTCCCCCTTTCTCCAGAAATGAAACCGAAAGAACCAAGAGTTTAACCAAATGGAGCAAATGTATGTCTAATACTACTTAAAATGACAGAAACCCTTTTTGAAAATTAAAAAAACTATTTAAGTGTATTTTGTAGTTTGTGTTGGTTTGTCGCATGTCCCATCTGCTAACATGGAGGAGGCGAAGACCACAACCAGCCACCAGGGGGCAATTAGGATTCCGTGGCTTTGCTTTGAGGGAGCTACAATGTCCTCCATCTTCACGTCAGAGTCTGTGCTCTGAACTCGTGAAGCGTACATGTGTGGCGGGCTGTGGATCCACGCTACAATGCATCTGACCATTTATTAGAATGAGATTTGCTGCACCAGCATGTGTGGCCAGCATGTGTCATGACCTTCATTCAAATGTCAGCCAGTCTTTTTGTGTGGACATCGGCCAGAAGCATCCCTCCCTTCCCCTGTGTTTTCTTTCTCTCCCTCTCTTGTGTTTATACTTGTGCGGGACATGTTCGTGTCCCGTGCAGCGGCGGGCGGGCCACTCTGAAATGCCCTGATTGACGCCTGACTCCGAGCATCCGTTCCACCTCTTGCTTAGCGGAGCCTGTGCCAAGAGGATTAAAGATGGAGGCCTCTAGGGCCATGGCATGCCATCTGGACAGGGTTGATCTGGGAGCAGGGTTGTCAGCCAGGACTGCTGAGTGTATAAAATGCTGCATAACTACATTCAAATGCAGCTTTAGAGAATTACATGTTTTTTTTTTGTCCCACACACACACACAAAAAAAAGATAATTTTCATATGATTTAGTGCTCTGCTTTCACACGTTGCTTTCTCTTCATATGTCTTTCTCTGAGGAGCGAAAATAAATGATTTGATTTCATCTGATTCATTTTCTGTGAACTATTCCTTGAGTCTGCTGCCATATGAGAAGACAAGTGGGGCAGTGGGTGTGAAGGGGGACGTCTCCGTGATTTCAGATTTGTACTTTTTTGTTTCTGTGTCAAGCGCTTTTAATATGCATTTAGATTTTTTTTTTTCATAGTAAATGGAAAAAAGACAAAAGGAATAATGTATGTTTACAAGCCCTTCTAGAAAATGTGTGAATCTTTCCAGAAAAGACACAAAGGGGTTTTAAGAAAGAAAGGGAATCTGTGTTTTTCCTCCGAGCCATGTCCGACTTCAAAATGGTCAAAATGAAATATAGAGATGACTAAATGGTAATGCCGCAATAACCTTTTCCAGAGAGTGATGTGTGCCACCTTTGATTCCCCCCCACCATATCAAGGTCCAATTTTAAAGGTTAAAGCTGGTTGTTGAACCTCGATATGCCGAGGAGAGACGAGATGACATCTGTGCTCTGAATGACCAAGTGAGGGGAGAAGCAGAGCATTAAATCATGCAAGACATGAAAATAAGAGAATTTAGGTCACAGTCAGCAACAACTGCCAGACTTCAGAGAAACCCGTGAAGTTTTGATGTTTAGATGATGTAATTCTCTCTCTTTGGTAATATCTGTAGGGAATAGACATGGGGGGGCGCTGAGGGCTGATGGGATTCTTTATTAGCTCCCTCGCTTTGAGAGGTTATGGTATTAGCAGGAACCAGCTGAGGCCTCCTCCTCATCCACCTGGATTCCCCCTCCACCCCCCAGACATCTCCCCCCCAGGCCTGTGTGCTTTATCACATCTTTCCCAGGCAGCCCCACATGAAAAGTCACATTTCACCACCTCAACATATATAATGTACACGGACACATTCACGCTAAGTGCACTCGGGGGTCCCATTACTTCTCTCCAGCGTTAACCACATTCCAACGTTAGCCATGTTCTGAATCTAATTCTAATCCAGATACTTAGTTTAAACCATAACCGCCTCTCCATTTAAAGTCCACATCCTGTCAGCGAGAGCCCAACTGATACAGATGTTCATATTTCTGATGAAGATCTAAATTCTCAATAACTATATCTCCTCGCCACTAATGTTTTTCCTGGAGAGCCTCTCACATTAACAAAGAAATGCATCAATACATCATTAGGAATATCCCACCACTTTAACTCTAGCTTTTAAGTTGAGTTTTAATTGAAATAGATTGTTTGTTGGTTTCTAAATGCTGCGTTAATGACAAGGTCTCTACGTTTCGCTTCAGGGACCAAACATGAAATAAAACTGCTTCTCAACAGCAATAAATTATTAAATAACCTTAAATTAAAAATGTTATTCCACGAAAAAAGGGGAACCCCCTGTGTGTCTTGCAGGAGGTTTGCCACTGGGTATCTACCTACTGAGATTGGAGAACCAATTAGCATAACCACACCACCAGACCCTTCACTCTGACGCACAGCCTTTCCCCAGAACTTTCCTGGATGAAGTCCAAAAATAAGCACATTTCTTCTTCCTTCATCCTTTCCAAGAAAAGATTAATTAACTCACTTTCAACTTGCACAGGGGGAGAAGTTCTCTAATTTCAGTTGGACCTCAAAAGGATCCACATGCACACAAGCTCTGGACAAAAGAAACCTCTCCAAGCGTCCGTGCCATTAGAATATCCCCGGTGACCACAGCATGCACCACTGGCTCTGTGTGTGTGTGTGTGATTTGGGGGTCGGGGGGCTCGACCAGTGCTCAGGGGACCTGATGACTGGAGTTGGGAGGTTGGCGGGGCGGGGGGGGGGGGGGGGGGGGGGGATTTGCGGCTCCTGCCTTACGCTAATGCAATCACGACTGTCGTTTGCCAGTGTTGCCACTGAGCCTGCAGCTCCTCTTCCCCACTCTCCCTCCCTCTCTCTCTCTCCCTCTCACACACTTGCTCTCTCACTTACTCGCTCACTCTCTAATACATGCAGCTTCCCTTCTCTCACTTCACTGCTCACTCCCTCTCCCTCCCTCTCTCTCTCTCTCAGTCGTCATTCTATTGCCGCACGGACACACTCCACACTTTGGTGTGTATTCTCCGGCTATTCCCCCGAAGCTGTTGTCTCTGCACCTCGCGCAGGGCTTGCACCACCGACGGCGTCTGTTCCGTTTCAGCGTGAGGCTCAAACTGTACACAGAGAGCTGGATAATGAAAGAGAGGCATCTAGGAGGAAAGCAGGGTGAGAGAGGGAACTGAAAGAGGAGTAAAAGCAGCGAAAAGGAAAAGAGTCTCCTTCTCCTCTTGCGTAAAAGCGGTGGGAGGACAGTTTGATTCAGTGAACATTTGGATTAAACGTCTCTGCTCTCTTGTGTCCCACTGAAGGTAAGCCCGTGCATCCTCCTCTAACATGTTCTTCCTCAGCCTGCAGGCGTCTCACACGCACCCTGCTCCTCACCGTCAGAGAGACGTTCAACTGATTCCACCGCACAGAGGGAGCTCTATTCACTTTGTGTGACTGGTGTGTGTGATGCTCTTTGCAAACACAGTTGTAGACACTTGCTTCAAACAGCTGGTTAAGAGTGATGAAAGGGGGGGGGGGACGTGTCCTTGAACGTGTTTCAGCTAAAGGAGTTGTGAGAAACAAGATGCTCGAGTGGTTGTGTGTCTCTCTCTCTTGTGTCCTCTCTTGTAGACTCAAGTGAGAATTCACTAAGTGTCAATTGAAGCAGATTGGTTCACATGTCAAGCAACACTCTCTGAAGGTGCCGAACCCATCCATGGAGTTATTTGAGTTTACTGCATGTGAGAAGGAGATGTAGCTTCTGAACTCTGTGCTGGAGAGTGTTCGGAGCTGATTATCACATCAAGTGGTGTTGGCTTGTTGAGCTAAGCTGTGCGTGGATAAGATGACACAAACATTTCCATTCTCTCTCCAAACATTGATAATGAAAACGGGGACATTATTCATTAACAGTCTGGTCCACATGGAAAGAGCAGCTTCAAGGACGACAGGATGTGTTCACTCTGCATGTGTCACATAGAGCAGAGTCTGTTTACCCGGTAGCAGGAATGAAACAGTGTGTTCAGAGGAGAGTCAGGGCACAGAGGGTCTGACGGCTCAACCACAGCCTGGAGATTATTCCCCTTGTTTGCACACACTGTATATGAGCAATTGTATTAGTGGGAGAGGCCATTCTTGTGGTTTGGAAAGGGATTAGAGGGAGGATATCAGAGCAGGCTGACAGGAATCAGATTTGCAGTGAAACGTGGGATCACAGATGCAACCTTGCCCCCGTTCCGCAGTAGCAGATGCTTATTCAGATGAGAGGGTCTGTGAGGGCACAGAATATAGAGATGTACCCCTGAGCGCTGCTGAGCTACATCTGCTATTAACTTATACACTTGATTGTTACATCAGTAAAACCCACTGCAAGTTATTACAACATCACATTTGCATCAAGTGCTGAGATGCATCGAATGCAACACAAGCCGATGACTGCTGCCACTCTGAAGACTTTTAAACCAGCGTGCATTACTATTCTTATACCTGGCACGCTGCAGATTACTCACTTCCCATTCTCAGTAACGGGATTGTGTGGAACATTATTTTCCCTCTGACTGAGGAGATACCTTGTGAATGCTAGCGCCGCCTTTCAAAGTCAATCCCGTCCTCACTTACAGATTAGATAAAAAAAGCTCTCTTGCCTTCCCCTTGCTTTAAGCACATCTAATGTAACTCACTTCAGTGTCAGAGGCAGCGAGTCCTCTTATCGGCACGCCGCTGAAAACACCTGCTTTTGGAATAATCAAATTACGCTGCGAGGAGTCCACTTCCAGAGGAGAAGAGGAGCTGGACGCTCCCCCGAGCACACAGGGGCTACTGTGCAGAAAATGAGCATTCAGAGAAGGCAGCCGCCGACCAGCCAGGTATTATAACTGCATTAGACGGGGGATAAATGAAGAGACATGCATGTGCTCTGCTCCATGACGGCTCTGGAAGGCTGGTGTGGGAGCCTGGCTCAGGGAATTCAATTCATCTGAGGACAGGACGAAGTGGGAGAGGACATCCTGGTTAGTTTCACTTGTTGGCTAACTTTTTTAGTAATATTACAAGTTTCTCTGATGGGTCGACTGGTGTGGTCAGCCAGCATCGCTCTGGGGAAAGCTCCTCTACCAGGACAGACAGCAGCCGCCTGTTGTTCTGCATTATCCTGAGCAGTGTCACAGCAGACTGCCTTTCACACTGTACCACACTGCATTCAGCTTAAATCAAGAAGGATGGAGGGATTTTGAGAATGTGCCGTTTTTTAACAGCCGGTATTTAATTATCAAACTCATGCAATCAGGTTTGATTACTTCTCAGGCTTTAATTTAACATTGTGTCAAAAAAATCTGCTGGATTCTTGTCACAAGCTCATAAATTACTTTTTTATTAAGCCAATGTTTACGATTCAGTCCGTGACGAATGAGATTCAACTCATATTTGGTCCATTTTCTATTCCAAAACCAGGGGACAAAGTAAAACACGATGTTAGACCTCATCGTCTGACATCTATAAATCTTGAACACTTGTCATGCGGTTGTAAAGTCGACCCACAAACTGTGTGCGTGTGTTTTGATTGACAGGACCGGGAGCTTTGCGTCTGAATTAAAGCTCACGTCCGCCCGGCTGTCAACTCATCCCAGCGTCTCTTTGATGAGGGTGAGCTGTTATTTATGGACGGTCCGTAGCCTTTATCGTAGGCAGAGCTCCGGCGATCAGTCATAGAGATGTGCCAGCTATCATCACATTCCGAAGCAAGTGTCCATCAAGAGCCTCGGGCTTAAACAGAATCAATACCTGAGATTATTTGGAGTCTCCAGACTCTCTTTACCGTGGGCTCTTCAATCTCCTCCCCCACTCGATGGACTTGACTTCATTCCGCTCTAAATGAGGTGTGTCCTGCAGCGCCCACACGTGTGTGTCTCACAGTGTGTGTGTCTGTGTGCATTAAAAGTGTGGCTGTAATTCTGCAGCGCCACCATCAATTTTTGAAATGCAAATCAGACGATGGATCTGGTTTTTGTTCCATGTGGTTTCAAGGCCAATCTCAGCTGGAACTATTTCACTTGTGTGAACGTGCTTTGTGTCAGGATTCTCCCACAGAATCAGCAAAGACCCCCACAGACCTCTAAGACAAGGCATCTCCACTGCTCTCAGACAATCACCAGCAAGTCCTAAACATCCCAAATTAAAGTCTTACAGTGATGGATGACTCTCAATCTCCAGGAGATATTGCACAGGCCTCCCCTCTGAATGATGGGCAACTCCTCCTCACTCTGCTCAGCAATTATTTATATAGGTTTGTCTCTGTTCGTTTGTCAGTTTTTTTGGACACAGTGTTTCTTCCTCCCAGTTGAAGAAATACCCCGTAGAGATTAAACCTCAGTTTCTGTAGCTTACTGATGCTGAAGCTTCTCTGGAAAGCAAACAAATATCACCTTCCCTGTGGCAAATGTCTGTTTGAAGTAGCAGTGGAAAGAAGGAAGAATACAGTTACCTGAAGAGCCATGTGAATAAGAGAAAGCGACTGGACTTGAATATATCTGTACATATTAAACTATTTACAAATCACTTCCACAGCTATATTTTCAGAAAAATCTCCAAAGTGAGGTCAGCTCATTGTTGCTTCTCTTCTAACGGGACTTTATTAATGAATTTTCCACCGTAACTTTTTTCAACACTGCAGAGCACACACAGTCTTAAAATACCCCAAAGAGACCTTGGGGCCTTTGTGCCTTTTGAATTCATTCGTGCAAGCTCTGTGAGAAATCCAGCACACGATCTCAGCCAACAGTGGGCAGGACTGGCTGTGGTCATAAAAACCCGAAATCACTGGAGGCCATGTACAGGCACCAGTACAAGAGGATGATGGAGGGTGTTTCCTTGCCAATGTGTTTACTCTACTATTTATTAAGTTATTCTTTGTTGTGTCTCCATATTTTGCCCGGTGCTGAGTAGCAGGTCTCCGTAGCTTCGCCGGTTTCAGGAAGACGGCCAATCAAGCAGGTTATTTACTTAATCCCAGATCCTTTGCATTTGTGATGAAACTCTTTCCACACATCTAATCTTTGGGACTCATCCAAACAATAAACCGTCATCTCGGGCTGGACTCTATAACCTTAAACACAACCTCGCCGGTGCCCAATGGCAACTTGGGAAAGATTTCCTGTCACACAGGTGAATGACTATTAGTTTACGGACCCTAGAGGTAGAGGGAGATTGTAATGATTTCTTGAGAGGCTGCTGGGGGGCCTTTCATTATGGGGCTGAGCAGCACTGGAGCTCTCTGGCAGGAAAGTGCGAGTTAGAAATAGATATGGAATACTCCATTTCGGTGGATTGATTAAATCTTGCAGGAGACTCCAGAACCATTAACATGACTTTTTTTTTATGAGGGATAATTGCTTCGAGGGATCGATAAAAATTCATAGATGTTTAAACGAGTTGGGGTTTAATATGAGATGACCACGGTGATACAGAACTAATTATGGGGGTTGGTATTAGCGATGCAATTAATTATTACTGATTAGATGATGTGATTATTATTTGAATAAACGATAACGTGGTGAGTCTCTAAATAGTGACAGTAATTTGATAAAGATGACGCAAGCTTTATGACAAACAGTCCAAAAGTCAAGTTCCTCAGGTGACATGTATAGTGAAATAAAACTGCATTTTTGTTTCATAAATGTCTTAAACTATAGTTAAATAGTTAATTAAAATAAACATTTCATTCGATTTTTTTCACAAACTCATTAATCTCATGTATGAAATGTATTAAAAGTCTTTGGAAGAGTATATTTATATATATTGGACAAAAATTGTCAGTGGGAAAGTATAATCTAATTTCTGCAAAGAATAAACTTCCATAGACAAACGCCTCAAGTAAATAAAAAACAATTTCAGTTTGCTTACCGTTATATAGAAGTGACAGTTTCCCTTTACCACTTCTCCAAGATGCCTTTGCAATTAATTCTGTCCTCCGCTGTATGCCACATAAAATTTCCACTTTTATTCATCCACGTCAAAACTCATCTTCATTTCATTAAAGGAAAAATTGTGCTCCTTAAATCACATCATTTCCCAGTGCGGCAGCCACCAGCGTCCTGTGAAGCACCTCTCACCAAATGCAACATTTCATATTTTGCTTAACACACTTGAGCAAGTTGCCCTCCCTGGCATATAGAGTAGTTTAAATGCAACCAGTGCAGCATTAATAGCCCATGTGTTGAGTTAGGCCATCAGCGTGTTAGATCTACGTAGCATTTCGGTCGTGATGGTATATTTTGTAGAAGCAAATCTATTTTGTTATTTAAGAAGAAGGAAAGAAAACTAAAAAAAGAAACACAGTTGTTACTACCACTGACAAAAAGGAGGATATACACATTACAGAACTGCTCCGTTTGATTTACAATATGTGAGGTGTAATTCCGAGTGTGTGCAGAGAATGGTGCGTGGAGGTGCCGGAGTTTAATTTGAAATATTTACCAAAGGAAGTCGCTCCTCCTGGTATCTCCTCCTCTTATCGTTATCATGGCACAGAGGAAAATTACATCGTAACTTACCGGAGGAGAACAGAGGCTGAGCTAGCACAACAGCAGGCAATCGTTTGATATGGGAGGATGGCACCACAGAACTCTGTTGCTCTTACCCGTGAAATATCAGTTTCATTTTTTATTATCATCATCAGGCTGGGAGTCTGTGCCGGGGTCAGGCTGCCAGTCATGTCACCCGCTGCTGATATGAGCCAGAGTTACATTAACTTCACTGGCTCTGCTCTTTGTACCGACTCGTTTAATAACACTGGGATGTTTTTCTTTTTTTGTTTTGCAATGCAATTTATTTTACTGCTTATTTGAGAAATAAAAAGTGGCACAAACCCGATTATGTGAGTGAGACTTAGCTCGAGTGGACTTTTAAGTACCAGTGTTGCTGTAATGCCACCAATTGTTGGCTTGTGTTTATTGATTTGGGATTATATACAAATTTTAAGACTTAACACAACTAAAATAAAAGATATGATAGCGTCCTATAAGCCTGGGCGCCATCTTGGCTCAGCTGATTGTGGTTTTCTCTTAATGTCTGAAGGCCATTATGATTTTTACAATACATTTTTGGAAACATGAGAAAACAGTAAAGTTACGCAACTCCTGTAAGGTAAAAAAACAAACTATGACTCCAGTCAAAAAGTTTTGTTGGAGGAACAGAATCAAACTGTGAAACTGTTTTGTTTGATGAAAGCATAAGGACAAAGAAACACTTCCCTCTGTATTCATTCATGCTTATCTTCAAACAAATGCCTTAGTGGAAAATGTCATTGGGGAGATAGGGGGACATTGTCATCTATTTCTGAGTTTACTATTCAGAAGAGTGCCCATTTAACATAAAATCACCCACTCACTCCCCCTCACACCTAAATCACACTGACTCTTAAGGACATCTGTTTTGTGTACAGGGGTTTTTGACTTTACAGCTTACCATTTCAAACGGGGCCGGCCCCCCCACGCCTTATATAAACCATGAACCCGCGGAGTGATAAAGCATAGCACTTCTTCGATTAAATAGAATAAGAAATCATCTTGACAGACCCTAGATCTTGGTCTGGGTGAGTCTTCTTCTCATGAGCGAGACTTCCTCAAGGTCAGCATGATCGCACTTTGCTCAGTGTGTGCAGCGCCTGTGATGAATAGGACGAGGTGTAACGGGAGATGGGGGGGTTGGAGATCCAGCGGGGGTTAATGTATTGTGTTTACCTGTAAATAGAGGCCACACAGAGTGTTTCTCAGTTGTTACTAAGATTAAAGAGGCAACAAGAGCTGAGTGGCTTTTCAATTGTTAATGTCACAAGATTTAGAGCGCGCCCCGCTTCCCATTTGTTCGCTGTGGTTCTTCCGACTTTTGATATTTGTCCGAACCGAAACAACAAATGACTCTGTACTTTAATTTAAAGGTCCGGAAGAAAATGTTGAACTTCGGACTAATTGCAGGAAGTAGAGGTGGCGTTCAACAGGAGAAGAAGAACCAGTGGAAGGGGTTGCTCCAGAAACTAAGTTGGTCAGGCTCGCTCAATCGTTTGTACTCTTCGCCTCCAACAAGGACATTTATTCGGTGCGTTTTAATTAATGTCAAATTATGCACATGAACTTGGACATGCTGGTAGCATTAACATAATATTGGAGTGGCAGAGAAATAGATGTGGCATCCGTCATAGGACCTGAAACTCAGATATCATTGTGGCCTTGAAAAGATTTTAATTACTTTAAAGTTTGAGGACTCTGCAAAACAGTTCAATGAGATATGAACCTAACAACAGTTGACAAAAGTAAACTTGAATCAATTCATTACTGTTACATGAGGTTGAGGCTTTATAGAATTAAAGAAAAAAATATTACATTGAAGATAATCTTCAAAAGTGCAGATTGCAGTATTTGATTTCAAGGTAAACCCGACTGGGAGAGGTCATTTCTGAAAATCCCCATGACGTGCATACAGATTCTCAGAGATTGGGTTCTGAGGATTGTGAAATATGAGCGTTTTAAAAGGAATCAGACACCACAGTGAAATGAGCAGGGGAAATATCATAGGTTATGTTTACATCATGACATGAATCATCGTCTCCAGAGGACACCGGGGCTCTGGCTATATCTGAGTCCAAGTCTTCCACTTACCATGGGAGCATTTCCCCTCACCTTAAAGTCAGTGAAGTACCAACACTGGTCAATTTTCGAATATTACCAAAGAGTTCCAGAGCACAGGAAGCCAGGGCTCCCTATGAAGGGCTGGAAATACGTTTTTAGTGTGCCTCAAAAATATGAGAAGGTGAAGCCTGACTTTGAAAAAGAGGGAAGTCTGGACTTTTAAACACTTTGGTCAGAGCAACATGAGACAGTCCCCTCACAACTGAAAACAACCAAACTGGTGAGGTTCACCGGTGCCACGGCAGCCGGCAGGGAACTGAATCAAAAAATGGACAGAACTAAAAGCTCTCTTTATTCCAGACCTATTCTTCGTGGGCCGAGCACAGAGTAAGATGTAAGGCTTGTGGTTGAGGGGTGAAACTAGATGACTCTGTTGGTTTTTGTGCTTTTGTGTCTGCATTCTCAGGGCGCCAGCCTGAATGCATTAGCTCATGCAGATGGTGCTGCTTTCACAGGTGCTGCACAGCACTTTGTATCCTGCATCTAATATTAACAACTGCGTGGTGTAGTGTCATCAGCCCGCATTGCTCGGGTCAAAGTTTAATTTATGAAGGGGCACTGCAGTCGAGAGGCAGTGGCAGTGCATGTACCACTACACGAAGAAGCCCAGGGTTCAAACCCTTGACTGCATGTTCTGTCACTCGACTGTCTCTATCAAATAAAGCTGAAATAATTAGAGGAAAAACAAGTTTAATTTGTGAGAACTCATGTAGGAAACATCAAGCCCTAAATCCAGCAGCACCTGGGAATACAACCTCTGCTTTAAGACGGATGGCTGCTGATGTGCTTTGGCACAAAGTGCAGGATGCTGCGTTTACCGGAGTAAACATCTGCGTCTGTAAGTGTTCATGCACATGCTAAGAAGCCCGGGCGCTGCTGCAGAGCGCCACGAGCACGATGAACACAGACACACAACCACAGGAGAGCGCATTGTTCTTACTTAACCTCCACAGGCTGTTTTTAGTTTTCTTCATCAGAGCAGAACAATGAGTCAGAGGAAGCTAAATTCAAGGCAAACCCCCCAAAGGGTTCGGGGCTCTTAATTTGACAGCTGTGACTTAGTCTGCTGATGAGTGAGGGTCCCTTCGACTTCAGGGTGAGCAGCGTAAACAACAACGTGGCCGGTCGCTCCTGTGCAGACGCGACTGACAGATCTATCATCTCTCTTATATGGAGCCATTAATCACTCAGGCTATACTCAGGAAACTCCTTAACTGGAATGGATTCGTTTTGATTCAGTTTAATTTAGAGACTTTAGAGGTAATGTGTTACATTGTCAATTCAGAACAGATTGGATGTGTATATACAACTGAGTGTGGATGTTTTACAGAGTTTCAAAATAGCCAATTTAGCATTTTTAAGTAAAGTCTTTTCAATTTCTATCAAAACCAAAATATAAAGGCTATTTCCTGATTCTGTTTTCAGCACTTTAGGGTTTGAGCTCGATCCAGAAGTACAGATGAAGAAAAATATCCTTCCTGTTTTAATCAGGTGGCACTTTTACTCTGAATCCATCATGCATCCACTGGAAGTTCACAGAAACCTATTAAAAACTGAATAAATGAGATTCAAGACATGTGTATATAAATTGTTGTATTAACAGGCATTTCACATTCATAATATTGATTTACACATCTTACTTCACTCGTGCATTAAACCTTTAACATTTACCCAAAGATAAATATAGTTAAAAAGCCACTACAGATGGAAATGCATGAGGAAATCAACACATCACAGCATCATGCTTGATATGATATCTGCGTGAAACGACACATAACTCAGACGTGTGACTCGTTGGAGAAACACCTGAACAATCTGGCATCTTAACATATGAGCGTGAATTACATAATTAACAGTTGCTTTGGGGAAATCAGGATTCTAGGCTTTAAAGCAGTGGAGGTTCGTCACGTCACACAGATGATGTCTCACGGAAGCTGCTCATCAGGCCTTTATCAATTTCTTTTCCTTGTGCATAAAGAAATCTGCATATAGATTCATTTTTATCCACTTATACAGCAGACTGCCACTGATCCAAGACAGCCGGTTATACATGCCTTAGGTTTCCTGTATTTCTAAACACCTTTTTCTAGGAATTTATAAATGTGTACACGCTGGGTTCACTGTATTTATGCTCCTCTTCACAGGCCTTTCAAAGGAATTTGATTAAAATCTTGGAAGATTAATTAGGAATAAATATGAAAAGATTGGGAAGGGAAGTCAGTAATAACGTTACTTCAAACAAAAGGTGAGAAAATATAAATGGTTTACCCCATTGCCTCCTAGTTTCTGAATACCTGAGCAGATTTTTATATTTCACTTCATCTCACACAATTATGGATAAACAACTTCAATTTTCCGGGGGAAGATTTCAGCATTTTTCTTCTAACCTGCTCCAGTTTAAATACACAGCAATAGCTTCTCGGAGGTTACTTGCTAACTGGAACTGAATAATGTACACGAGAAAGAATGCAGTATGTGAAGTTATTCATAAGCCTTTTATAGGCATTGTCAGCATTAGACTCCATCTATTCAATATTTCAATACAGCTTGCAGAGAATAAAGTACAGATGGAAAGAGACTGAGTGAGAAAGTTCCTCCCGGCGGGACTTTTAGGACCAGTATTGTTGCCACACACACCAAAGACATCGTACACTATCTGAAAGACAGAATAATCCTCTCTAAAACTCAACCAGAGCGTTGCTTCCATTCCAAAACTGTGATAAAGACTTATTTCCTTCACCGAATACGCTGCTCGGAATTCAGCAGCCAATATTTTGACTGGTAAATATAGAGTTGCAACAGTCTTACTTGTCACAGGTAGGTTTTAAAAGAGTGGCTCTCACTTCCTCTCGCATGCAGACTGAAGCGATATGAAATAAGGGCTTTTAGCACAGGAGCAAACAAAGTGGCACAGACACGACATCACACAGAAAAGAAGCTGCAGCAATTATGAGCTGGCAAAACATTAACTCCTCACTTCTCCACGGGACAAATAAATAGTGAGTCACAGCCTCAAATCTTATTTACCCCCAAATTTGTATGCTGTGCCATTATGCACCACTGACCCGGTGAGACAAAGCCATTACTGAAAAGACTAATTCTTAATCTAGGATATTGCTTTCTCATTATTCTCCCCCCCCCTCTGGCCTCTTGCATGATAACTGTTTGATTAAGGCAGTTATGTCACTTGAGAGCCTGAAAGAGCCCACCTTTTAATATTACCTGGCTGACTGATTATGCCAGCACTGCTCGAGGCTAATAATGTTGAACTGCAATGCTCGATCTCGAATGCTTGATGAGCCCTCTGTGACAGAATAGCCCTCAGAATTCTCAAATATTGAATCAATAAACAAAGCAAATTAATATTTCCCAAACAGTACAAGCTGGATCTCATTGCCAATTCATTTTTTAATAGCAAGTACTGAGACAGACTCTGCCCATTTGTTTGTTTAATTCCAAAGTCGGCGATGTGGGTTTGCCTTTCAGAACGACACGCTTCATGTTGTATCGTTCGTCTGCACTGAAAACTAGACTGTGCGGCACGGGGGGAAAAAGGGAAGTGGTGCACTTCAGTGAAATGAAGAGACTGTCATACCTTCAAGAATGCTTTGATTAAACGCTCTGGGAATACAGCTAGTGCCACATTAATTAAGTGCTGAAAAACACGAGTGCTGGAGTGGCTGTCTGGATGCTTTGGAGGTCACAGTGAGGCTCAGTCGAGGGTCCATTAGATTAGTTGTGATTTGAGACGAGGGGGCAGGACTTCCAGAGAAAGGAACCCCGTGGAGAGAGGACGGCCACGGCTCTGCCCAGAGATGAAATGCACTCGGAGGGTTGAGGTATCAGATGATAAACAAAGACGACTTGTGGCTTTCCTGTTTACTTACGAAATCCGTTTTAACTCGGAGACAAGCATCAGACTTATGGGCCGTGCAGTTCCACCGAGCGAGCAGCGTGCTAGATATAAAAAATACTTCCTTCCTAATTGAAAGCACATCACCCTTGCTTCTGCTAATGCTCTGTGCCACATATTGTTTCCAGTAATCAGAGGCAGATGACAGCAGGCAGTGGAAGTGGCAAATAAATGAGATCACAACTGTTTCAAAGCGTTAATCCGGTAGAACATCCACCTCAAAGTCTCGCTCTCAAAGAGGACTCCTCTCCCATTTGCACAAAAGGTATCCCAGGTTAGAGTGGGCCTGTCTGGCTGGCAGTGAGAGTAACACCGCTCGGCAGCACAGAGTGCATCGCTGCAAACATCAATAGCTCGCAGCGCTGATTGCTAAAGGGGAGAAAGATGAGATTCCATGAGGCGTGTCCTTTATATCAAATACTGTGGTCACCGAGGGCTGCCTCAGGCCAAATCCTAAACATTAGTCTCTGCAGCTTGCGATTCTTTAATCTGCATTAATTAATAAGATTACTGTTATAATTTCCAGTGTGTGCCATGTGCATAATGTCCCATTAGTTTGAGGTGAGGAGATCGGGCCAATCCAGTTTTTTAAAACACCTGCAAAGTCTGTCGAAAGGCTTTGAGGAGAATGTTTGTCATTCAGCAGAGTGAAACTGCAGAAGCTCTCCAACTCTAAGGGACTTTATTCATGTTCACGTACTCACTAGGATGCTCTCGCTGATGAACATGGCCATTAGGGCATCACATCCACATGGACAAACACCAACAGCCATTAGCATAACCAATGTGATGATCATAGCTATACATCAGTGAACCCTAATGCTTTTTGAGTTTATCTTTGCTGTGATAATGAGGCTCAGCTTAATGTGACTGTGTGCCTAATAACCCGGAACAAAAACATTTTTTTGTCTCTCCCCTATAGTTTTGTTTTGCAGCACAGCTGAGCGGAAAATGGACAAACATGTAGGAGCCAGTTAAACACAAGGTTAAAAAAGAGCAGGTTCAGGAGGAGTTGAGGTTGACTGGAGGCCATGGCATGGGGACCTTTCAGAGGTTGATTCACTCCCCCCCTCCCTACCCCTGACAGAGGTCAGAGAGGTCAACTGCATCATTTTAGGTTCACTGACTTGGCAAAATCGTTTAATGAAATTAGGTCCAGAGTGCTTCGTCTGGAGGTTTATTTCAAGGACATAACTCCAATAAAGGAGAAATAAACCTGGTTGTGCTACTGATCTAATATTCAGGCAACCACTTTGAATTATTTTGCTTTAATTTTCTCATTATTAAAAGATAAAATATGCTCCATCTGTCAAAGGGATTTCCAAATCCAGAAGAAATACGTTAAACTCCCTGCGGGAGGATTTCACACATCAGTGCACAGAACTGTAAGTTGATGGACAAATCAATATAATATCAAATGTGTTCTACACGTAAAAATGATCACGGCCTGAGAAAGAGTATTTAAAAAAAAAGGACATAAACGCCACAGCTGCGTTTTATCTGTTGATGTCTCAGAGAAGGACGAGCGTGGGGCTGAGAGACAGGAGCAAACACAGCTGAAACAGAAAAGGTAAAAACAAAGAGCATTAGAGCAGATGCACTAAGCGACGCCGCACTCCAGAAGAAAGAGAACAAATCAGGCTCCTGGCAGTTTGTTAAATGTGATCACACATGCAAGAGGGATTTAGTTTTCCTTAGGTTACCTGCGTTTTAAAATAGAACAGCTACCTTGCAAATACAGTGTGTATGTAGTGTATTAGTTAACGTGTCAGCAGCAGCAGAATGCCGAGGACCGATGGTCGACCGGCCAAACCCTGTCAGCAGATTGTTTACTGGCTTTGGGCAGCGTGTGTCTATATTAGAGCATAAAAGTGAGCTCATTAGGGATGATCACTGGTATAATTTTACTTTTTCTAAATTTTTCCCTCAAAAAACATCAGAAACAAATCCAGCAATTTTTCCCACCAAACTTCTGAGTACTCTACTTTTAGTGTAGCCTTCCCCAGACCTGTGCTTGAACACAATCCTGTCTCTGAGCTCTGCAGGCAGATCCTTCAACCTGAACTTGTGTTGTTATTGCCATCCTGTAATTCACTCTGCCATAGTTTGATCGCAGCCCTCTTTGTCCAGCTGTCGCTCTCTTTCAAACACATCAACCCCGACTGGCCATCCTCCGCAGCCAGGAGGATTCCTGCTGCGTTGAGGGGCAGATCTGTGCATATCGTTGGTATGAAGAGCTGTAGCTGAGTGCATTCCCATGATGGGCAGATCTCAGCGAGCAGGCAGACCTCAGCATTACACCTCCTCTCCCATTGCACCTGTCAGGAGTTCATGAGAGCGTACCGCGTGTTCACTGTGAAATCTCAATAATCAACACTCCGGGGGGTGCCACCACACATTGAGGCAAATCCTGTTGGAAACACTGATGTGTGATGCATGTGCTTTTCTAATTCGTGTCCAACCTGTTGAATTTACCAAAGACGGACTCAAGTTGATTTTTAAAAACATCTCGAACATGAGTGTAGATGCAGATGATCTGAATACTTAATCAATATCAGGGTTAACTTTACAAAAGCAAAGGTTTCTCAAGTTTATTTTTTAATTTGTCATTGTGGGGTATCTTTTATTTCAGCACAAGGCTGCAACATAAAAATGTGAGGAGATCTGAATAATTCCTGAATGCACTTTAGACTTGGCTTTCACAATTTAAATTATGTTTTTATTGCTTTTATATCAGTTGCGCAAACATTTAAAATTGAAACAACGTTATTGCTCAGTTGGTTTCTGGATAGAAACGCACTTGTAAGATCAGTTCCTTGATATCAAACCGAGATCTATATGATGTAAAAAAAAAAAAGAAGCTAAATGTGTTATGACTCCCAGTGTTTAATTGGAGAAATATGTTCAATAATGAAGCTGAGATTTAACCTCATTCCAGTGTTTGAGCCTTTTATACCGAAGTTACAAAATATAACTCAATAGCACTTTTAGAAGGGTGGATGTTAAAGCACTCGTGAAATTTCCTACAAAAGACTTCATCGAATAACGAGATTGACATAACACACAGGTCCTCGTGATTTCATTTGATTCTTTTGAGACACACACTTACCGTGCTGACATTCTGACACTTTGTGCTGGGAGGAATATCGATTCTCAGACTCAGTGGGAATCAGTTTAACTATCCACCCTCATCGGACACTCTGAAATCTATCAAACTTTAGAGTGCAGAAAAACCTGCTTGATTCTCAATCACGTAATTAGAGCAGAAACCAGGGAAGCAGAATATTTCTGGGTTACACTGGTGTTTTATCATTCATCAGCCAGGCATGTCATCTACCACTGATTGAATGGAAAGTTCTACCTTGCTGCAGCTCTATAAACCTGCACACTCCTTCGATGTATATACTTTTCTTTAAGGGTGTGTATGCCTACATTTAACGACAGTAATCCATCCCATCAAACCTTTGCATGGGGTCGTACAGTAGCTCAGGGTCAAGCTTCTTCTCAGTATGCTGCCGGTGCCGGGTGTTTCTCAGTTGATCCATACAACATGTAATGCTTTGGCCTCCTGTCACACGGAGTAATTAAGAAACACATTGAACCCACATACACCCTGATTAATGAATGTGTAAACTGAATTAACATGGTAATGTGCTGCTCCCGCTGTCAGGATTAGAATGGACTCCCTGCAGTTACAATGCATCTTCGTGACTATTTACCGGAGCAGATGTGGTCCAACAGCAGCGCTACCTGTGGAGCTGGCTTATTCAAAAGTTATTTACAGTTCATCGAGTGCATGGCCCCATAAATCAATTCATTTGCGGTGACCTATAAAATTAAGATTGAATGCCACACATTGCCAAACACCACCGGCTATTAGGAGCAGCAGAGCAGAATTGGGTTGGTGGGCCGTCGTGAAAACAAACATGTTTATTGTCCTGGTAATTATCTTGACCAGCCCTCTCTGTGTGCTTGACATTCAGGGTGCACATGTGATCATGCTACATTCATGTTCTAGGACGGGGCTCATACAATGATCGTAATATGGAATTAACCTCATCCTGAATCAGTGAAGCTTCTCAAGGCAAAACAAATATCCTCAGCAGAGTAAAGCAACATGGGAAAGTTCCCAAACATGCATTTAAACTGCCATTTGTTTATAATTCCAGGAATGTGCAGTTGTTCATTTGTGGATAAACAGAAAATGGACATTTCTACCATGTGAGAGAAGTGAAGGGTTTCTACCCCTTAGAAAGGAGAATCAGCAGATTCAGCTGTTTCATTCACAGTGGATGAAAACTTCTGTGGCACAAACATGTTCAACTCCTTCTCCTCTGTTTGATGTTCGTCCATTTGATGTAGACGACTGAATCCATTTGAGGCATTCAATAATTAAGCAGACCTTTCTGAGTTAAGATTTATCTTAAATGCTTAATGGATTACAGCAGATCTGCTCTCAAACATAATTATCGTGAGAAATTAAAATGTTTGAATACGCTAATTATTTTCTTTCGGGAAAGGGAAGCTCAACATGGTTATGCAAATAAAGATTATTGCAATGTTGTTAAATATTGACAAACACGCATTTACAGAAACTAAGATAACATTGTCACAGTTTTTATTCAATGATTCTAAATGTTGCTTTGACATTTATCATTAAATAAAATGGTATTAGCATAGTACATTAGTTAAAGGACTTTGAAATTATAAGCATTGTTCATATTAGAGAGCAAATAAATACTTTTCCTGGTAGTTTGAGTTAGTAAGTGTTTGAGTGGCTATTCAAAAACAATGATAACAAACAAACACACAAAAATATTGGTCGCTTGTATCAATGATGCCAGTTCTGCTAGAAAGACAAATCAGCACCATGGACAGTGACCGATGAGCAAAATAATGGAAGTGATGTTTTCAGTTATTCATCTTATTCAAAAAAGTAGAAATAACTAAAAAACCCATTTCATCAGGATACTGCCAGACCATAAGGTATTTTTTTTTAGATTTAAAGTCCATCATCACATTTCATTTATGTGCATATTCAATAACACAGACCATCCAGAGTCCAGCCCCTTCCTCCTCTGCCTCTGAAAAGTCTCGACTTCATTAAGCTTCTGCTTCATGTAATTGCCAGTTTCCCCTTTTAAGCATGTCAGGCTACTGCTGTGGTGCAGGAATATTCAATTTACACTTTTCGTGCGAGTATATTAAATCCATATCCTCAAGTTATCAGATCTCAGTCCTGCATTCTGCTCGAGTCAGTATCCAGTGCACGATGTAGAAGTGTGTTTGCTCTTGGAACTGCTAAGCTCTCTGATCAGTGTTTACTCTACGTTAGTTTATTCCTAAGCAATTCCGGTTTGCAACTACATTTCAAAATGTTGAAATATGAAATCAATATTTACGTTTCAACAACACATACAGGCAGTTTGTCAGCGGGGACTGTGAAATGTGTAATTAGACCTCTTTGCTTTTCTTTTATCATCAGGTACCAACAATAATAAAGCCTGTGGAGGTGGATTTAATCAGGTCGATCAACCTATTGGTGGCTGCGGCTACATAAAAACAGGAAAACAATTTTGAGTAGAGGAGTAAAAGGAACGGACAGAGTTGTGCTGTGCAAAATTAGGTTTGAGTGTCTCCATTAGTGAGAAAGACTTTACCGGAGATAAATTGTGTCATGAAAGTAATTTCCTTAACCGAAAAAGTTGTAGCTTGTATTCGCCGGATATCTTCATTGCTGTGTGTTCAGCTTTTATACAAGAGCTTGCTTTCCTCTGGTTCAGCTGATGACTGAGCATTTTGTTCTGTACTTCCAGGTGCATTTGTTGACACATTAAATTCATCTGTGCAAACATAAAAAGGTATGATGTAATTATTTGTGGGGGTTTTAAACTACACATATCGCTGACTCTCACGAGGCGGTTCAGTTTTACTTTGAATAAACGTTGGCTTCTTCTGAGAGACGCTGCAGAAATTAATTATGTGGGCGCTTCACTCCTGTAAAGAGCAGAAGAGGGGGACAAGGGCCACAGCGAGCGACCCTGACCTCGACCAAATACCACAATCGAGTGGCAACGACAAAGACTCAATGTGCAGCGGGAGATTATTGTAATCAGACCCAGCGACACGTGGGTTTAAAGTGACACACAAGGACGGACACGTTCGGCTTTGTGGATGCATTTACTGCCCTAAGGAGGGGGGGGCGCAGATAGCTGAAAGCATCTCGCCAGGTGTCACTCAGGACTATAGCCATGCAGAGAAAATTGATGGCAGGTGCAAGAAGGAGGCAGGAATGATGAAGCCTTTCACTGCCACCAATCCATATCAGTGCATCCAGGATGGCTGTGGCATCACACCGTGTACAGACTGTGTGTGTGATGCATTTTCCTTCCTCCTCCCTGAGCAACGAAAGTAACGGGACTGACACGTTTCGCTCCGGATGCTAAACGCAGCAGATCCCACGAGGGTTGAATTTACAACAATTTTATGGAAGAAAATAAAGCAATTTGATTGGATTCCAAATCAAGATCGGGATCAATCGTAGAGTTCCACCGTGAATCCATAACTCAACTCACAGTTTTACCCCAGATGACTGTCTCGTCCCGTAGAGGCAGCGTAAGAATCTGAGGTTTTATATCTGTTCTGTTAGGAACATCCTTTCTTTTACAATATGTCAACATGATAAGGAGTCTCCATCCCAGATCACATTTCCCTGCAACAGAGGTGGAATAGGGAGAGGAGGCAAAAAAACAAAACACATCTCAATTCTAGTGCACATGCTGTGCCAGAAGCATCATCCTGGTGGAAAACGGGACAGTTAAAATTTGCATTTAGATTACTGTGGTAATAGAAAGACCATGGCGATGAATCTTGTTTCTGAAAAAGAGACTAATGTGGTTGTATTTTGAATACAATGGTAAAGTTAAACGCTCCGGGGGCGAATCATGTGTATGAAAAGATGCTTAATAAAACAATCATAATCAACCCGTCTTTATTATACAACAAGCTAACATGTGTCATGTAAAGTTGTTTGAGACGGGCGTCATACTTAGAAGTAATCTCTTGCTCACCTAAAGTTTGAGGTTTGAAATGACTTCTAGAGATGCTCTGATAGAATGCAAGCATAAGTAATACTGTGGCGAGAAAATATAAGTACTCATCAAATTCCAAAGTTATTTTTCTTTAGAGGAAATCACTGCTTCACTACTTGCAAAGAAGAAGTTTCTGATTAGGCAGAGCTAGCTAAACTCCAATGTTTTACTTCACGGTGGAAATCCCACAAGTAAAATGTGTTCCCTAAGAAGTTCAATGTCATTTGTTTAGTTTTTCAAAGGGTTTAACCTGAGTCAGGCCAAATAGCAACGATAGTAAACATCACTTCCAATCAGGGCAAGTAGCATACGACTGTAAAAATACAGTTATATAGGTTGTGTACTTTGGAATATCAGAATCTGTATATATACACAAGTAACTGTAAAAAAAGAACTGCACTATACAGTATAACCGAAATACAGCAGAAGTAGCACTTCCTATATCTCTAAGTCCAGAAAAGTATTTGCCACACACCCTGGCAAGTGGTGTTTTTCATATTCATGAGATGCATGCTGTCAATGGTGCAGACCAAAGGAGCTTCATTTGTTTTCAGTTCTTCCCGTCTTCCAATCGCCCAAGTGACGGCTCCACAGCATCAGAGCCACTTAATTAAGCATCGGCAGGCCTCGGCACGCACAGACACTTTTTAGAGCTGTCTGAAACAATCAAATGAAAAGGCGTTCATCAGGTGAGAGTTCCCCCATCAACTACACTCATTACTGTGGAAGCAAAAAAATGCAAACAAAAGGAGGGGAAACAATGGAGCTAAAGAAAATGTATTCGGTATTAACTTATTCTGCAGTTACTCTTCAAGCTGTGACAGAGCTGTACGTTGCAGCGCTGCATAACAAGCTGGCTACGGCTCGGCACGGTTTGTATTAGCCAACCGATGCTGACACACATGGTGCTTTCACGGGTGTTTAATTTCTCCGACAAAGACAAACTTGTCACGTGAATGGCAAAAACCGAAGTGTCAGCTGTGGTTGGGATTCAGCTGAAAGCCGAGGTGAAGATGTCCGCCCGATTGAGCTTCAGTGAATAACCATCTTTTTATCTATAAATCTTGATGTGTTCACTATTCATTTATTTGTGAGAACTCAAAATGGACAGTGGAGCCATTCTACTCAGTCCGTGATTGCAGAGTTATTTTTTCTTTCTTTACCTCACTAACCTCAGGAGATAGTTTTTATCACTTTGTGGAAAATGGGACTTATCTGTTCACTGCATCAACATGATAAGTAACAGAGGGGCTGCGGACGAGAACCTTTTGATTTGAATGTTGAATATAAGACACTATATCAAAGCTGCCACGTACAATAGCAGACAATGGAAGAAGAGAATAATCAAATTCAAAAAATACAATTAAATAAATCCCCCTCGGGATGAGAGGAAGTTCCCACACTTGTTGATTAGAATACGGACTGGCACTTTCAAAATGCAGCAGAAGTGAACGTGGCAAGTTCCTTTTTTCTACCATTAAACTGGAATGGAACGCTGCCCGTTTGTTCTCGCTCTCTCTCTTTCTCTCGCTCACTCTCAGTCTCATATCTAATTTAGTGCCATCTGCTCAGTCTGGGTGTAAATCCGAACGCGGGCTGACTTGCTCGCCCAAGCTTTATCTGTTAACATTTAGCAATGTCTAATTAAGCAAAAATTTAAAACGCTTTGTCTGAAAAAAGGCTGCGGACGAATAATGACAGTCATAACAGTGTGGGATATATGTCTGTCACAGCCAGGGAATGCACATATTAGATCAGAGGTAATTAGAAGAACACAACAGCTGTAATAGGCGAAAGCTGTTCATCCGTGATTAAAGAGGCCAACTTGCAGCACATCAATTGTTTTCTCATAAAATTCCAGTTGTGCAGATGATTGATGAAGGTTACGAGTGCAAAACACCTATAAAAATGTTTCCCAGTTCACCAAACCCACTGAGGGCTCGATAAAAACCTAAAAATACTCCTTTGGATAATCTGATAAACACAATTCTAATTAGCTGCGCTGGATCAGATCCACGATACTTAATCAACGTTAAGTTGGCTCAATGCAGGGTTGGTAAGTAAACATTACACCCCCCAGCAACCAGAAGGGAGCAACAACAGCTGAACACCAGATCATCTTTGTATACTGCATGGTGGTTAAGTACATTAACTGTATGTTCAATGACTGAATATGTATGTAATCAAGTTTGTGCGGAAAGTAAAGCATCTTTATCTGAAACAGCTTTCACTGTTCTGCTGCCTGTAACTGCAGAGATGTGTCAAATTGAAGTTGTGTATAATTAACATCACAATTTACCCAAAGAAGTCAAGCCTCTTAAATGCTGTTGTCATTGTCTCTAGAAAGATCTAGAGCCTGAAACAGATCACAAGCACAGCAGACAACTCCAGGGTTGTCACAAAAGTAATTCAAAGTTAACCCCTCAATGATACTTTAGTTCAATTTATCCCTTTGTTAATGGGTTTAACCAATGACTTCATTTAATGTTCCACATTTAAGGGGACGTTAAATCCCCCCTCTCCCTCACAGAGTGTGGGGATAACCCATGCATTAAATGCAGTCATTTAAAGGCCTCTCAGTTAATCGTGCATTAGGGGAAATAAAGACATTTGAAACTGGCTTTTTCAAAAAGAGAGTTACTCCCTTGTCAACTTTGGTGTCTCCCGAATGTTGGGTCTCACACCATTAAATAAGCTGCACGACGATTTGTGGTTTAATTGACTGAGTGAATCATTTGTTTGGTGGGACTGTGGGACATCAACGCATGCCTGCATCACTTGTTGCATAAAATACAATTATAACGTGTTTTTGCAGATCGTCAGAAAACACCAATCAACACTCACATTCCCTGACGGTTAATCAATCGTGCGTTTTTCTCCTAAAAATGAGGTGCAATCACTCCGCTGCAGATCCAATCTTTGTGTGATGTTAAAACTAAACGATTATAAGAGGATATTTTGGATTTTTTTTCTCTTTATTTTCCCATTGAGGAACTAAAACCCTTTTATTATTGTTACGTGATAAAATATTTAAAGATATTTCTTTCCTTTCTACCTTGAAAAGACATATCGGCTTTTGACCTTCTGCCCAATGCTACTGCTCTTGTAATAATCTTACTCGCCATCTTTTACCTCCTCTGAAAAGAGAAGACATTGCCTTCAGGACCATTTAATGACACACACTGTACAATGCCAACAGGGTTCAGAACTCAGCGTTATATTCTGTCTTCTCTTAGTTCAAACGGAAGCAGCAGGGGTCGAAGCACTATCTGAGTTTACACTGCAACACCCTGCAGTTGCAGGTAAAGCGAGATTTCCCCCCACCGCTAGTTTGGCTTGTGGGATCGTAGTCAAGCTGTGCGGTGACAGGCCTCAGCGTTCACACCTTTTAGTTTAATGTACGCTCACACAGCTCAGATCAGAAGAGCAGTGGCAGCTCCGACTCAAGGAAGCAGGCTTCTGTTTTCAGCTGTTCCAATTCAGGGATATCTTTTTTTTGTTGTTGTTATGGAATACGTGTGAGGGTGCAACGTGTCACAGATTATTTATAGCATCCAGAATAAGAGGAAGGAAAATCTCTAATTCAGATCCCGAGCACCGAGCTGCAGGTGCACATATCCTTCTTAATCATAACCTTTCAACAGAACCATATCTGTTGCATCACAGACTTTGTTGGCAGGGGATTTAGATGTGTTCACGCTGGTGAGAGCTGAGTCAGTGTGGTGCTTCTTTATTGCCTCGGGCTGGTTTTGTCTCCCGAGCTAAGCCTTCCATATCTTCAGGGGGAAAAGTTCATTTTTCAACAGTGAGCCCTCCTTTGTTCGGTAGAATACACAGCTAATTTATTTATCACCAACGCTGGATTAGACTCAAGGTGATTCACCATCTCAGGGTGTGTACACTCACTGATATGAGATGTTGTTGGAGAAAATATAACTTAAGAAGCTGTATCTTGTCAGAGTAGGATCTGGGATGTTTCTTTTTTTCTGAACGAGTACAATAATATAGATAATCTGCGGATGCAACCCCAGCGCCTCTGTCCTGCAGGAATACATTTTAAGAGAGTAGGAACATGGCAGACATTTAGTGATTGTGGCTGAAAAATAATCTCTGGAGAGTTTCTTGAGTGGTAAATTAAGTCGTGGCCTTAAACAATTCTGGTTCAGTTATAATCTGTCTTGTTTTCTAAAACCCACGTCCATCAGGGGCAGACCTCCCGACCTTGAAGAGTCTTAAAATTAAAAAAAAATATATATATAATTGAGTAAATACTTCTTTCTGGCATTGTAGTTACTTTCTTATTCCTATTACCTCTCCTTCAGAACATCTTACACCAGCATAAGCAGAATTTCATCCCTTTAAGTCTTGCCGGTACAAAATGAAATCGCTGTATACGTCTGAGTTTCCCATGGGAATCGAGACATGTCCGTTTACCTTTGCAAGGGACTTCAAAGAATTGTCCTTGTTTGATGAACCGTCCAGCGAGAGCGAGGAGGGAGAATGCCAAATGCAAAAATCAAGGTCAAATGTGTTCCCGTCTATTTATGGATTCTAGCTTACATCTCTTGAAATCACATTACAACCTCTCCAATCCTTCCTGACTACGGACATTTGCTTTGGACATGTCTGTGAAGACAAAGGAAACCATGCTGGCTTGAACTGCTCTTCTACCTGAGTGTGTAGGGATGATGTTGTTAAAAAGTAATATTCATAACAATATACATATATATATATAAACTACTCTTAATGGAGAAATAAACACTTGAACAAACAGCAGTATGATGCCAACTCATCCAAAACGAAAAGCAGCTGTAGGTTTCCTATACTGCAGCCAGCAACCAGCGGGAGTCAAGATGATTTGCTTTTCTTATAGATGTCATGTCGTCCATCTTTATTTATAGTATATAGGCATTTGATTAAAGATGTAATCATACCAATTTATAGTGGTGTAAAAAATGTGTTCCTGCTACACAAAGTGTGATTAGATGGGCAGGTCTACACTGATCCATTTTTAGTCTTATTGTGTAGTCATTAATCATCACAAATTATTGTTTCACTTCCAGCTACAATCTTTAATTCCATCTATTTGCTTCCGACTTGCAGACAGAGCAACTACAACAATTATGTATTGTGTTCCTCCTCGCACACATAGGAACACTGAGTGAAAGCATCCAGTGTAGACAGAGAGAACGGACCCTGCCGCAGGTCTGACGTGCTTTGAATACGCTGCATTGGGTTTAAAACGAGCTGTAACAGACCGGTGAATATCTGCTGTCCTTGTAGACGGTGTGAGGCTGGAGCTATGTAAAAGGAAGGGGACCAAATGCCACAGGAAGGATTTGAAGAGTCCCTCATTGTGAGAGGAGCCACCTCAAAACTGTTCACGCAGCATAAGTCACTGGGTCAGGAATGATCTGGAGTCGTACGTGCTCGAGAACCGTCTTTCTGGATGAGTTGCTCGTGCACCAATGCTGCTCGATGCCCCGGGGCGAGCAGCACTGCTTCATTTCATCTTTCACCGCTCCAGAAGAAGATCATGTCTCCTGACTGAATATTTGTCTCTGTCAAAACTTCAGATTTCATGATAAGATATGATAAGATTTGATAAAAGACGGCCGAGCACGGGATTATCAGTGTAAAGCAAAAGGGATTGGAAGAAAGATTTGTAGTGTGTTTATTCTTCAATGAGCTGTAATCTCTGGTTTAACTGAGTAGAAATGATAAGGCCTGAGTAAACTATTCATAACAGTTGAGGCGATGTTTGAATATTATTAATATCACGTTAAGTAAAGTCAGTTTCTCTCCTGTCCTCCGTGATTCCTGTTGATGCAAATCAGCATTGCCTTGTCTTGGGTTTAGTCTGGAACTGTTGTCTCTGGCAGGAAGGTGTCACAGGGAAACCGTAGGAGTGACAGGAGCGACAGACGTTTCATATATAGAGGAAGAAAAGAATAAAAAACAGAGTTGACATCTGTTGTATTCGTCGCTGCAAAAAACCTAACCTTGTCTCGTTTGCTTTTATTGCCAGACTGTGTCTCTGGAAGTCACTTGTCAAAGCCCTTTGCATGTCGAACACTTTGCATGTTGCCCAAACTCAGGATGTCGAGATCAACTTATTATGGCCCAGATCTAAGTCCTCTGACTTTACACAGCTGCTGATTCCTAGGGTGAGACAATGTGTATATTTACCATATAAATATGAATCCGACACTGAAATGTCAAATTTAGACGAGTTTCAAGAGTTACTTGATTGTAAGTTTGTACGTTGTTGAACACACAGACCAAACTGGAGCTTCCTCTGGAAAAGATATTTGACTAATTACTGACTCCAGCTCACTTTTATCTGGTCAACAAACAGGTTTCACTTTGGCCTTCTACCAGTTCACCAACAGAATGGGCGTGATGCCCAGCCTTGGAATGAAATACTATTTTACATCATAATATCTAACAACCTATTAAAAAGCTGCGATTAAATGGCTCAGTCATATATTTAAAATGACCATTTTTGACTTTAACTACAAACTTTTTATTACAAAAATTGATTTTGTGAGTCCAACATTTCCTTTTATCCATTATTGGCACGCTGTAAAAAGTAAACTTCAGAAGCAGCTTTTCCCCAACACAACCCCGAAACCCTCTGCAAAGTCCCGGTTCTGCTGACATAGCACTAAAGTGAAGTAAGCATCAAGGCACATTCATCACAAAAATAGCCCTGGCAACAGGAGACGTCCCCATTTGTCACTATTAAAAGAATGTGTTTTGGCTTCCTGTCTTAGAGTCCTAATGAAATCAATGAAAGATAGAAGTGTTGCTCGGGACAAATCTATGGCTCCAGAAAACGTGGATTCAATGGGGGTGTCATCTCTTTTTTCCTCAGCCGACACGGAGATTAATATATGGCCTGAAAAGTTCATTGTGAAATGCTGTGCTGGTGGTCTGCCCCCCCCTTCTATGTGGAGGGGGTATAGCAGCATTAACACAAACACTTATATAAAAATAAAATCAACTACCTAACTCTCTGTGGGACAAACAAAAGGAGAGAAAACGTGTCATTACTGCATTAGGACTTTAACTCGGAAGTATTCACACAACCGCTGTGTTCAAGGTCTGAGTGGGAATCCCAGTGGGAGGGAACAATGTTATTATATTTATAGATGGGGCGGCATCACTGACACACTGAAGGGTGACTTTGGCCAGGTAGGAACTCATCATATTCCTAGCTTGAGTGCCCACAGCATTTCATATCCACCAGCAAGTTTAACAAAGGGCCGGATGTAATGGGAGTTGAAGGCATCCTCTGGCTCTCCCCACACATAATGCGCGGTGGGATGTAAAAGAAAGAAAGAGAAAGGGGACGACGTCGCCTCATATCATCTTAATGCCTCTACAATTCACTGGCTGCAGGTTTTGTGCACAGGCCCTGCAAGGAGCCATCCGGTGAAAACCATAGAGAGAATTAAACAAATCGGATTAAGCGTTGTGTCATTGCTGCTTTGTGAAAACGCTTTGCATCTCAGTGTCATTGTTTTTACACTGAGATGTGGACGAGGCACATTGTTGTTTCACTGGCTGAAGCTAAACTGTGAAGTAAATGAGTGAATGCATACAAGTAATTAACAAAGCCACCTTGTTCACTATTCATTACTGTGCTTGTGCTGTAACCTACGCACAAAGTGCTCTCTGATAATTTAGCCCGACTGGCCAGCTGTGTTGTTACTCCCATTTTCATTAACTTGCCTCCATCTCCTCTCCTCCCACTCGTCCCCTGTAGGACCTCATTGATATTACAGTCGTCTCTCCGTCTTAGCCAAACAAAAGAAACGTCTTGGCAGTGATCTCCCCGAGTGACTAACGCTTTTTTTTCTCCATCATCTGCTCGGAGCACATATTTTCTCATCAGTCCGAGCTGCAGTTCAGGAGAGGTCAGCACTGTGATCATTGAGGTGACAGAGCAGAACATCCACAAATCTGTTGTTATGAGAGGAGACCTTTCTGCTTCTACGGGCAGATGCTCACAATGATATATCTGTACTAGTATGATACTGACCCTTGTGTGTACATGCATCTGTACATGTCTTTTGTTCATCTTTCTTATTATTGTAGATTTTGGATCGATGGGTTAGCACATTCAATGTTTATGAAATTGTAAAAAATTAAAGATTTAGCACAAAATACAAGTGTATGCAAAAATGAATCTTTATCTTTATGTGTTCTGGACTAACTGAAGTTTAAAGAAACCCCCAATGCCTAAAGACGAGTTCAATGACTGCAATGAATTCATCAACACTGATTCAACAATTGTGTCATAGCTTCATTAGATGATTATGTTAAACTTGAGGATACTTAATCAGCTTCTCAAATCAACATTTGTGTTCCCCGTTTACTCACAAGTTTTTAAAAAGTAGATAAACAGCAAACGATATAGATCCCTCTGTGTGAGAAAGATTGATATCATTTCTAGCTGCATTTTTCTCAGCATTGTAGATAATGACCAGAGTCTGTTCCTCACAGCCCGGCTATCAGAGTCCAGGACACCTCAACACCCATCGTCACATCCATCATCTCAAATGTTCCAGCTTGTTAATGCAAAATGATGCAATAAGATGAATGACTGAGTCATCTATATATTAATTTAAAGTGCTCTGCTGCATTTGACTACACGCTTTCCTTAGATAATCCTTCCACGATTGTTTGCCTCTTCTGTTTAAAATATCATCACATAAGCCGACACAAAATGGTGATGACTCATAAAATTCCCAGGCATCCTTCAGATTTACACCTTACGCTGTATATATTGAGAATCACATCTATTTTTAACCAAAAGCTTTCTTTGGAAACTCGTCAATGAATAATTCCTGTTCTAACCGTGAGTAGGCGTGACCTTGTTAAAACCACAATGACTTGTTTAAGTCTCTGAATGACACGTCATGATGCAAACAAGATCTCTTTCCAGATGACTCATTACTCCCCTCCAATCCAGAAGTCAATGCCCACTTATTTGTTTGTCATGTTTATGGCAGCCTTGACGACTAATAACTTTCCGAGGGAGTCTCTGGTGGGCGGCAATCTGCAGCGGCAGATCGGCTTCCCATATGTTCTCTGATTTTTTGAAGGTGGTGTGCGGGAACGCTGTCAGCCCGCTGTGTCGTGTTATCTGAAGTAGACACGCAGGTCAAGGCTCACAACCGAAGGCCCGACACATGCTAATGAACTTCTCATAAAATATGCATCAAGCTCTCCCAGGGCTGTACAGTGGCAGCCACGTGGGTTTTGCAGGAATTATGGGAACAGTCATTTTCCATTATGTCAACGTTAAATGAGGAGTGACCTGCCGGAGCGGCTTGTCTGACCCGTGTCCAGATAGTTCCTGCCAATTTTGCACGGAGAACTTTGCAGATCAGTTTTGACTTCTGAGATACTGCGCTGACGGTGAATAAATGGATCCGGGTGCACAGCGTGACCTTGTTGAAGCCGTCTCCCTCCGAAGCCGATGTTCCAAGTCTGTACAATTAATCACAGAGAATGTGATGTCAATGAAGGCTCCGGTTATGAAATTAAGAAGCTCGCTGTCTTCCATTACTGTTTGACTTCAGGAGCACTAAGAGCGAGAGAGGAAACAATAAACCAGGTGTGGAAACCAGCAGCTCCATTCCTCAGCTGGATGCTTGAGTGTTGCTGTGGTCGCCAGGATCGAAAACACAGTGTGAACAACAACAGTGCAAAAGATGTCTTCTCAGTAAAGAACAAGGCTTAACTACATCAGATTCCATAATATTCAGATTTCAGACTTTCTTCTTTCCGTGACAGCCCCCGTGCTTTACTCATGCTTTACTCATGCATGCAAAATCAGACACAATTCCAAGACATGACAACGCAGTGGCCCGGCCCATGTTAACATCTCATTGTTACGACCACTGAACTAAAGTACAGACATAAACAATGCATATTGAAAGAATGAACGAATTAAATATTCAATTTCACGGCCTCTGAGCTGGATTACATATTGGTAATCTTCTGAATGAGTCCCCCTGTTTGACAGAAAGGAGTCTGTCAGCTGACATGCCGCAGCAAGTGGAACAATCTCCTGTGGCCGCGGCTGTCAAATCTGTTGTGCTCTGCACCGGAGTGATGTCTGAGAGAAAGCAAAGCATCTCAAAGAAATCAGTGTGAGCATGGTGCTTTGCACTGACATCTCATACAGCCGACGTGTCATTTTGATATATGAACTGCCAATGCATCGCTCCATACCGTCAAATGGTTGCCTGCAACTGATGTAACAATGGTACAGTTACTTCAACATTTTTAAAAGGGTTTAAACAAGGTCTCAGTGAAATACTACGACAAGTGCAGTAAAAGCTAAAAAGCTTCTCCGCATCTTCTCATTAAAGTTTCATAAATAAAACATGACGTGCGGGTTGCTGACAATCAAAGAAGAGCTCCCACCCTGACAGGTCCTTGTCAGTGGCGGCAAAAATAAAGTCACTGTTCTCACCAAGAAAAGTAATCTGGCTAAATAGTCCATGCTTCCTGGAAAAGAGACTAATGCAGCGGTTAAACGATTATAATGCTTGTTTTTATGTTTGGAAACATGAGCAGTGTTGTCGACCATTGAAGGTGAAATCTAAATATGGGCCAGAAACAGCTTGAGAGTCGTTACCAACACCTCATAGTCACAGTGCATGATGAGCACATGTGCTGCAAGACGGTCTCTAATCAGAGAAATCACACTGCATGATAAATATATAATGGAGCTAATGCGGATTGAGGTAATTCAAGTTCCTGCAAACCTTTTTAAATTATGCATTTGTTTTGTTTCCTTCAGGTGATGAGCTCCATAAATCTCTGAGTGGGGTCCTGACAGAGCCGGGAGAACTGCCTTGTGGGTTTCACCACATCTGGTCCAGCCCCCCCCCGCCCCCTCCACCTCACCGCGCCCATTCCCCATAACGACCTTCACAAGTGGTTTCAGCGTGGCTCAGCTCTCATCACTGGACTTTAACTCGGGGGCCTGCACCTCACAGATCGCCAATGCTAACGAGGGACTGCCTGCTGCTGTTCCTGTGGATCCTCGTCAACGCAGGCTCAGTCTCTTCCTCGCATCCACCCTCACCGCCGCTGGGACGGAGCAGGACGGGGAGGGAGCACGCCAGGAGCCCGATGAGGAATGGGCCGGCTGGATATCAGCGGGTCAAAAGGGGCTGGGTGTGGAACCAGTTCTTCGTGCTGGAGGAGTACATGGGGTCAGACCCGCAGTACGTGGGAAAGGTAAAAACGCTATTGTTCTCCTGTTATTTATGGTGGGCGAGAGGTCATCAATCACATAGTAAGGAGCTTGGGAGAAATTGGATTAGAGGTAAATGGAGAGAGCTGTAGAAAAAGAATAGAAAAATACACCGATGTGGATTAAGTTTAAAGCTATTCTGAGTAAATCCTTAACAAAATAAAAAATAAACAATGTATTTGTGTTGATAAGTAAATATATACACTGGGGTTATCTTTTAGGCAGGACTGTCCTTATCCAATCACACGAACCCCCCCCCCCCCCCAACACACACTTTCAAAGCAATTGTTGCACGTTACCCATTTTCATTATGCCTTTGCATTAGAGAGCCTGCACGTTCTAATCTAATAAGGTTATTTTATAGTAAAACTGTCTGTGCTTGTTAGGGTTCCAGGACATAAATGTCTCCGTCATGAGGAGGGAGAAAATCTATATGTTTTATTGGAGCCCTGCCCGCACCTGTATGTTAAACAAGCGAGACACACGTGACAGTGAAAGGGTGAAAGAAATCGATGGTGTGGTAGGAATAAATTTAAGCTACAGTCCTTGTAAAACTGTCAGAACATCATAGTTATGAGCCGGGGAAGATGCTGACAGCCATAAAAGGGCAGCAGAGAGAGCCAATAACCTGAATCCACACTGAGATACACATGCATCCCATCAGACACTCTGCTTTTTGTGAGCTGCTCAAACATCTATGTTTTAGTGTAGGATTTGCTTTATACATATATTCTCCCCCCTGGCTTAAAACAGTCGTAAAGTAACCTCTGTGGGGGTTTAAGGCTAAAGTTGTAATTTGGCACTCCTAGCTTATACAGGATAATAGTAAGACTGACTTATCTGCCCCAGTGCCACTGCAATCAGCCCTGACAAGCCATGCTGTTTGTGGAAGTCTCTGAGGCTGAAAGTAGGGGGAGGGAGGCTGCTGTCTGCTGCCCTCCTAAGTCACTTAATCCTGGGCCGCTGCACTGCTTCATAATAATTGACTGATTCTGTGCCATATGAAAAGCATTTGGAGATGCGATCCTGCGTCGTTGTCGGGACTATCTCATAGAGAAAGGCTTTTTGCTTGCTGAAACGGTATAACGGGGTAAGTAACGCCCAGAGACAGGGAAGGCAGGATGCCAGTGACATGTCATCGACGGAGTTATCAAGCACCGTCTCAGAGAGCAATGAAGGACCTCTAATGAACCGTGACTCCTGCTGCACTGACGGGTTGGCCTGCGATACAGTTATGCTAATTGTGGTAATTTGTGAACACCATTTCCGTTCAGTGACCTGCAGAGTTATGCGGCTCATCAATATTGTTTCTTGCGTTATTACCCGATTTCGGCGTTTCATTCACAGTCTGAGGTGAGGCGGGGCACATGCACTGGTTTCCCTCTGCAGCTTCCTTTCTCTCAAATATCATATTTTACCATCTGTGGTATAGAGATGGTTTCTTTTGGGCTGGTTTCTACATCGGTGAAGTCTGTCCATGTCAAAAACAATAACATCCCTTTCAAGAGTGTTCAAATTAAATGCATCTCTGCCAAGTGCACTTGCAACAGTTAATTAACAACTAATTAGCGTGGGCCATTAAAAACACAATTCATGTTGCTAACAAGATGTGGTAGTTTTGGCAGACAGGAGACAACGACTGGTGGAGGAAGCAGCTCATCGATTAAATATGGAGTGGGGAGTCAGAGAGCCGTTGTTAAAGATCAACAAGTTTGTCGACTGACTGGTGACATTCTCCTGAATGTGTCAGGGGTTGCTATAGTGAAACCTGCCTGAGAACAACATCTTGTTGATAGACCCGCTGTTTTCTTTTTCATTTAGATTCTAAAATAGATGCCAAACCCATGTCATCTGAAGTGTTGAGGCACAATTATCACCCTGCCACAAAAATAATGATCCAATTCTACTTGATACCAATTAATTTCTCCAATAAACTGATGTGCACAGTCTTGAGGCAGCTATTATCAAAGTTTTATTTGTTTAATTGGATTGATTAACCTCATTTGAATTTTAATATACACAGATTTCTCAGTCATCAACTTGAACAAAAGTACGATTTACAACCAAGTACATGTCTGATCTAGGTGAACAATATGAAATGCTTCATTCATACATTTTAAAGCACAAACAATGTGCACACCTCGTCCTGCGATGCATTAATATGAATGTACAGTAAATATAGGCAAGAAAAAAGCAGAAGAAGCAAGAACAGATAAAAAAAACTCCTTCTTTACATGCTGTCTGGTCTATTTTAGATTAATGAGTGCAAGCAAAGCAACATTTTATTCCTTCTGTGACAGCGAAGAGGAAAATATGCCTGGTCTGCATTTCCACTTGTGTGCTATGACTACAAAATAAAGCAAGCAATTTAATTTAGACTCAGCCTTTTATACCATTAAATGCCTGTGACCCAATTTAAGAACAAACCTCAAAGTGTCTATCAGTGAAAAACAAGAAGTGCTTTGATATATTCATATTGATTTTTACAGACAAACAAAACTCCATCTAAATATTCATGGTAGAATTTATATGTCCGTGCCTATTCAGCCTCTTCATCAAGGAAGCCAAGGTGACAGACACTGAACGTGAGGGGAAGGATACGGTCACAACTCGCAGCTGTACTTACACTACTTATTTAATTATCCTCTTTACTCCCTGGGGTGTAAATAAGGTCACGACACGATCCAACATGGTCCTCAGCTCTACTACTGCTGTCATTAATGTGGAGCAACTGCTCCAGGGCCAAGCTCAAGGGCAAGTGAACTTCAGCGGTTTAAAAAAAAGAGTCTGCGAGAGGCTGTTCACTATTAAGATTTCACCACCAAAGACAAAACTGCTACTTAAGAGTGAATCAAATGTACTGGTTATTGATACCACAGTGGACCTGAACTAAATAAAGACAAAGTGGTTTGGCAAGAATATTTAGAAAAGGTTTTACAGCACTTATTCCAGGTTTGAGTTGTGTGACGAATTCAGTGTTTTTCTCTAAGAACAAAATAAATCATGAATAATAATTCTCTCTTTCGAGATGCAAAGGAACTACAAGAACATGCTGAGCTGCAACTATTCACGTTTAAGCCTTTGTGTAGTGAAACTTCCGACAATCTGCTGTTGACAACAACCACATTATTGCAGATTAGCAATTAAAACCGAGAGGGCTTAAGGGGGTTAATGGATCACCCTTTGCGCTCACAATTAGATAATGCCGAGTCCTTTCCTCCGCCGAGCTGTGATTATCTGCAAGAAAAATCTACCTTTCGTGGCAGCTGCTTCCCTCTCACTCTTTTAAAGTCTGCGCCGAGTTCAGCAGCTATTCTCCAGCATCGTGGCACTCTCACATAATGTCAGAGTCGTGTTTGCTGTTTGACACATTTTCTCTGGAATGATGGCAACGTGGCAATTCAGAATCCACTTAAATGAACGTTGCTTGTCATTTCGATGCATTATAAATATTATAATGACCACTTACTACCCGAGGAGCTGTAATCAGAAGAAATGCACGTCTCGGGCTTGCCATCAGTGACAATGCAGGGACTTTTTTGAGTGGATGTCACAAAACAGGATGTGTCTGTGATGTATGAGTGAACAGCAAAGCAAAAAGGAAATAAAATAAGGTTTTGTACACTTTGTTTGTGAAAAAATAAAGGATAGATAAAGAATGGACGGTCAGTCATATCCTTTGCAATCTCGCTGATGGGCGATTGGACCGACATATGAGCAGCACAGGCTTATTATTCTTACAACATTGGAAACATGATAGCAAGGAAATGAGCCTCTCTCAAAGGGGGACGAAACAAATTATACACTTGGCAAGAAAATGCAGTCAGGGAATCAGTTCCATAGAAATCACCAACGCTCCAGCCATTAGGTTCCGAGAGCAACTATCGTAGCCGTAACATCACATCACTGAAGGTTAAAGAGAAATCCAAATCAGTTTTTGATGGTCACACTAAGGGACCCGAAAAGAGCGAAAGAAAAAGTTTCTCCATACTCTTTACTGCAATACAGTGCATGGCAGGCAGGGGCACGGTCCAACGCCTCATTTCTTACACTTGCACAAAAGGTCGCTCATTTAAATAAAAGTCAATAAACCACTTTTGCTAGAAAGGGCAGCCCTGTTTCTCCCACAACTTGTTTATTCCATCGCTTCCTGCCTGACAAGGAATGGCCGTCCTTCTTTTTATTGATGGCTCTTCCTGCCGGCCCCTCCCCACACCTGGCGGAGATTTATCACTGATGTGAAGTCGGCAATTTAATCTCTCAATAAGGACCCATAAGAAGGACATAAAAACCCTTTCAACAAGACTTACGCACCGGGCCCGACCAAGAAAGATTCCATCATCTGACCACATGAAATTTACCAGCCTTACTGGTGATAGCGGTTCCACGTAGTTAAATGTGGCTCGGTTTAAATGCTCCAGAATTAAGCTGTAAAATGCTTCGAAACCTAAAGAGGCCCTTATGAAAGCAGCAAACCTGTTTACACGGCGTGATGATGATAGCCGCTGTTGTTAAATACTTCAGTGAAACAAAGTGCAAGCCAGCAGCTAATAAACATCAAATCCAAAAGAAAGGCTGCAACATGAATCGCCTGAGCAAAATGCCAAATAACAATAATCTCGTTTAAGCCTTGATCCATAAAGCCTGTTAAAGATCTGACACAAAGGTAGTAACACATACTAAGCAATATGAATACATCGATGTGAAGAAAGAACAGAGCAGAATTGGTAGAAGTGCTCTTCCCTTAAAAATACCTCACAAATGATTTTAGTCACCTGGAAATGTGTTGCCTGAGTGATTCAATGTCAAATGAAGTGTAATTTAAAAGGATGGCTCTCGTGAAGATTATGCATGAGGTGTGCCAGTGATTCAGCTGCTCGTTAGAACATATTAAGAGGTAGAGGATATTAACAATTGTAATGCTTGTTGGTGATGAATGTTGCGAGAAATTCAGGAAAGAACACCTGAAATAAAAGCTAATGATACCATTCATCTGTCCTGCCAAAGTAATACATTTCATATATTTTGTCCTCGTGGGTAATGGACTTTTCTCCTGAATTGCCGGGATCATATTTCCAAATGGTTGGCTAATGTCCCAATCCGTATCACTTACCGGCGTGGTCAACATATTTCCATTCAAATCTTGACATTGATAGGGAATATTGTTGTGATTCTGGGTAGAAAATTGCATTCTGTACGTTGTATCAATATCACTGTATTGTTTAATCAAGTGTGATATGAGAAAAAGGGAATCAAGCCTTAACCCGAGTCTCCGAGATAATCGATAACAATCATGTACATTAATGTGATATATCAAAAATCCGCCGTGCACCGTGTTTTCTCGTTATGCAAAAGAAAATATCCAAAATTAATCTGAAAGCAGAGGTCATAAGATTTGTGACTTAAATAACGGTTCTATCAACAATCATGGTTACAAACTCCCTGAATGTAGAAACAGTGAATGTAGTCGCTTGTTCACAACAGCAGGTGAGTGTGTTCAGAGCACTGACCTGCACTAAAACAGCTTTAGAGGTGAATATAAGCTACGGTTTCTATTTGTTGTCACACACCCTGGGCCTTATCTGTCAATCTATTCCATTTTGTCCTTTCTCCATCTTCCCAAGATTTCTCTCCCTCCCTCCCCGTCTCTCTCTCTTCACTCTCTCTTTCTCTCACACACACATCCCTACACTCCAGTGCATATGTGGGCTTCTTTTCTTTTTTTCTACCTCCATCCCTATTACCTGACGGAGGCATGACACAACCCAGATAGCGAGCTCGGAGCTGTCAGCACCCTAAGAAATGGCCCGCGAGCCAATATCGATCAGCTATAATAAGCTTGCTGCATTTGACAGTGTTTTCTTTCCATCAGCGGCTCACCAGAACACCAACTACCTGCAAGAACTTACCACTCAATCAGTAGTCATAATGTGGTATGACACGGCACACACACAGACACACACATTCACACACAGAGAGAGGTCTGGCAATGCGGTGAACGAGCTATAACATACAGCCTATATGCCAACATACCGCCACTCTGTCATCACTGCACTGGGTTTCTAGGACAGCAGGCTGTAGGATTGAAGGGTAGTTCCAGAGCTAATGAATAGCAGTATGAAAATAGATCTGCTCACACATGGATATTGACTGATTAACACAACGTGAATCCTGACGGGAACCGTACACTATATATAGTATGTGCCCCAATTTTTTTTAAAGTGTAACCCACTAAGGACTCATCAGAATGAATCTGATAATACATTAAACAGCTTTATGATACCAGTCAGAGTTCAGGGCTGCCTTGTATAAAAGGTACCAAACAAATTGGTTGATATTCTTGCTGGTGCACGGTTCTTTGGCCAATGTTGGCTGGTTTTCAGCAAAGAGTTGCGTTCCCATATGCATTCCTGAGACGAGCTCCACATAATCCTGGTTTGCAGAAATCCAATTACAGCTTTTTCTACAGGGGCTGGTTACGTCCTCTGCTGAAAATCACACAAATTAATCAATATGCGAGTTTACTACACGGTCATTGTCAACGAGGGACCATGTGCTGCAAATCAAGAAGGTATTAAAAAAAAAAAAAAAAAGGGAACACCATCCTCTCTCAGAGTCGTGAATTCCCTGTAGAGAACGAGCATTACTCATAAAGTTGTGGCTTTTCAACAGCCGCTGAGAGCAGCTTCCATTTTCCTCTAGTCCAACCAGTAGTTGAGTAGCATCAGTCAATTCAGTCAATAAACGTATATTGCACTGATGATTAATAAGAAATGAATAATGGGCCTGCCGATATCTTCTCTGACAACGGCGCTGATGCACTGCACCATGACGCTGCAGATGCAATGGCCGGCCATCTTCATTGCCTCAACTTTTGAGGACAAGGCAAAGACGGCATATAGACAGCAAGAACATTCTGCATACATTATTTCTCAGACTCATATGAGGGCACCACAGCTTTTGACCACTGAAAACTAATTAGTTTATCTTTGATTCAAAGTGTCAAAGAGGTCAATGAGTCCAAGTGAACAAAGACTCGCTGGATATGTTCCTGAGAAATCACATCCAAAAGGCTAACAATGTGTTTTTGGAAGTCAAATCAGTTCATCATCGACTTCTATTGAATGTTTGAACCAAATGTGAAGAAGTTCCCTCAAGGTGTGTTTGAGGAATCTTGTTCACAATGAAACAGACAAATGGACGGAAAACCCAAGCTACCCTTGCAAAATGAGGTTATGGAAAACTACACACAACTTCAAGATCAATCAATCAATCAATCAATCAAATTTTATTTGTATAGCCCATATTCACAAATTACAATTCATCTCATAGGGCTTTAACAGGGTGTGACATCCTCTGTCCTTAACCCTCAGCAAGAGTAAGGAAAAACTACAAAAAACCCTTTTAACAGGGTAAAAATATGTAGAAACCTCAGAGAGAGCCACATGTGAGGGATCCCTCTCCAATCGATCAATGAAACATCCGCATAACAAAGTTTTTACAAACTGAAATGTTACCCTACGATGTCTGACAGTGCTTCTTGGCATGTTGAAAAACTAAAAATACATTAATGAATGCAAACATAATTACTCAAACAGATGGCACGAGTTTCGGATGGCAACAGGAATCTTACTTCAGTTCCTTGCACTACCTGTTTTTTTAGCTGTCACGTCAACCGGTACCGTGAGCAGCGCATCTTGCTAATTATGCGTATCATGAAAAATTGGAGTGCTAAGACATTTTCACCGTAATATATGTGCATATGATCCAACCCGTCTGAAGGAGCAAGCTTTATGCTTTATGCTAAACAGATGTAGGTGTGCTTGTTTGAATATACACACTGTTATCACTGACTCCATCTTTCAGACTCTGCACGCATACACTCCATTTTGTTGATTCGTGGTTTATAAATTGGGAACAACTGTAACAAGAAAATATGTTTCTCCGTCTCCGGCGTGAAGTCACTTACTTTCTTTTGACACCTTTAATAAGGAGGAGGCTGCCTCTTGTCTAACGAGCCCAATGGGTGTTTTACAGTTTAAAAGAATCCTTCGTCTGCTGCCCTATTAACAAGTCTTTTTATAAAATGCTTTGCCATTGTTAGAGTAATGGGATTTTTAATTAATATCAGTCAACCTGCAGTTCTAATTAATGACACAATGTACCTATTCTTTTTTTTATTTTCATTTGGTGTTCACCCTAAATTTGTCCAGGTACCTCCCCTGGGTACATGTTTTTGTTTGTTTGTTAGTTATTGCCGGTCAAAAGGACGGCCAATGTGTACTCCTGTTTAATCATGAATACAAAGTGATAATTTATTCATTCAACAAAATATGATCCGCCGGCAGCGCAGGAACAACAAGGCCCAATCCCGCATTGTGTTGCTTCAAGAGCCTGTGAACAACAAACCTCTGTAATATGAAAATTACTATCTTTTCAATAATCTGTTTGATTTTCTCTCCGTTCGTCTCAAATTCTTTGTGCAACCTCGTATATGATTGAAACTATCACTATTGGAAAGCAGGTAGCCTGCAGTAGATTTCAGAGTGAGTCACAAACATGCGGATTCAGCACTACAGGGTATAAACTTAACTGTTAGGTGCTTATTATTTAGTCCAACACGAGTGAGCAGAAGGACAAGGATGGACATCTCCCAATATAATTCAGTTACTGTCCCAATACATGTCAAGACAAATGAAACGATCACGATACTGTTTATTGCTGGCAGTTTGTACTGGATTGCATGACATGTACACAGGTGTTTAATGATGCTGTTGTTGTGTGTTTTTTTGTTGGCTCGGTGTAGTTAGAAGAATGTGAGTCCGTTATGACTACAGTGTTGCAGCATTCTGTCTGCCACTCTGATCTCTCTCGTATACCATGAGCGCAGAGCAACTACTTTCACAGTGGCTGAGAATGAGCTTGTTGTGCGTTGTGTGTGTCGTCCCATCCGTCTAATAGGACGTAACAGTTTGAGCAAATCTGCAACACAAAAAAATCTTGAGATAATCTCCTATAATGAGGTCGCAGATACCGGATTGCAGAAGATTACAGGATTACGAAACAATAGGAAACAAGATGGATAATGGATGAACAACAGCGATTGGGAGCAGATGTCCCAGCTACTGTCTCACTAAAATATAAAGTACTGGAAGACAGCTTTTTTTATTAAAGACGGCAAATCTGGAAACACAACTTTCTGGGGAGAGCACCTGAGGGCGAGAGGTTCTTAAAACAAACTGCTGTCAGCAATACCCCCGCAAACAAATAGTTCCCCTCTCATTTTGCTTGACTGAATAATGTAATTGTTGTATTTTGTTTATAGAATATAAAGCTATAAACTATGAAAATCCATGTCCTAGAGTCACAGTAAAAAGTTAATGAGAGAATCATTACAGACCTATGAGAACCATCACTCCAACTCACAATTAGTAATTATTGCTCTGCAGCCTCAGTTAAAAGCAAGTCAGTGAATTTTTATCTCACACAATCACACGATGATATATCACTATGATGAGTTCTGCTCAAAGATGCAGGAACTTTAATAGGAGGCAGTGGAACCCTTTTTTGGACAAAATAATATTCAAAAATTTACAACCATTGCCAACCACATGGGCACAGGTCGACAAAAGCCTGATAATGGCATAATGGCCTCAACCAAAGAAGCATAGACAAGAACAGATTGGACTAGTTAATAATATAAATTAATCTGTATTTAGACAGAAGACATGTTGGAGGCAAGAGCTAAAAACATCACGTGTCACACATCAACCATTACAGAAAATCTTTGTGCCATCACCTCAAATGTTTGACAACCATTCGAGCTCAGAGTATTCCCCGAATATGAGCTCACAGCTTAGATGAAAAATTTCTTTTGAAAATGAATAAAACAACGATCAGGCAACAGGTGAGACAATAACACCACGGCACACATGTTCACAAGCAACTGAGCTGTGTAGCGACCACGATGAAAGTTGCCGTGGCCCAGCGGCACACGCAGAGTGGCGCCTAATGAAATAACGTCCCGCCTTTTGTAGTCAGGGAACACCTCTGAAGTCCAATCTGCCATCTGGTCTCCTTCTGTGTGCAAAACCCAGAAAACATCCCTCTCATGTTGAGCGTGTCATCGTGCATAATACCTGTACCTGTGTTAGCTTGAAAATTATGATTTAGCTGTTTGTTGAGGAAAGGGAAACAACACATTGCAGTGAAAACAGAAAAACTAACTCAATCACGAAATGTTCAGTTCTATACCAAACCAGTTTCAGAGGCAAATTAGAAGTACAGCAGCCAACAACCAAACAGCACAGAATAAAATGTGAGTTTTCATGAAATTCCAATTCATTGTACCTTGGTTTGAAAAACATGATTTTTGAAAAATTCACAGTTGGTTTATGAAATTGTGGAGGAGAGGGAAATAACAATGAAAACAGAAAAACAAACTTAAACACAAAAAGTTCAGTTCCATACCAAACAAGTGTCAGAGGCAAATTAGAGGCACTGCAGCCAACAACCAAACAGAACAGCACAAAGTACAAAAGAATAGAATATAAATTGCTATAACTTTTTCCTGCCCGTATCCACAAGTAAATCAGGATTATTTCTCATTTGTATTAGGACGTCAATTGTAATCGAAATTATTAAAATTTACATTAAATGCCACAAACTTTAAATATAATAATATTAAAACTCACAACTTAAAATATAGATTATTTTTCAGTTCAATTCACTTTAGCTAGATTTAAATCAGAATATCAACATGCAATTTCAATAACTCTCTCACACACACACACACACACATACAGCATATACAGAATACTACGTGACACAGCAGAGGTAAAACAAAATGGTGTCCTACCTTTGGCCGCCACCCTGATGTCCAACTTGTCCAGAACCCTGCAGCTGTGTAAGTAATACACAACAAGCTTTTCCTTCATCCACCATTGTTCTTTAAAACCCTCCAGTATGTACAGTGAGTCCCAGTATGAGCCAGTGTACAGTGAGTCCCAGTATGGGCCAGTGATGGATACAGGTGTGTGTCAGCAGGTAGCTCCCTGCAGCTAGATGCTAAAGGTGAGATGCTAAAGGCGATGCTAATGAGTGTCTCCATTATGTGAAACTTCAAACACTTATCATCCAGCATTGTGTATTTTTTGTTCCTCCATTGATTAGCTTCTCCTCTTCTAATGCTAACAGTAGGTTGTGAGCATATGCCAATTTTAGCATCAGTTAGCTTCAGTATCTGACAGGCTGGACTCTGAACATGTCCCTGGAAACTAGCAGGGAGACCCCTCATTGACCCAAACAAAGATGGCTACCAAAGTAGTAAGTTAGTGAGACCCCTGATTTACACAAACACAGATGGCTACCAAGGTAGTCCCTTAGTAGTGGACTGTGGAAGCCTGTCTCCTTCCCTTGTTCCCTCATCTTTTCTCCTTCTAGGTAGTGTGCTTCCTCCTTGGATGTGTAGCGCAGATAACCTGTTAGCTAGTTAGTTAGATATTCATTTGGTTGGTCAGTTAGATGTTTAGTTAGTCAGTCCGTCAGTCAGTCTATCCGTTAGTTAGTTAGTTAGTTAGTTAGCTAGTTCTACTATCTTGTCTTCTTTCTAAGAAAACCATACACAAATACCTCCCACTGTGTCCCACAGCTCGTTAGTTAATTATGTAGTTAGTTGCCTAGTTAGGTAGTTAGGTAGTTCAGTGGTAAGGTAGTTAGTAAATACTCCCTTGTTCCCTTGTTTCCTCATCTTTTCTACTTGTAGCATCTGTAAAATGCAGGGGATGCCCTATTTGCCTAAAAGTCAGGGTGCTGGTGAAACCCTCTGTTCCCATGATAATGCATCTTATGTCCTTATATCAGTTTTCCAACAGTCTCGGTTCCTCCATAGTGTTCCATAACTCACCTTTAACCCCAGGTCCTAACACAAACGGCAGGATTAACATGCTATGTAAATCCTAAAAATTCATAAAGATATTTACATTTTGAAATCACCTTTTACTCCGTGTTACTTCACGGAGTGGCACCGTAGACAGGCTGTAATGAAAAGAAAAATGGCCCAGAGCATATTTTGAATTATTTTAATTAAGGACAAGTTAAGAAACCAGAAGCCCAAATTAATTATCATTTAGGCGTGCTGGAGAAAATGAAACAGGTCAAGCATTAGCTTCTTTAATGCATTACTGGTACAGGCCTGTATTCACAGTAGCCATTTTAACAAGAAATAGTAGGTGAACGCAGGGTTTATTAATAACAATAATGGAGCTTCTGTTTATGTACCAAACATAACTTAATGTGATAAGTAACACCTGCATTTACCTACTATTTCATGTCAAAACAGCTTCTGTGAAAAACATCTAGGGCTTCTTGCTCCCAAAGTTATGGCAGTGGTTTTTGTTTAGTTTTTTTATTGAATCAGTGTTGGTAGTTTCAGTGTAGTAAATCTCCTGTTGATGTAAAACAGAATCTCTCGCTGTATTTTGTTTTTTCGGGGCTCGGGCTACAATTATTTTTGCCTTTTCTGTCTGCATTTCTTTTTAAAGTAACGTACCATCAATGTCTGAGTCATGGAAAAGACTCCTCCAGCGGCATATGGCTATATATTTAAGCAATGCAAGTCTAGGCACATTTCTTGCAGCTGTAGGTATTTCAGAAATCCGTTAATGTTTAATTAGTCGATACTTGTATATTCATATTAAGGTAGGTTAACACTTTATGTCATGAACTAGACCCATGAAAGAGCCACTCAGGTAAATAACAGGAGATAAATCCCTCTCTTTCTTTCTGGCCAGAAGTCTGGACGATGAGTAAATCATACGTTGATATAAAAATTGTTTTATGGACATATTTACTAATAAGCTGGTGCCCTACTTTCCCATTGTTAATCATAAGTGACACATCATATTAAAGCTCATTAAACCTGGGCATCACTAGGGAACATTTAAAATAGTAATTATGGTAATAATTGTGGCTCTTCAGCTCCGGTGCCCAACGGAAAGCAAGTTTTAGAGGAAACAGATTTGAAATAGGGGTGAATGGTGTTTCATGAACTGGGCTTCATCATTGTCTGATTCATAATATTCAGAATCACCTGAAATGTGTTTGAACAATAACAACATCTGCCTGAATATATAAAACTGGAAAAGGATTAATAAAGATTTCAGTGTTTAATCTGTTTCTTTGGTTTAACCAGGAGGGATATTATTCATGTTAATAACACAATGACAGTGTTTTATCTAAATTTGAAATGTTTATGGTATTTACAGGAAATGTTTTGGGTTGTAGTTGTGAACCAACAAAGGTCCCGTACTAAAAATAATTAATTCACAACACGATAATCCCATGCTATGCTCGTTGGGGGCAATTGCCCTGAATCACCAATCACTCCCAGTGTGTGTCTGCTTGCATCTGCTCGTCGAACCACAACCTGCAGAGAATTTATCGCTGAATCTCAAATTGTCTCTCCTCTTCTCTCCATGGCTGGAGCTCCTCGACGTAGGTTCGGTGGGAAATTGGCGATGTGCAGATTATTGCATACTAGTGGGGTACAGAGAGAGACTCAATTGCAAAAAAAGAAAATCAGTGTTAGGGTGTGGATCCGTTCAGTCATCATGGCTCCAGGAAAGTAATTAGGATTCAGTCAAATGACAACAGATGGAAAAGGAGAGTTCTCATCCAACAGAAGCTAAAACCGTCACCATATCCATCTAGTTATAGCAGCACTTGAACAGAACCCAAACTCAATTACAAAGTGAAGAATTAGAGCACAGACTATAAAGAGGAACAAAACAAGTGCAGTCCTTCCAGAAATGAAGCCAAATTATCCAGGATATGGGCTCAGCCATCTTTCCTTTCACCTCCCCCCCCCCGAACTATGAAAAATGACAGAAACCATCTTTTACAAAGATTTATTCAAAGTGCATCTTCATATTTTAGTAATTGAGACTATTTGGCTTGAGGAGCTTTGAATTATGGAAGAGAAAACTCCATAGACGTTGCTTTGCTTCAGTTTGCATCCTGAAATATGACTGCTGCTCAACAGGGCCGTTGGAAAGTCCACGAGATTGATAAGAGGGCAAAAATCCATATCCATACTGTGGTGATGATCACTTTACATTAGAGCCCTTAAATATTTAAAATGCTTTGAATTGCATAACTGATCTCTGCAGGGAGGTAAACAGAACTATATCAATAGGCTTTCTGCCAACAGCACAGAATGTGTTTGTCTTGTACTAAGAGAGCCGCCCTGGATCTATATTAACAAAGCTGCTCTCTGACTGCAGTGGTGATATTTTTGCAACCGCGCTGAGAGTCATCTGGTCACAGACCTCGGCTGTCAGGTGAATCTATTAGAAACTGTTCCTGTGGAGAGTGAATGTTTACCTCCAGTTTTCTGAGCTCTCTCACTCTTGAGAAAGGAGCTACCCTCCCCTCTCTCAGATAATAGCTTGAATAGAAATGAGTCCATGACGGTGAAGACATGTCACTGCAGCATAATTGCACTTCACAGAGGATTTATTATTTATCAGAGATTTAGCCTCATTAATCTGATGGACGTTCTGGAAGTTTCTTCCTCATGACTTAGTGTTTTGCAGATCTTTGCCGAAACATGAATTTGCTCTTTGATGCTCAGTCACTTTCCTGGACTGTCTGTGTGAAATACAGTTCTTTGACAGCTCTTCTCCAGCGCGTTCAATGAATCATTATCTGTGCCAATGTTTGCACTCAACCTGTCTTTCCCATCTTTTGTCTTGCAGCTGCACACTGACCTTGATAAGGGGGACAGTGTGGTGAAGTACACTCTCTCTGGGGACGGGGCCGGCTCCATTTTCACAATTGACCAAACGACAGGGGACATCCATGCCTTAAGGAGTCTTGACAGGGAGGAGAAGCCTTACTACACCCTGCGTGCCCAGGTTGTCGACCTCAGCTCCAATCGGCCGCTCGAGCCGGAATCTGAATTTGTAATCAAGGTTCAAGACATCAACGACAACGAGCCAAAGTTCCTGGAGGGACCTTACAGGGCCAGCGTCCCTGAGATGTCACCAGTAGGCAAGTGACCATCTGCAGCCACTTGTTCTGTGCAGTGAAAGCTTTGTTGCGTCTCAGGGAACATTAGAGGTGCAACCAGAGGGTTAAACCAACAACATTCAACATGTTCAGGGAACACATTATTCTTGGTGTGCGCAGAGTAAGTCACACAGCTCCCTCTTTATACACTCCCCGTGTTTTCTGCCTCCCCCTCTCCCCACCTCCACCCCTCCAGGGAGGACTGATCAGGCTAATTCGCTGAGAGAACGGTTCCTCTTGATCTGAATGGCAATGAAGCCCTTAAAACTCCACAATCAGCAGTCTCTGGAGTCCGTGTAGAGAGCAGGAGCAGCCCAGCCCCAGTGAGCCCTGGAAACCAGGCCCCCTTTGTGAAACTGCTCTGGAATCACACACAGAACCTTCTAGGTTTATCGAGAACACATCCAGCGTGGCCACATCGCCCCCACGGATGATCAATTACATGATTGGCAAAACAATAATTAGTTTTGATTCAGATAATCATTTGTAATTTTCCAAGTGAAATTACTTCAAATTATCCTCTTGCTGTGGATTAAGATACCTCATCTTTTATTTGTGTTTAATTTTATGCTGGGCAGTCTGCAAAATTAATCTTAGATCTCTTCTTTAGTTTCCATGAATGGGAACATATTGTTATCTCTAAAACTTTAAAGAGGCACTCTTGTAATTGTATTTGTCAATTTCACAAAGATGTGGGGGAGGCAGATTATTAAAGAATGGTAGGACGTCATGGCTTTTAGTGCAGAGTATGATTCATCCACCTCAAACGCTTGATCCTCTATTTCCCATAATGCAACTGCATATAATAAATATTCACCAATCCACACTCTGATTAGAAAACATCATTCACCTGATTTTAAGAGACTGACGCACTTCAAAGATAACTTCACATTTTGATCCCTTTTCATAATTGGGGATAAAGTTAATTACACATGATTAATAAAGGCAATTAGTCGTGTTGATTGTTCCATCCAAATTATGACTCATTACTTTTAATTGGAGGCCAAATTTGTATGTACAGTTTATATTTTTTGAATTATACCTCCTCAACAAATAGCGATGGAAGAATATTCCCAGATGTAATTTCTTGGTTTGAGAAAATGTCATCAAGATCTTTGTGTTGATATCGAATCAGTTAAAATGCAGAAAATTGTCTGTGCTCTCGTGGCTGGAATTGGAAAGTCTCTGAGTGCACGTATACCGCCCGGCAATCGAAGAGTTTCTGATGAGAAAACTTCACTGATGAAGCCGTGGGTTTAGAAATAACCTTCACTGTCACACATTACAGTTGTTTCCACAAAAAGCACTGATAATGGAATTATGCAGAGCGACACCTCTGGTAGAAGTAGTTTTTTTTATTTTCGGATTCAATTGTGGGTTTTTAAACATTCCCTCGCAGACTGTGTGAGAGTTAACCTTTACTTCCTGTGCAAAAATAACAACGCTGCAGGAGAGATGCAGCCCAACCAAGGTCTCTAATGCTATTTTATACCAGCAGGATCCAGTGTTATCAATGGGTTCATTAACTGTTGTTGTCTTTTGCTGGAATGTCTCAGTGGATGTGTTTTTTTATGTGAGCGGCGCAAAGCAAATACTAAACGGAGCGAGATGCCGAACATAAATATGCATTAATGGTCGGTAATGAAGACTAATCTATGGCCAAACATTATAAACTGGCTAATGGCAATAATCCAGAGGCTCCTTTCGAGTTGTTAGCTATGAGCTTATCCCTGATTCATTTAGAGAAGTGACAAATAAAAAAAATACTTAACAGAGATTCCAGAACACAACCGTGTAATTACCGCAGGCTGTCTGCGGCTTCATGAATTTGTTGATTAAGCTCCTTCTCCACAGTTTTGCATTTTCATTTTATTCTTATTACCTCTGCAGAGGTCATATTCTGCACTTTTGCAATTCTTATATCCATAGATTTGAATTTAAGACGTGCTTTATACTTAAAATCTAGTCGATTAATGTGCGTGGATCAGGTTAATTTGTTTCCCCTGGATTGCACTCTGATATTACAATAAAATGCCAAATGCTGTATTGCAAAGAATATTTAATGAAGCCAGATAGACAATCTATATTTAGCGAAAAACTCCTCTGTGCATTCGTCTCCTGTGTTTACCAGCAGTGACCTCTGCAGCTGCATCTCTTCCAGTCCTTACTCACACAACTGAATTTCCATAATTATGCAAATAGATTTTATTTGACTTGTTTATAGTGTCGCACCCGAAGAAAGGCTGTTACCTTTTGTGGCCGGGGAAAGCGTTGGCGTCAGCCGTGCAGAAAGGCTTTTAAACTTTCACTGCATCTGCACTCTTATGTGGATTCTCACGCCTTTGGTGAACTCAGAGAGTGTTAATGTTCCATCTCATCCATTGTATACACAACGCGAGGATTGAGACACTAATCTCTGTCACCTAATGTTTTAATGCCATTGTTATCATCTGCTCAGACGGCAAAGCAAGTTATCTGCTGGCAACTAAGAGCTCAGCAGGATTTAAAAATGACGAGGCCATCCTGCAATTTTACAAAAAATGCTCACAGTGACACGGGGCTGCCTGTCTGAGTAACCAATTCATTAAAACTGTCAGTGATTTTACACCAAGTGGATATTTGTGATTGGATATAAATGCATGGCAAACTAAAATGGCACAGTGGAGAAAAAACCTCCAGCGAGGTCCAACAGTCCTTTAAATTCTGCAGGAAATCCATCAGGTTTATTTGGACATAAATAAACTGTCGATTCCCGATTGAATCCACATCTCAGCTACACGTTGATGTTAGTTACAGGTTTCGAGCCATATTTCTAACCAGCTTCATTCGATCCATATTTTTATTAGGATGCACATCAAATTGCACCCGTAGAGTTCGGTCCCCTAAATATGGCTGATATTAACTAGGCTTGTGGTTCAGTTCTGACCCCAGCACTTTGCTGCATGTGTTCCCCCACTCTCTTCCCACATTTCATGCAAACCTGCCGGTCAATAAAGATGAGATACTTCAAAAAAAAACACAAAATACCCATGAATTATTCCCTGGGAAATAAATATAATGATTTACAGATGCAGACCCAACATCTATTGGTCCTTTCTCCGCTCATGTCCCATTCTTCCACCAAGTTTTGTTGAAATCCGTTCTGTGTTGTCCTGTTAACAAACAAAAGGAAACACAAACAAAACAACGGCGGAGGTAATAAGCAGTGTGTTAATGGAATGTTGTTTTCAACACCAGCTAGTTAAAGGAGATGAGCCAAACCTGCTGCAAGTAATTATTCTCTCCCCGTTAGTACACAAGTTTGGAAGACGGCCATTTCAACACTATCCTTTATTTTCTTAATGGTAGCGTTGTTTAATGAATGGTTGCAAAAGAGCATTCTTACTCTTGTTTGTTTATTTATTTCCTTTAAACAAATAGCCTCTTAGTGATGCTGCAAATGTGCAAATAAAAAAGAAACACACACACACACACGACAGGAACATTAAACAACTCCTCGACACATCCTGTCTCCTCCGCACTCCTCCTCTTTGCACTCCGTCAGGGACTCTGACTGCTCGGCGTCGGCCGCACCTTCCTCACTTCTGATTCAACGATCATTAGTGTCAGCGGAGATCATTCGGTAAACTGATGAACTTCAAAGAGTTTGGATTTCAATCTCATGAGGAAGCCAATTAAGTCCAAGTCAATAAGTCCTCCCACTCTCCTCCCACAGGGACGTATGTGACACAAGTGACAGCCACAGACGCAGACGACCCCACGTATGGAAACAGTGCCAGGGTGGTGTACAGCATCCTGCACGGCCAGCCCTACTTCTCTGTCGACCCCAAAACAGGTAAACCACTTATCCCTCTTCCTGTTGTCTGTTCATGTGACAAAATGGTGATTTAGCCGGTAAGGTTCACAAACATGTTTCCATTTAGTTTAAAGATATGCGATTCGGACGCGACAGAAAATATGTTCTTCAGTTTTATGTGCACCTGCCGACAGCGGTGAGGAAATCTCCCTGTGAAATAAGGTTATCTGGGCCATTAGTCTGGAAAGATATGAATGATTGAGTGTCTTCTAAACACTGAGTGTAATATAATGTGGACTAGCAGAACCATACATCAGGACAATAAAACAGGCTGGTGAATTGACCCCTGGGACACAAAAGGACACATGCTCTCAAGAAAAGACGCTGAATTATTAATTTGACAGCTATTAAATAAAGGGTCACTTGTAGCAGGGAAATGAAGCAGCACTGATATCGAGCATACACCATTATAGCTGGGATGAATGTACACTATTATACACTTTGTGAAAGAAATATAGATAATAAAATGAATAACAATCAATCAATATAATCATTATAATTTGTTTCTGGTATAGTGGCTGAGTTCTGTCGCTGCAGTTTGCTGCAAAGATACTGAGGAGTCAGTGTTTTTAAAGAGTCAGTCAGGAAACCTAAGCAAACAATGAAATCACAGAAAGACAGTAATAATTATAATAATATGAAATAATTATTAAAGAAAATATATTTGGGAATATTTTGGTTTCAGTTCAGGATAGTGCTGAGATTTTCTCTTGAGCCCAGATAGTAAAGTCCCTGGTGGAGACGCGTCATCCATCTTCCTGTTTTACAGTTTACTATGCAAACAGGCAAAGTGGAAGCTGAGACATTAACAGTGTCGGCGTTAGTTTCCACTTTATTTATACCTGCACTCTGCTGGATGGTGTCATAGGATAAAAACTGACAGTAAAAAGGTTGTGGAGTGGCAGCGAGAGGGGGCGTAGCAGACGACTGCTCTGAAACACCTTCACAGCACCGGTGCTTGCCGGCAGTTTGGCTGCTGTTGACTCGCTATCTGGGACAGTTCAAAGCGTATGAAAATAGGTTCATGCATATCACACGGGCAGATCCTGTGGAATCTGTCGCTGATTATGCCGCTAACGGAGCATATCCGGTGACTGCATTTCAAACTGATGCTGGGGGGGGAGAAACAAAAAATCCAACTGTTACAGCAAATGTTTGCCCTGCTGGGCCGGCATCCATTTCCAAACACACATCAACAAACAGTGGGAGGAAAGAGGTGAGTTGGAGGGAGGGAGGGAGGGAGGGGGATGGCGGGAACAGCAATACTTAAATCACAGTGCATGTCATGGTTATTATCTTCGCCAGTGACAGACACCTCCTTCCCCTCCCCCCAAACAAATCTGACTGCCATTTAAAAAATAACCTCAGTCTCTCATTCTGGAATCGCACATGTCTGTGGATCAAATGGGACGTCCTCAAGTTTCCGTCGTATAAAATGGAACAAGTGGAGAAGGAAAAAGCTCCGACCCACCTCTGCTGCCTGCTTCCTCTTACCCTGCCAGCCTCTCACTGACCTAGCCATTAATTTGCAGTACAAACGCTCTGTGATCTAAGGGTTTCTGATCCTCAAGTGAATCATTATATGGCTTCGGCAGAGTTCCCTATTGAATGTCAAGTGTCTCCGGTTTGTGATATGACCTCTACTCCAGCCTTGGTTTCTCACCGAGGAGCAAACTCCTTTGTCGGAAATATATTGTGCACGTTGAAGTAAATTGAGCATTTGGCGTTGAAGGTATATCAGGGGGATTTATATTGGTGCTGCTTCTTTCTCCACGTTCGCTCCGTCTCTCGCTAACTCTTCTCCCTCCTGTATTTCTGCCTCTTTTGTCATCTGTGTTTCTCATCAATCTTGCCGCACACCAGGGGTTATAAAGACGGCCTTGCCCAACATGGACAGAGAGGTGAAGGAACAGTACCAAGTTCTAATCCAGGCCAAGGACATGGGGGGGCAGCTGGGGGGACTGGCCGGCACCACCACCGTCAACATCACCCTGAGCGATGTCAACGATAACCCGCCTCGCTTCTCCAAAAGTAAGTGCTTGTTTAAATATTACAACTGTTTGACGGCATCAGCTTCCAATTTTTAGGAAAACAGAAATAAATCCGATGACCTCACAGGTTGGCTTGACACATTTTATGATAACGAGATAAACACTGTGCAATTACAGCAGGGCAGGGGGTCTGCATCATTTCTACAGTTTGTAATTGGTTTTCGTTATTTGTCATTAAGCTTCATCGTAAGCAAAGGTCTGTTTATTTAGCGTGATTGCATCTGCAGCTACTACTCCGGGCAAATGAGTCAGGGATTGGTGTTATTTCACTCGCGGGGCTTCTGTCTATATTTAGATTGGGTCTGAGTGTGATTCTGCTGCACCGGGGATCGAGTCGGTGTATTTAAACACTTTATTTTATCCTGTATTTTATATAAGCTGCAAAGCAGATTAATTTGATTGTTGTGTTCACTGCGGGTCACGTTAAAAAGCCAAGCTGGAATCATAGCGATAAACGCATTGATCTGTGAAAGGCCTTTCTACACATATTCAAAAAGCTGAAATATTAAACTCTGGGTAAAAAAGTCTTCTATTGAAAAGCAGCAGGAAAAGCAGAAAAACAGCTCTGCACTGACTCGGCCCCTGCAGGTATTGTGAGGTAACACCGGGTGGTTTCCTCTGAATGTATATTCAGGCCGTCAGGTGGTCAAGCTCCTTTTGGCCGTGTGTAAAAGATGATATTTCCATAATGCTGTCACAGCACAGAGGTCTGGGCCAAGTGAGCTGGCTCCTCTGCCCTGTCCCAAAGCCTCTCTTTGTCCTCTCCTCTGTCTGCAGACCCCCCTCCGATGTTTCCGTTTACATATTTCATAGTTGCAGGAAACCACCGCACACATCTCTCTTGTCCTCCGTCGTTGTTATAGATTATGCATTTGAGAACAGTCTCTCTTAAACGTCCGTGATGGCACCAGAGGTCATGAGTAATGGTGGTGTGTTGTGCCTTAATCTGCCTTTGCCTGATTATCCGAGAAGCTTGTTTACCTACCGACTGACTGACTGATGCCACCGAGGCAGCTGTGTGTGCACTTTCTTCCACTTTGGCACCGGAGCTGCTGAAAAGAAAAGTTACAAGGACATGAACCTTAAAGGACTTTTTAAAAATGACTGCATGTCCTTGAATGTACTTGATTATTTATTGAAATTATAGCACCCAAATTCATCCATATGCCTCGGCTCCCCTCTGTAAATCCCAGGATCAACACAGAGGAAAAGCCTAAGATCCACAGAAAAATGGTAGAATGGCGAATGAGGAGCGCAATTACATAAACAGTTCATGACACGGGCCCCCCCCCCCCCCCGGCTGGAGCAGCAGGTCGCTGGTCCGACCATCCTCTCTCTTTCTCCCCATTTCCTGTTTCTCTTTCACCATCCAATTGGGCAATAGAAATATCCCAGAGCGTGGAGCATGACATACCAGTCTCTGTGGTGAAACACAACCTTGTGTATAGTGTTTTGAGTTTAAACAATATTTGATACAACATTTTTTTTTTAAATGTAAAAGTTCTTTCCAGAGTCAAACATTTCATTCATCACCTTTTAGGAACAGGTTTGATTTGCTGCGTTTTGTCGCTTGTTGTTTATTCTATTCAGGATCAACTGGATCACATATACTGGTTTTCCCCTTTTTAATGTGCTGGTAGGGAATCAGACTGGACCACTGACGTGCTGGAATAGACTCGGAAGTGATCGGGATGATTTTGCAGCTCCTCAATCAGAAGAAGAACTTCTACTTGTTCCTCACAGCTGCTCAGGATCGGATGAAACGCATGTTTACTATTTCTTTGTGAGAGTTAGAGGACAAACAAAATCATCCTCACGGCTCAACTCCATATTATCTCCTACTGCAAATTTTAAAAACAAAATGCGTCAAACTCAGTGTTACGATGTGTGACAATTTTTATTGTATGAAGGATTAAGACAATTTGGACAGAGACCGTAAGAAGAGGATTTAGTTTTTGATTCAGTGTCTATAGCTGAGTCCTCGGCTGAGAAACATACAAATATCCTCTCTCTCTTGTCTTTCTTCAATCGTCTATTCCCAAATGTCTGACACTCTGGATTTTTGTCATCATATTTTTTATTCAACCTTCTCCAACTCACCTTTGTGTGTGAAGAAGAGAAAAGATTAATAGAGACCAGCCCATTCCTTTTCTCCAGGACCCTCTTTAAAGACTCTGGAAGTCTCTCTCATGTAATCATAACTGATATTCAAGTCACTGCGGTGTGATCTCTGACATCGCACCACTTACACTAAAGTTGAAAAGTAAAGTCTCACTGATTCGCTGTGTCGAGTCTTGTCCAAAAGCATTTAGAGTCCTGCAGGTAGAGTCGTATGCTGCTGCCCACAGCCGCTCTATGAATCCATAGAGCTGCCAGATGTTGTGATGTCTCTGGCAGAGGCGCACGTCATTGTTTGAACAGCTGGCCGTCGCAGAGAGGGAAGAAGATTAAAACCTGTCCATTGTCAGGTGTAAGTGATAATCAAGCCGCCCAGTGTGTGTTGGTTTGGAGAATTTCCCTCCCCTCGGTCCTCAGCAGTGATTTCGGTTATCGGGGATATCGGAGCCCCAGGGGCCCCATGTGCTTGTTGATGTTACAGGTTGAACCAGCCAATTATGAGGAGCTGAGCAGCCTTGATGTCCAGACACATAAAAATTGAATAATGTCGTGCCTATAGCTACAGGCCTGACTTCAGACAGTGAGCGTATCCGCTGCTGGCCCGTGGGAGGATAACAGTTCCTCTGGTGGGAGAGAGACTACATAAAAGACAGAGGATGTGAGGAGCTCTGTGCTTCCCTGCGATGTGGAGAGATGATAATGAAAGACTTCCGGTCTGATGTTCTGTTTGTGTAACGTTCACAGGTTTCTTTCACCTGAGAGTTCCCGAGTCGTCCGCGCTTGGGTCGGCCGTGGGAAGAATCAAGGCCCACGACCTGGACGTCGGGAGGAATGCCGAGGTGGAGTACACCATCGTGCCGGGTGATGGAGGCGCCATGTTCGACATCACCACCAACAGCCATAACCAGGAGGGGATCATCATTCTCAAAAAGGTATGGAGTCGGAAATAAAGAGAAGTCAGCAAGTTGTTAATTAAAGCCGGGAAAAATCTATAATAAGATCAATTTCATGTAGAGCTCGGCAGTGCAATAATTCATCTGTTCAACGTTTCCATTTCTACTTTTTCACAAAATCTCCATTCCTTCCTCTTGTTTCCTCCCATTCAATGTTAAGCTGCTGTCAATGAACCCATACCAATATATGGGGAGGGTGGAAGGCTCTTAATGTGTAAATGTGCTGTAAGTGTGACACATGGTATGGAATGGTTAAAAAGATGGTATTAGGTTATAGAAGAAAAACCTAAATCCCATCAGATCTTAATATTCTCATTTCAATTAAATTGTATTAATATCCCGCAAATCATAAAATACATTATCTCAAGGTACCTTACATATTGAGGTCGAGACTTCCTACCATCATGTTATCAAATCTGACAATATGAAAAATGTAATTAAAAATACAATAAGGCGTATCACAGGATAATCCCTGAGAACAAAGACAATTGAAGAATGAAGAATAATTACAGCTGGTGACAGAAGTAAAAGTATTGCAACAATAGGCACACACAGACAAACACACACACATACACACACACAGACACACACACTCACACATACACACATAACTATATATATATAACTTTACATGCATACACAGCCTACCTCAGCAGCTTGGAGGAGGCTGGTGTTCTGCACCTGGGGGGGTTGTGGGTGTTGCTGCGCTCCTGCCCCCCCTTCATCCCACAGGTTTGTCATCCCATGTGTTATATTAATACCTAGAAACTGCACAGTGTTACTACTTCACTGGTGCCACTGGGCCCCCGTGGAACAGTTCCTTTGCTGTGTATTTTAGTAACAGGCACATTGTTCAATTTACATATAGATAGTAAGAGATTATATTTATATAGCTAAACTAAATTATAATAACAGTGCGGAAAGTGTCTCAGCAGGAGACTTCGATCGGAGGACTGAGCGTATGATCCCTCAGTTGTGTGATGTTGCGCTCCAACTATTTGTCTCCTTGGCCGAAAGTACCTTAAAGCACAGTTCAGAGCAAAGGCATCACTCTCTGTGAGCGACTGTGCTACATGAAGCGCTCACTCAGCGTCTCAGGGCTCATTTACCATGCCACATGTTCCCTTTCCACGGCGTGGATTAATACATCCAGTGCGGAGTGACCCACAGCAAGAGGTCCTGGTCTGCGGTTGTACTTTCTTTGAAGCACGGAGCAAAAGAAAGTGTCTCATTTAATACCAACTTTTCAACCACACACAGCATCTGTAGAGGCATGATATCACTTCACAAAGTGGCAAGTGGCACGAAAGCATCGTTGATGTCAGGGAGAAATGTATTACTGCTCGGTTAATCCCCTTGAGATCTTTCATCTCATTTTCAAAGGGTGGGGGGGGGGGGACCCGCGACGGCTAGAGGTGAAGAAAAAGGACGTTACAGCCACCGACTAAAATTAGACGGCGGAATGGAGCGGCCCAGTCACTGCAGCGAGGACTAATCTACTAAATAGCTTGGCTATAATACGATTTTTTATAAAATCAATTATTAACTTTAGCCTATATATTAAAAAATTATAAAGCTCTGTTCCAAAAATCCAGTTCATTAAATAATACCATGACCTTAATGTCCTCAGGACCTTAGGAATGAATTAATGGCCGAAGATATTTCATTTCATCTCAAATAGTGGAGGTTTTATCTGAATAATGCCAATAATAACCGCACCACTTCGGATAAGAGGACTTTGAAGCTTCAGAACTGCTACATGAATAACCCAGACAGTCGTCTTCTATGGAGTATTCATGATTTATTGGTTTATATAATGAAAAAATATCCCCATTAAAAGGAATTCCTTCAGTTGTGTACATTGCCGGCTCTGTTGTGACACAGTTAAAGACTTTGAAGCTCCATCATGGCCACAGACACACTAAATAGGAATAATATCATTGTTCTACCCACAAGCTCGACTGTGCAACGCAGGAGTGGGATATTATGTCTCTTTAGACACACAACGCTCTCAGCTCAATGACAGTGGGTGGGTAATGTGCATTTATGAGTGCTGCATGGGCAGAGAACGAAAGAGTCTCTGTGTGTTCTCCTCAAGGTTTCAGGAGGTTTTATTCTCTCAAAAACTCAAACCTGCTTTCTACAGAATAAAAGAGCATAGATTAAATAATTTGTATTTATAAAAAACATCCTCACACCGGCTCCTTCTGTTTCATCTGGTGTAATTAATCTGAATGCCAGATGCATCTTGGCTGTTTTAAAAGCTGTTACATCTCAAAGCCGTTTCCTCAGTGTCTTGAAACCGAACTGCCCAAGTGCACCTGAACAGCTCCTTGGGTCCTCGGCTCATACAAGCGAAACATGCGGAAATCGAACCTCTCAGTCGGCCTTTGTGCCATATTCTCAGACGGCTTACCTCACACAAGCCCTCGCACATTGATTCCTTCATTCTCTACAGTGCACTTCTCTTTGGAACGATGCAGTAGACCCCTGTGGTGAGTTTAAATGCCATTTATTGTCAGTGCTATTTAGGTTCAATGGAGGGACAGAAAAGAAGTGCAGAGCAATGCTACGTTTGCATAACGGGACAATCTCAGAACGTCGGTGTGACGAAGGAGAAAAATACAAACGTCAGGATGTGAAGCTGTTTGGGGAGTGATGTCCTGTAATGCATCGATTCACTCTCCTGGAGAGAGTTCTGCTTATTTTCACAAAATACCGTTTGAGGTTTAGCTACAAATTACATCTTCAGATCGTTTCCAACAAAAGGGAACTGATGTGCCACTTTATGAACGACTCACTCTGCTTTACCCTGACACCAGCAGAAAGTTTGGGAAAAGAAACATTCATATTCACCAATAACTAAAAGTCATATCTCTTTTTGATTTGTTTAATCATAATCCTCATTTATCATAAACGGAAATACTTTTTAGGCTGTTCACACAAATTCGCTTTTGAAAGATTAAAAATTTAAATTTGACCTTTTACATACAAATTAAAAAAAAGAAATTTCAAGCAGTGGCTAATAAATGTGTTTTTGTTACTTGTGTCCTATCAGACAGACACCATCATTTCATATGATTGCAAAAGTAATATGCTACAGAAAAACCTGCAACTTCCTCTGTGTGGTTTTGTGCCTTTCAGGTTCCTTCTGATCCAAGTACCTCAAGTGTGTTTTCTTTTTTTGTGTGTTGGTGATGAGGGAGAATGCAAATCAGCGTTTGTTTTTCTGATCTATCAGACTCAGGTATTTGTTAACTGATACATTTTTAGAAAATGCCCCAGCACACAGGCGCACAAAAAGGTGTGTGAGTCTTTGATCACCCCCCCCAAAAAAAAATATGTAGCTGAGTGGGTAATTGATTCCCGGCTCAGCGTCAGACCTCCCTCAGTTCTCTCCTACAAACACCTCTGTGTGTAAATCACGCATGTGTGCATGTATACACAAGGCACGTCCTGAATTTATGAATGGTGCTTATAGTCATCGCCATACATCACCGTATAGCGACCTTCTCAGTTGGCACTAATGGAATAACAGAACGAGACAGAAAGCAATTATGATGTAAATGAATGCAGTTATTTGTTGGTGTCATGTATACCCTGGATGGATGGCCAGGATGCATCGCTCCTCTAATTGTTTTACTTCCAGTGTTTGATGCGCTGCCATAACGACAATGAGGCAGTGTGATATATCCCCCCCACCCCTCAGTGGAACATGGCTGCACAAAGCCATTCTTAGCGAGGGACGTTGTAAGCCACTTTAACTGACCAAGCCCCCCCTCCCTCCCGCGGTGTGACTTACCAAACAACATGTGATCCTACACATGTGAGCTCGGGATGTTTGGCAGGACACGGGCGGCTGTGAGAGAACGAGAGGAGAGAGAAAGAACGCGGCGTGCCTGGTGAAGGTGCGTGGAGTCGGGAGCTGGAGATGAGTGTTCCCAGAATACTGACCCGCCCACAGACTTGTCTTATTTCAGATTGGTAGAATATCCCCAGAGACATGTGTGCAAATGTGTGCAGACAGTCTTTCTCTCCGCCGCTCTCCCCCTCTCTTTCTCTTTCCCTCACTCTGCGTCTGTTTCTGTCTCTTTTGACTTGCCTCCCTCGCGCACACATGCGTTGATAGAAACGAACAACACACAGGAGGAAAGAGACGAAAGCCACATTGTGCACAGAGCAGAATTTGGCAGACCCCAAATTGGAGACTCAGGAAGGTTGGTTATGATAAGAGGATCAGGCTGAGTAATGGGTTCAAAGGATGATCATCTGTTTCCCAGTCTGCCGACACGGGGGGGAGAGAGGAGAGGCACAGAGGCATGGAGGGTGTTTGCACATCCCATCTGCAAAACACAAGATTATTCAAGACAATAGGTAAATCCACCGATGAATTCCCGGGGAAATGGTGCAGACAAAAGTGCACACACAGAGCGACATACTGTACATGAAAGAGCACGTGGACGCACACGGCTGGATTCAAACGGCGCCATACATGCTGTGCGGGGCGAGCGAGAGAACTCCCACACCTTGAGGGGGCCCGGAATGATAACCTTGGGTTGTGTTGAAGGAAATTGTTTGTTGTATTAAATGCTGTTTGTCCCTTTGCATGTTTACTTACCTCCTCTGGGGAGAGTCAAAGATGGAAGATATGCGTAATTGAAACTTGCTCCTCCCGAGCCTGAATGAGGAGCATTGTTTGATGACAGCATGTAAGGCATAACGCTGCCTGGCTCACATTCAGGGAATCCCATTTGAAAACATGACTATCTCTCACTCCCCCACTTTACGATGCACCCGGGGCACACAGTGCATTAAATAAAGAGCGTTTGCTGCAGACCTCTGGCTCTGCTTCCAGAACCGTCGGCCCACAGTGTGACAGGCATTCAAATAACAATGTAGAGGCGTGTGAGTGACTTGTATTCTACAAACTGACACGTACAGATCGTCATCTGTATATTTAATTTGAAGGAAAAGTTTTAATTGCTTGAGTATTAGTACTTTATTCATACAGCACATTTCAACAACAAGGCTATAGCTTCTACACAACAGGCAAAATGCAAAGCCACAAACAACAAAACAAAAGAACATTTCTATACAAATTAAATAGATAATAGGAAAAAATAAATGATGAGTTAAGCAGCTGGAATGCAATTAAAGAAATTTGAATTTGATTTACACCTAAAATGTTCGAAAAGAAGGCGTCAACTGTAAAAAGGTGTCATGAGGTTATTTCCATCTTTGTTGCTAAGGCGTTACAGTACCACTGTGATCACAGCGGTTGCTATGGAGTCGCATACTCGATGTTGATTGGAGGAAGTAACTGACTCTAGATCTGTACATCCACTTTTACACAATGGTCTTTACACCTGAACATATGTTGTAGGGGTGTAACAGCACATAAGACCAACTGGGATCTCATTAACCAAAACGAAAGACATGCTGTTGTGTTGTCAGTCCACGTACACAAAATATGAGTTTATACATTATACATGATATGGTATTTATGTTGGTTGTTGAGGTGTTACCCACATTCACATTGTTTAAACTGTGTATTTCAAATGAATTGATGTTTGAAGGACTCAGAACAGATTAAAGGAGCAAATCTAAGAAAACAAAAACATATTCTGTCGTTGAATATCTGACTCATGACCAGGTCGATGTTTTTCGAGGCAGGTAACTGGTTTACCACTGGAAACTGATATTAACATGAGGCAAGGGTCTAAAATAACCGTCCAGTGATTCATCCTCCGTCTTGCATAAGGTGACATTTCTTCCACTTTCCAGGAGCAGCACAGCAGGTGATTAATGCCACGGCGCTAGGTGACATTTAAGAAAAGAGCTCGTCACCAACAGAGTGACAAACTGATAAACATTTTGCATGGAAAATAAATGCAACTAATTGTCTGGATTGCCTCAGAATCCCCCCCCCCCCCCCCCCTCCATCCCTGCCTCAAAGTCACAGCCATTGGCAGTGTCGAGGAGAGAAAGCTTTTCATCCTTCCTGTCATCAATTAAGGACTTAATTTCACTAAAACCAGACAGTGACTGCCGTTTAATTTCTCTATCAGAAATGTCATTACTGGGCTGTTTGAGCAGTAACTCATTTCAGAGAATGGAGGCTGTTACGGGCTTTTCAGTCCTGATGAGATACTACCATGAAGTACAAAAAAGAAGTAATGGCCAAATGACAAATGTGATGAACGGACCTCGAACTTGACTGAAGGCCAGGAAACTGAGGCATGTTGGCTGAATACTAAAGAACACAAAGGGCTGTTGTGTTGATACATGAGCCATTGTGAGATCTCCAGACGTCCCTACCTTGAGAAAGTCTCTGGAACTCATATGTAATCTCCGTATTGCCACGGGGTAATTGCAGGATATTACATCTTAAACCTGATAGCCCTTATATCTCGGAGCTCATCCAGCGGCATGATAGCGACTCTCGAGTTCTTGCTCACAGACGGGAGTTGAAACTAATCTATTGATTATCAAGCTGAACGTTCCAGTGGGAGGCAAAATTAGTTATTTTAGGCCTCGGTGTGAAAAGGAGTCAAACGAGGAGAGGGGAGACAGGAACAATACCTCGGAACAGCAGGAGCTCCAGGTGCCCGGCGCAGATGAATAACACGTCACCAAGCAACCCGAGCGGGGATGTGCATGTGTGGGAGAAGGAGTGCAAAGAGTACAAAAAGAGAGAGAGAGTGAAAAGAGGAGGTGGTGCATGGAGCCGATGAAGTGACTTCCCCCCTGGTGGCCCGAGGAGGCGAGGGTGTAATAGATTAAACCGGTGTCTCGGGGCTCATCCCTCGGTGAACTCTGTCCTATTACGAGTGGCAGTGTGAGTCTCTCCGAGTCGCCCCACGCCGCTGCAGAGTGGCCAGGGCTGCTGGCCAGGCCCCCCCGATGGCATTCCACTGTGGTGAGCACTGGCGTGATGGAGATGCTCGGAGGCAGCCAAGGACACAAACCGATGTGACTGATGGCAGCACAATAAAGCGAGCGTCTCGTCTGCACAGTCTTAGAACCCCCCCCGGTATTAAGAGGGACATCAAATGACTCTCCGGGGCATGTAAGCTTTTCTCTTCTCATGATAAGCTCATTGTGCTCCGTGGTCAGTTCGGCTGCCAAAGGTCTTTATCCCCCTTCTGCATGGCGGAGGCTCAAACTGTCAGTCAACGACTCCAGTGACCTTATAAAGAAGTCCCTCATACACAACACTGATACTAGTCCGGACTCACACCACCGAGTTATAATTGCCTATCTCGGAATCTCAGAGAAATTCTCTCACTGTGGCAGCTTTGCATTCCAGAAATAATGAGTTGAGTTTATCGGGGCATTGTTAGGACTATTAGAGCTTTGCTGCAACCCAACAGGCAGATCTTCAGCTCCCGGATGATGGCTGCTGTCATGTGGTATCAAGAGGTTTCGCCCTCGCCCGGAATTAAGCGACCAGACACGTCCAGAAGCTTCTGCTCGGAGAGAAATAGGTTGGGCTTAGGCGGCTGCAATTAGAAATGTGCGATATATTCCAGGCATGTTTTCGCTGAGCTTTGATTTGCTCTCAGGGGATAAATGGTGTGAGGGGGTGTTAATGATTCATAAGTTGTATTGCAAATATATAATACTGTGGTTAAATGGATTTAAGGCCGCCCTGCGCATCTCAGATTAAACAACATTTGCGTTGTTTTTGCAAACCCCCCCGTTTTAATCACCAGCCTCTTCAGGTAATACCTGCGCTCGGCACAAACAGACGGAATCCGCCTGCTAATGACTCGCTGTGCTGAGAGAACGATTCTTGGGGGGGGGAAAGTCGAGATTGGCCCACGGGTGTTGGTAGGAGTCCGTTCCCCATGTCAGTGGTTTGAAGGGAATATCGAACTCTGCTGTTGTACGACTCAAGTGAACACAAACACACTGAGAACTTATTAAATATGCATATCAGCCTGCTTCCCCCCAATCCCCCAAAATAACCACCAGGCTGAAAAAAACAAACAGATGCAACAAACACTTTCGACTGAGAAGAGAGACGGCAGTGACGCAGGGACTGTGAGGTTTCAAGTGAGACACGTATTCCATGGATTGGCTCTTATTATATCTCACTATAAATCCTCAACAAGCTCCTCCCCTGTTCCACAGTCGAGGCCACGCCCGGACGTGTGAAGTGTAAAACTGTACCTGTGAGACCATGATGCATTGATTCGTCCCCCTGTCCTAAATTAACAAATTCCCTTGGAATATAACAGGTTCAATTGGCAGGAAAAAAAAAAGTTCCTTCATTCAGTATCACTGGCAGTGCAATGAAGGTGCACATTTACATATCAAAGGGCGCTGCACCATGTCTAGAATTTCAAGTGCGTTCTGTTGTGATGTTGAAGAGCAGCAGCACTGACATGAGAGGAACTCGGTCTGTCCTCCTTACACATTCTACAGTTGATACACTTCCCTGTTGTGTCCGCGGCAGCCTGTAAAATGTGCATGACAAGTGGAGGCGTAATGAGACACTTCAAACGTGCCTTTGGAAAATGCACATGTGTCGGAGACGCGTTTAAGGAGAACATATGTGTGCATACGTGGTGAGAATGGTTCTGTGTGTGTAACTAGGCCATCTTCAGTGACGTTGGGGAGAAAAGAGAAATGATCCATGCAGTCTGAGAACGAATGACCAGTTTCTCCCTTCCAGGAAATTTCCCCTATGGCCCCGAGATCGGATTTGATCCTCAAGTCAAGTGTTGACACATTAGCACGTCTTCTCATTAACTGGGAGTTTCTCATTACCCCCTCCTGGCCTCATTTCATTCCTATTTAACAACACATAGCCCAGACCCTCTTGGGCCGTCCTGCATCTCAGACATATTGGAAAGGCAGCCAGGCACGCCACAGTTTAGTTTTTTTTTGCAGCCCCAAATCGGAGTATTTGAATTAATCTGAGGGATTTGCAGGACACTTAATCATGTGGGGGTCCACGCAGCGCTCCTCCGGTGTCAGGGCGGCCGCTCCCTCCTCCGTCTGCTGGGAAAATGAGCTCCAATTTGTTCCTGCGATGTCACCTCCTTTCTCTGCTGTAAATTAATGATCACCGGTTTAACACATCCTTTCAGTCCTGATGAAATACTGTAGCCTGTACGAGGCCGGATAAATAAATCAAAAGAGCTGGGTAAATATTATAATGAGCGGCAGTGTAGTGATGAATTCATGTGGGAATTCACCTGACAAAGGTCTGGAGTCCCTCAAAGTGTGGACGATCATTTCACATGACCGGCCCCCTGGTGGCCACATCGGAGGAGCTAAAGAAAGAAGAGTCTTTCCTTGGTTTGCTGATGGTTTTGAACCAACACTGAGAAGTCAACATGGTGTTTTCTTTAGTGGAATTCAAATTAAAAACAAATCCTCGATCAGCACCAAAGTACTTCCTACCCCGGTTGAGAAGCTTTTATATAATAATGCAAACAAACAGACAAACGCAGACAAAGATATCATTATCTCCTCGTGGAGGCAATTACATATCCACCAGTTAAATTAATTATCTTAAGATAACAAGCGTGGTTAAGAAAATTGACCCATCTGCAGCTTTTTCCAATCCACAGATCACTTGGATCAAACGTTTCTTTGTTTTACGATCTCACTCTTGTCGGAAATTAGTTTCCATCTGCAGCATTTTCTTTTTTCTCTTGTCAAACTGAGTTCAATAACAACCTGAATCACAACATTGTTGTTTGCAATGCAAACAGATCATTGTGTAGTCGACGTCTTGATTTTGACCACATCTCTTATTTTATATTAATTAATATTCATGTCATAGCTAATTAGGTAAAAAGAGATGATACCTTTTGCTTTGTGGGCATGTGATCAATTATTTTAAATTAGTTAGCTGTGTGAAAACTAAAATTATTTTCAAACTTATCAATTTTAATGTTGCTGAACCTGCCTGCACCTCAACATTATTTATCAAGCCCAATTATTTCAAATAAAGGCATTTGCTGTTCTCGCACATAATTATTTGTCAGCTGGAACTCCGGGATTCCTGCTTTTCTTGCTGAGGGGCATTTATGTCAGAGCTGTGTTGTGCCGTGTGTGGAAACAGCCGTACACTCCTCAAGTCTTCAGAAAGCCGAGGACTACATGGAAATTATCCAGTTACAGAGGGTGAGAGTTTGGGCCTTGTTCCTAATTGTGGTGATGCAGCATGTTGAGATGGAGAGCAGGGCCTCGCCTCATCCCCAGTGACACTCATAGCTAATGAAGCTTGGTGTACACCTCCTGCTGTCCGCCCCCCCGCCATCGCCTTCCCTCCTCCTTCTCCACCTGTGCGCGTGTTCCAGCTGAGCCATGCACGTCTGTCTATAGGTACTAATCTGAGCATGGCGTGATGTAGCCTGCAGCACAAGCCTGCCTGCTATTCAGGCATTTATTTACCTTTCTCACTTTCCAAAGCTGTTTTGAAAACTCCAAATAGCGAGAAGGTCCTCATTGCACGATTGATGCGTTCGTTGGAGTCTCTAAAACTTTGCGACACAAACAATATTGGACTTCTATTGATGTCGAGTTCCAGTACTTCACAGGAACCAGCAGGAAGTTCGGAAAAAACCTGAAATAATGACTGTCGTGCGTTTTTTCAGCCACTTTGTAGGTGTCGCTTGGCGGGAAGAGTTTAGGTTCTAATGTAAGGATCATCAATTTGATTGGCAGCCACACTAGAGTCAGTGTCTGTAACCAGAGCCTCAGTCTTCTCTCTGCGTCGTCACTTCATGGGAGAGATTGAAAAGGACAGAGTGTGTTTCCTGTTGAAGGATCTCAGAGCCGTGCTCGGCCAGTTGCATCTGGCGCACTGTAATCAAACCAATCACGGCGGTTGATGGTCAGTGATTGGTTTCAGATTGGCTCGCCTTCACACAGCACTCGTCTTTCCCTTTTTTTCTTTTAACGGACACCTGCTGCGGCGGAGACACTGTGAAACCGATGGCGCTGGATGAGAGACACAGGGCTTGAGAAGCATCTGCTGTCCCTGTGAAATCCTGACTGCAGCGTCTATGATCATTTCTAGTAGTTGGACTCTAATTACGTCGCTAATTCATGTGCATTTAATTTGGACAGATGATTGCTCGTATTTATCTTGCAGCACAAAAACGCCTTTTTTCTCTCTCATCTCACATTCCCCGTCTCCTTTTGCTCAAGCTCATTTCTCAGCTCTATCACCAGCTGCTTTCACTCTGTGTCTTTTTGGAACAACGTGCCAGGCGAGCTCGAGTCCTGGGGCAGAAAGATAGCATTGCCGCCCCAGCGCTAACATGTTAGTCAATTTGAAATACACCGAAAGGAATGTTTCTCATGTGACTCCGGGGCCAGTGGAGCGTGACCGACTGCGAGCTCGCCAAGTGGGCTCGGTCACACATGAGAGGGCAGGAGACGGGCAGCAGCACGAGCACAGGTGTCACTGCTGTCGGATGTTTATACCTCAGCACCCGACACGCAGAGGATGCCAATGCCTCCCCGTGCTTTCTGACTAATTGACCCTGAGCTGATATGTCAGGCGCTTGAAGGGGTAGAGCGTACGCAACCCCCCCCCCCCCGAGCTGTTGTCTGAAGAACTCTTGTACGGAGCTGAGGTTCTGCTGAACCACGTAATCACCGGCTTGACTTCCTCACTGTGTCGGGGTTACCACATTAACCTGGTCAGGACCTACCGGGAGTCTCTCGTGCAACAGGCCCCGCTCTGCTGTTAACCTCCATTTACACAACAACATCAGTAGTGATGTCACATTTGCGGTTGTTCTCCCACGTGTCTTCTCCTCCTCTTTGTTTCTGCTCTTCACTCAGATGTGAACAATGTGATCTGAAAGCGTTTTTTTGTGTGCAAAGAACGTAAACATAGGAAATCACCCAAATCCTGGAATTGTGTCGGATACGCCGCGGCTGACATCTGATCGCAGTTACTCATCCCTGCAAAAGCTGGAGCAACTGAAGTGAACCCAGGGCAAGCTGCTGTCAACACTGATGCTCTTATTCAGTTACAGTGTTTCCTCGAGAGCTCTTCGCTGGTACAGGACGAGCACTTCAGAGGGAAGTGAATTTACGGACGAGGGGTGCTGACACGTTTCTAGGCTGTGACACGATTAGATTCGAGGAATAAACTGTCAGAGTGAAACAAACTTTAACTGTAACTCTAACTCAACCCTCCCGTCTGTTGTTTCTCCGCAGCCCCTGGACTACGAAAGCAAGAAGGCGTACACCTTTAAAGTAGATGCCACCAATGCTCATCTGGATCCACGATTCCAGATCTTCGGGGCCTTCAAAGACACAGCAACCGTGAAGATTAACGTTTTGGACGTGGATGAGCCCCCGGTGTTCAATAAGCCTTCGTATGTGATGGATGTGCACGAGGACACACCCGCAGGCACCATCATCGGAGCGGTGACGGCACAGGACTTAGATGCCAGCAGCAGTCCAGTCAGGTAAAGTTAAACTCTCCTCTCTGAAATAATCACTGCACACACACACACACAGACACACACACACACACACACACACACACAAACACCTGTTGTAAAGGCATTCTGTCAGGTTTTCTACATCTTATTAAGTCTTTTTTTTGTTGAATGTGAAATTGCTTAGGTTACGTTGGTTTTATTAAACCATAGGAGCAAACGTTGGATTTTTAACATATAGTTTATGTTCAGCAGAAAACAAAATCTCCTTTTAAAGTTTTAAAACTGTTGAAATTAGAAAAAAAAGCTTGATGAGAAGCAGAGACACATCAAAATCATGTCTTTTGGCTGGAAAACATATTTCATTCATTTTCAATCTTAAAAGATTCATCTGCAGTTTCAGTGGATTTTTCAAGTCCGTCCTCGTTATGGACTTTCACAGACGAGCCAAACATAGAAATCTAAGTAAAATCATTTAATTATTTGTTGTATATCTTCTGCTTAAGCTTTATACCAGCGGAACCAAGTGGGTTGTTAATGTCTGACTGTGTTGTGGGCTTGTTGCTGCTTGAATCCTGTCCAGTTCACGGGGATCAGCATAGAGACAAACTGCAGGTCTGTGAGATCCAAAGTTGTCCAAACCAAGTTCATTTAAGCTGGGGTTATGTAAATCATTTTGATATAATCCACAGTGGCTAATAAAAACTTCTGGAGAATGAAGCGGGCCTGGAACCGAGAGCACATCTTCATCTCGAGAGGCTTTACCGTTCAACCAAATCTTCCTCGTTACTCCCGCGAGGACAAAAGAGCTTAAGAGCAAAGCACTGCGATAATGAAACCAGTGATTGAAAGTTCGAGAACTCTAATCCATTCATCAACGTCTCCCGTCTCCATTCATCAATGTCATCGTGGCTTTAATCTGGAGAGTATTGCCAGTTTTACTCATCAGCTCGAGGACTAATCAATCTATGTAGAACATTTGACATTGTCATGTAGAATCCTGCTGGCGTCATGTCTTCGCAGGTCAGTAGCCGCTGGTGACGTCGAGCATCAGAGAATATTACCAACGTTATTAGTGGACCTGTATTTACATAACTGCACCTGATGTATTCACGGTGAAAATGACACTCAGCATGAGAGTGCAGATGTTATCTGGCTTTGAGTTTGACAATGACTGATACAAACTGTATTAAAGCTGCATTTCACATTCATTCAAACTGTACTTTAGCTGCAGCTGATGTAACTTATGTTCACTTTCCATGTGACATCTCTGTGTTATATATGGTGCGATGGGAACTCACGTAACTTTTACTATTTCAGCGATGTCCTTAAAACAGCAACTTTATAGAGTTAAAAACTTCCGGTCCCCTCAATTTCTGAATCCTATCTTAAATTTGACACCTTCTTTTAATTATTTTATCAAATGATTGGTTGTCTTGCATTTGGCTTCAGTCTTTGAAGCTTTTCAAGTTTTATTTTCTAAATTGTGTTTGAATACACAGTCTTTTATTGGGATGATAATTAACTATTCTTTAGTTCCTCTTCTTATTAAGATTAGGAACTACACAGCACCGTGCTCAGGGGCTGTGGAGTCATTTAGCTTTGCAGAGAAGTGAGATGGATCTAACACGATCTTGTCGGAGTTCTGTTCTCCTAGTTTCTTGTTGAAATTGACTAAATTAAGAACAGAAAGTTGTTACCATGCTTTTGTTTTTTCCCGATATCCTCCATTTTACACCACAAACCTTTTTCTCTCATTGAAACCATATCGTTTGGTAGAGATACAATCTAAATAGAGCGTGAGAGCTGATAAGAAGTGGAAGCAGTGAATTTGTAGCCACACAGAAGCAAAGGAGGTAAACATTGAGTGAAACACTCTTTCTCTACTTCTTAATTTGTATATTGCACATGAAAATAAACTTGGGCAGCCTAGTGTTGCAGTGGTACAAGAAGGTTCTCGGTTTGAATCCCGGCTTGGCTGGGGGGTCTTTGGGTTTTCTCTTGCCCAACATCTCCTGCCTTGATGTATAACACACATGTTTAACAACAGCCTATCACACTTGGCTGATCCCCGGTCTGTAGTTGGTATTTATACAGTGAGACATTCAAACATCATTACTTCATGTTATTGATCTGATACGCCTTGATCAACACCTGATTTATACTGAGGCCGAGTCATTTCCAATCTCTGTGTGTTACTGTGAACCTCACAAATACACACAAACACACACACATGCATGCTATCCTGCCATAAAACCTGAGATAACAATAGACTGTCTTTCCAAAAGACAAAGGAAGTGCATTAAAAAATGAATGAGGAGCCTTTTGTTTTTAAAATCTATTAGCTGCTGTTGCTCGGGCAGATTGCTTTGTGCTAATGGCTCCTTAAAGATGTATCGCCAGAGCGCCACGCAAATGGCAAAGATACCTGTTGCACGCAGTTGTTTTATTATGAATATTTTATTCCGGAGACAACAAAAGAATGGAAAAAGGCAGATATATAACAAAAAGCTTATAGTCCTCCACTCTGCGGATCCCCACTTTGTCTCCAGCACTTTAAATATTCATCAATATCACAGCTGACATTGTTCATTTGTGTGCCTTCAGAGAGCAGCCGTGCATTCTTCACTGCAGAACAATAGACCCAATGACCCATCATGCATAGGGAATTATGCTTTTAGACTTTAGACTCTACTGATTCTGCTATTTAGCGGTATAGTGCCGGAGTTATCTCCGGGGAGACAAAAGGGCATCATGAATACTGCATTGTTGGACGTTTCTAAAGAGCTTCCCCGAGTCTGAATGAGTTTTAAACACTGCACTTTTGGCCTCTGTACAAAACGGTAATATCACAAATCACGCGAAGAAGGAAAAAAACCCTGAAGAGCCCCAATGTCCCGGGGCCGTGAAGGATCCGAGGCAGAACCTTAAACACTGAAAAAATCAATAACTGTGGCAAATAAACTCACATGTGTCGTCTCTTTCTCTTAAATGACCTCGTGCATTGTGCGTTCCGGTCGCTGGACTGAATTAACATCAATGTAGTCCAGAGCAGGAGATAACACTAATTAACATGTGTGCAGCCTTTAGTCCGGAGTGTATAGATGTGTGACGTCTTTCTCACGGCTGCTGGTGAGCACTGGTCTCTTTAATGGAAACTTGAACTAGTGCAGTGTCCCTTTGTAAACCTGGTTGTAATGTTCTGTCCTCTTGTCCTGTGCTGCTGCAGAATTACTCTTTGTCATTAGTGAGTCGACCTCAAACACTTGTACAATACAGAGTTGCTTTCTATTGTCTGAGTGCAGAGTGAAGTTAGAATTTGTTGTGTTCATCCTACCTGGTTTATCTGCACAGAAGGCAATGTTTTTATAAAATGAAACAGAACTTTGTGTGGTTTATATAATTTTCAAACATTGCATTCAGGTATTTCAGGTCTGTTTTACAAACGGTACAATCTTAAAACTTTTCCAAATAAAAGCTTTGTAGTCCTGCTCAGTAGAAAAAACAAACGCTGAGCTTTTACTTTGAAGAGAACTTGCTATAGAGGAAATGATTCTTTGGATGAGATCAGCGCCGACAAAAACAACAAAAACAATAAATTATCAAAATGAGGTGGAGTTGATTTGTCCACCACTTCTGCAGTTTACTAGAAATATTTAAATTGAAGGTATCGAGTGTGAAGCTGACAGCATAACTGGCTTGTTAGATATTTATTCCACACACAGACACACATGCAGACATTTGTGGAATAATTTGCTAGATGTAAAAACACTTTGACATTTAGCTTGAGAGCAGAGTGAGCCGCTGGGGTTTGTTGTCTTGTTAGAGGGAAATTTCAAAAACCTTCACCCACACAGTGTTTGTGACTCAGCCTTTAATATCGTGGTTAAGAGGCCGGGCCACACCGACTGTGAGCGTATACATCAGAAGCAGCTTGACTCAAATAACACAAAAAAAAAAAGCGAGAGTTTTGCCCTGAGGTAGAATTGCAAGCCATTGATCTCTTGAACTCTTGATGGGGAGTTTGGCTGCACTATTTATCAAAGAGATTCTCACTAAACTATTTGGACACGATCGTGTTGGCTTGAAGGCTGCACGCTGCACGGCGGTAAAGAGCGGACGTGGACAAATCTGAATTGAAACAGAAAATTTGACGGAACGAAGCTGGTAAAGTATTTCCTCCTGAAGTGGGATCTGAACGAACGAGAGGAATCTTCCTCCAGACGCCCGAGTCCAGATTCTACAGTGTTCAAAAACAAGCGTGATAAATATTAACCAGAAACAGCCTTTTTAAGATCAAACAGCTTCGCGCTGTGAAAGAACAAAAAATGGCAGAGTGGTGTCTGTTCTTGATTTGAAAGGCTCGAGCCTCAGGCCCATGAGAAATTAAGTACCGTCCAGGAGCAAGGCACCGAACCCTCAACCCCTGACCGTCCCTGTGAAGATCCATAAAAGACAACAACATATTATTGTCTCCTCCGGGAGCGCCACCGATGATGACAACAAAATTATTAATGAAAAATCGCCTTTTAAGTTCAGATAGCATGGCGTGATGAATGGCGCTGTCAGTTGCACGCCGTTTGGTTTCAGATCTCTTCTGTGTCTCAGTTTGCATTCAGAGCCACTGTGGACAAGACCAGAGACGCGTCTCACAGAGGAGGACGTCTCACCATCTGTTCTCAGACACAGAGCCGAGCATCTCAAGCCTTTGGTTCTGCGTCGGGTCTGAAAGAGATTGATATGGTTTCAAAAAGTGCCTAAAATTCATTTATGCTCCCAAGAAAAAGCCTTTGCTCAGCATCGACCAAAGTACGTGTCGCCCATTACGAGATTGGAATGTATATGCGATCCTCAGCACATTTTTCTAGAAATGACCATTCAGAATGAGTAATGAAGGCTGTGCCAACATTATATTACATCTAATTCATGAGCCCAGGGAGGGAGGGGGGAGGGGGGTCACGGTGGTTAAATTCACCGGTTAACGTTGGATATGAATGACATTAAACAAACGGGTTTCTTTTCCCACAGGTATTCCATCGACTGGAAGAGCGACATGGACAGCTACTTTGACATCGACCCAGTGGAAGGGACGATTTCCACCAACGAGCTACTGGACAGAGAGACCATCGCCCAGCACAACATCTCCATCGTGGCCACCAAACTCAGTGAGTATGACATCGGGATTGATCGGGATTCGTGCAGGTGTCAGTGTCCGTCCCCGGCCATAATCTGTGTGAAGGATTTAACACACTTTTACTCAAGTCAATACTCAATCCCATTTTTTCCGGAAAGGTTTATAGGAGCCTATAAACCATGATGACTCCCCCGGAGGAAATGTATCTTCAGGACATTTTCTCCTCGAGCACCCTCGCCAACTCTGTTTTCATTTTTAACTGCCCTTTTTCCAACACGTTTGATGACATTGGCATTGGGATGGAAGCTCCCCCCTTTGCCAGAGTCAACTTTTACTTACACTGCAGTAAAGACGGGAACCTTTCAGAGCTTTTACAGCCGGCAGATGCAGCCGCGATGGAGTCGCGAGCTGATGTGGAGCCGTGGCTCTAAGACATGCCATCAAGCTAATTACCTTTTTATGAAGGAAGTGGAGCAAATTTCCGGATAAATAAGCAAATCCATCGTCATCAAGTCATCAAATCTGCTAAGAACCGTCAAAGTCATTATCCCAGAGGCAGGCGGGTGCTCAATCAAAATTACCCACGCTGTATATTCATTAGGATCGACTGTGAAATATAGCCCGTTAAAACTCCAGTCATTGTCGCCTTGGAAACTGATTTTACTCACGTCCCCTCAAGGTCATGGCAGTGACATGCTAATTTTGTTTTCAATGTGTGTGTGTGTGCGTGTGTGTTGTTTCTTTCTGTGCCTCGTGTGTACAAGTGTCATGGAATGTGAGGGGGACATAAACTGAAAGGAAGGAGGAGATGGTTTTACAAGGGCATCGCACGTTCAGCCGATCATACGTGACGCAGGAAGCTCGGCTACACCTCCGCCTCCCCGCATTCTTATCGCCTTTCTTTTCCCAAAGTCAGCCTCTACACCAACCTTTCTGCTTCTCCTCACCAAGGACTGATGTTTGTCTAGAGACAATCCCCCCCCCCATGACAGAAAAGAAAACGCCCATCCATAACCAGTGTTTAATAAAAGTAATGGTTGCACTGGGCCAGATAAAACCGACTCCAGCGTTTGAGTCACAACTACTCAGTTCAAAATGTGTTTGTGACCTTGAGTGAGATCTGGCAGAAGTTTGTGTTCCGAGTATTGGATTGTTGTTACGGCTCCTCTGTGATACATTGTGTTATCGTCGCTGCTTGTTATTCGGGTTTTGAACCATGAAGAACATCAATATATGCTAAAAAACAAAGATGCCCGTACAAATAATGCATTGTTTGAATGAAGAGAGGTCACGCACACACACACACACACACACTCACACACACACACACACACACACACACACACAGACATACACACACTCAGTCGTCTGGAGCAGCCTCAGTTGGCAGCAGTTTTCAATACACAACAAATTACTGCAGACCTCAGTATTTGACCTGTGTCTGCAGATGCCGTTTGTCCTTGATGCTTTTTTCAGTTTTAACATTTATCCTCCCGCACCTTTTATTCCCCGTCACAAAGACCCAGGAAGGAAACATTCAACAATACCAGACGTCTGATGACATTCTCCCTTGAATGACGGCGCCCCCCCCCGCCCTGATTAGCACAACACCTGAGTGGGAGGCTCTCCACCGACACAAAGCCTTCGGAGATTTGTGCGGTCATCGCTAGACACCGCAGTCATGCAGCAAAATGAGAGCAGTGTGTGCTGCTCCCCTGGGACACGGTGCACAGCAGAAGGCTTGTTAAATAAGAGCCGGGGCTAGATTAACGCTCACACGTTTTTTGGGGGCATTTAAACCCACCAGCAGTTTTTTAGGAGTCAAAGAAAGAGGAAGATCTATTTAATGCAATAATAACCTTGGCAGGAGGCGATGAGGGAACACACTTTACATCTATTTGCAGCAACTGAATTTAATTTCACACTTAACATTTACGTTGTGGGAGTTTTTTATTTCTTACTTAGTGCGGCCGCAGCTGTATTCTCAACAGATTATCTTCCAGGAGGAATCTGTCTATCTCTGTTTTGCAGCAGACTTTATAGTGGAGTGAGTTTTTAATTAAAAATCATCTTAATCAAAAAAAAATGTATATCCAGCATTAAAGCAGTATAAGCTAGAGAACGTTACGGCCGACAGCTCGAGTAAGCAATGCAGGATTCTGCTTTAGTGAAATAAACAGAGCATGTGTTCCTGGGCTGAGACGCTCAAACTCACCAGAGCTGAACACAACCACGATGCCATTGCTCCATCTAGTGGGCTGAGACACATATCACCCATGATCCCCTTTGAGTCAGGCAACAGTTGATAGTGATGAGAAGAGGAGGAGATGACGAATGTCTGCTTGCAGGACTTTTTTTTGACAGATTCCATTAATTTGGAAGATTTCAAGTGGCTGCAGTTTTTTTTTTAAAGGGCCAAAGACGTCAGGACCTCGCTGACAGAAAATATCTGTTTTTCCGCTGGCGAAGCTTCGGTGTTAGTGGTTCAGTCTGTGCAAAGCAGCAAATCCCATGCTCAGTGTCATTTTTTACCTCTGTGGGAAGATTGCCTGCTCCATCAAGGTCAGAGACAGGTTACTAACTGAGCTGCGTCTCCAATCCCCTTGAGACGACTCCAAAGATCCCCCCCCCCCCCCCCTGGCTCTCCTCCCCTGCATTCTATTCAAACAGCCAACTACACACAAACCTTCGCACCCACGCACATGTGCACTCACACAAATAAGTGCACATAAAGCCCCCTGCTGCAGAGAAAAGCCTATTCCCACATCGGATCCATAAAGTTTACCTTTACTCGGGCTTCCCACATAAAAATAACATTTCCCCACTGTGCCCCTGCGGTGAGGAAACACTGTAAAAAATAACCCTGGATTCAAGCTAGTCCCTCTCAAGGGGGCCTTTACGCTATAATTAATATGGGCTGCACATCTTATGGCTAGAACCCATAACAGAAGAAAAGAAAACTAAAAAAGAAGTGATTCTCTCCGTGGAGCCATATTCCATAGTGTGGGTGGGGGGGCTGCTTTATTTGTAGGCAACACATGGGATGCATTTGTTTTTGTTTTTATTTAATTCTCCTTTTCATCATTAATCGAAAGTGTCGTAAAAACAGCAGAGTCCGGCTGCAGTGTAAACAGCAACAGGATCCAGATTTAGCGTTTGACCAGAGTGTCTCACAGGGTTAGGGTTAGAGAGACTCTGACTGGACACCAGGCCATGAGGGATGATTTAACCAGTCCGTCATAACCCTTTATACTTTGGCTCATGAGGTGTTAGTACTTAGGAAATCCACATGATGTCAGTGCTGTGAAATAGAAACTCTGTCCAGTCCCCACATGTAAATAAGTGATTACCTGACTCTGTTTTTTGTGTCTCTTCCAGACAGCCCTGTCCTGACCAGTCGAGTGGCCGTCACCGTCCACGTCCTGGACATCAACGAGTTCCCGCCTGAACTCTCCAGTCCTTACGAGACCTTCGTGTGTGAAAATGCTAAAATGGGACAGGTAACGTTTGCATTCACACGTGTTGATGTGTTCAGCGAGTTGACGGCCCTCGATCCAAGTGTTGTTTGTCCTCTCGTGGAGATGATGCGGCTTCAAGGTGCCTGTTGAAAACCACGGGAAGGTGTTAAAGTCAATCTGCGAGGTGTTGATTCATGTAAACATTACATTACATTACATTACATTTCATTTAGCTGACGCTTTTATCCAAAGCGACTTACAATAAGTGCATTCAAACCCGAGGGTACATACCAAGGACGACAAGAATCAAGAAAATACAATTTCTTCAAATAAAGCAAAACTACAAAGTGCTATAAGTAAGTGCCATTTAAGTGCTAGTAAAGTGTTAGTTTCAAAAAGTTGTTAGTGTTTTTTTTTCTTTTTTTTTTTCATTCAAGGTAAAGTCGGAGGAGGTATGTTTTTAGTTTTCGGCGGAAGATGTGTAGACTTTCTGATGTCCGGATGTCAATGGGGAGCTCATTCCACCATTTAGGAGCCAGGACGGAAAACAGTCGTGTTTTTGATGATTGTTTAGCTCACAGTGAGGGAGCAACGAGCTGATTGGCCGAAGCAGAGCGGAGTGAACGGGGTGGGGTGTAACGTTTGACCATGTCCTGGATGTAGACTGGACCGGATCCGTTCACAGCATGGTACGCAAGTACTAGTGTTTTGAACCGGATGCGAGCAGCCACTGGTAACCAGTGAAGGGAGCGGAGGAGAGGAGTAGTGTGAGTGAATTTAGGTTGGTTAAAAACCAGTCGAGCTGCTGCATTCTGGATGAGCTGCAAAGGTCGGATGGCAGTAGCAGGTAGACCTGCCAGGAGCGAGTTACAGTAATCTAGACGTGAGATGATCAAAGCCTGGACCAGAACCTGCACCGCCTTCTGAGTGAGAAGGGGGCGTATTCTCCTGATGTTGTACAGCATGAATCTACAGGACCGTGTTGTTGCAGAAATGTTGGCAGTAAGGGAGAGTTGGCTGTCGAGTGTTACGCCCAGGTTCCTAGCCGTCGGAGTGGGGGTTAACACAGAGTTGTCAAAGTTAATAGTCAGGTCGTGGATGGGAGAGTCTTTCCCTGGAAGGAAAAGAAGTTCAGTTTTGTCAAGGTTAATCTTCAGGTGGTGTTGAGACATCCACTGAGAGATGTCGGTCAGACAGGCAGTGATTCGTGCTGCTACCTGTGTTTCTGATCGGGGAAAAGACAGGATTAGTTGGGTGTCATCAGCATAGCTATGGTAGGAAAAGCCATGTGAGTGAATGACAGAGCCGAGGGAGTTGGTGTACAAAGAGAAGAGGAGAGGACCTAGGACAGAACCTTGAGGGACCCCAGTAGTGAGGGAACAAGGTTCAGACACAGACCCTCTCCAAGTTACCCTATAAGTGCGTTCATTGAGGTAGGAAGAGAGCAGGGAGAGAGCAGAGCCTGAGACACCGAGGTCCTGAAGGGAGGAAATAAGGATCTGGTGGTTCACTGTGTCGAATGCAGCAGAGAGGTCCAGAAGGATGAGGACAGAGGAGAGAGAGGCTGCTCTAGCAGTGTGAAGCTGCTGAGAGACAGCAAGGAGGGCAGTCTCAGTTGAGTGACCTGCCTTGAAACCAGACTGGTGAGGGTCAAGAAGATTATTGTGGTTAAGATAGGAGATTAAACGCTGGCAAAGAGCCGTTGTTTACACCTGGTCAGGAAACAGCTGATTCTTCTCTGTAAACACAAACCATTAGGTTTTGATATCGACACCTCACACAAGGTCGGTTCTCATCGTTTTAAGGTAGCTGGAATAAAACCTTTTGGTTTTTCAAGGTTTTTTTGCTGAGAACCGTTAAATTCACCACAAATCTACATCTCTCACTGACTGTGTCATACACTTGGATTCTGCAGGAGAGGCAATCACACACAGCCCTTTGCATATCCGCAACCTGGAGCACATTGCCCATGATGTATTCGAGACGCAGCAGGGAATTTGCCCGTGTCCATTGTAAACCACCTGTGCCTGTAAATTAGCCCATTAACTAGCATCTATATGCACTTAGCGATGCGAGGGAGCAGCTCCTTTGGCAGTCAATCAAATCGCTGTTGAGTCCTCATCACTCGCGGCCTGTGACGTGGGCGCCCTCCCGTCTGAAGGCGTCACTGTCTTCCTGTGAATTTGTCGTATTTCCCGGCCAAGGTCGACTCTTAGAAGAAGAGTCTAATTTGATGCTGAAGGACGAAGACAAGTTTTCTATCGATGATCTGCTGAAGGCTTGAATCCACTCAGCGGTTGCACCTGCTTCTATTCTCCACGTGCAGAAAAATACAACAATTACACAAAGACAAAGGCAGAAACAATGAAAAACAACAACCACCTTACATCGAGATCAGCTGTAATTATCACACAATATGTGTCTCGTGTTTATAAGTCACCGCCTTCCTCCCTCCTCTGTCCTATTTCCTACTCCCTCACTCTAATCTCCAGCTTTCTATCTCCTATGTCCTCTCTTGCCCTCCGGTGCTGAGTGTACACTTTCCTGTGGTGTTTCCACAGCGTGATGCCTCCAGGTGTTGTGCACAGCTGGTGGATGTTGAAGAATTGCAGATCCACTCCAGTAAAAATCCTTCACCTTTCCCCCGTAATGGTTTTCTGCACTGTCGCTGCAGAAAAACACACAAACCACCGGGTTTCTGAGGCTCACGCTGCGGCACAAGCTCAGAGATGGACTGAGATGGAACTCACTGTTGAAATAGTGTGGGACTAACTTTTACTGAACCACAGCGCCCTCTGCAGTAACACATGGAGAATACCCATGATCCTCTGCTTCCTGAACCAGAAGAGCTGCAGCTGAAACCAATCCACCAAACTCTGTTCAGAATTCTTCATGTTTTAACCGTTTCCTGCTGAATATTGGAGATAGGCTCTGATTTCCAATAACTTCTGAGTCTTTTTAACTGAGCTACAACAAAAGAGTATTTTCAAAACGTACCAGACATTCTGTAGAATATTTCCTTATTTTATTATTTATTTTACTTTATTTTCTGTATTAAGCGACCCAGCAGGTCAACTGGTCAAGTGTGAAATGAGAAAAAAGTGTCCACAAAGAAAACCCAGAGCTCTTCACTCTCTAATGTGTTTCCTTTGCCTTTTTCAAAATGCCACATTGGAATGCTAACCAGCTGAGTCAACTTGTTATGCTGGAATAATTGCATTTACATTAAGGCCTTTTAGCTGGCGCTCTTATCTAGCTTGACTTACAATGCGGCTGAGTGCAAGAGAGGAAGAAGCTTCAAACCATTTCACGTGCACAATAGAAAGAGGATAATAAGCAGCTGCAGCCGGCGCAGCTCCACTTGTGATGGGAGGAGATGGGATACACATTAAGATTGATAGAAAATACACATTTCAACATAAAAGATGATGATAATTAATATAGCAATTATTGTTGTTTTAATAACTGCCACTTATGTTTTACAATAGGAGCAGGTGTCATATATAGAGATTTGATATGTTCACTGTTTCAGTGTTTATTGTAGAATATATTAGACAGGGAATGTGGGTTGGTAAACAGGGTTATGACGACTGAGACACTGCAGTTTTATTGGATGCAACTTAACTGCTCTTCCGCTGGGACACACAGCAAACATGTCATTTTGATAAATGGGCTACGGGCTAAAGTCTGACGGCTTTAGTTATTTATTTCTGACAGAATTGATTTACTAAAAAAACAAGTTTGACAGATTACACGAAAGTTTAATTGTTGATCTAGATTTATTCATCACAAAGCTAATCTGGTTGCAGGGAATCAATAGTGTGAAGTGTACATCTGCCGCCGGGGGGGAGAACAACAAACACTCATCTCACCTGGTGTCACGTTCACTCCCCTTCAGGGAATCTTATTCAAATACAGAGAGGTGAGCGAGGCACGGAGCGACATCGCCGGGTTAATGGAACCGGGCAGGAGGGCTGATGAGTTGCCCCCTTGTACCTGGGGGATCCGGGGGCCGGGCAGGGGGATCAGGTCTGCAGGAGATCAAGCCCAGCAAGAGGTGAAGAGCAGATGGGTGGCACAGCTGGGCCGGAGAGACAGATCCGGAAAAAGCTCAAAGAACCTTTTGGGGAAATGGAAGAAAGTGTAAAAGGCCGTCAGCAGTCTGGTGCAGAGGCGGCTGAATCAGCAGTCTGTGCCGAGCGCAGGGAAGTCGGTCTGAAGTCGGGTGTTGTTTCAATAAACCCATTTCACACAGAGATCCAGTTTGTTGTCAGATTAATCAAATCTGCTCTCTCTCTTCTTTTATTGTGGGTCGTTCTGTGGCTTAGAGCAGACGTCAAATAGAAACAACTGTTTTCTGTTCTCGACTCCTGAACAAGCTCCATCAGCTCGAGATGAGTTTAATCCATCACACAGGGAGTCGGGTTCATCCAGAGATTTCAACGAGTTATCAATCAAGTGACTGTAGAGATACTGAGAGAGAACAGGTCACTGCCTGTCAGAGCTGTCGGAGCGGAAACGAGGCAGTCGGGTCAGGACTCGCTTATAACTCCAAGTCCGTGTTAAAACTTTTTCACTTCTTCTTCAGGAACAAACTGACCTGCAAAATCTACTTAAAACAAAAAGTTCTCACTAGAGGAAGAGGTTTCACGTCTGCTTCTAACACAGAGACAGGACCTCAAGTGAGACAAGGACCAAATTAATATCTAATTTTTGTGTCGTTCTTTTTTCAACAGGTGATTCAAACCTTTGGTGCAAAAGACCAGGATCTCCCGATGTCTGGACAACATTTCTCCTTCAAATCGCCGAAGGAAGATTTCAAAAGCAACAAGAATTTCACCATCCGAGACTTTGGAAGTAAGTTTTTCTCTCAACCTGATGACAGCTGAGTTGGAGAATCAGTGAAGAGTAACACAGTGAAGTAGAGAGTGGAAGATTTCACCTGTTACAGTTATTGTAGCTTCGTCACTTAAACAATTTAAACAAGATGACTGTCATCATTAGAAATCAGTACCTGCACGCTGATGGTGCCGTGCATGCTGGGAATACAAAATATGTAGATGTTGGAGCTGATTCAAAAGGTCGAGGGCGAGAGGAATGTATTCCAAAAAACGCATTTTCCAAGATATGTTCACAAATATCAACGTGTAATCTATAGATGTCACTGATCAGATAATTATTCCTAATCATGTGATGTAAAATGATAAGTGATGTCATGAAGAAGTCAGAAAATGAGTTTAATGTGTGAATATGACGTGTTTTTTAAAATAATTTATCATAAAATTGAAATATCACAATATTAAAAGCTACTGTCTTGCTAACTATTATTTGATATATGTGAAATTTGTTCGTTATCTATCAGCAGTAATGCTCATCAACAGCTTGTTACCTGAGCAGCAGGAGAGGCACGTTTCACTTTCACTTCTAAACATATCTCCAACACATGCAGCGGTTTTAATGGTTTTTATGGTTTTTATGGTTTTTATGGAACTCTGCGGTGAGCACCAGCCAAACCCTTTGAAGTCTAACCAGGGAGATTGGTAATGAGAAGTGAGACGTGGCAGAATGAGGTCCGGGAATCGAATGCGTTCACCATCCCTGACAGGACGCGGCCCGGCTCTCTGATCCACTTTTCCCTCTTGGACACGGTGTCTTGCGGTTCCCTGACTGCCGGGGGGGGGGCATCTGCGAGTACACTCTGATACAGAGCGAGATGTGATCGGCAGGGACAGGAATTACAAAGTCCACGGGCACGCTGTACAGGTTTCGAAAAGAGAGGGAGTGGGAAGCACTAGCAAAAAAAGAAAATCGCAGTTGTGCACAACATGCAAGGTGTGCTAACACGCCTGACCCCCTGTCAGGAAAATGTGCCAGGTTTCATCAGCGGAACAAACTCGGCTGGACAGGGGTCAGACAGGCTCGCTGTAACCCGGCAGAGCCCGGCAGGTTCAACCCGACACGTTCCCTCTATCCCTCGTACGCACTGTCGACCTCTATTCCACTCGCCAGCCACTCACCTGAGGCTGTCTCCCCAAGTTCCTCCCTCTTTGTGTGTGTGTGTCTGTGTGTGTTTATCTTTTATCTATCATTGCTAAACTGCTGTTTCTCCGGAGCGATGCCGCCTGCACCAGCAGATAGCGGAATAACAACATAAGTAGTTCTCACCGCGCACGCCGATGGAAAAGGCTTTTCAGTGTTTCAGAGAATAATGTTCTGCGTGTGATTCGGCTCCATCAGCGTTTGGAACAAGAGGCGTAAAAGTGGAGAGAGCTTTGATAAGCCGAGGCTTTGATATGTTGCAGTTCCTCACCGCGTTCAGAGAAGCTTGTCTGGTATCAAACACAAAGAGTCATCAGACATTTTAAAAGTTGTATCTCTTCTCGCTCTTGGACCGTCGGACTTGTAATAAAGCTCAGAGGATTCTCCGACTGATGTGAGGTGATGCAGGGCGGAGACGTTTCTGTGGCTCTGGTCCGATCAGCCTCTAACCTGCACAGATCAAGGACTAAGGCTCACTGCAGCACTTTAGGCCTCCGCTCACAAATCTGCAGAAGTCTTTTAATCTAACACTGCATTCGTTTCTAAGAAAAAATCTTCTCCCCCTTTTCCTCTTCCTCCAGATAACACGGCTGGAATCGTCACGAAGCGGAGCGGCTTCAGACGGCGTTTACAGGAGATCTATTTCCTTCCCGTGGTGATTGAAGATAATGGCTACCCGCCCAAGAGCAGCACAGGCACCCTGACCATCCGCGTGTGTGGGTGCGAGTCCGATGGATCCCTGTTGACCTGCAGCGCGGAGGCCATCTTCCTGCCCGTGGGTCTCAGCACCGGCGCTCTGATTGCCATCCTTCTTTGTATCATCATCCTGTTAGGTGAGAGCTGTCGCCTCCTGGCTTCTAAACAATCCTTGTTTCAGTATCACAGCACACAGGGAACCCTACAGCTCCTGGCTTAAAGGAATATCTTTTAATTTGCAGGACTGAATTGTGTGTTCTCTTTTCCAAAAGTTTTCGAAGTTCAGAAGAGCTCAACTCAGACTGTAACTTAGTGATTAATATTGAAGGTATTAATATTGAACACGTTTCACAATTGCACCATATATAAAAAGGAACTTCTTTGGGCCGTACACATGCCAAGTCTCATGTGATAAAATGATCAGAGCCACATGTAAACAGAGATTTCTGGAAAAAGAACATTAGGCCTTGGTGCAGCTTTTAAATGTTGATTAGCTTTAAATGTGAATTTACATTTTATTGTAAAATCATTGAGCTCAATTCCCCCCAAAAAGCTGTTAGTATTTACAGATGTATTATCATTTAGTCACGCTTCAAATGTGTTGCCCTTCCTGGCAGAACCTGAATCCACACACACTGAGCTCAGTAGCAGAGTTGGCCGGCATCTCCCTGGGAGTGTCCACAATTAATTACTGAGCCCATATGATTTTGGTCATTCAGTGAGACATTTGAAATTGGAGGGAGGGTCGCTTGGCTCCATAAACTAAATCCAATTTTTCTGCCCTGTGGCCGCTTCCCGGGCTTTTACTGGGCATTTCCCACAAGGTCATAGTCGTAAAACTCCTCTTTAACTCCCCGCCATTAATGTCCAAGCTCATCTGCATATAGCGAGGAAGAAGTAAATGTAGGTTTATGGCATCATTTCCTAAATTATGAATGTGGGATGGTGGGTTGTTAAAGAAGTTCTCACTTTACAGTGGAAGTCAAGGGTGGCCGTGACCTTTGAATTGAGCTGTAATTACTTTGCTCTCTGCCGCCAATATATGGCTCAAAAAGACTCATCCATGCAATTGAGACTGTGCTTCAGCATTAATCCTCCTTCCGTTCACGTTCATGTGAAATATCAGCTTCGTATTCATTGTGTTTCACGAGCTGGGGACAGAAAAACACACAGTGTGTGTCTGTGTTCTCACTTCATCTGAGAAACAGAGAGATGTTTTCAAAGCTCTGAGTCGACTCGAGGGCGAGGCTGCGGCGCCAAACCGACACGCCGTCCCCGGGAAGGAGAGCGGCGCCGAGCAGCAGGGCCTCACACGGGGAACATTTGCATAGAGCCACTTAGTTCCTGTGCAGGATTTGTCAGGATGACCCAGTTGTCGTCGCTCTCCTGTGCGAGTACACACAAACGATGAGGTAAATGAAACAGAGCGTCACAGAGACTTTCATCTGCTCGCCGGGTTCCTTTCATCCCGATGTGTCCTGGGTGCTGACGAGCTGCTCAGCCACCGTGACCTCCAGTCTGTGCTGGTGAAGTCTGCCTGGAAACCACTGGGGGGAGCTCACACACTATCCCCCCCACACAGGTAGACACAGTCACAGTGAAGGATGGAGTGACTGGAAGAAGGGAGGATGAAAGAAGGGACCTGCTCAAGAGTTATTTTTCTCCGTCTGAATGTATTTATTGGACTCTTTCATTTGAATGACTCCAGTTTTACCCCGGCCATTGCTCTTCCTCCTCCGTGTAACCGTATATTAAAAACCCAGAGGGGGAAACACATATTTTACAGCATTCTTCACCGAGGAGACAGGGAGAGAGGCGCAGGGGAGATAGACGGAGGGAGACAGATTGCACTGACAGGAGAAAGGGAGAGGAGGAAATTTATTGTTACGTGTTGTGTTGGATTTCACACAGTGGAGCCGAGGCGCACAAAAAATATGCAGAACCTCACGCAACCCCCTGAAGGGCTGCGTGCTAAAGCAGTAAACTGTTGCTTTGGGTATATTCTCAGTGGTAAGAACTCACCCCCCAGCGGTGGTTACAGCTCCTGTGTGTGTGTGATTGTGTGTTTGTGTGTGTGTGTGTGTGTGTATTGCTGCCACTGCAGAATTATTTGCATTGTGCCATCAAAGCAATTAAACCCACAGTTTTTTTTCCTTCTATTTCAGGTATCTGGGTTGCAAACTGCAGAACTATTGTTTCAACAGACTTTATCTGACCGTGTTTCTCAAAGAGAAGCTCTATCTCACTGAGTCACTGTTAAATCATAGGTGGGATGGAATCTAGAGGTGGAAACAGGACTCACACCTTGTATCAACATCCGTCCTGAGTGATCAGATGAGCGCTGAACACACAACCTCCTCTTGAATGCGTCTCGGTATCAGACCACATCACGTTGTGGTCAAGAGGACAGTGGTTCTATATGAGGCTTTAGGTACAGATACAGCTGTTGCTTTAAGCTAATTGCTAATACCAGCGTGCTAACTCACTTACCAACAACCACATTGAAATGTAAACAAGCTGATATTCAACACATCGTGGCTAACGTTTGCTAATTGGGTTTTAACAAGGTGCAGCTGAGGCTGATGGGAATGTGATTAGTTTATGTTGGACGCTAACATACTGGAAAGGTAATTTATTCTGACCCAGTGATTAAATGTTGAGGGATGACCAGAGCGTTTCCACATCAGCCTGAGGGAGACGTGAACATCTGGTCTAACACGTCATCCTCTCGATTTGTCCCCCCAGTGATCGTGGTCCTGTACGTGGGCCTGAGGCGGCAGAAGAAGAAGGAGACTCTCATGTCGTCCAAAGAGGACATCCGTGACAACGTCATCCACTACGACGACGAGGGCGGCGGCGAGGAGGACACGCACGCCTTCGACATGGGGACGCTCCGCAACCCCAAGGTGGTCAAAGACAACCTGTTCCGCAGGGACGTCAAGCCCGAGCTGAAGAGAGGCCCCCGGCCGCCCGTCTCCAAGGACAGCGCCGACATCCGGGATTTCATCCACCAGCGTCTGACGGAGCACGACAGGGACAACTCGGCCCCCCCCTACGACTCGCTGGCCACGTACGCCTACGAGGGCGGCGGCTCCGTGGCCGAGTCGCTCAGCTCCATCGAGTCCCTGGCCGTGGACCTGGAGGAGGACTACGACTACCTCAACGACTGGGGGCCCCGCTTCAAGACATTGGCGGGGATATTCGGGGAACAGTCGGAAACTCAGTCGGACTCAACGGCCACAGAGAACACGCACTGATGTGATCCACAGACTGGACTTGAGCAAATATGTAACGATGGTTCCTTTGGTTGAACACACACACACACACAGACACACACACAGACCCACACACACTCACACACACAGAGGTTTCAGCATTGTTTTCCTCCCATGTTATCTGTTTTCATATTTTCTCCAGTTCACTGATTTCTTCTGTTTTTATTTATCATGCTCAGTCCCAAAATTGTAAAAAACAAAAAAACGAGGGAACGTGTGAACGAGCAAAACTAACGTTCCATCATCTCTCTCTCGACGCTGTGTCTCGTCTCATACCTGGTTTCCTGTTTGGGGGGGGGGGGGGGGGCGGAACGCAGACACACAACATCCTTATAAGTGCCTCGATATAATTGTTCTGTCACTTGCTATTTCATGCCACATATCCAGTGTTGCTCCTTAGAACCCCATAGGTGATTAAGCTGATTGACTCAGCGTACAGTTCTGTGCTGTGATTGGCCCGGGCATCGACCAATACCAATGTCAACCCTGTGGGGGGTGGGGCGATGAAGTGGCCTGACTTTGGCCAAAGATGTTTTGAATGTTATTTATTGTTCTATTTATTTATTGGCCGATTGAGTTGGATTTGATTTTTTTCTTTTTTCGTGTATATTTATCTATTTATCTCTCAGTCATCAATCTGTAATTTTTTATTTTTTTGGAGACACTCAAGTAAATTTTGTAATTAATCAAGGCCCACATGAAAGTGTATGTTTCTGTTATAGGTGGGTCATGTGTATAGACTTGTACTAGAGATGTAAAAAGACTAATTAGGGCTAAATACTGCAGTTCGGTCGTGTAATAAAACACTGTTTTCTTAAATAAACCACACTACGACAAAATGCGGTTCTGGATTCACGTGATTCACTTTGACGATCTGGAGGATTTCCCAGTTGTCTCACCACTCGTCCCATCTTTACTGTTGCATCATTCACTTTCTGCAGCTCTAGCATGTTTCATGCTTCGTCACCTGTGAACAATAAACCCTGAGATATGTTGGTCTGAGAAGATTCCACCTGTGGGATTCTCGGAATGGAAGAAAGCATTTGTCATCTCTAAAGGACGTAGCCCCTCGTTTTCAGCCCCGCCCCTTTAATTGTTGGTTTGTTTGTTTGTATTAAAACACAAATATACAAAAGTACAGGGGGGGTTTCCACACCACATCAGAGAAAGATGCAGAATGGGTCAAAGGAGAATTCATTAAAATTTGATTTCGATGTGGGTCAAGCGATGTGACGTTTTTCTACATATTCAGATTTACCAGGGATTATAATTCATGATTCTTGATAAAAACTGGATAAAACCAGGCGTATATAGAGAACTGATGTTTATACATTTGTGAAATTTGGTGCAGCCTGTGGCCTTGGCAGAGTTAAACCATCTACTGAGTGCGATCATCGTCTTCTTCAAAGTTTTACAGCTTTAATTTGGGTCATACAGCTCCAGACCAACAAAAGTTAATAAGCAGACGAAGAAGATTTCCTATAAAACTCTCTCCCATCAACTCACACACTGTTTACCTCGTTTTCTTCCAACCAAATCCGACCAAATGCTCGGTGCGAGTCGCCCGACGTGGAGTCAATCCTCAGCGAATCAGTGAATAAAAGCCTTGGAGAGAAAGTGTTTCCAGATTCTGCCAAAAGTTGTTTCTGCCGAGTCGCAGTGAGGCTCCGGTAAGGAACCGAAATGTGCCCAATTTCCACAGCCGTTGAATAGAGTGGCTGAAACCTCTCTGGCCCCGGTCTGCTGACGACGTAATGGAAGGTCTGGATGAAAGCCAGTGACACACAAAGCAGAGCCTGGACCGACCCCCCCCCCCCCCCCCCCTGTCTCTCTCTATCACCTTTTACAGGTGGATCCTAAGGCTGAGCCTCAGTAAATGTGCGCTGATCTGTTGGAATGGACATTAGGTAATTTATGACCCTTGCAGGCAGCAGCAGGAAAAAAGTGACACAAGTTTCCCTCCACACCTTCAGTCTGCAGCTGAGTCCAGTCGTCCAATGCTTAAACATGAGTGAACTGGCAGCGTGTGCGGGAGGAGCCACCGTTACTACACACCAGGGCCAAAGCAGAGAAGTGATGGCAGAGCCCCTGTTTGTGTTGGAACAGGTTCAACCCTGTTGTGCTCCAGCGAGCAGCCCTGTCCACTCTCATTGTTCACTTTGCTCTCCAGCCTCTTTACCGCTCCACTAAAACTAAACACTCCCAATGAAATCTGCTTTTTCTTCCATTATCCATCGACAGAACCGTCAGGATTTCAAAGAGTTATTGTTCCGGTTGTGAATTGTGTGTTTTTTGGGGATTTTCTCTGACTGACACGAGTCTGAGCGAGCGTCGCTGTCACAATCCGACAAAGACGAGTTGTCACCGCTCCTTCGGAATCAAACGTCCTATTGTTGCCGGCACTCCACAATCTGTTCAGAGGAAAATGAAAAAACACACAACACAGAAAGACGGCTCTTTGTGATCGGTTCTCAGGAACTGTGCCTCCATGCCTGATGAAACCCGGTGCTGCAGCGCGGTTAGGGATTACGCCGATGATACATATGGGCGCTTTAATTAAAACCAGTCACTTTGTATTACGCTGCATCTAAGGTTCTTTTCTCCGAGTGTTTATGCATTTGAAAATAAAGCTGTCACCGCTGCTGCCGCCTGCTCTCTAAGCTGACAGCCTCGCTCTGCGGCAGCGAGCTGAGCTCCGGGTGCAAAGCTGCAAACATCTCGTGGCCACTGACCTTTGTTAACCCCGTTAATTATTCAGGAGCAGCGGTGACTTCCCAGGAGACACTGCAGCTCTCCAGGAACATGTTTACTGAGTGTCGAGCGATGAGCACGACGTACAGTGACGATTAGGAGCAATTTGGACTCAGATGCCAGTTTATTAGGAACACGTAGACGGTGTCAATCGAATGCTAAACCACAGAAAAGGTTTTGTATTTTCATGGCGCTTGGAATTATGTTTTTGTTTGTGTGATGTGATGTGAAGGAAATTGTTGGTGCTGAATGTGTTTTCTGATGCCTTGTTGTTCATGTGAAGACGGGTGGGGGGGTGGGGGGGATTTAGGGCCCTTTTATTCCCTCTGTGATTCATAACCCAGCGATGACACTTCTCAGCCGAGGTACAGGAGCAGCTCATTTAGTTGGAAATCACTTTAAGAAGCGGCAGCTCGTGAACACAGTGATATCTGTGGCTGAAGGGAACCGGGTGAAAGAGGCAGCGAGCAGATAAGAAGCTTCGTGTTTTTCCCTTTGAAGGAATTACATCCAACTTCAGTTTTAAATCCATCCTTAAACTTTTTAAAGCTCATGTGTGGAAACATGTATTTATCGTTCTGCTTTGATGTTTTGTCTTTGTTTTCCAACTTGTTGCTGCTCGTCAGGGATGGAAAATGATTGATTCTTTAATTCTTATATCTTCAGCTCATCCAATGGCTGAGAAGACATTTCGAGACAATACTCCGGTAAAAACATATAGCTCTTATTTTGTCTTATTCATAGACATTATGTAAAAATGGACGTAGATTTTAACTTATCGATGACTTTTTACCCAAGTTACAGTTTTAAGCCAAACCAGCTGTGGCGCTTCCACAATCTTCACCAGCTTCTTCCAGAGTCCAAGAGCCGAACACAAGACAGATTATGTCATTTTGAAATGTATCACCTCCCCTTGCAGCACTTATTGCTTTCTTTCCTTGAAACGTACACAGAGAGTTATTATTTCAATATCTGGGGGAAACAAATATTAACACAGACAGAACAAGACAAGGAAGGTTTATTTGTTTTGCACCTTTCAAACAAAACGACAAGACAAGTTGCTTTTTCGTCTGGACAAAGAAATGTGGAGACAGAGGCAAATAAAACAAAACAGAGGTAAATAAGACCTGAAAACAAAACGTCTCAGATAAAAAAGTGAATGTAATTTACCAAACAACAGAGACACACAGTGTTGTGTGTCGGAGAGTGAGCCCCGCCTCCCGGACTCGTCTGTAGCTCCTGGATGTTACAGGACTGAAAACAGATTAAACATTAAACCCATCAGCAGCTCACTTCTCTGCACCAGTCATTAACTCACAGGACGACAATATGAAGTGAAAACAGAATCAGCTGAATTCCTCCAGTAACATCTGCCTCTTACCTCAGCTCGGAAACAATTACCTCACAGGTCTGCTCCTGTTTACCTGAATAAATCACAGATCTGAAACGTGTGCGAGGTTTAAAAAGAGTTACTGACGAGGGAGAGATGTGAGTTTGACGGGTTTCACTCGATGTGATTACACAACAGTTGATTCTCATCAACAGTCTAAAAGGAAAATTGATGCCACTTTGCACGTTGTTCGCTTTACTTCCACCGGGGGAAATGAAAGGTTCCCACTTTGCAGATGCGTTCATGTTACACTTGAGGAAATGTTCCTCTAACACAGGAAAATCCTCAAATAATCGTTTGCCATTAGTTCAAGAGAATTTACTTAATTTTCCTCTGACTTAAAGAGTTAGTTGATGATATTTTCTCCCCAAAAACGCTCTGCACCGCCCCCTGGTGGCTGGCCACAGCATTGTGTTGAAAAACACCACCTCCATGTTCGATAATGGGACAAAACTGATATTTCAGGTAGTTTTTATCACACCGATGAAAGATTGAGTAACTTTTGGGGTCAAGTCTGGTTTTAATTACTTATTCGAGGATTATAGAAACAAAACAAAACATGTCAAGCTGCCTGGTGATCATCTCATTCATTCATTCCCTCTTTTCATGTATCTGGTTGGAGGAAGTCCGGCGTGTAAAACCATGAAAAGTCCTGATAACGAACAGGATCGAGCTCTGGATCTACATCAACACGCCTGAACTGGTTCATTCCAACACGTTCAGCTCCAAGAGGATTCACAGGGATGCTCTCTGACATCTGCACCGCTGCTTATGGAAATATCAGTGCAAAGTAATCTGCAGAAACCACAGCAAACAAACCCAGAATGAAGGTTCTGTGGCTCCGAGGAGGCAGATGCTCAGATCCAGTAAAACAACTTACTCATGTGTGAACAATTAACCGAGGGCAAACCACAGCGTTAACTGCTGTGAACACCAGTCCGCCTCATTATCTGTGCTGGAGGTTTGTGTGGGAACCCAGTTTGGACGTGGATCTGCTGAGAGCTTAGTGAATTCAGCAGAGCGTCTCTCAGATGCCCTGAGACAGGGAATGATTCAGCATGGACGCGACAGATCCCTCGAAAAGATCTGACCACAGATCTGTGAAATTAAGCAGTTTTCTGATAAACACTGGAAAAGCTCCCACACAGAGAATGTTTCTCTGCTGAAGCTGCATGAGCCTCTAACGCTGCTGTTTTAATAACGCTGTCTGGGAATATTGGAATTTGTTGATTCCAATCGAAACACAGACGGGAGCAGCCTCCACTAAAGGTTAATATCTTTAAACCATCAACATCATTACTCTCTAATCTTAACTTAGTAATTATTTTCAACCAAAACAATGAACTTCTCCTCACAGAGACACCAGAAACTAAATCTAACCAAGCATTTACACTAAACTTCAAGAGAAGGATCCAAATCTGGATCCAGATAAAAAAATGGATCGGATGAAAAAACATAAAGATGCAATAAATACACACAAAGTATCTCAGAGTGGAAAAAACATCACATTCTGCAAATGAACAACACATATTCCTGTCATCACTGTGAGGCAGAGAATCTCAATCAAATCTCCTTTCCTCTCTTGCTTGATGCCTTGAGATTATTTATTTGCCTTATGCATCATTTTTCTTTATCTCTCAGATCCTCCTCTGCTCCTCACTTTGACTTCATGCACCTGAAGGTTGGTTTCAAATGGACACAGAGTCTTTATAATAACTGATCATCTAATAATAATGATAATAATAATAACTGGAATGGCTTCTGGCAGAGAATAAACCTTGACCTCAGGCAAGCTGCCTCGTCTGGATCTTCTTGGTCCCATGTCTCATCCTTCCACCAGGTTTTGTGAAAACCTGTGAAGTAAGAGTTGCGTCATTCTGCTGAACAACAAACAAACCAGTCGAAGACCTCCCTGCTGAAGGAATAACTCTCACAGTGAATTCACATGTGACTGCTGTTCACCTGCTTCAGTAGAGAAGTGTATTCTCTTCTGTTTGTTTCCTGCAGGTTCATATTTCCATTTCTTCTGGATGTTTTAATTTCATCTCCTGCTCCAGGCAGATGTGATATTGGTTATTGGTTCACGTCAATATTCAAACTGCGAGAGATTGAAAGAAGATTTGAAGTAATATGATTGAGATGATGAAATAAAACATAACAGAGGCAGATTGTATTTATTGAACTGTCACTTTAAAGGATGGATGAAGAATCCAGATCACAATCGTGATGTTTTGATAATGATAATACACGATTCTTTGTGTAAAGATACAAATAATAACATACTGTGAATTTGCTGATGTCCACGTCCACTGAACAAACACAAGCTCTATAGAGAAACAACCAAAAACAACATTTATATTATAATAGGGTGTAATGACGCCTGTGATTATCCCTGTGGAATGCCACCTTGCACACCTCCTTCCACTCCGGGCGAAACGTTCAGACGCCTCGAGCTAATGGACGCTCCAGCCCGGACTGGGAATATAAACAGGCAGGGATGGCTTCCCTCGGGGGGATGCATGTTGTACAGCAGGAATAAACAAACAAGGGGTGATGAATATTCCACTTATTTATTCTACTTCTGCTTCACAATCCTTGAAAAATAAGTCCAAACACGTCCAGATTCCTATTTGTCTTCAAAATATGAAATGTCTCAGTCACTTCTCAGATCTCTGACCTCGCGGCTCCGTATTCCACGGTGAGAGACCCGGGGTCGTTTGGCCGGAGGCTGTTGTCTGCCCCCTGATCCCAGACCAGGTACTTTCTTCAGCCACTGCTTCAATTATCTAGAATTTCTCTTCCTCCTGCTTCACATATATTTAACTTTCACTTAACTTTCAGGTGTCAAATCAAAATTAAAGATGGAGTTTGTGTCGTTGCTTTTGATTAAATGTTTTCCTTCTTTATAAAGGAGCTTAAGTTGTTTTTTTTTTTGGTTTTTAAAGTTCTGTATTAATAAAGTTTAATCAGGGTGAGAAGAACTGAGAATAAAAACTTTTGGTACAAAGTAAATTCATGATCATAATTAGACACCGAAAAGAAATGCAGCTGCAATATTTTGTTTCTAGACTCTTGAAAAGTATTTTATTTATCCTCAACTATGATAAATCATATTTGACAGGTATTAACAAAAATCTCAAAGATGTATTCATGCTGATGTGAAAATGGACTGGATGGTTAAATTGTGTAGAATCTAATGACGTGTAGACAAAGCAATACAATAATAACATCAACACTTGAGTTAAGTGCTCTCTGACTACAGGATCTGGTGTTTTATAAAATAACATCAATACTAGACATATATATATACACCACTGTAATCATAAACACCAGTACATCATACAGAGCACTTATATAGACTGAAATGAAAATAAGTAGATTCACGCACGACTCATCCAGAGACGTGACAGGCTTGTTTTCACAGTGGAGACGTGACATGTGACGTCCATCAACAATTTGATAACAGTAATTATGTTTTCATCTTCAATTCTGGGACTGGAGCGTTGACAAGAATCTTTGTCTCGACTCTTCGGTAAACACACAAAGGTTTGATTTAAAAAACAAACAAAGTACGAATCAGAGGCAACTTCTCTGTGACTAAACTTATTTATTTATTATCAATTAACATCTTCTTGATTTGTAATCTTTGGTTTTACTCTTGGTCTTTTTTTGTGTGTTTTATTTAAATATAAAATGAGTAATTGTTCTTAAAACTGTTCTTATTGTTATCAGTGTTGGATTAAGGTGCGTTTGAGGAACATGTGGATTTTCACATTCTGCCTTGGTACAATCAGCTCAAGCTCGTTAACAGCCCCACTAACGACCAATCAGATCACTGGATAACCACAGTAAGAATCCATGTGTGATTCAAACAGGAACAAGTTCACAATCGACACATCGATACTTAAAATAATCGATTTTTCTCTCACGGATCCGTCGAACTGTTCGAAGCTTCCAGCGTTGGCTCTGATTGGTGCTAACAAAATAAAAAATAAAAAATAAATGCACAGTAATTATTTTAACTTCATTTTAATTGAACCAAAGACTCTTTGATTCCTGACAGCGTCGCCGTTCTCACTCGGTTGTTCCATCTCTGCAGCTCAGAATAACACGAGCAGATGGAAATAAAACACTGATGTCTTTTAATAGAACATTCATACACAGGCTATAATATATATATATGATTATAAATTAACATTTCAGTCGTGTTGACCTCATCAGACATGAGTTTGTCCTCCATCACATGAACAAGTTTAAATACTCACTCGGTAAGAAACTTAATCAGAACTCCTGTAATTATTCCAACTTTATTTTTAGCTTTTTGAATTAACAGATGTAAATTATTTCAAGTGTGTGATTGTATTGTTTATTTTTCACCTAATTGATTATCACCTTAATAAGATGTAGCTGCAGGTGTCACCTTAGGTTCTATTAACAGCTCCGTCTCCTCTATAACCACACGTGGTTCCTAGCTGAATGATCTGAGAGCAGAGAGGGAGGTGATAGCTTCTCTCACAGCTCAGGTGATCCAGGTGATATCAGAACCAGTGAAGCCACGTAATGAAATGAAATCCTGGTTATGATGAGCTCGCCTCAGTCCTCCTCCACCAACACTCATTTCTTTCTCCCCCCCTGTCCCCTCGTCGTGTCCGATCCCAAAGCTGAGCTGCGACTGAACTTTGTCTTTTCACTCTCGTCAGTGTCAGCAGAGAAATCGATCACAGGTGATATTTATATGGAAATTTCATTAACACCCTCTAGGATCATCTCATAATTAAACATATCTCATTTAAAAAAAAGCGTTTCAGACCTTTAAACAAACTGAAGTGAAGGAAAAACCTTTTGATTTTGGCTCACAGCGTATTAGTGTCACACTGGACTGGATGGAAGAAATCGAAGTTAGTTGGTTAGATCACTCGGGTGAAACTAACCAGGCGGCATCGTGATGGATGACCGCACAGGAGCCGATGCTCTGATAACGTCTGGGGGGGATGAGAGGTATCGAACCACGAGCGCTCCACTGGTTCACGTGTCCGCTTCGGTGGATTCGGCTGCTCCTCTGGTTGGATCACATTAAAACAGAATCAACATGTTGGGTTCACATTTCATCCGTCCACTCCACCAACACACACACACACACACACAGGCGCTGAAACCAGTGATCACATGAGACAGTGGATTAACTCAGTGAAATGTAGAGTAGAGTAATAATAGGTCAATTATTTTAATAACTTGATGGAGGTCCAGTTAGGTCGCTGGTTTTAATATCTGTTTGATACCTTGAAGTTCAGCATCACAAGATTTAACCTAAAGGCCCTTTCACATCCACCTTCAGATGTTGGAACCATGTGAACACATTTTAATTTATATAGTTTGGATCAATAACAGGAGGCTGAGATGACATAAAACAAATTGATAAATATATTTAATCCCAGATTCAACGTTATGCCTCTATTTTTTACGAGTTTAAATCATTTTTCTCATTAATCAGTTCTTCAAACCTGTTTGTGATACTTTGGTGTCATCTCACACTTCCTGATTCCTTCCTGCCTCCTTCACCAGTTCACCTGAAGTCATTGGTTTTCTGTCTCAAACTGTTAATTAGTATCTTGTTTAAACCTTGTGTGTTAAACTAAATGAGATTCTGCAGGAGGAAGCTGTGAACCTGAATCTATGACACATTGTAAAATCAGGTTTTATAACTCATTGGTTTTACATGTATCTTTAGAGACTTTTCCTTAAACTGTGTGAGAAACCAGCAGCAGACAGAAGATCAACTCTAATGACTTTGCCAAAAGCAGCTTCGTCGCTGGAATAGAAAACTCGCTGAGAGAAAATGAGGAAACTCATGACCCGTGTCAGTTTCCTTCACTGATGAGAAGCTCCCTGCACTTACTCAACAACCGCCAGGGGGGTGGAGAGAGGAAGAAGAGGAGGTAATCGGAGAAATAATTTAGTAACCATAAAATTGGCCACTTCATTCCGGTGTTAATCCAGACGTTTACAGTGTGATTCTGTTCTGCACCAGGAAACTGTCCTTAGCGATCCGGCTAAGAGGGAGGAAACTAATCTCTGATGCCGAAACCAAGATGGTTTTAAAAACTATGAGCAAACAGAGTGACCTCTGCAAACCACCTGATTGAAGGGGAAGAGCAAAATGTTTGTGCTGGGGAGGGAAGTGTATTATCCCACTAAAACCAGCACTCACTTACTTTACAGTGTTTTTTTAAACTTTTGCTTCCAGAAACAAACAATTAGTTAATCTGTTCTGTACTTTGTGAGTACACATTAAACTCAATTTTTTTTGTGACATCTGTTTTAATTGCCAGCAGTTGTGCACAGAATAACCTGTTTGAAACGAGCACAGCACAGCTCGGCCTCCACGATATTAAAACACACAGCGAGCAGCTGATTTACAGCTTCTCTTCTCCTTCACACCTCCGAGGGGACTCCTGAGGAAACAAGCCGCCCGGCACCTTCGTAATGTGCAGGAGAACAACCAGGTGCCTTGAAAGAGAAGACGGAGACGAACCGACTCGCATAAATCTGTTTGTGGGCAGCGGCGCTTCACCGCCCCCCCGAACGTCAATTTCAGAATCAGATCTTCCCTTTGATGTGACCAAGGTTGTTCGGGGAGAAGAGGGTTGTTAGGCCGGGAGGTAAGATTCAGCTAAGCCCTGTTTCCAAGCAACTAAAATACACTGGGTGTCTGGACCCGGTGATGCTGAGGAGGAGGAGGAAGGGGGGGGGGGGGGGGGGGCGGTAATGAGCAAGGTCACAACAATGTGAACTTGTGATAAATCAAGGGATCTAATTGGTGGTGAAGATGTCCTGCAGTCGCACTGGAAATGGAGGAAGCTGTGATTAAAGCTTTATTGAGCGTTGCATTACGACTCTAACTCGCTACAATATGACCTGACGTTTCCTGAGTGGCTGCGTAAAGCGGTTTTGTCAAATGACCGGTCGTGGTAGAGAAGTTCCCTTTCTGAGAAAAAGAATATAGAGGTGGAAAATATTGAAATGATGTCGCTCTGCAGGGGAGAAGAAGCCAGACGAGCACTGGATCCCCTTTCCCAGTGCAGCCAGTTCATGTGGTTATAGAAACGACTGAGTCACTGTCGACCACTTTAACCTGAGAGTGTGAAGAGTGGTCAGGATCTGAAGCTCTGTGATGTGTCAGGTTAAAGTTACATTCGGTTGTTAAATCTCACTTACTGTCCTGATACCTTTCACATTAATTAGATCTAACATTAGAGACCATTAGAGAAGTGCAGCTCGGTCACTTCCTTCACGTCCCCTTGTTCCTGACGGTGTAGAGTTCAGTTTTGTGGATTTGTATCTCGTCTCCCTAAAGATAAATTAAACTTGGAAGACAGGAAGTGAAAGATGGAGATCTCTGAAACAAAACGATTCCTCATGTTTGGTTTGGTTTCACTCCCCTTTCCCCCGGAGCCGCCGACGAGTCTGAGGCGCCACACGACGACAACATTTCAGAAAATCGTTCATCTCAACTTTCACTGTGGTTAAGAACTTGTGAACTTCCACCTGAAACCAAGTTATTTTATTTTATTACCACCACAGAGGCAGTGACAGCCTCGTTTATAAAGTCAGCTAAGAGATGATTTCATGACTTTCTCCAGCCTGGTTGGGATGTGAACCAGCGTCGACTCCACCAAGACGGACGGGGAAATATAAAAACCTCCCTGTGCTGTTTGATCCTGCATTACACGCCCGTCTGGCTGCACACAGGTCTGTCTGCCTGGGCTATAAATCCTTTATGTCAGGAGTTCACCATTTTTCATTCGGCCAGATCTACTTTGGTGAATTCTCCCTTTTCACAGAGAAGCCGGGGAGAAGCAAACCAGTACAGGGACGCTCTACTTTCCACAGTGTTTGTTATTAATTCCCCAAATGGGTTTCATCCTCTGTAATACTTTGTCATAAGTCTGTAAACACTTTGTGGAAAGTGGGGCGATCGCAGTGAAGCACTGGTGGGTTGTTGTGAAGGGTCAGACCGGGTCAAACTTCCTGAGACAATCTGTCATCAAAGAGAACCAGACTGGAAATAACTGTGGTTTTCTTCCTGTGTTGGAAAATACTTTTTAAAATACCTGCTATCACCAACCAGCTTGAATTCTATGATTTCTCATGTCAAGGAAACCAGTCAGAAAACCCCCTTTAACTCCATGGTACTAATTAATAAGTTTAAAGGTTTGGTGAAAGAATAGAACATCTACGTGTTTGTACATGTTGTGTCGGGGACGGTAAAGACCTGAACAAAGTTAAACATGAACAGAGTCGAACCCCCTCCGACATGGGAAGATATTGTATGTTGATTACAAACAGATGAATTTGTATCGGGAACCCAAACAGAATTAATCTCCGTGTTTGTTCCTTTCAAGCGACGAGTTGCACGAGGTCCTGAGAATAGTTTCTAATCACCAGGTCCTCTCCGGGAGCTGACAGAAATATCCTGTTACCATCAGAGATGCAAAGCGTTTCTCTGTCTCACAGAAACATTCCTACTACAAACCAAATGTGGTAATTGCTTGTATATAATAAAACCCTCTGTGCTCATTAAACCGATTCCCAGTAAAATGTCTTCATTTAGATTAAATAGCTTGAGAGCCAGCATTTATTGGCCACCTCCTATTTCCTGTGTTTACCTGCAGAACAAGTTTGCACCAGTAAATCTCCTCCTGCATGGATTCACTTCTGTCTGTGCAAAAACCACTTTGTAAACCAGTGGAAGAACAAAGCTCCATTATGTTCCGTGGAGTTGGTTCCTTTCTTCTCCAAAGCTTCATGCAAATCGTCTCATTGTGCGATAACAAGCAACTGCAGCGTTATCGGCGTGCACGTGGCCCCCTGCGCTCGGGCGGCCACCCGGGAGTCTCCGGTGTGGATCAGTGCAGGAACACGAGCTTTGCCGATGGCGTCACTCGAGCGCCGCCGTGTTTCCCGAGCACGGGAATAAACGGCAGATTATGCGTGAAGCCCCTCGCAGCACAGCAGTAAGACAAGGTGACCCCAGAGAAGGAGGCTGTGTTTGGTAGATATGGAGATCAGCGTGGTCATCCATGACCGCCAGTCTCCTCCTCTGCACACGCACCGCTTTTTCCAATTCCAATCTAACGGCTGGATTTAAGAAAGGCTGCATCCACATGTTTGGCATTTTGTTCATACACAGATGGTAATTTGCCTAATGAAGAGAGAGACTCATTTAGGATTATAATTATGGTTTAAATCCCACTGAGACAATCTTTTTGCAAAGAAGCATGTGAGGAATTAAGTTTATTTAAGACCCGTCTACGCACACACGATTAGAACATGTTTACATTCACCGTATCACAGCCGCCATGTTTTCATTGGTAAATGTTTTTCAAAGTCACGAACGCCAGAGGCTCGTGCTGCCAATGTGTTTGCCGCAGTGAAATGAAAAGGTCAAACTAATGTGGTGCATATGGCAGAATTAAACACGCATTACCGTTTCCCAAGTCATTAGCAGATATACAGTGGGAGGGAAACAGAGAATTTACCTCCGACAACAGCTGGGAAACAGCTTCACAGTCAAACTGGGGAAATTACAAGAGGAGCATTGAGTCGGTGGAAAGTGGATTTGAACCTCAGTCCAGTGCCGTGGGTGAAAATCAGTTTCTTTCTGGAATGTTTCCATGTTTTATCTTTAAGTTATTTCCATATTCAGCATATTAGTGGAATCTTATGTCGTCAAATTCAAGACAATTGAATACGATACATGAAACATGATCATAATTATTACTGACATCATCACCATCATGGAGCAGAAACCACTAACTGCATACAACAACCTCTAAATACATTTTGTACTCTTGGCAGAAACACTACTTTGGACTCAAACCTTAAATTAACAGATGAATCGACAACAAAAGTTTCAACATGTTTCTACAAAACTCTTAATTTCACTGAGTCGAGAGCAGAAGTCAGTGGAAACGCTGGAGACTCTCTCAGAGCAGCGAACATCATTGATTGAGATGTTATGCTTATGCTTTTGGGCAGTTCTGTAAATCTCAGTTAAACATCGACAACACTCAACAACCGACGTGCAGCTCAGAATAGTCGAGCTGCAGAGCAACAAACTTTTCGACAGCCCTCAACTTTCATTCCTGCCTTTGTTCCGACGCCTCTGAGAGATCACTCCTGGTGTTTCTGCTCCCTCAAGATGCCTCCCCAAATCATGTCAGCGTGTTCAAAGCAGCTCGGGCTAATGCTGCCCTATTTCAGAGACTAGACAGGCAGAGGAGAAGTGTTCCGCTCCGAAACAATGAGACGCTGTGGAGGCACTCTCCATATACACTGTGTTTCTGTGGGCTGCAGTGAGTGGATGAGCGGGGGGGGGAGTGGATTCACTGGCGGCGCAACAAAGCCTCAGTGAAATTCCCCTCAGTGGGATCCCCTCACTCCACTGACAACCTTTTGAAAGTGAGGTTCTTATCCTGCTCTTCTCTTTTCTTGGCTACTTAGACTGCGGCCCCGCTCAGTCAGACTCTGTCCAGCATCAACACACACACACACACACACACACACACACACACTGAGAAAAGTTGATCCACTTTCTAATGCGTCATGGAAGTCCTCTCCCGAACCTTCACCCGCCCGACCCCCCCGTATTAGTCTTGTCTTGAAATCACCTGATTACGGGAACTCACCACCGGCCGCCCGCCGACACTCCTCTCACGCAGGAGAGAGAATTAACAGCAGTTCACTCTTTGCCTTCCAAAAGCAGCTTTTAAAGCCAAGTCATTATTGATGGAGGAACGAGCCAAGGGCGGCCGGCTCCCTGAGTGAAGTCGGTTCAGGGAACACGGCCTGGTGACCTGCGCCCGGTCACTATTATACAGCTCTTCCATTGTGTGGAGGCGGAGGCATTGTGCTGCGGTGGTTTCTGTTTCAAGATGTGATGACAAGGCCAGAGACCCTGGAAGAATTAAATATCTCTGAAGTACAGTTTGCTGAATTGAATTATGAACTCAAACTAAAAAACATCGAACGGGGATAAAAGCTCATTTTGCTCCCTGTTGCATAAATTTATGGAAACAGACTTTACAGACAAGCTTGTAACAGTTAAATCATTGGAAATGGACGTTTTTCTCTTTTTGAATTTAAAGGCAGCATCAATGAGCCTTAAGCATTAAATGTATCAAATGAAATTTGATTGTCTATGCTATCCCCCTAGTTTCAGGCTCCAGGCAGCGGATAACGGGTTGATCAGTTGTTCTCCCTGCTGCTGCTGTTAGCGGGGGGGGGGGGGGGGTAGAATGAAACACACAGCGGGTTAAACACGTTGTAAAAACAAAACTAATGAGTTGAAATTTCATATTCGGTTCTTTCTTCAATTTTTTCTTCCTAGTGAGCAATTAAAATGTGGTCCATGTCATGTGAAGCCAGATACTGGAAGTAATCAAAGTGATTCTCGTGTGTGGAGTAAATAATTCCTCACAATGTTCATGTGTTGCAGCTGCAGGATTTATCAGAGTTCTGACCTGATCACAGAACAGCACCTTGTTGTAATTAGTTGTTAAACTCTGACGTGCAGGGAAACAGAAGCTTTCACTGTAACTACAGCATTTTTACGTGATTATATTTCCTGTAAGATGTCAGATAGTTTAGGCTGCATCAGGTTTTAAGCAGCAGTAGCATTTAGGCACTTTGGGTAATACACATATTTAGTGTGTGTGGAAGATGAATCACAGGAAATAGACCTTTTCCTACAAGAATCCCTAAAGCTCACTAATGAACAAATCTTAACTTGTGTCTTCTACAACTCAAAGAACACCAGATGCATTAGAGAATTGTCTGTGTTGATGAATTCCATTATTGTTTTAACTGTGAATCGAAGACACACATCGAAGCTGTCGCTGGTTTGTGCTTCCTCAGAGCCTGGGTGTTATATACTCTAAACCGAGAGGCATTAAACAGATCCCAGTACAGACGGCAGCATGCAGGGACGTATATGATGTTTAATAGAGAGATGATCCATTAGATATCTAAAAGAGACACTGAAGTGTCAGAAACTAAAGGGTGCAGAGGATGTTAATAAACACTAAGTGTGAAGAGGAGAAGACAAAGACACATTGTCAGATGGAAATCTGTTAATGTTTAAACAGATCTGTGATGATGCATGTGTCTAAACAGAGGAATGACACTAATGCATGAAGGCAGGTTCAGATACCTACTGGTTAATTTGATCCATAAATCCACAGCTCTTCAGCTCTGACTTGAGATCTGTTGCACATCATACTACTCTCTCTTTAACATCTGCAGGAATCAAAGAAATCCATCCAATAATCAGTCGAGTGGTTCATGGATCACCAAAGTTCACAAGGTTGCTTCTCTACAGGCGACGGATTCTCTGGACAAACCTACAGGTACATGCACTTCCATCAGAGTTGTGATATTTAAATCAAACCGCAATGGAAGACGATTGATTCACCAACCCATAAACAAATTTTGTTCCGGTGGAAACTTGATGTAGATCAACTTCTCTGATCATCAGGCAGCTGAATTTCCCTCCTCACTTTATATAAAAATAAAAACAAACACTGTCCTTTCCCTTCAGTCCTCGTTTTAGCAAAAATAAATCTCATTTCCTGGTCATTCTCGAGACCTTTATTGCAAACACAGAATAATTATTATGAAACTTTGCGAGAACACATCTTTTCATTGTCATGCCAACTCGCGGCGAGGCAGCTAATGGGATTCTGGAACCCACAGGTCCTGTAATGGCTGCGTCTCCAACCATTTTGGCGCAGCCAGGAAATTAGCTTGCCGTGAGGTCTGTTCTCTGCTGAGCTTTGATTTCACAATCAGATCAAATCCAGCACCTTGATGATCTCAGCTCCTCTGGATGATTGTTGTTGCACAGACACGACACTCGACTTGTCTCGTTTGTTAATAATAGAAAAGGTGTTTGGGGGATTTATTTAAACTCAAAGTGGTGTTTCATGTTCTTTCAAACTCAAAGGGGGATCAGAGACAGCTCTCACATTATGAAGGGGCCAAACTGATTGTCGGGAGTTTATGAAAACACTATGAACGTGTCTCTTATGCATATATTCTTCTTCCATATTTTGGAAAATTGTTCTTTCACCTATTATAATTAGTCATAGAAAGATAAAAAAAACTCATTCATTGCTAAGTGGAAATGTTTAGATAGTTTCACGTCATGTCTGTATTGGTGAAATCCATCATTTTTAAGGACTTATAGCAGTAAAACAATAACCATCTAGAATTATGCCAAAACAAATGAGTTGACCAGCATTAAGAAACTCCTGAAAAAATCCTGCTCTTCTCTTCCTTTTTACAAACGTTTTCCACAGGAAACTTTCTCCTGTTTCCCAGGGTTCAGTGTGAGGACCACAATGTTTCCTTCGTTCTTCCCTTTTCTCTGGGACGTATTCAATATCCAAATGAGACACTGAAACTCTCTATAAAGCTGTTTTGCAAAAGCGAACAAAATTAAAATTCGCCTCACTGTGGACAGTAATTATTCACTGAGGGCTTTTCTCTGAATGCCAGCCGCTGCACAAGCGGCCTGAATCCAAGTTGATTCAAATGAAACTGGTGAGCTGCGTTTGTGTGAACGTGCCAAGAACATTTTTTTGAGTTATATGCAAGATGACATGTGACTGTAAGCTGGAAAACAGGCTTGGCATTCGATGTTCTCTCTCAAGCTCTCATGTATTCATGCACCTTAAAATAACATACAGGGGGGTGGACATTATAACATGTAGAGATTGTTAAATAATCCTATACAATCTCCTCTAACTTCACAAATCTGCAGCTTTGTGAAGTTAGAGGCGTCGGTTTGTCTCATGTGAACATCTGGTGCATTTTGTTGCCGTACAGTTTGTGTTAAATTGCAGTTTATTGCGTCGCTCCTCCTGGTATCCGGTCCAGGTTCTGTAGGTGGACATGGCTGCCAGTTCCGAGTCCAGCACGTCGCCCACGGAACTCCTCAGGGAACGAGGTTGTGAAACATCTTGAAGATCCACAGAACATTTCTGGACTGGATTAGAAAATTCTCCTGACGTGAGCGTTGGAAACCGATCCAGAGGTTGAGTAGTTCTGACTCGTTCATTCTCAGCTCTCAGTCGTCATTCCTACGTTTGTTTGTGATCAGGATAATGTGAAGGGACTCTTGGGCTTTAGAGGAGGTACCACCGTAACATTAAAATTGGGATTCACTGGATTTTCGAGCCTCCTGAGTCTATATTTCATGGTTGTGACTCTATCACGTTGAATAACCCATCCACAGACATTGACTAACGTTGAAGATCATCCTCTGTGGCGTCTCCAGAGCCACATTATCACCAGCCTCGCTGCCACAGCTGGTGGTTAAGGAGCACCACAACCTTTGACCATGTGAGAAAACCCACAACCTCTTCATCTGCGCGTCAGCTGACTTAATTGTCATTCAGACGTAGCAGCCTGTGGTGGAGCATGCGGGTCGGAGGCAGCGCTGTACAGAAGGTGTGGACACATGGAAGCTTCACAAGCCTAACCAGCAGTAACTCTCACAGGAACCTGGGAAATGTGATTTGCACTAAAACTGACAGCTCCAGGCTTATAGAGAGAAATCAGCTGAGGTCTGTTTGACCAGCGATACACAAAGGCTCTTCTCAATAGAGGAACTATATGAATGAACCTGTGTTGTTTTAAAGGTACTGTTTAAAAGAGTATATGTATAAAAAGCTGAAATGGAGGCTGACATCACAGTGAACATCTGTGCCTCGTTGTGTGTTTGCTTGTGGGGGATCTCCACATGCAGGAACCGACACCCGGGGGCAGGGAACACACAACTAATGAGACCTTACCTGCATCGCCTTGGGCTCTGCAGCTGCAAGAGACTTTCTGCAAGACTGTGAGTCATGTGTGTGTTTGCACAATATTACACGTGTGAATATGTGAATATATGTGTAATGAACCCATATGTTGGTCATCGTAATTAGAATTTTTAATTGGAGCTGCAGCATGTTGCAGAAGGGATGCACCAGGATTTAAATTAACAACATTCATCTTCTTAATATTTGATTTCCCTGCAAATACATGTTGACTTTGTTGATTTGATGGAGGAATGAACATCGACTGGATCTGATCCCATAGCAAACAAAAGCCAGATGTTGTGACACACCAGGGACAACAGGGTTTTCACTCTTTATCCATTTTCAAAATATTTACTTCCATCAGAAGGAGAACGACTGCAGGTGGAGGAATAACATTTTTAAACATGAAGAACTAGTTGAAATTGCATTTAAGTTAGAATAAGAAGAATATCTCTGAATAAACATGACTCATAATGTGAGTAGGGTAGTAAATGTCTGCTCGTTGGATTATTTTAAACCTTAAACACGAGATAATGATGATCATGAGTCACCGGCTGCATCTCAGTTATTTAAATCGACTTCCCAAAATGATTATCGAGACCATGAAAGTAAAAGAAACGACTGAAACACTCACAGTTTGTCTTCGTTCAGGATGAATGAGCTAATAAAGAAAAAGTTTCCGTTATGACTCGCAGGCACAAAAGTAGCATCAGACTCACTTTTAAATAATAAAAAACTCTATTCCAGTAAAAGCTGGACTGATAATATGAATATCAATATAATATCACGTGGACAGGACTGTTATCAACGTTTACCCGGAGTTTTGTTTTCAAACCTCGAGATAAAATATCCTTCAACAAATAAGAGTTTTTGTTCGACCCGACCGGGACATGACTTAACGTGTCCCTCACACAGACTCAGTGATTCCTTATTTCAAAGAGTGAAAACCCCAGAGATCTTTAAATAATTGAGGAGCTCTTACTATTTCCAAAAGGAGCTCTTCACGGTTAATTTCACCGAGATAAGTCAGAAAGGCCGTGTCAGAGACGTACATCTTTTATTAACTTTCATTAACTCGATTGAATAATTCAGCCATCGCTTTGATGAAAGCCAAAATCCTTCCCATTGCACGGATGGTTGTCAGTTTCTTTTCTCACCCTTTGTCTAAATAAGAACCCCCCCCCCCCAGTGCATTATGCAACACGCATGTGTCAAATCATCTTTTTCATCCTATTGTTTGCCCCATTTTCTTTTTCTTATGCTTTTTATTAATTGTTCAAAGCAAATATTTGATACGTCCATCAGTTTCAGAGGGAACTTTAGATGATGAAAGGAGATTTTTGCACTAAAGAGAATGAAATCATATTTTTCTGTGTCTTGTTGTGTTGTGTTTTCCAGCTCGAAGGGAGGAGCAGCAGATTTCTCAGAAAAACTCAGAGGAACGATTCCACACAGTCATTAGAATTTCATACATCATCTTTATTGGCTCATATTGATTTGATATGCATTCACATATCCAAGCTTTCTCTTTGAATATTTCTTTCCCCCTCACGACATATATGATGTATTTTTCTCCATAATTAACTTCCCAATATGTTTTCTCAGAAATAAAAAGGTGTAAAGTGGAAAGCGTGACGCAACTTATTCATAAGAATCTTGTGTCTGTAGCAACCTGCCAATTATTGATATGATTTTCTCCTTAAAGGAATCAAAACAAACCCTTTAAGTGCAATACATTTTCCAATTTGAAGTGTTTTACTGTTCAAGCTTTATCTTTCGGTTCCTTTTGCATTTATCAAAAATAATCAAATCCAGCTTTATTATTAGTGCAGTTTCCATTACATCCCTGTTGTCAGTACTGAGTCCTAAAGACAAATGGCCTGTCCAGTTATGACCTGGTGCTCCACACGGAACTATTCAGTGTTCGTCTCTAACTTGATTTTCTCCAGCTCGGTTGGAACCAGCCGGCGTTGTGGCTGCGTCACTTCACCGGCGGTGTGATCGATGGCACCGCTGCTGATTGAACGGATTCACAAGTGCATTTCTGAAAGGGACAAATGTTTGGACTTCGACCACCAGGAGAAAGTTTAAACAGTTTTTTGATGTCCTGAAAATACAATTTTTACATTTTCATTTGTTTACATAGGAAGTTGTTCCTTCAATAGCTGCAGTCATTTCCAGCTCAAGTGTTAAAGCTGAACAGAAGTGCTTTCTGCTACACGAACATAATGAGTGCGTAATTAACCTCGGCAACAACAAACAATTTAAAATATTTGCAGTAAATCAAATGTACATTTCAAAAAGGCAATTTAACCAGCAAGCATTTCCCTTTTCTTTTTTTTTAAATATAGAAACTATAAACTAGAGTATCGTCACATTCAGCAGCCCCTCCTTCACTCCGGCCTAATGAAAAAGAAAAGGGGGGAGGCTGAGAAATGAAATGCAATTTTAATTATTTTGCAAACTGCTGAATGGAGCTAAAGCAGCGCTCTCATTATCAGGCTGAGTGATGCATGCTGGGACGCAGGGCGGCGATCTGCCGCAGTCACTCACGAGCTGAAACTCTCCGAGCTGTCTGCTTAACGAAGTGCCGGCCGTGGCCCCGCCTCACCGCCGGGGAACGACTCCTGTTTAATGGATCTTTAACTCACAGCCACAGCTCGGGCCCATAACCTCCTCATATCACCGGAGCTGTTAACGCTGCACCTCGGTGGAGCATCTGTTTGTGGAAGGAAACATGAGGATGTATTGAAACAGGAAGTGTTAGAGAAGAAGCCATTTTGTTTTTTAATTATCGACTCAAGGCCAAAGTGATGATTTCTGGATTTGAGCGGCAGATGATTCCAGATCAGAGGTTTTATGAAGTCAACTTTGATGAGTCATTTCACACAAGATTTCCACTGTAGGAAGAAGTGACTGTGGTCAAATCGTGGAGTGAAATCAAAGATGGACGACACTTCTCCACTTCCTGTGACTGCACAGGCATGACGCCACAATGTCGCCTACAAAGCGCCTCCATTTTGTGCCGGTTGTGTCGTTTGGAGCCAGGTGGATGATGTCATGTCAAACTCAGCTGTCAATCAAAGTTTTCATATCCTCAGAAAATGGAATTAAACAAAATTTCACTGAAAAAAATTTGTAGGAAATTAGATCCAAGCTATTTGTCAAAAACTTACAAAACTGAAAAAAAGCATCAGACACATACTCTTGTTGTGTAAAGTTTCCGTTAATCCTATGATAAAACTTGTCATGTAATAATAATATTTATAAAACCTTCCATAACTATAACATTTATTTCAAGGAGACAATTTCCTATAAGTACCATCTGGAAAAAACCTCATCTCTCCATCCTCTCACTTCTTCTTATTAAACTTACTGCATCCCTTTTTTTCTGCTTCGATCATAAGAAAGATTTATTTCCACTGAACCGATTCTCTGAGCTGGATTTTCCAGGACGGTGCTCGAGGTGCTGCTGGGAGATTTGTAAATGCAAATGCAGAGTCTGTATGTGAACGTGCTCGTGGAGCACATGTGGAAATATTAACAAGTGATCTGTGAGGATTCATCAGCTCTGAGGTCAGATCAATATAAATCTAGTGAACGCAGGATGTATCCAAACCAGTTCACTGTTTTCACATGAATCTCTCGTTTTATAATCATCATTAAATATCCAATAATGACAAAGAGAAACAAGATTTGACTTATTTAAAGGAAACTGAAATCTCACATTGAGATAAGTATCCAGATTTATTGCTCAGGGCTCAGCTGAGGAACCTTCGGCAGTGATTCCCGCCTCCAGCCTCCTCACGAGCTCTGCACAGCTGGATTTGAGGGATTTTCTGAAGTTCTTCTTCCACAGATCCTCTCACACTCTGCAAGGTCGGTCGGTGGGCGGCCATTTCCACGAGTCCCCAGAGTTGTCCATAGATGTCAGGTCAGGGCTCCGCCTGCACTCACTCAAGCACATTCACAGTTTTATCTCTGGAGCTCTCAGCAGATCCCAGGCAGCAGCTCTGCAGGACACCTCACAGTTTGGTGTTTTACTTTGATATGCACCATCACCTTTGGTACACGCGTGTCCCTTTCTACATCCAATCAGTGGAATTTACCACATGTGGACTGAGGCGTGTCGGTTCCATTCTTTGTTCAGGACATTGGCTAAAACAACATGTGCACATGTTCTCTATCTCCCTGCACACACGTATGAATACTAAGAGACTCTGCTGAAAGTGATCTGGACATGAATACGATATGACACCTTCTGATTTGAGATTCTTATGTAAATATGAAAAAAAACAATATCACATACAATATAAAATATGAAATGTATAATGTATTTTTCTCTGCTGGGAGACTTTAAAAAATAACACCTTGATTTCAGTCAATTTAATGTGTGGATGGAGGTAATGAACAAAGTGTGTTGATCGCCCCCTGGTGGCTGGTCATGGTACATTTCATTTATACAGCCATCTCCATGTTAGCCGAGAGGACAGGACCTCTATAATGCCGGTCCATCCCCTGATTGCTGAAACAAATATTTTGGATTCATGTTTATTGGATGATAGCGTTTGTGTCTGGGATGTTTTTTTCTAATCTCTGCATTCATGCTAAAAACTTTAAAAATATCCTTTTGTCTTGTTTTTCATTGAGTTCCTGAACTCATTGTAAAACCTGATTTGTGTCTTTGCTGCTCAAATGACGCCTGAGATTAACAAACAATCAGTTCTGTGGTTAGTTTACTTTAGAAACAAGAAACACGTCTTATTTACCCGAATGAAACACTTTGTGAATTCAGGTGTTTTGTGTGTATTTGCAGAACCTTCGTCGTCAAATTGCAAAAGGAGGTTTTGTTAATTTGCTCGTCTTCGGTCTTTATGCTTCGTGTTATCTCTGGTTGCAGAGCGTCGAGGTCTCTGAGCAACATAATCCGTCTTCAAACAAAACAGCCTGAGCCTTTAAAAATTTGCAAGCCGGGTTAATAATTGATCCGTGAACCAGGTGTGGCTCTTCTCTGACTCCGAGCCGATTGCATTTAAATGAAAGAAGAATGAAAGATGTGTATCAATGAGAGATGAGGCCCGGCAGCGGCAGACTTTATCAGAAACATCCAGAAGACATTTAAAATCAGGCCTCAGTCATTTCTCATTAAATTTACATCTGGAGAATTAAAAATTGAAGAGGGGAAGACAATGGCCTCGGGGTGAACCTTCACCTTGGTGTGCCATCATCCAGGAGCCCCCCCCCCCGCTGTGCCTGGGGTGTATTTGTATCTCAGAGAGCCTCGAGGAAACGCTGCTGATCCTCGTGTGTACACGTGGGAGCGCTTCCTCAAACACACTCTGTTCTCACCGCTTCATTATTTACCTGATTCCCGTCCTGGAAGACTAAAGATTCTTAATCTTGAGTAGAGGCAGCCGCATTTTAAGACGGAGCCGAGCATTCCATCTTCAAATCAGGTTTGTGGTCAATATTTCAGCTGCATTTATTATTTCTTTGTCAAAAAATAACTCTTCTCTGACAAATTGGAAATGTATTGCACTTAAAGGGTTTGTTTTGATTCCTTTAAGCAGAAGAATGAATGAAAAGAGCCTTTTATTTATTTATATACAAGTTGATTTATTAAACACATTCACCTTCATTATCTGGGAACAATTTAGTTTTGGCAACATTAGATATACATATATACACCTTTATTCACAAAGTGTTTCATATGGGGATCATTTGACCTTTCTAAGTGACGTTTCTGTCCTTGACCTTTACCAGATATTGTCAGACCATGACTCTCGGTAACCAGATCAACAACCATGATTTTTATCTTGGATATTGAAGCTCTCCTATACCTGGTATATAAGATAAAGATCTGGGCTCCTGTTCACACAGTTATCAGTGAAATGCACAGTATTCCAGCACACTGCAGGTTTCTCAGGTTTCTCAGGTTTCTCAGGGACATGTCTCCTGTGTCTGTGCAGGACAGATGTTGTGTTGTTGGTGTTTCCGCCGGCTGCCGGCGCTGCATCGGCTCCGTCCTTGCACACAGAGAGAAGGAGGGAAAAGGTCACACTCGAGTCCCAGGTGAGAGCATCAGTGGGAGGCTGCGTTCGTGCACCACACTGATGAAGCAGGGAGGGAAGGAGGGGGAGGAAGGTGGAGACTATGGGTGAAGGCGGGAGCTGGTGTGACCTCCCTGTCCCCGGGAAGCTTCTGTTCACTTTGTAATCCCCCACAGAATCGCCAAGGGGACGTTCACGCTGCAGCTTCCTGCAGGAATAGAGGCCACAGTGGAAATCTCTGGTGCTCAGCGGGTTAAACGTGCGATCGCTGCTCAAATATCTGAAATCACAAACGATCAGAATCCTCACGAGGAGCCCAACGCCGCAAATAGAGAAGTGCACTGTGCTTGCTTTGCACTTATGGCAAAGGATACTGGGTAATTGTGTTTCGATCAGCTCTGTGTGTGTGTGTTATTATTCTTGTTTAGTAGAACCTTAAAACTAAAGCGCAGGCTAATGGAAACCCCCTCGAGCTTGCCCGTAGCTAATGATGGGTACCGCACGGTGGGCCGCTATTTATTCAGCCACTTTATTAATGTAAGGGATTATGGTTCTCAGAAGCTGCACTGCTTTAGGTCGGTGTTTCATTTAGCTCTTTGTTAAATTGCAGTTTGCTTCATGAATTTGGACTTTGCTGGATCTCAGCTCCTGCACAAGACGTGACAAAACTAATCTTTAGAATCAGATTCGTTGACTCTGAAAAACCTGTAGATCTGAAGGGGGTTGAAGTCTTTTGACCGATCACGTTTGGTTCCCTGCAGGTAATCACTTCACAGTAAGGCATCGTCTTTTGACCTACACTGGATCTTAACACCGACACTAAGTATCCTGGTATATTGTTTCTTTACAGTCTCACTAGTCGGGTAGAGTCTTGACCTGGACGTCCGCCATCAAGCCTCGATATATTGCCCTTTGCCCCCTGGAGGAAAATGCATCGTAAAGCCGACAGGTTTCGAGTTTGTGGCAAAAATAACATTTCTCGACTCAACCGCAGGGTAACGCTGTGGAATCCGGCAGCATCAAGGTGTCACGGTGAGATACCAGAAGACTCGGCGAGGTCGATATACTGCAGTGAGGAGAAATAAGAGAAATCTCCCGCAGCAGATCAGATCGGTGTTGAGCGGCACAACCCCGGGAATCAGCTGAAAGAAAGAAAGAATGTCAGAGATGGCAACTTGACATCAAAGTGGAATCTGCCCCTCAGATGTTTTTCTCCTTTTACCTCAAAGGCCACGACATGTTCCTCCTGTTGGACTGAAAAAGGAAAGTTCTCTCAACTCCTGGAGAAAAGCAAGAGGACGCACACGGTGAATCTCAACCTGATCACTCTCCATGAGATTGGATATCGATTCCTCTTCCAAATTGACCACTTCGAGATTCCTCTGCAGATGATTAGGTGTTTATGCTTCATACTATCATTTCCTTTTCCTCTGGGCCCACCGTCAAGCATCTGAAATGAGCTTATGGTGTGGAAATCTGCATTAAATATATTCAATACAAGGATTCATATATTTTTTTTATCTGTTCTCATATTTGTTTGTGAGCCACAAGCTTTTAAGCACCGTAGAGCATCAGTGAATTCAGAGTCTGATGGAGGATTTCAGGCGCAGCGCTGCGACCCCGGAGCTTTCTGATGTTTAAATCTCATTTCTTCAGCCGCAGGAGGATTTACTCTGGACAAAGTAGTTCTGAGAGATGGTCGGCCACTTCAAACGAGGAGCTTCCATGAAGCTGAACATGAACTGAAGAACTCCCACAGCAGGACGTCACGACACAGCAGCTCGGTGGAGAGAGAAGGAGAAGGATGTCTCTGCAGGAGGAAACACCTCAATACCCACAGCTTCACTTACTGCAGGTGAGTGATTGTCTGACTGACTGACTGAATAATATTTGCTTTCTTGCATTATTTGATTTACTATATGCAAAGGAAGCCACCCTACGCTGGATATACCTGCCCTTCAGCTGCTTGCATATTATGAGTCATGAAACATTTTGGCAGGTAATTCTAAGAGACCTAAGGTCCATACATTTTTCATAAGATTAATTTTTCCCGCAGCGGCCTGGTGTCTAAACAAAACAAATTGCTCTGCTTCAAAAATATTTTTTTATGCAGTTTCATAATCGAAGCACGAGGCCCGGATCTGGTTCCTTGTTTCCACTGAAGGGAAAAAAGGAAAGAGACAAACACAGGTTTGGATTAATAATGACGAGGAATCTGCCTTCTTGTTCAGAATGATTTTTAATATGTAATCATATATTTGCATTTACATTAAGACATTGATCAGAAGTCAATCTGAACTATTTTTAAGTCTCAGGGTCTCTGCCCTTTATCGTTATTTTCTGTTGTGGTGCACAGACACACAAACTGGCTCACATTTCACTGAAGTTGTGTGTTAAAATCTTCTCCTCCCCATTTGAAGAGGCTGGATATTCATATTTAATTGTACACATGCACATCTTCCATCCCTTTAAACCTCCTTTTGTGCGTTTTCACCTGTTGTGGTTGGATAATGTGTTATACGTGTTGTCTTTTGCTGTTGTGATCATTGAAAGTCACTCGACCGAAGTCGTCTTCATGCTTTTTTACGACGCCCATATAATATCTCGTAAACGATAATTGTCTCCGTGATGGTATAGAGCAGTCGCCGCCTCCTGAGCAGATTACATTCTATACGCTACACGCGGCGTGGCTATGCTAATGATCCGTGCTAACTAGCTGCTGGTGGTCACGCAGGTTGGAGTGCGCCGCGCCCGCAGCTGCAGCAGCGACTGCGTCTAATCAATCATTTAATTGCGCCTGTGGGTAAACAGACATTCATACGAGGAAATCAAATGAACCTGGCTTTTATTTTTCATTATGTAAAGAGATAATTTGTGTTAGTCTGTTATTTTGCAGCGTAGTCGACACAGATCCAAAGATAAGGGTCATTCTCAGGATCTGAAGATATGTAGTGTTTAATAGATCTGTCATGAGGGAATTATTAAGTTTTATTCAATCTGTTATTTTCTGAAATAAATCTGAATTATGAAGCTGTGTCTGCTCACTGCAGCGCTGTGAAGAGGCTGAAGTCCAACGGACCTGATTCTGTTTTTCAGAAGATGAAGAAACGGTTTGGTTTGTAAATAAAGACAAACTTCTTCTTCTGGTCTTTTTTAATTTACTGCTCCCGGTCAAAAACAAGATGACACCTGACAACACAGGAGATGGAGCCTTAGTTTCTCTTGAATTACACCAGACCCCCTCTCCACCACGTCTCTGCACCGTCACACCAACACTGATGAACGTCCTCAAGCTGTTTGTGCAATTTTATTTGCTTATTTATTTATTTATTCACCGAGCAGCAGATGCACAGGTATGATGCGTGGGTTTGAATGGAAAATGATGAACACTAAAACAATCCCAACCCCTGCAGGCAGAAAACCAGGAGTGTGTGGTAATAGACATTTATCCAGGTGGCTTTCTCTGCAGGGGAACAACACACAGCTTGACTCTCCCTATAAGTCACAGGGAGATACATCTTACTTTTCACCTTTTATTTCATTTATTTTCATTGTCATATTACTGCCTCAACGTGACACAGCTCTATATTTATTCCTTTAATTTGAACGCTGCCTCCTCATCCGGCCTCCTTGTCACATCGCATCTCTTACAGTATATTTACTTTCTTGCTTTGCTGTCAGACCACTGTGTAAACACCGTTTTTAAAAAGTGCTTTATTCATATTATTATTTTTCCATCGCTTAAGATCGGAGGGGACATTGTCTCGTTTCTTGTCCCTATAAATAAAAAATGTGATTTAAGTGCGATAAGATGAAGATGCGAAGAAAACTCCCATTTGGATGTTAGTCGTGGAATGAATAATATACCAGGAGTGGAGTGCACATACATGCATCTACATACAGCCGTGTTCACTCAAAGCGTCAAATGGGAAAGATGCTCGTTATGCTCTTGGGGGGGGTCAGGTCACTAAGAGGAAAGGTAAAGGGGAGGTGAGGCGTAAAGAGGCCACCGACTGCCCCCCCCCCACACACACACACACAGCTTGTGTGTCACCCCCCCGCACACCCGTCCAAATCTGGTTTAGAATCGCCTGTTGGCACCAAACAGGAAAACTCCAGCCTCGGATCACATATGAAACCTTGAAAAGAGCTGCATCAGATCCCAGTGATGAAGAAAGAGAAACTAGACACTGCTCATTATTCACTTTGGAGCAGTATCCCACTGGGAAGCCAGTGCACAGTGTGGAGGGGGGGGGGGGGGGGACCCAGGGAATATCAGCCTGGCAGAATGTGGATTTGAAGCAAAGAGCAGGGAGACGGATCCGTGACTTTCCCACTATACCCACCATGAATAAATATGGACCCTGGTATTCTTACATCCCATACTTCCTTTCTGCATGATGAGGTTTACTGTGTGTGTGAACCATGGCAGGGACAAGAACATGTTATTACAGGAGAGGAGTTATATATTCAAGATATTTGCTTTAAGTCTATGTGAAAGGCCACATATAATGATATATGTAGTTATGATAAATACATATATATTAAGATTTCTGCATGTTGGACCGTCTTTACAGAATATTTAAAGAGTAAAGGCTTTAAAGCATCGTTACATTTTATAGAAACAATCAGTTTTAGGCAATTCTAACTGGAGGACACTTTAATTGGATCTGAGAGATAATTCAACAAATAATTGGCCACTGGTTTTGATTGGCTGCGGCCATTATATGAATCTTTCAGTCTAACCACGTCCAGCTAATCTGCCGTCGAGATATTTCTCTGTTGAACCAAATGTTGCACCTGCAGCCTGACGGACCAGTGAAGTGACATTTCTATCCCTTGAGCGACGCCACAAGACAAGTCCTGTATTATTTAATACCTTTTCCAGTGAATCCTCCTCAGGTATCATCTCATTTGGGATTTGGGCCCTGAAGATAATATGACACCTCAGTGGAGTGAAAGTTTTTCCATCATTGCGTCAGGACACAGCTTGTGGTGTGATCTGTGACCAGCACTTCCACTAAGCAGTGTGATGGTGCGTTTCATGCCAGTTCCTTCAAAGGGAACATCAACTGAGGAGATGGGGTGGTAGCTCCCCTTTGGGACGCCCAGGAGGTTGATTGGTTGACATCTCCAAAAGGCACAGACACTTCAAACCTCAGCACAGACGTGTTTTACCTCCTAGAACAAACAGTCGCTGGAACCAAGCACAACAAGCGGCAGGAAAAACTGAAATACCAAGAGCACAGATATTAAACTGCCCAGACACATTAAAAAGCATTTCCTTATGAGCCAAACAATCATCTGCATCTTGACTCTTTCAATTTTAATTCATCATCAACCTGTTGATCTGCAGGACACTGAGTAAGCTCTTAAACTTTGATTAGGAGTTTTTTAAGAGACTGTAAGAAGTTTGAACCCTGAGTACCCTCATTGGTTTTTGGTACATCCCGACTGTATCAGTGAAGTTCACCTTCGGGCACCTCCGAACAACCTGCCCTACTTTCATTAATAAGCATTTGTCACAAAACGACCCGGTGCCACGTTCTGCACCGACTCTGGAGACTCGCCACTTGCCGGGTTCGGTCGACAGGAACCAGGCAAGACCAAATTAAAACGTCTGCCAAGGTGTTGCAAAGAAATAATCAGGAGCAAGGGGACAGAGGCACGGGTTGACTTCAGGTCATCGATTGCTGGGAGGTGCAGATGGATGTCGGCTCAGGCCCCGGCTGAAACGAAGGTGAATAGCCAGTGGACCGGTCAACTATTAATTTCCGGAGGCCACGGTACCACCTGCTTGATGATATCCTCCATGTTGGTTATTCCCCAGCCGCAGACGCCACCTGCCCGCTAAGAGGAGCCGCTATGCATAATAAATGAAGTGGCCTTGAGCCACACAGGCTGCGCCGAGCATCCAAACTGAAATCTCTCTGCAGACCCTGAAAGGCCGAGGATCTTATTCTTCAGGAGAGCTGAAGCTTGAGAGTGAAATCCAGACGTCAGAGAGATGAGTCCTGCAGCACTTGGCCTCTTTAGATTGAGCACAGTCACAAAAAATATCTTCTTTCACAAAGATCTTCTTTTTGCAAGACCTGTACGTGTATGTTTTAAATTACTTGAGATGGCTGTGGATTTCTAATTAGAGCTGTTGTTTTCGATGGATTTCTACAAAACATTTAAATAGGATATAGTATTTCTTCCATTTGTGTGTGACACCTAAACCAGACGCCCACTGTTGATGTTTAAAAATGACAGATTCTATTTCTGCTGTGGAGCCGCAGCCGCAGGAAAAGTCTCAATCTCAGATAAGAAAGAAAATGCAACACTGAAATGGATCAAGGAATCTAAGTTGCAGGGTGCTGTCACTGTTTTTTGTTTCCATCTCTGCATTTGCAGAGTCTCACTCATGGAAAACCTGAATACACACACCACTGCACAAATGCAGAGGTGACAACACAATCACAATAGCCACAACACAACTACACAAGCCAGGTGATTGGCTTATTGACCACAGAAAGTAAATCTGGTAGTTTCATTGCCATCGTCCATCGTGGTTTTGTTTCTGTTGTGTGACTTTTGCGGTTGTGTTCTGGCCTTGGTAGTTGTGTAGTAACTTTTGCCATTGTGTGGTGGTTTCCCAGTTTGTGGTGCCTTTGCTATTGCAGTTGTTTTTTTGGCTTCTGCTATATTTAAGGTTGCGTTGTGGCTTTAGCAGTTGTGTGGTTGCTTTGGCGGTTGCGTTGTGGCTTTGGCGGTTGCATTGAAGATTTTTGCGTTTTCCGTTAGCTCACTCAAACTGTCCAGGTTCAACTGTCCGACATGAATAATCCATTTTTGGGTTCCTGCACTTTGTCATCTCGTGGTTGTTGCTTGTAACCGAGCTGTCAGATGCTGAATGGCGTTTTTTGCATAATAAATGGCGAGGGGAATGGACGTGCACGTCTGCAGATGCGTCTCTGGCAGCGGCGGCTCAGCTTGTGGCCTGTGCCGCGGTGATAAAGGAGATACCGGCGTCACAGAGACTCTCAGTTCTGGCTCCAGGACAAAGATTAACACTTGCCGACGACGCTCTTTACAAACGCTGCCCAAAAAAATCCAGAGTGAACGCACCTCAACATCTGACAGCGCTTCCTGCACCGGTCTGGAGAAATGCCGAAATTTTCAGGTGTCACTACATTTTTTATTTATTTGCCTCATGCCGTCGAGCTCGGAAAAACCGGTGATGCCTGAACAGTTCCACCTTTGATAAAATCCCCCTTGAGCTCCAGGTACTATTTTTGAGGGCTGATTTAAAATGTTAATGGTTTTGGTTTTTGACGGCAGAATAAAATGACGCAGACCAAAAGGAACTGGAGGTTCTTTGTTCTCCACCTTGACAGCTCTATGTTTATTTGATGAGGATGAACTGAAATAGAGAGAAACAGAGGCTGTGAAGCTGGACTGAGGTTCCTGGATTCCTCTACGACCACATGATACAGAGCAGATGAGGCTTCAAGCAAATGAAGCAATTCAATGTATACGATTGTTCCACCTTCATGTTCAAAAGGATCAGACTGTAACAGGATGAAAGATGGATCATGTGAATAAAACAAGGACATGACAAAGCTCTTGCTTGTTTTTGTAATTTTTGTCCGAGAGAGATTTGGCAAATGTTAAAACTTTAGTTGAAGACTGCAGAAAACCAAAAACGTCAGATTATCTGCCTCTGTATTTAGTCAGGTGAATATAGTTTAAGTAATATCTCTGCAGGTTGTTTGTTTGTCCCTGAAATTTCTGTAATAGAACTAATTCTTAATTCAAGGGGTCTCACATTTGAAAAACAAAACTCTCTATCACGACACACTTTCAAATTCTTTTCTCAAGCAATTTCTCGGTTGTGTTATTCATTGAACTGAGGCTCATTTAAATCCACTTTGAGAGGATACCAAAACAACCCAAAAAAAGAGCAAAGACTTCAATGAGTGTGACCCTCCATCGACCACGTGGCCCGGATTCAAACGCCCGTGACGACAAAGCGTCCGACCGTCCTTGAACAAGATGCTAAATCCCTTTGAGGAGCAATCAATGAATTCATGGTCTCATTTTTTCTGAGGAAGAAAAGAGCAACGAAAACACCTTTGAAAAATTAATTTCGCCCCTGGGCATCATCAACATGAACAGAGACATGAAGATGAAGTTTTAAACAAAAGATTGTGTAAATCTTTCCAAACAACAACAAACAAATTCACAAAACAAGGAATAACTGGCTTTTGAGTGTTTTCCTGGTATTTATTGGTATTTGAGTTTCGATCAATCGAACCTTCCCTCCTGTCAGCACGTCTTTTCAAATGGACTCTTTGCCTTGGTGAAATTGTTCATGTGTCGTCTCGATGGGGAGAGGGGGAGGGGGGGGGGGGACTCTACCTGGCTCTTTCATTGACATCCTGTCATCCACCTGGAACCAACATGTTTGCTCTGAGCAGGATGACCGTCGTCTCCGTCACTCACCGGGAACCACCGGGCTCCCACCGCTCGTTTCAGGAGGAGCCGATGCACAGTGACACTGAGGGACTTGTGCAAAGTGCTCGCGCTGCCAGCACTTTGTGTGTTCTCCACAAAAACACAACCCCAGCCCACACGTCTCATACACATTGGCTCGGAGCCGGTATCTCGACTGCACAGGCCGATTGTTCCGAGGAGCACTGACGCTTGGAAGTCAGAGCTTCACAGATGATGGCTCGTGTTTAAAGCCTCTGTGCATTACACTGATCCAACTTGGAGAAACTCAGAGAGAAACGTGGAGGCTGTAACCAAACACATTTGTTTTTATGTTGTTCGACAGAGGCATTAAAAATGTGCATTTAACTTTTTACACAAGGATCCTTTTTTACCCCTGCACCTATGTTCAACCCCTGAAGTAAAGGTTTCTTTCATGAGCTCTTCCAAGAGACTAGACGAGATTTTTATACCTTACGACATAAAAAAGGAGGAATAGGAGAGAGGCTACAGAGAAACAAAGGAAGGAGAATGAAAGACACACATTCTCAGTTAGTGGGTCACATTCACTGTCTGTTATCCTCATCCAACTTGGAAACACATTCCTTTCATTCCCACCCAGATTCCCACAATTATACTGAGCTATAGTTTAATCCATAGGAGAAACTCCTCAAACATGTCTTTTCTGGATGAGAGGAGGAAGAGGATGAACGGGTCACTCATTAACCAGGAGGTCAATGGTTCGATCCCCGGCTCCTCCAGTCTGGTGTCCGTGGACAAGTTATTGAATCCAAAATCGCTCCGTGACGGCGTGTGGGAAAAGATCACGACAGAGTATCGCTATATGAATGTGGACGGGTGAACGTGGCTTGTTTTATAAAGATGCTTTGAGTTGTGGATAGAGACTAGAACTTTTTGGATTTCACAAGCCAAGCTAAACCTCTTGTTTTCATGTTTTGGACTTTAAAGACACATTTCCTCTTATGAATCTGCAAAAGAAAGTTATTTTCGCCTGAATGGCTTAATGACGCCCACTTGTTTCTAGAGGCCGCGCAGAGAAAAGAGTGAAAGTGCAACATAAACACAAACACAGCCTCCATAATGGGCTCTTAACTGTTATATGGAACCAGTTATAGGAACAAAGTGGTCTTGTAAATTCTGTTTCGGGCCAAAGTAAAAATACACCTAATTGCACAATGAATCAGAGATGAGGTACAGCTGGTGAAGAAGAGCCGGGAAAGAAATGAATGAAAAATAAACCTTAGGTAAATAAATCAGAGTTTAACACGAATAGTTTAGCAATAAAAAAACACAATAACATTAATATTGTAGTTTGTTTAAAGAATACATTGTTCCATGGATCTTGTTTCTCTGGAGGAAGTTTAAACCTCTGACTCTCTGATAATGTATTTATTGTTTTGCAGACATTAACAAGCCTGGTGTCCTTGCACTAATTACCCGGTGATTACATAATCAGTCGGTAAATAGCTTTTCTGCGTGGGATGTTGTTTATCGCTTCAAATGTGTTCAAAAATAATTTCATCACGCACATCAGAATAAATTAAATCATTTTGAGGTCATTTTACTGGAAAAGCATGTTCAGTGTTGGACAGTTTATTATCTTCTGGCCTGTGTTCACAACACAGACCCAGTGGAGGAGCTGGCAGTGGAACGGTCCAGCTCAGTGTTCAACCCCCCCCCCCCCCCCCCTTGATTGACATGGCGAGCTGTGCATTCAGAGCATGTCTCCCTCCACAGGTTAAAAACACTGAATCCAGAAAGTGGAGCTTCTGAGTTGGAGCTTCGTAAACATCTCCACGATCATAAAAGCTTCAGAGAGGAAGTGTGAGCACATCTCCAGGCCGCTCTCTGCGTGAAGCCAGTGGTGCTGGGACACATCAGACATCTGGTTAACTGCTAATTCAGAAATACAGATTGTAATTACTGAGCATGGAGGAGATTAGAAGGGCCCCTCTTAAGGAAGAAGTAATGGGACAGTGTCGTAAGGACAAGCGTCACAAACAAACAAACAAACAAAACACGTGTCCTGGCAACAGATTCTTAATTTTCATGGTTACGTGTAAGTGTCATAATTTATACAATAACTAATTGTTGAGCCACCTTCTACTCCATCAGTCAAATTTATACGTTAACACAGTTTTAGTCTTGCATCTATGATGAATGTTCAAATAATCTAAGTTTCATGAGGGGTTTTGTAAAATGACTCAATATCAATGCAGAGAAATGTTCAAAATAAACATTTAATAAGAAAATCACAGTTAAATGTAAAAAGATGATCAATATCCTGCATGGTGATGGTTAAAGAACATTAAAGTTGGTCCCCAGGGCGACTCAAGTTGGTTTCTACCAAATGAATAAAGTTGTCCGGGTGAAAAACTGTTAAACGTCACCTGAAGGCAGAAACTGCGAATCACCGGCAACCAGCAGACCAGCCGCAGGGCAACACAATACTGCAACACCTGGTAATACCTGGTCCACCAGATGAGAGCTTTGATTCATTATATATATATATACTTTTTAGTTCGTAGCTAACTCTGTGAATTTGATTTGTATCGTCATCATTCAAATGTTTGTATTTACATCTCAGGGGGATTCAGCCCATAGGAAACACAAGGAAAACCATAAGAAACCTTACTTTCTTTGGACAGTGACTATGTAATATATATTATTCTTTTCTTCAATTCATTTACGTTCATTTCGGTGAACGTATGGCGTGATGTGACGAAGCTTCTCCTGAGATGACTTCTCCTTGTGAGGGAACTTCTCATGTTGGCAGCTGAACAAACGCACCCGGAGGGAACTGGTTTCAAAGCTTTTAACCTCGATCCCCAGAAGTTGTGTAATTTGATATCAGTGGACTGCTCCAGTTTCCCTCCTGTGATCAGCAGGAGAAGGAGAAGGTCTAAAGTGAGAGAGAGCAGATAAAGTTTTTATAACCAATGAAGACATTTGGGTAAAAAGTCTCATTTAGAGAAGACGAGAAGCTTTTAGACCCAAGAACCTCATTAGAAAACAGTGACTAGTGAAAGAAACATTGAAACTAAACCTCTGAAAGCGCTGAACCAGTATACATTTTACTGGTTTACTCTTATTTCACTTGTAAAATGTGCCAAGTTTGGCTTTGACGAAGACGTGAAACTCAATTTGATTAATTGGGATATGAAATACATTTCAAAATATGCTGATCTCACCCCGAGAAGAAGACGAGTGATTTATATCTACAGTGCAGGGTGGCCATCTTTCAGCACTGCAGAATTAATTATCCTCTCTTGATTGTACAATAAAGAGAAAATTGAAACCGCCGCCAAAAAAGAGGCGCAGGGTGATTTATCACCTGGATGTCTATTTTTCTTTTATATGTGCGTGTGTCGGGAGAAATGCTCAAGTGATGATGCTGCAAGATAAAAAACCTTTTCATCTCTATTGAAACATCGAGTTGCTGGAGCTGCGCGGCTAAGTGCAGCTCTCGTATTGATGTGACAGTTCATTCACAGGGTTTGTAGAGTTTATTAAACGTTGCGACGCATTAGGCCTCGGCCCGTTTGATGCCGGGGAGCCTGTGTTCAGCGCCGGAGAAGAAGAGGTCAACTCAACCTTTCTGTTTTGGGAGCGAATCATCTGAACAACACGGATCCCATTGAGCCTTGAATGTTCAGATTCTTACTCTCAATGCTCTCCTCACAAAGTCTCTGGCCCCGTTTCCGAGAGGCTTGTGATGCATTCATGCCGTTTGTCTCCTTTGTTTTATTATCAATTCTTTTTATTGAGTCTTTTTAAAGCGTCCCCAATCTTTGGTTTTCCTTTTCAAACGCCTCTTGACGAGTCTGTTTCAAGCGCTCCATGATTGGACAATTGGACTTGTCTTCGGCGCCAGGCTTTGCATTCAGCTCCTCCAATCAGAGGGAGGCAGTTCTTTGAAGGAAGATAACGCGTAAAGATAAACTTCTATCGTTGCTGAGGAGGTTTCCCAACATCTGTAGGTTGATTCAGGTCGAGAGTCTGTTTGTACTGTTTCTCCAGGATCGTCTTCATGGAGGACCCACAGCCTGTGAAACCTGGAAGCAGCTTGAAAAATAAAATGATAGAGAGAAGTCAAAAAGAGGAGAAGAAGGATTCAGATTGTTTTTGCCTTGAGGTCAAGTTGCCAAGATGAAGATGCAAACACTAGAAATAGTCAGACTGTGATATGATGGCTGGACTTTATACTTTTGAGGTTTTGGTTGTGGAATAAAAACAGACGTACTGAATGAACTCTCCTGTTTGTTTAAAGTTATGATTTATAATCTTCTAATCTCAGGAAATAAAAGTGAAGCCTGTTCCTATTTTTCTATTTATTTATATTGATGCTGTCGGGAGAATTTCCACAAATAAAACAAACAGTGTTTCAGAAACAAATTAACAACCCAACCTTTATTTTATTTATTACATCTATTGGCTGGGAATCATCCAGGCTACTGGATTTTTATTATAGCTGATAAGATCTGTGTTGTATTTCAGAATAGGCCTCTGATGACACATGTGTGGACAGGAGAAGTAGCCTCATAAATCCCATTTGAATTTCTCCTGAATAAAATGATTAAAAATACATCTGTAATGTTAAACAAGAGCCTGTTGGATGAAATAAAAAATAATTGAGCCTTGATCTCAGAGGATTTGGAATAAATCTGATTCACGATACCGACTTATCTATGTCAGGTGGGCGCAGTGGGCAACTGTGAACAATCACACGCCGATTCAGCTCCATCCTCTTCCTCGCGATCCGTCATAAGCAAGTGGCTCACAGAGTCCCGTCTAATATTCCTCTTTGAACAAATATCCCGCTGCGAGGAGAAGAAAGGCAGAAGCTTTGAAAGGGTGGATACGGATTCTGCTCTGTGGCTCTAAATTTGTCAGCCCCGCTCGGGAATGAAAGCTCATTCGTCTCTTGACACTTTAATGCTCGTCTGGAACAGGTCTGTCATAAAGCCGCTCTGTGGAATAAAGATGAGAAGCAGCTGAAATCACAATGTAAACACAAAGGAGTTATACAGAGGATGCGAGTGTTCACCGCTCCGCCCGCTCGCAGCCTGTGAATGTGATATCCAGCAAAAAGCAGGGATTAATTTTGAGGGTCAAGCGTCAGGGTTTAAAGTCAATTTCATCTGAATATGTAAATCCTTGGAAGTGATAAGTTTTTATAAAAACAGCCACTTTTGTCCTAACTAACTTTTGAAGTTCAATTCTTCCCAGTCGGAGATGTTGCAGGTCAGTGTGTGAGCCCTGCAGACGGAAACTGATAATAAGCTGAGTGCATATAAAAGTTAAAAGCATTAAACTCTGGATGCATTTCTTAAAACAAAGTCAAGTTCATCAGGAGGTTTCGTCTTCACCTCCTCAGTTTGTTCGAAGTTGAAACCAAGATTATTCATAAACACTTGCCAGGTCAACAAGTAAACTTTTTCCTTGATTTCTCTAAGTACACAAGGATATACCGTGTAAGATGCAGAATAATAATGTAGATTAAAGTTGAGTTGAATATTGCACCTGCACTAAAAACACTTTAAAAAAGATCAAAACACTAAAAAGGATAAAACAAATTAAAGATGAAAAACCGAAAGTGGCATTAAAACTTACAAACCAGAGGGTAAATGTGCAAAAGGTTATTGAGATACATGTTTCCTGGTTTCCTGTTTCATGGGGGCATCAGGTGATGAGGTAGTGTGCATTGTTGCTTCACAGTAGGAAGGTTGCTGGTTTGAATCCCAGTTCAACCAGCGTCTCCTTGTGGAGTTTGGGGAATGGATCGATTGGATCTGGTGCAGATCAGTGACGAATCCAGATCTGGTGAATTTAAATGTGTTTTCTTTCAGGGACTTTTGTTCTTGCACAAACAGAATCAATAGTTTCTCCTCTGACCAAAGTCATTTAGGTGCTTTGAGTTCATCCAGGTGAAGTTTGTGTGTAAACTGTTCCAGCAGCTTTGATATAGAATCACAGGATCAGTTGTATCGGTGCAGTTTGGACAGATTTGTCTCTCGTGACACAGGATTCTTTTGCATGAAAGGTCAAGTTGCCAAGATGAAGATGAATCGACTTCCCAGAAACAGTAAATCCAAGTCTGAACTTTATTGTTGCTCTGTTTAATTTCAGTGTCACATTTCTCTTTGTTGCATATCTTTCATTGTTTTATTCCTCCGAATGTTTAGTGTTATTTCTCAGTAGAGAGCGTGTGCAAAATATAAAACCCAAACATCTCAGGCTGCAGGCTACAACCGAATCACAACTTTTATTCCCCTTGATAAACAAATCATAAGAACTTAATTAAAAGTATAAACAATAATGCTAAATATAATCTTACTCCTTTATTTTTGTGGGTTATTTAAATAATGATTCATTTAATTTCCTCAACAACAGTTTGTGAGGAAAGGAGCTGCACACCCACTCATGCATGAACTGATCTGTCTAGAAAATCAAAAAACAAATCAGTGCACTTTTAGAAGAAGACTTTTAATTGTTCCACTGGATTTGAACTTTTGGTTTCTCTCTAAAATACCGAAGATGAACGAGGAGGAGCTCAGCAGAGTCTGAATCCTCGGATGGATGTGAGCTGTGGGTAAAGCTGAGAGACGTTTTTATCTTCTCACATGACCAAATAAAAGCAATTGTATAGTATATTTGAATTATGCATCATGTGACAAATGAGTGCACGACACATTTGTTGAGCAGATATCTAAAAAACGATATTTGACTGGGAGACAGCCCCAGCAGCTGTCAATCACCCCCCCATGCAGCCTCAGTGGAGCAACAGGCTCGGTGCAACGTTTTCTTTTTAACGCCACTTTCAATTAACGTCCTCCTCATCCAATGTGGGCCTCCCTGCTGACAGAGCCTGGATGTACTTGTGTGTTGAAGTACACAAAACCTTGGTGGCTAAGCATCTCCAGTTTGTTTTTAAATGTGTGTAACTGTGCATTTCCTTTGTGTGTGACGAGGGATGAGATCAGGAAATAAAAGAAGAAAAGCAAAAAGAGGGAAAGAAAAGCCAGTAAATCACCTGCTTCAGTTTGGAAAAACAATTACTGATCAGTCGGGTTGAGTGTAGAGTCTCATAAAAAGGATGGATCTGCTTCGCCACTGAGAAATGTGTCTTCCAAATTAAAGAGTTACCCGACAGTGGGTATGTTTGATTATAAACTGAAATAATCTAATTCTGTTTGAAATGACTTCACCTTAAATATCCCTGTCACCGGCTGAGGAGCTTCTAAGACAAATTGCGTTAACATAAAGAAGAAATATTGATATATAGCTGCAACAAATAATGATTTTTTGGGTGGTTCGCGTTTCTGAATTTGCACACTTTGTAATTTCCACTGTCTCTGGAAATGTAAACTATACAGTGGGCAGTGAACGGAACCAGTATGAATAAAACCATTATATGTGCAGACATGACAAGCCAAACATGCGACGAGGAAAGGTTCAATCACCTTCGCAGGCGAGGGAAATGGATTCTGTCCAGCGTTGCGTGTCATGTATGCAGTTCTCTGTCATTGGTGCTGCAGCGTGACCTTTGATGATGTCATCGTCTCGTTGCACTGGAGGGGGCGGGGGGAAGGGGGGGGGGGACTCTGATGGGAACAAAAGGTAAAGATTCTTCCAGTTTATAATTAAATTTCTTTGTAAGTGTTAATGTGGTTCTGTCCCCAGCAAACCTGCCGACGCAGGGCAAAATGAAAAATGGTCAAAAAGCCAATAAGTATTCAGCACACACACTAATTGAGATGATTATTCAGAATAATAAGTTGTTTTTACTGGAAACAAATGAACTTTAAAATGTCAAGTATATGCAGTGTGGAGGTATTTATTCTCTATTTTTCTTTTTTTGCTGGCTCTTGAGAAAAAACACTATTATAACCCAGAACGGCCCATTTTTTTATTGCAGCACTCGTCCATATATCCACATTTTTATCTAAGAAGACAGAAGTTTGGGAACAACAACTTGTACCATCAACACAAAATGCTTCCTTTATCCCCGAGAAGAGGAAAAAGAAATGGCCCAGTTGATTTGTTGGAGCCGTTCGACAGGTGAGTTAATGATTCAGGGCTGACTGATGCTAATTGTGGGTCCTTATGGATCCAGTGACCTGCTGCTCCACAATGCAGACGTTTAATCAGAGGCTGATTTACACCAGAGGAGCGAGGCGATGCAATTATCTGCAATCAGCTACCTGGCCGGATTGGAAATGAACTAAAGGCACAGCTTTATTTTGACGAGTGTCATTTACTTTGCTTCTTATTATATAACACACAGATATGATTCATAAACATTACATCAGTGCAACAGATGTGATACTTAGTTGCAATTACACTTATGTAAACTGAGAAATAACTCTCTCATTGTTTATTTAGAAAATGTGTAAATTCAACATCTTACTTTGTTATTGTTGTTTGCAAACATTACTAATGGACACAACAAAAAGGAGGAAGATGCAAAAACTTAGTTTAAAAGTATATTAAAAAGTTGTTGTGATAACAACCACACCAACTCTCAGTGCTTCAAATAAATCCGACAACATCAACAGTTACTATGTCTAGTTAATAATTTAACTTTGGGCTCATACATATCATGATGAAAATGTCTGTTTACAATGTGCACATTAAAATAAACAGAAGACAAGTGATGAGTGAACCAAACTACTTTGGTCGGAACAGTTTTCGTCCTTGTCCTTGTGTCAATAAAGGTTGTGGTTTAATTGGTGAAAAAAAAGCTGGCTCAGGGGATCAACAAATCAAGCGCACCCTTAGTTTGACAAGGAAGTGAAGCTGCTACAGGACGACACCTTGAGTGGCGTTTGTTTTCTGTCAGTTGATCTGAGATGAGACTGAGCTTCATGAAACATCTGGACTGATTTTAACAGAGGAGAGAGTTTAAAAAAAGAGAAATAAGAAAAGAGGAGTGTTTGGAATAAACATGGATACGAGCCAGTGAGCTGAAGGAGGAGTTAAACCACAGATTACAAACCTACAGCAAACGGTGGGGGACAAAAAAAGATAATTTATATTTATGACATGAGCAGTGTGTCTCTCAGTGTGTGTGTGTGTGTGTGTGTGTGTGTGTTGTTACTTGTGAGTTTCTGCAGCCAGATGTTCCTCCTCTGACAGATGTGCTCTCTTTGAGCTGCTGTGCCCGGTTGACATCCATTATTGTGCGGACATCCTCAGGAGTTCATGTCTGAGAACAGCTTCCATTTGTATTTTGTTATAGATTAAATCGATTTTCAGATTGTTTGTGAATATATATATATATATATATATATATATTATTCATCTTTTTGCAATAAGCGTTATTTGACCTATCGCCTCGGCCGTAACCAAACCAGTCTCAAGTCTTTTTAGCTTTGCAGTTACAAAAAAAAAATAGATTTTTTGAATCGCGGTTTTCAGTGATGCAATAGTCCTCAACAGCCGGAGAGCAACGTATTACCTTCATCTAAATGATGCACTTGATACATGAAGCAAAAATATTTTGAAAAGTGTTTTGGACGATATGGAAGCTGATGTGAATTTAGCATGAGACAGAATTAGTCGTGGTTCAGTCACAGTCGCTCTTTAATGGGGTCACGAAAAGCCCTCAACTCACACATTACCATATCAAGCATCAACTCAAAGAGAGGGAAAAGGAACAGAGCCCAAAAGTGGAGATGTGTAATTTGAAGATGTGAAAATGGTGCGAATGCTTTAATGAAAGGTTTTTACTGGTGGAGCTGGTGGAGCTTGAAGAGTGTGACTGTGTTTGAACACGGCCTGGGAGCAGGAGGAGGTCGGAATTCAGCTTTATACGAGAAGATGGTGAGATTTCAAACAGCTGTCGTATCAAATTAGTTTCTGGGAAAAGGTTGAACCTATAGTTTTTAAAGAATATCAAATAGTTTGGGACTTTCTGAATCTGTACGTGTGTTCTGGTTTTTCATCGTTGATGCTCACGAGGCTTGAAGTTGGTGGTTTGAATCTAAATAGACATCATGTTGAGTGCAGCTCTTATGGAGCCTGAGGAGCTTCTGGGCCCAGGTGCTTTCACTTTATGAGACGATGCAGCGCCGCCCACCAGTGAAATGCAACGAGAGGAAGCCAATGGGAACGTGTGGAGCAGCCAGGGGGCGTTGCTGGGTGATTTCACACAGGTCTGCTGTCAGGGAGGTTCACATTTCTATTTTTCCTCCACACAGTCCAGAGATGAAATTACTATTTTGAGTATTGGGTGTTGCACATGAGCAGAGGACGCACTAACATGACATGATCTACTGCACATGGAGCTGATGAGATATCAAATCAACGTTTGTTTTTACCTTTAGTTTCTGTGATACTCATCTTGAGGTCACATCTCACCTCCACAATAAACCAACGAATCAGTTTAAAGAGAAAGGAAATGAACTGGAGACGATAACCATGCTGTTTCTGAATCAAAATGAAAAACTTGTATTAACACTATTGCGGCTGCACACAGGAGGTTATTAAGCAGATTATTAATCTTTTTCCCCTTTTGATTTGAATTTTGATGACACCAGTGAGAGACCTAACACTATTGGTAAACATGGAGGTGAACTGCCGGCGCCATCAGGTTCCATTTAGATCATTCAGGTTAAGTTTGGAGGTTTTTTATTAGAGGCAGAGACATAAAGGAACAGAAGGTAAAATCTCCTGCAGGAAAAAACCACAGAAAGGACGTGGATCTGAATAAATGACGCACACAACACAACCTTTACCAAACAACTGATAATATTTCATACAATGATCAAATAGTTATAGTAATATGCCAATTTAGTTGTGCCCTCAATTTATATCATTTTCTTTTTAAATTAGACTCTCCTCTTTAATTCCAGTGTTTTACATTTCATCCTTTTTTCATGAAGCTATTTGTCGGGTCTGTTTTGATGTGAGCACGAAGATAAATCATTCATTACACTCCTGGTATTTTATGGTAATTGATAAATCACTGCTGATGATGCACTTCTGGTACCTGTGATGAATCCCTGATAGCGTGGGAGGGTTGAAGAGCCGCGGTGTGGCAGCTGTAATGCTGGTAACGGAGTCAGTCAGCTATTAACCACAGGGTCGGTGGTATAATCACATCAATTTACATCAGGTTGCGTGAGCTGTCGCACACAGGGACGTAGTTGTGTTGTTGTGTTCGCCATCAGAGGCTGTTTTTGACGAGTAAAAGCTGGAATACTCTTAATGTGAATCATGATAATAGTTCTACTCATGCCAGAGCTTCTTCTACCTTCTTCCTCTTCTTCGATACAGATCAACAAGTCCATCAAATACCCCCCCCACGTATCTTCCCCGACATTTTGCCTAATGGACAGTAAAAACCTGGGACTCTTCCCGCTGGGGGGGGGGGTGCAGGGAGCAGGTGCGACTCACGAGCCACAAGATGCTCGTTCCTGAAGAAACCCAAGGGTTCACGGGCGAAGCAGGAAGCGTCCACAGGCGGGCACCTCGTGTCATTAGAGCCAGATGAGGCTCTGCGGGCCGATCGGAGGCCGACAGCTGAGACAGAGCCCTGACCCTTCTCCACGGTGACTAATGGTTCAGACGCCGCTCACTACATCTCCCGGGCAGAAGTGTGTCACCCGATCCAAAATGCCTCAGGTTGTGCAAACTGGAGGTGCCTGTGGGTCACGTCACCCCCACTCCGATCTGTGCAAACACCATAAATCCTCGAGCTATTCTTAGTGGCGTCGCGACAAATACAATAAGAAAAGATGTTGAGATACCATTTCTTTCCTCCTGGATTATGATACCGAGAACACATCTGTCCCCAGTGCATAGAGTAAGAGTTCACCCTGTATGATGATGGCTATCATCGTTGTGTGGCCTGGCTCAGAAAACACTTCTCGGGCTACACAACACTGAATTTGAAGATTGCTGGTTCTTGTTTTTGTTTTCAATTCATTGCAACTCTAAAATCCGGTTTCCATAAGTCTGCTGCTGCAGTTTGTCCTTATGTCACATCAAATGTTTGCCAATTTGCTGTCCTTTCGATTAGCTCCGGCAAATGCTCCACAACTGTTAATCTCTTCTTCTTCTTCTTCTTCTTCTTCTTCTTCTTCTTCTTCTTCTTCTTCTTCTTCGTCAGAAACAGCACTTGCCAGTGGCAACCGCTGTTTTTGAGCTGTGAAGAAAAACATCAGCTTGGCTTCTCTTGTGACTGTAAAAAGACATTCTCTATCATCTCTATTCCAAATTTAAACATTAGAAAAAAGTGGAATAAATCAAGTAAAATAACCTGTGGGACACCCTAAAATAAAAATATCATATTTAACTTTACATGGATGCATTAAGGCGTTACAGGGTCGAGGACACTGCTCGGTCCAGAGTGAAATATCGATGATTTAGGAGGACCTGTCATAAAACCCAGCAGAACGAATCGTCATAACTCATGTGATGACATTGGTAAACATGATAACTGCTGCCATACTGGCCGCAACCGCTTTTATATGCATCTCCCCACAAACTGTCCACAAGCGATCCCTCAAATTTCATTTTCTTTACTGTGAGTGTGCCAGCCTCACGGAGCCACTGCCGCGGCCGCACACTGTTATTTCAAGTTGTGTCTGTGATGTCTCACTCTTGACATGTTTGCACGGAGGTCAAGCCTCGCAAAGTGGAAGATTCCCTGCAGAGGCTACACCCACACGTCCTCCGCTGCAGACGAGCCAATTCACTCATCTGGTTAACTTCTGGGACAAGTCAAAATTACAAGAACATCTTCCTCGGCCGTGACGGTAATGATTTTCTGACCTTTCTCGAGCATGCGTGGTTTTTAGGGACATGGATCCTCGAGGCTTTCCAGAATTGCTTCAGGTAAAATGCTTGGTGTTTAATATGAATTCTGTAATAACAGGAGGTAAACACAGAATGAAATGCATTAATATGAAAATGTCATGAAATTCAATTATCCAGGATGTTTTGAAGTTGGGTTCTGCACGGCCAGGTTGTCCTTTCACATCCTGCCGTTATCTCTCAGGGTGAGGAGAGTGTTTCCTCAGGGCAACAAGGGCTCATTGCTGGAGGCATTCACATGCACACACATACAATAACTCACACGGACAAAATGTTTATGTATGATACAATCAAAAAAAAATGAAATGAAATGTAATGTAATCACGCCATGATTGAGCCATAGCTAAGGAGAGGAGGATTTAGAAAACCTCAATTAGGTGCGCCTGCAGCGCGGCATGATTCTGTGGGGGAGGATTGCATTTGGAGTCGAGGGCTAATGGTTTTTACAATGGGTCACAAATGGGGTGTAGAAGAGGTAGAGAGAGAGGTAGGTCCCGATGCCACTGATTGGCCTCAATCATGCTGGGTGATTGGGAGACAGGATGATGGAGAGCCCCGCTCCGTCCTCACTCATCGTTCCTCCGCCTCGTTTAGATACATTTATTTGAGTCGGGGACATTCCGCATCTCAGGTGCGGTGGGTGGATGTAGAGATGTGGGCACAGAGGACACAACTTAGGTGGCTCTTTGTCGTATTAATGCAGTGTGGGGTAAACATAGAGCTCTGCCTGTGAGGAGAGAAGCACGAGAGGCAAACTGAAGAGAGAGAGAGACTTTACAGAGCGACTTGACCTCAGAGAGCGTTCGAAAAGTGCATCAGGTTGGAGTCAGTGTGTGCAGACAGTGACCCTGATAGTGTTCATGGAGAGAGAGAGAGATAGAGAGAGAGATAGAGAGAGAGAGAGCGTATTTAATGATTCACATAAAAGACTCTTGACAATCTTTTCTATGAAACAACTTATTAACTAACAAACTAATAATTAAGGGTTTGAAGTAGGAGTGCGTTATCATGGGAATTAGGATGAATTGCATTGTTTATAAAATGTTTCTGGATGATAAGTAGTCATTGTAGATTAGATACTGTGGGTACACAATGCAATAAATACACAATTTAAGATCTAGCACCATGGGCACACATTAGTTGTTATACTGGAGAACAATGGGAACGACTGCAAAACTAATAAATTACATATTAACTTCACTGAGTAAGAATCAGATCTCTATGTATAAATATTCCTCTGCCAACAAACTCATAACAATTCACTCAGGTTGAACTGATACGTAACAAATATCCCCTTTTCGGCAGCCGGACTCGGTGCAGAGCAAACGTTCCCAGTCTGTGTTGATGATCGGCACAGATCCAGTTTCTTTATATTTATGATGAGGAGACGAAATAACAGCAGGTCATTAGAATCATTTATCTCAGAATTGGATTTATTTGGATCAATATTGAAAATGAAGTATGTTTGATTTCGAAAAAAATGTCATTTAAACTACACAAGTAAGGAGAAATTTCTATCAATAATGTTTTAGTCTCCTACAAATTCCTAGATCATTGGTTTAGCTGATTGTTGTGGTGTCAAACCGATACAACTTAAACAGGCTTTAAACACAAAATGGTGGAAAACCCTACTAACAACAAGCCTGAATACCACAAACAGCTGAAAACCGGGCGACCCTCCGCTCATCGTAGACAAAAGGACGAATCCTCCGCAGCCCCCAGTTGCATCATATCGTCTCACGCCTTAATTGTTGACACAGACAGAAAGGCTGAAGTGGCTGTCGGTAATTGTGAGCTCTGTTCACACAAACATTTCCAAAACCATGCAAATTAATTTGGCATCACGTCGAACGTTTCCCGGATGCATTGAATGACTGTGTCATCATCCTTGAACGCTGCCTTCTAATCCAGAGCATCATCAGAGAGAGAGTTCTGCTTCTGGTGACACGAGGTGATATCCAGCTCTAAAATAGGTGCTGCATTATGCAAATGAGCGAGGGCATCATCCGTGTACAACATTATTTCCCTGAAACAACCTCGGGGGTTTGTTTTACAAGCGCTGGAAAGGCCAGAACACGTGCCTGTGTCGCGGTGCTGGAGTGTGTGTCCCTGCCTGCCGTGCATTATCCATTCTGTGCTGGATTAATGGGGCAATTGATCAACGGCAGACTTGTGTGTCCCAGAGAACGGCTGATCACTCACCTACAGCGGGGCCCGACACCGGAGCGCCAATCGGCACTGCAGCAGCCAGAATGATTACAGACGCATGGCTGGGCCGAGCAGCAGAGGAGCCGCCGCCGCCCCCCCCCCTCTGACAGATTGACATTGATAGGGGGAAGGAGCTGCGGCAGAAGCTGAGGAAAGGTTCAACAAGGCAGAAACCTAACAGGAATGAAACGCAGGGGTAAAGCTCAATCACGGCGCCGAGGGCCTCGCTCCGAGGGAGACGATTGCTCCCCGGCGCCTTCGATATAATGATGTTCACCTGAAGAGGCATCACAGCTGATCGTACGGATCCAGACGAAGATGGAACAGTTTCCATCGATGGAGTCGAGCGCGGATCTGGGACGACTGGTTCCATTTATTGTTGTTTCCACGTGTGTAACCTCCCTCTCTTTTCAACGTGAGGAAAACGAATAAATGATCTTTTGTGGGTCTCTGGTACATTTATATTCAAACCAGCCTTTTGTATCTTTATTACATGTGTTACTTCCTCCATGTTGCGCTGCCATGTTCTACAGGAGCCCAGAACAGACAAACTAAATCTAAATCAGTTACCCTGTAGGTTTCCTTCACTCTCAGATAGAGGGGCATACTGTTCCTTGCAATCTGCCATCTCACTGCTATATGCTAATCTCACAAATTAAATTTTAAATGTTTTTTCCATTCGCCTTTTTTGCGATCGCCTTATTGTTTAACTATTACAAATATAAATAAATGAATGGTGATTGATATTTTAGTTTTGTCTGCTGCTTCTACAGACAGATAATTACAGACAGTACAAGGTCTGTCGTTAGTATATCTGTTTTCTAGTCAGTTTTGCAGCCCCGGCTTTGACTCTGTTCCTGTCGGGATCAGTGGCAGGGGCTGTTCTGGGGTCAGCCTGTGATATTTAACTGGTTAGCAAAAGTGGAAGGTGACAAAACACTGATATCACATCACTATTTTATTTATTTTCTTAAAGTTATATAATTAGGTGTTTACCACAACACACAGACTCAAAGTTACTGAACCTTTTGCTCACACAGAAGCATATAAAACAGAATCCCACTCATTTCACTCTCTTCAGGTGTCGTCTCGTCCTTTTCCCACGCAGCCATGTCTGCTGTGTCCTTGTGCTTCACTTTGCAGCCGTCACTTGTCTCCTACATGATTAAACACTGCGCCCTCACTCAGAGCTGAATATGGCCCTGAGATGGACGACAGAGAGCTGGAAGGCTCACAGAGCTCGGAACATAATGCAGCATGGAGTGTTGAGACGTTCGATCAATGCTGGAAACGAACGCCAGCACCAGTTCATTGCACCAGTTCATTCTATTCCACTGAAGCTTTCACGCTGAGCACGACGGACGCAGTAAGAGCTACGGTAATGCATCGTAACATAAGTAACGCTGAAACACGAGAGAGGAGAGGAATCAGGTTTCAGATCACAAAGCCTTCAGTCTGGGTCGGGCAGTGGCTGAGATGCATCTTTAGATTCTCGTTGATGTTCCAGTTTGACTGGATTCTGCTGCTTGACAAAGACATTTGGCTCAAACAGATCTGCAGTCAAGCCAGGTCTGAAGAGAAACCGAGGAGATGATGTTTGAGGAGGTTTTAATGGAGATTTACTCGGGGACGTCGGGGGACCGGTGTGGTTTCTGCCAAACTAACTGACGACCAGATCACTCGCAGGAAACTGGCACGGCCGGATTCCTTGGTGTGTTGTTTACTAATGCAGCCAGTGTTTGAAGTTGGTTAGTGAGAAAAGTGAGTTTGCCAATTTAAAGCTGCAGTCGTTCGTGTGAGATGTTCAGAAGGGAAAGATCCACGATAACATCTCCAGAGACTTGATCTTTCTCTCAGCTCATCAGATCTTTTCAGCCTCGTTCAGCTCATTGTTTTTGATTCTGGTTCCAGGACGTCTGTGTGTCTGTAGCGTGTGAACGAGTCTCCCAGTGTTTCCTCTGCAGATATCAAACCACTCGTGAATGATATCACAGCAACAAGTGGAAGTAAAATGATTTGATTTAAACGTACAAGAAGGAAAAGTGAAACCAAGCAGACTGATGCACCTGTGGTATACAGTGGATTCTGTGCTTTGATTTGTCTCATCAAAGCAGCCGAGCGGTTGAATTAATGATGCCGGTGCAGCTTGGGCCTCTGGAAGTAATTTGGCAGAAGTTCTTTGTAATGTTCCAATAAACATCATCTTCTATAGCTGGAATTCAAGCCAGATATTTGAGCCTCTCAGGGACACATGTCTCAAATTCTGATTAGTTACCAGTAAGGTCGACTTGTTCTCTGCAAATGTTCCCTTTAAATGAATAAAATCAGGTCCATGATTCAAATCATTCATTTATCAAGATAGGATATTCTTCTGGAAAAAGAGGAGCTCACGGTCAAAAGGTTACTGGTTTGAATCCCAGTTTGGCTTCTCTTCCTCCTTGTGGATTTTCTCCGGCTTCCTCCCACAGCACAGAGATGTACAGATCTGGGGTCAGGTTAATTGGAGACTCTAAATGGACCGTGGGTGTGAAGGCTGTTTATCTCTGAGTGTCGATCTTGTGATGCGCTGACGACCTGTCCAGGATGCCCCCCCGCCTCTTGCCAAAGGCAGCCGGGATTGGCTCGAGCCCTCCCCTGACCCCTAGAGGATAAGCAGTGTAGATAATGGACGGATGAAAACAACAGATACAATCTGACCAGGAATCAGAGATAGCCGGCTGCTTCAGAGCCACACTTTACTTTTTTAAAGTTTTGGAACATTTGGAAAACACTGACAGACCCACCAGGCGTCCACTGAGCACTCAAACTGAAACCACAAGTTAATCAGGGACATAATGAGATTGTCTAGATTCCTTAACATCTTCTAATATCACTCTGCTAGGAATTTAACCAGAGTTACAATAAAACGCTGGAACAAACCGGTTTACAGAGTCTGGATGAGGCGAGAGTAAATCGTTGAAGGAGGAGTGCTGGGATATTGAAGGCCAGTTACCATAAGGAGTCTCTGGTATTGATTAACTGGTTAAATGGGAGCCTGTTAGCCACAGACAGTGTAAACTGGTTAGACAAGTCTAGATTGACTCTGCACATGTGTGTGTCTGTCTGTGTGTGTGTGTCTCTGTGCTCGGTATAGGAGGAGGAGACAGCAGTCTGCCAAACTGAATATCTCTGAGCTGGAGAATGGCTTCTTACACTATCTATAATACCCCTGTGCTGTGCCGCTGTGCTGCTTCTCATATAGCAGAACCTACCCCCCCCCCCCCTTCCCGTCCACCGCCTCGACACCACCACCACCATTACTTCCTTTCCGAGTCTCGCAGATACCCTCTGCTCCGCTCACAGCCGGCCCAGCCCGTCAGTGTACTGTGCCACTTGATCCATGCAGAAGATGATTCACGCTCTGCCATCCGAGGAGTAAGAGCGGCCGAGGGATTCCTCTCTCTCTCTCTCTCTCTCTCTCTCTCTCTCCCCCCCACTCTCCACATCCATTATTCAGAATCTGTGCCTTGCTCCTCGCTTTTTTCCTCCTGGTCTCCTTCCTCCACCCACTGCTTTGGCTGCTGCTGTTCTCACTATCGGCTGCATCCCAGCTCAGCATCAGCAACCTGAGGTATCAGTCGTCTGGGAACCACCCGTCTGGAACGTGAATGTCCAGCTGCACAGGTGAGGACAGAGTGAAACTAAGGACTGTTCTGGCTTTGTGACATTCAGAGTTTGTTGTGTGTTTGTGTGTGTGTGTGTGACAGTCGCATGCATCTTTGGAAAGTCGTGGCTGGTTCTCTTCCTAACTTTCTGTGTAATTTATTTATGTCAGATTGAGATCTGTATCTTCCTAACGCAGCCTGATAGTTTTGACACATGAGGTGTTGGACTTGCACTAAAGTTTAACGTCCCCATGCAGGTCGCTAATCCCACTTCTCTCCACCTCACACCCGTTCTGCAGGCTGCCCCATGTTTATTGTGTCATAAAGAGAGAACAGTGAAGTTCAGTCACTGGACTCTTGGTGGAGCTCGAAGGAATCGGGACTAAACAGAATCTCAGTAACACAATAAAACCTCTGCAATTTGATTCTATTTGGGCAAAACCTTAATGTTTCCAGCTACAAACCTTACATATATTATTGCATGATATTTTTGATTCTCGAAGGAATGAATGTTTCAAGCTTTAAACGACCGAGCTTTCATTTAGATTTGTGTTCACACTCCTCTTTCTCCGTCTCCCTCTCGTACACACACATCACTATGTGGCCAGAGATTGATATGCGACCCCAGGCTGAGGGAAGCAAATTGATTTGATACGCCGTGGCATACCTCCAAGTTGACTTTCTGTTTCATAATGCAGCGGCTGCAGGAGAGAACAGAAAAGACAGAGGAAGAGAAAGAGTGTGTATCATCTGAGCAAGACGGGCTGTTGATGGGCAGCTACGTGAGAACGTGTCGAGCTGCAGCCGGAGTCTGACGCTAGATTTTCAACACAGCTGGATTTCAGAGAGGCAGGTTTCAGAGTGAGGGGAGTTGAGAGGCTGCAGGAGGAGGCAGGAGGGATGTGACTCCAACAGGGAGCTTCACTGGAGAAAGGAGGAAGCACATGAGATATAACGCTCATAACACAATTGGTTTGAAACACATTTACATTTTTCGGGGAACCGCGTTGTTTTGATTTTATCACACGGTTCGTCCAAGGCATGCATTTCATTTCACTGTTTTTGGCAACACATGTGGTGATAACGTGTCAAAGCTAAGCTGCTAATCTGTATTGACGGAGGTGTTGATGCTTTTCAGTTCCAAGAATCTGCTGTCAATCACACTGTGTGGGCGGATATCCTCTTTGCTTCCATTTCCTGTTGTTTTTTCAGCATTTGGGTCGAAGCCAGAGACGAAGTCGGAGATTTCAATTCGTGCCACAGAAATAAGATTTAGCTTCAGCCCTACAACCTGGATGTAGTAACACAAATTCAAGTTGCATGAATAGTTTTAGCTGTTGCAAACCTTTCAGTTATGTCACAAAGTTAAAATTATTAAATTTACCTTTTTGAAGGGCACATAATGAACTTAGCATCATAGGATGTGGCAGAAGAGTGAGAACACTTCAGAGTCATATTGATCCTAGAAACCTTTTTGAACGAATGAAGAGCTACATTTATTAATGGCCATTAGTGGATTGGGGCGGAGCAAACAATGATCAGGACTGACCAGAGACCAGGCTTCATATTCAGAATCCTGTCTGTAGTTTGGTTTAAACAACAAGTGTGTTGTTTAATGTCAGGTGACGGTTGTGATTTAGATTAAATATCAAAACTTGTTTTTCATGAATACACTATGAATGTTTTTCTTTTGCATTTTCACAAGTGGACAGATTGTGTGTGTGTGTGTGTTAACAACATCCTTTTTATTGTATTGAAATCATCTGATAACCATATTTATGTTAGGAGACATGTTTTGGCTAATACTGTGTCACGTATGAATAATTATCAAACAACATGGAGAACATACATGCATTTATGTAACATGTTGACAAATTCTCGGGTGTATCTGTGCAACAAGAGGAGCAGGGAATGTCATTATGTGGATGAATTCATGAAACGCCGGCTGAGGGAGAAGTAATTCATTAACAACGAGCAGAATGCTGCTCTGGTGTGAATGGGCCCATTAGCACGGGCTGGTCTGCATCTGGCTTTTCGGAGTTAACAGGATTTCTTTGTTGCATCTCGTGTGCGGCTGATGATTAAAACAGCCTCCAGCAGATCCGTGTGATTACACAGCTGAGACCCGACTCCGGAACACAATAAGCACGACGGTGACAGAGGGGCATGTTGGTCAAATGTTCTTTGATTCTTTGTTGTTACTCACCTCACAAGTGTAGAAAGTGGTAATGAGACCAGACTGAGGTATTTACGGTTTGAAAGAAAATAGTAAATACTTGATAATCGTGTGTTTTCACATTGTGTTGTATAAAAACACAACTTCCATTGACAGCCATTGGTCGGCAGCGAAGGTCACATGTGTGTCTCTATGTTCCAGATATACAATATACAGCCTTAGCTCTCCTTCTTCAGTCTGTGCACGATGGATTTCAGTTTGAAACTATTTCTTCTAACATGTCGAGCTGGATTCAGAGGAACTGAAATCTCTCTTCTAAACCCAGGTTGACGTCTTCTTGACTCGCCCCATTTCTCTTTAAACAAAATGACTTCCATGGATCTCTCTCTCTCTCTCTCTCTCTCTCTCTCTCTCTAAAAGGATCCTCAGAAACACCTCCTCACTCTCAGCAGCCGGAGCCCGGATTCACCTGAAGAGCTGAGGTTGAACAGATCAGTGACTTTTACCCTAAGGAGTGATGCATGGTGGTTTCACTTTCTGTTTGGAAGGAAATACATAAGCTGTGTCTCAATTTAAAGAACGGCAGGACAAGGCCGTCCCATTTCCAAGATGAATCCTTTCATCCCAGATAAACAGAAGCTGCAGCCGGTGGATCCTCACCTGACAAACATGTCCCAGGATTCATTTACCAAAAAACCCAGAGGGATATTAAAACCGAAGGAATTCCTCAGCACACCAAACCCTTGAGACACAGATATAAAGATAGTTCTTTGTCTTCTTTAAATCATTTGTAAAGTACGTTTTTTAGAATGAATACATACAGAAACAAATCTGTGTTAAAATTCATGTTCCAGACTAGATTACATTGAACAGCTCCTCGCCCCGACCTCTTTAATCCAGTTTAAATAACAAGACATTAAAAGCATGAATAATGCAAAAATAGTAAATAAAAGAATTACAAATCCCTGCATTGTTTTTCTCCTCTGAGGTTTCACTCGGTTTAAGAGCAGATACAGAAAAAAGGAAAAGATGTAGCCTCTGAGCGGGGGGGGGGGGGGGGCGGTGCCCTTTAAAAGAAGACTTTGATGGCGTTTCTTCATCATTTGTCTGCTGGAAGTGAAAAGACTAAAGCTGTGTGAGAGCGAGGGGGTGTATCACAAAGTAACAGCGGTTCCAGGCAAACTACAGACGCTGCCTTGGCTTTGCCGACACCTCCAGCAGCTGAGTCCCGGTGATTCACTCACGCTGCCTCGATTATAGAGGTGAGAACCACCTGCACATCAATCAATGAACACCAGGTTCAAATCCAAAGCTTCACATTTTAATATTTGCCAGTGTGACTTTTACTCAGATGCTTATTATTCTGCTGTGATACATCTCCGGCCGGGCAAACTGACCTCTGATATTTACAGGCTGCCGCCGCTTTGGTCTGATTTCTATTGATCCCCATTGATTCATTCCACATGGGGCGTCTCTCTGAGTGTGTTTACTTTGATCAATGAGTCCAATGGGTAAATACAAACGTCTGCTATCTCCCTCCCACTTGAGCCGGTCCATACTAATCTCCTCGTTTGGTCTGACGGTGATAAGATTTCACTCAGATACTGAATCGTCTGTTTTTCTTTCTTTTCGCTTTCTTCTGTCTCACTCTGCTCATTTCTTCTGGAGACGATTGGCACCATTACGATGATTCTCCTGCAGATTCCACAAAGAAATCGTCTGATCCCTGAAACTCACGGCTTCAAGCTACTACAGCCTGCAATGCCCTGATGTGGCCAGAGGAGCGGATCCTGTTTCCAGACGTTGACTTGCTGAGAGAATCTTTAGAGCAGATCTCCACTGAGCTGTCGGGTGGGGGCGGGGGGGGGGGGGGGGGGGGGGGGGGATTCAAAGCCAAAAGACTGAGTGATATAAGTGTAATTGCACAGAGGGGGGGGGGGGGGGGGGGACACAAGCAAACGCTGTCGTCTCAAGTGTGTCGACCAGAATAGGAAACAAATATTTTGATCTCTGTTTGTTTCATTAACATTTCACAATAAAAAACAAACAACCTCTCAAACGTTGACAGATTGGGCTCATCCATAAACACAGACTCGTGCTTTACAGTATGAAAGCCCTCCACGGGGGGGGGGGGGGGGGTTCCACTGAAAGTGACAGTTCTAAACACAAGTTTTAGTTGAAGAGCTTAATGAGATACTTTAAATAGTCCAGCTCAGCGGGGACTTGATTAAACATATTCTCCGCTGCACATACTTTAAAAGGTTTGTTATGAAAGTTAATGCGAGGAGGAAGCGTTCCTTCATTTCCACCGCGGCTTCGCTTATGAAACAAAAGACCGTCCCACCGCTCATACGCAAATAACCTCTTGAAAGTGGATTTAATGATAATTCTGAAAGATTCTTCATGACGAAGCCTGAGATGAAGTTTTTTGATCATCTCACTAACATCACATGCAAATTTAAGATTCTCTAAACAGGCCCTCACTGAAAAATGTTCTCAGTCTGGGTGAGACCACTAAATATTACATGCATATAGTGCATTTATTTTTACATGCTCTAAAACGAAGAAGAAGAGGGTGAGCATGTGGTGCTTAAGCCGGGCTAACAGACCTGAGAGCTGTCATGATCGGCCTCGACAGCGTGAGGTGATTTTCACGTTCACCGCTGACATCTCAAATGCTGCAGTGCTGAGATAAAGTCTCCGTTTAAAATTGCCTCTAATCCTAAATTAGCTCAGAATCTAATAACTAGCTCCATGATTTCTTTTCTCCACATGAGGAAAGTCATTATCCGGTATCGGCGCGGTGTGTCAGCAGTATTGCCGGCGGTAGCGATGCAGCAGTTTGGCGCGAGGTCAGGGGGCTTTGTACGGCATCTGGTCCCTTCACCCGGCGGTCGAGGCTTTTAAACACTGAACGGACCACAGGGGCGTCTGCAGACCTCGGTTCTTCTTCTTTTTTTTATGGCCTCAAATATGTGAAAGAGGGCAGCGAGCAACAAACAGCAGCGTCTGCGGTTTAATCCGGCCTCAGACCGAGCCGGTTCCCTGAAGGTGACATGGGATAAGTGCATTTCTGAACATGGAAATTGAAAGGCCGCTTCGCTGAAGGTTAAATGCCCCCCCCCCCAACCACCCCAAAAAAAACACGAGTCACTTTCTCTTGTCCTGAAAAATTACACTTGTGAACACAAGTGCCGAGTGTCACTTTGTTTCCAAAGCAATTTCATTTGTGAGGAGAGTTGTTGTGGATCGATGGGACGTCTGAGTCGCGTGAAGTCGCCTCGTTCCCAGATATCGACGTGAGCAGGAATCGGCACCATGTGAAAAATGAAGGTGTCTGTTTTTTCCACTTGAGAAGAACACAACTCGTTTTTTTTTCTTCCTCCTCAAGGTTTAATCATTTGGTTTAATTTGACTTGTTTTGAGTTTCTAACACATATAGAGTTTCCCACTGATCCATCATAAAAAGCCCTGTGAAAGCCCTTTGAGACGAATTGTCATTGTGAATATGGGCTATAAGAACACTTTCCTACTGGACACTGACACAATCACATCATTGCATTCCATTCTTGTATCTGTAAATATGTTCTCCGTATGTGATTTATGTGATTTATGTATGTATTTCAGTGTTGTGTTATCGTACAAGCTACTGGATGATCTGAATTTCCCACGGGGTTAATAAAGTATCCATCTATCTATCTATCATGAGGAATATAAGTTTCAGACAGATATATTTTTAAGTTAACTCCAAACAATCTTAAGTTAAAACATTAAAAGATCTCTTATCTTAAACTGCTGTTTGACAGTACAATAATGTTACTCTGAAAATCCGTAACTCCTCCTTGTTGTGGTTTTATTTTCAACATTTGAACTCAGGTAATTTCACAGCACTGCTGCTACAAATCAGCCCAAACGGCCTTGAGCAGGAGGAGGCGGTTGCATATTCACCGGCGGTGTGTGGAGGTGCAGTCTTTAGCCATGACCTATTCTGTTTGGCCAATGGGAAAGAGGAGAGTGCCAGCATGATTAATGGTCATGATTACCTACTCAGAAAATGTGGTTTTCTGGCCCAGCAGCTTCTCTTTTTATGACTTCAACCTGGGGCGCGATGCTTCATCATGGTGGCAGAGCTGCAGACACTGACACTGTGAGCTGATGAGTTAACGTTTCACTGAGAGAGTGTTTACCATCGGAAGCTGAAGCCTCCTGTGGATTGTTATGCAGACACCTGTGGTGAAGTTTCAATATTAGTCTCGGGAGTTTGCAGCCGGGGCTGATGCTAAATATCAGTCTGGCTTTGTGTCGGTGGGTGTGTGTGAGAGCAACACACACTAATTAAATTACAGATTGCACTGAGCAAATCAGCCGGAGCCGGGAAGCGCTCCGAGGTTCAAACGCTTCAGAAGATCTCCTCCACTGGCTGATCTGAGTCTCCAGCACCTGCCCCGTACAACAGGCGAGCTGCTGACCAAATAATAATCCCGCAGAGCCTCGAGGGCTGACAACAGCGCAAGATTGATACTGTGCATTTACCCGACGCCTCGCTGAGACTCGGGCGCTCTGGCGTGTGCATGCAAGCAGTAAAGCCTGTGGATCTGTGGGAGCTGGTGAGTGTGTTTGTGCTCGGTGTCTGCAGCCCTCTTGGGCTCAGGAGCTCAGAGATGACGCTCCCCAATCATTAACCTGAAGTTAATTTGTGTCACAAACGCCACCGTGGCCCTCGTTAGCGCCCGGCACGACGCCGCCGCGACCAAACAGCTCTCCATCTTACCTGGGAGCCTTCAAAGGTTAGCCTGCTTGAAAGGTTACGGCACCCGGTGACATTTCCCTTGATGGCTTCTTTGGCCCTTTTGTTTCTGATTAATATCAACTAGCTTGTTGTTGCCACTTGGAATTACGTACTAATTAAGCCGTAATGAGGGAATTTGTCCTGGATTAAAGTGAACTGTTAATAAGGGAAACCTTGATTCATGGAAGGTGTCGCTGAGCGTGCGTCCTGACGGGGGAACGAGGCTCCTGCAGCACCTGACATAAATATTGAGTCACGTTAATTAGAGTGGATAACGAGAGAGGGAAATACATCACATGCTTAATACTCCAATGAAGTTCCTTTGCTGTTTTTGGCTCGGTAGCAACATTTCTTGAGGTGCAGTCACAGCATCATCCATCACCGAGCGGCTGAAAACACGAGAGTGGCCGACGCTGTTCCAACTGTTTGGGGAGAGAGTTTTGAAAGTGAGAAATCTCCGTGCCCGGCTCAGTCGCGGCTGACTCGCCGGTAATGATCAACAACACTATCACAGCCCGCAGATACATCACGGTCATTTTTGTTCTCGGGGACCTTAAAATCTCAGTCGGAGCAGATTTTAAACCCTTTTAAAAATGACGGTAGCGTCCTTTAAATCCGTCAGCTAAAGTTCACATGAGTAGAAAGCAGCTGTGAATTCCTGGAGACAAACGGAATCCTATCTCTGAGAGCAGAGGGACTGGCTGCACGGATCTGACGGCTTCTATCACCGACTTGACTGAAATGCAAATAGGAAAAAACTGTATGTGTTGAAGTATATCCTGCTAATGATGCAGACACCTACCAAGTAACTGTGCATGCATGGATCCAGTGTTTTTATCAGCAAGCCAACATGAGAGTAGAAGGACTTTGCTCCGGCCTGAGGAAGTGAAAGCACCAATGAGAAGAAGATGATGTTGAACAAAGACGCGTCGTGTTGCAGCCTCATCACACATGCAACACTTTCCCTGTAAGACATTAAACAACCTGATAGCAGAGTCTCATTCCATTTGCATCCCATGTGAGGCTATTTATAATCCCATGTTTTAAGTAGCTCTATACGATTCGTCATAAAAACCTTACGATCCGTGCAAATAGCACGTTACTGCACCAAAAACAATTCTGCATTAACGTGTTTAGAGAAGTAATTGAGTGTAAACGAGAAGTAAAACGTGACTCGTGTCTCGTCTCAGTGAGGCCGTCGCTTCAGTGTCGGCTCGGCTGTTTGTCCTGATGACGGCAGCTCCTGTGCCGCTGCCAGGACGCCGGCTGCTGCAGCTCAGCTTCGGCTTCCTGGGCTGGAGCCGTGGGAGAGATGGAGCCACTGTGCTGGTGGTGTGTGTGTGTGTTTGTGTGTTGTAGACACCACCAGTCGTGTTGTGGTCTCACTCTTTCCAGTGCCAGAGGATCCCAGTTCTCTGCTTTGAGAGGTCCCTGGCTTAAATCCTTGCACTGGAGGGAGTGAGCATGCATGCTGTAAGAGCCGTTCAGTTGATTCAAGCCCTGCAGGCTGTCGTGTAGATGTTTTTTTTCGCTACAGAGCTTAAAAGTGCAGTGGATTTGTGATTGCACTGCTGGAAAAGAAAGGAATGCAAACTCAGCAAACCTTCCCCAGATTAATAAAAATCATTGTGTTGAGTTGTTTGATTCTCGAGCTTGTTCTGCCTCCGAGCGATGTTGGGTCTGAGAAAGTTTGTTTCTCGTGAAGCAGATTGAAACAGTGCAGGGGAAATCAAAGCTGCACCAGAATGTTTTTTCATCATTTGCTCGAGTGTTCTGCAAAGACACAAAGATACAACAAGTAATCCTTTGTTTAAATGATATTTTCTTGATTAAAAGTTAAAGAAATACAACAGTATTTTCTACAGTTTTAATCATATTGGCCTCGACTCCTCAACACAATGGAAAATATGTTATAAAATACATAAATACTTGGATGTAACTGTATTCAAACAAACCTGCGTTCACATTGTCGCTCTTTTTCATTTCGCGCAGACGTGTAATCACGCGTGGGATCACACAACGATCATCTTCTCATTTAAGACCCGGTCTCTGAGGGCACATCTGAACAGGTTGTGTGCTGGTGAACATATGTGATGACGAGCATGTGGATGTGGAAAAGAAGGCGTAGATGTTGCTTCAATGTACAGGAGCTTGTGGTCCATCTGTCCCGGGTCTGTTTCAGCCATACAACACGGAGCGTGGTGTTTTCTCTGATCCCACCGTGAAGCGTGAGCACATCTGTGGGAGGTCGGCTCATCTGGGGCACCATGTTCATTATGTCTATAAACATGGAAGTGCTTTTACTGCGCAATAAAGACTGTTTAGGACCCGCCATTAATTAATGTTATGATCTTGTGTCAGAACACCAACATGCTGTAATCAGGCCATTTCATAAGAGACCACAAATCTCAAATATGTTGACATGTCAGGAACTGAACCACTTCATCAGTGTGATTATTCTTCCATTCATTTTCTAATCTAGGATTTATGTGCTACATGTGCAGTTTCCTGTTCTAATCTTCCCTGTTGAGAACGAGCTGTGATGATGCTGGTTTCAGATTTTCTCCCTGAAACTGTAAAGTTAGCTGCAGTAGTCGAGTCACTAGAAATAAAATCCTGCTGCTGCAAATAGAGTTGGTTCCTTATTCAAAGTTCAGCAAAACCCTGAACTCATGAAGTGTTGAGGAGCTCCAGTTTAATACTGAACATGTCCTGTGTCCAGGTAATGAACTTGAGATATGTGAGACACATACAGAATATTATGGAATCATTAGATGGTTGGATCCTCTTGACCTGACAGGATATTCCTTCATTTACACTTTGCACACTTCATTGATTCATAGATCTAATTGTAAATGGATGAAATCTTTGCACGTCCCACTTCATTATTTGGTCGATTCTTCAAAAATCAAAAGATGAAACTTCTTATTTACTAAAGTGTTAATCCAGCATTTTGCAGAAGCCTCTGTTGGGGGGGGGGGGGGGGGGGGGATTACAGCTGTGACTCCTCTGGGTAAGTTTCTTGCCCACCTAGATTTCTGTGGTTCAGCCTGGTTAGATCCTCTGGAGCTGCATCAGATTACATGGGAAGCTTCTGTGAACTGTCATCTTCAGGTTCCTCCACAGATATTCTGTGAGGTGTAAGTCTGGGCTTTGTCCGGGCAACTCAGGGGCCAATCACAGACTTGACCCGAGCCACTCCAGTGTTGTGTTGGCTGTACGTGGCCGGCCGTCGTGGTGCTGCTTTGTCTCCAGGCACCTCTCAGTATTCCGATTCTCTCGATCCCGACAAGTCTCCCTGTCCCTGCTGCTGAGAAGCACCTTTAAAATAACATACAACTTCTACCATGCTACACTCAAGGGATCATGTTAACATGCTTTTACATTTTCATTGTGAATTAATAGAAATCGTATAAATACATTGTTTACAGTTCAGCAAGCTTCTTTTATCACAGGAGTCGAACTTTTCTCGGCACAAAACACAATCTGTGATAGTTTTTTTTTCTGGGGTTTTAAGATCCAGACACGTTGGGGCTCATCTCTATTAACTGTTCTGAATCCAGATAAATTAAAAAGTCGATAGCAGACGCACTTCGGTCAATGTGCTGCTCCTCTTTCTGTCTCCACATGCGGGAGCGTGTTTAAATAAGTGAAGAGGCCGGAATTCTTCTTCGAGGGGATTTTTTGTCTGATCTGTATTTTCCAAACATGGACACACAATTTAATTTAAACACATTATGAATGAATGTGTTGTATAATTTAATACAAAGAACATAAATCTGCTCCTGCTTGTCTCTGTCCATGGTCCTGAATCTTTCAGGTTCCTCTGTGTCTCTGTCCATGGTCCTGAATCGTTCAGGTTCCTCTGTGTCTCTGTCCATGGTCCTGAATCTTCCAGGTCCCTTCTATGTCTCTGTCGATGGTCCTGAATCTTTCAGGTTCCTCTGTGTCTCTGTCCATGGTCCTGAATCTTCCAGGTTCCTTCTATGTCTCTGTCGATGGTCCTGAATCTTTCAGGTTCCTCTGTGTCTCTGTCCATGGTCCTGAATCTTTCAGGTCCCTCTGTGTCTCTGTCCATGGTCCTGTATCCTTCACGCATCCTTTCCCTCTTTGTGTTGTACTGAACCAAATATTAGATTATACATACACTGACAACACAGACACATAATAGCAATGAAATTAAACTTTCTTATTTTAACATAAGAACCAAACAGATCTGATTTAAAACCCTTCACAGTGTGCAGACATTGGAATTTAAAGAGACATGTTAAAGTTCCACATTGCTCCAGGAAGTCAGTGGTAGAAACAAAGTAATACCTGAGGTGCTCTGCAGCATGTGCACTTCTTTGTGTGTGGAAAGAATTCAACTAACACCAGGTATTCATTGTTCAAAGGGATGTTTCAAACTACTGATGTATGACAGCAAAGCTTGTTTCCAGGGCAGAGTGGGGAACCTGTATTTGTCAACATTTAACAATGATGGATTTTAACTTTGAGGGAAAAGTCTTTATTTCAAGACAGATGAACCTAAGATGTTTTTTTGAAACATCGGCTGCTGCTACCGGAGCTTTCACTTTGCAATGTGAAGCGCTTCTATGATCATAACTCAGATTTCCCCAGTCATCTATTTATATGTGTAGGATTAGGTGTTTAAATAACAAATACACAAATCCACTGCAATGTTTATGAAGTTCCTTATTTTTGTTATTTTAGAGCCACAGATTTTAAATAATAATTACCAAAACCAAAGAAAACAGCATCCACTTCAAAGCTCTTTACACTGAACCTTAATTAAGCAGTGAACCTCCCGACCCATCTATGAAACCCACTTAACCTTTACAGTAATAACTTTGACACAGTTAAAATCCAACACCATTAGCACCAGTGCACAATCTCTAATGAACCCTGAGCACAGCACAAACGTTGCCTCGTCTTTCCAACCACAAAACGTTATAAATCAGATACCCGCCCTCAAACTGCTGAGAACACGTTTCCCGGCTCTGAAGCCATCGCTCTGCACTTTGACGACACTTTAATTATCCTGACATAAAGTGGAGTCATTATTAGTGGTCTGTGCCTCCGACATTCACGTCTGTGACAGACTCACAGACGTGGATGTCAAGGTTATATCTGTAATGATTAAGAGACGGTCTCAGGCACAATCATCTGTCAGATTTCATTAAAATGTTAGGATGGGAAAATGAGCTGTTGTTGATAAATAAATGGGATTAAGACAATCTCCCTTTCTGACATTCAAGATCCAGTCATTTCCCTCCTCAGGCACACTGGGGTTTTACTGCAGGGACCTTTTTTTGTGAGTTGATAACTCCAAGTCAGAGGATCTTTGTCATTTTGAATCATTTCCCTGTTCAATTATTAACCCCTCAAGTCTTGGAGCAGGCTAAATATTTCTCACTTTATTACTCATAAAGATCCGCGGATTGTATTACTCATAACTGTGCAGATTGGATTAGGGCAAAGCCCTTTGACTATATCACTGCTGATTTCCCCCGGAAGCAGCAGAAGGAACTTTAATGAATCTCCGTCTTAACCCAAACCCTTGTTATGAGGTGCCTTCATTGGACATGCCAGTGGTAAGACATGAGGCAACGCCCGGACATCTCAGATGCCTAAAGGTGGCAGGTTCTGACCAGAGACAGTAATTAATGATTAAGCTCCATCAAGACAAAGTTCTTAATCGGACAAATTGCCCAAAAAGAAATGTGATAATTTAGAGGCGGTGACTTTGTAAATCAGTGAAGATGAGGGAGTGAATCCTGTGGGGTTTATTAGTGGAAACATTCAGGTGGACGAAGGATTTAATCAGACTCATATATTTATATAGAAAAGGTAAAAAATTATATCTATAGAAGCACAGACTGATGTTTAGAAACGATTGAGGTTGTATAATAATTATGTGTCCAACTACAAAGAATAGGACCAGCTTGGACTGCACTATACATGAAATACTTTATTTTTTCATGAAACCTGTATTTATACGATAAAACTTTTCTAGGAAGATGTTTAAACATTCCGAGAGAAGGTAACGATTCTAAGTTTAGAAAGTTGTTCAGCTCAATTCAATCATTTGATGCATGAAAGCAAAAGGCAGATGTATCTCTTTTAGTAGTTTGGAGATTCAGAAGAAGTTCCTCTGATGATCCTGCAGCTACAGGGACCAAGTGTCAACAGACTAGATATGTTTTGTGGTAAAGTTTTTACAATAAAAAGCAGAAAATTAGTTTTTACCCTTATACACAGTGATGCCAATTGAACCCTCTTATTTAATGTATGGTCATATGCACCAGTTACAAGTCTTTGAACACTTTGACTTACACATGTTTTTGTTAAGAGCCTCTTTTATTTGTGAACATTTTAATCCCATAACAACTTTTTCAGGTAATATTAAAATTATTAAAATGTTCCCGGCTTTAAAATAAAGCCACAGAGTCACAATAGACAGCTTTGCATTAACTTGTGATGTCAGACTTCAAGACCAATGTATCCGACTTAGTAGATTCCTACTTGTGTATCCAGCACCTAATCCTTTCATGGTGAGGAAATGTATTCCTCTTACTTCCTTATTCTTCTCACTTATTTGCATTTGTCTGACTGTTCTCATTCCGAGGCCTGTCCTCGTTACAAGTGAGCGTTTGCTCTGCACCACACATTCAAACTATTCCGGTAGGAAGCCGGTGAAATTCTCAAGCTCATCGACGGAGACGTTTCATCATCGAGGATATTTCCATCGTTCAGGAGAAAAACTCTCGCTTGTCGCCGAACGACTCATCTGATTCTGACTCGACTCTCTAAACTTAAATAGGAATAGGATTTAAGTAGCAGAGTGGAACCCAACTCTTAATCAGCCCCAAAACCAGTGACTCGACGATTCCTCCCCATGATGCAACATGGCTGCAACAGGAGTTAGAATCCAGCATGTCTGATGCGGGGGTGAAGTTGCAGCTGACCTAGGAGCTTGAGTCTTAATTGAACATGTTTCAACTAATGTTATCGTTAAGAGAATTTACAAATGACCTGTGATGTCGTTTGGATCTTGATCTCCTCCTGAAGGAATGTCCGGGAGTTGATCCGTCACTCGGAACCTTCTGCTCACCACAAAGAACTGAAACGTGAAATCCTGTTGTTAAATTCAACGGTCTATAAAATATTTTACTGTTTTAACAGCTGACGTCCGAGACGGCCATGTTTTGGAAGATTTGCTGAAACTTGAATCTTTTTCATCAAAGCCAAAGAACAAAAGCATAATGATACTATCCTTTCATACATATACTAAAATAGATTTTTTCTGAAGTATGTTTGATAGAAAAGTTAGATTTTAATTGCCAGGGTAAAATACGTGTGTGTTTATTATTCATATCTATAAGTATTTATTCACAGTCTCTGGAGATCGTGGCTCCGTCGTCTTGACCTTGAAACAGCCTGAAGCCGAACGACACAGACACAACACCGTTCATATTCATATCCTTGATGAGCAGTAAAGGTTTGTTTAAATGATTTCAGCTCAGTGTAATCGTGGTACGTTGTTTTTCCCCAATATCACGTTAAAGAGAGTAAATACTCGATGGTTCATGTTTTATTCTCAGGACTTTGTACTTTCTTCCATTTTGCCACATGTGAAACCTTCACTACAGAGGAGTTTTTTTCCTTGGGTACTTACTTTTCAATCTGATAACGCATGAAAATAATTATTTTACCAACTTTCGAGCTGGAGAATGCAGAATTGATTATTCTTTTTTTAAGCAGTGCATTTGTTTATCTCAATGGAGTAGGGAGCAGTCGTGGCGACAGCATGTCAATTTCAAGATCAATTGTTGGCGTCTTGCCTCTGGCCTTTGCATTGCATTACCATAGTAATGACTTTTTGACCCTTCCCTTTTAAAGTGGAGATCTACATTCCTGGTTGCGGAGACAAATGGTGTCGAACTGAAAGTCATTTGGGCTCCGTCATGAATTATTCTGAGCAGGACCTCGTGTGTTCACACCTCAGACATCATAACTGAGCGTCGGCTGAATAGTTAAAGTGACTCATGACGGTGGCACTCTGGATGTCCTGGTTCATTAGGTTCAGTTTAACTAGTATTACTGTTTTATCACTTATTTAAATCAACCTCTGTAAAAAGTGTATTTCAAATAGCAAACATATGATGTTACTACAAAATATGTAAATATTTTCCTCTGCAATACATGAACTTTACATTCTGTTAATTGACTAAGAAAACAACATTTGTTTTATTCAGTATTGACCGATAATCACAACAAGCAAGAAATGTGTTTCAGTTGAGTAGCTAAACTTCTGTAAGTAGTAGAAGTAGAATAAGTACTCTGTTATTTTACTTCAAGTAGTTCAAGTAGAGTGTGGAAAATACTCTGTTACACATCCAGGACTCATAGTTATTTCCTTTTTTTTGCAACCAATCAAGATTTAAAAATGTAATTTAAAGTATTTGAGAGGAAAAAGGACACACTGTACCAAAAGTAAAATGACTAATTTAATATTTTTTTATCTTAATACTTAATAAAATATTGTATTGGGTAGGGTGAGGGTTGCATTAAACCCAATTGCTGAATACTTTCATCTAAAATAACACATCTGAATTTGTTGTACAAGCCATATTGTGTGATCTGAATCCTTAAAGTAACTATATAAGCCTGCTGATGTATAAATATACAGTATTGAGTACTTCTACTGCAGGTGGGTTCAGCCACCAACCATGAATCCTCCCTCCCCCTCTCTCCTCTTCATTTTCCTAATGTCTCTCTCCCACTAGCTTTAAAACAAATAAAATAAAATGGTCAAACATGATTTGTTAAAAAAGGAGGAGGTGGAGATAGATGTTTGGGAAACAAGGCCAGAGATGGATAACAACTCTTTGTCCATAAAGACACCTCTAATGTGTCTGGGAGCGAAGCAGCCGCCCCAGGAAACCAGTGAGCGGCCAGAAGCAGAGGATTGTGGGTTGTGGATGTCCTGGGCACCTTGTTAAGTGTTAATGTCTGTGACTGCATGGATGTAAAATGGATCATTGCTGGAAAGGAACACGCACGCTCAGCAAACCTTCCCCGGATTAACTAAATGCAAACAAGCAGATGGTTGTTTCAGATTTAAAAGCCCCTGACGTCTCAACGTCTCACACAATTTGAACACCTTAAAAAAAGAAAGGGAAAACGCTGCCTCTTCATGTATTCCACTCGGTGATGTGCACACACTGCAGATTTCCGTGTAAGACATAATGTCACGTACTGTGCAGAGGTGGCACCGGAGTCGTAACAGAAGGCAGGGGCAGTCGCTTTTAGTTTGGCCGGTGGAAGAAAGTGCTCGCTGCGAACGGGGGGGGCTTTAATTAAAAGATAAATAAATAAATAAACGAATGGATCGCCTTTTCACAGATGGCTGAAAACCTGCCATGCAAGATGTCCCTCAGGATAGAGACGTGTCTCTGCTGCCAGGAAGATATTTGGCATTTTAAAAACTGTCAGCGAGCCTCACTGGCTCTCGTCCCTCCCTGCGCTCGCGTCCACGGTCGCATAACTGCTCGTCGTTGGGGTAAATCCTGGCTCAGCCGCGTGCTGCCACGCACCAACAGCACTCTGTGACAGATGATGCACTTGAGATGCTTCAAAGACGACATTTCTGTCGACAGCAGAACCATATGTGAGGCTTTAACACACTTGAATACAAACTATCCTTGCTGTTGCGTGAAGTCTGCAACCAGCTACAGAAACAAAGACGACTAAATGTTTCAGGGATTTCACAGGCGTAGAAAACAACATGTGTTTTAGTTTCTTTTAAGACATGATCATCTATAATCGAGTCGTGTCTTTGACTGTCAGAACCCTGCAGACTTTCTAGTTTGGCTCAATAGCTGCAACGATCAGCAAAATGATTTCCCTGTAATTTTAACTTGTCTAACTGATTATCTGTCTCCACTGTTGATGACGCATTGTCCTCGACTCTGCTCCACCTGTTGTCGACGAACCCAACGGAGAAGCTGCACTTATCTATCTGTCCAAAGGCATCAGCTCGTGTCACCTTAAACCAGAACGACCGGCCGATTGATTCCCCTCGTACGAATCGATGGCTTCTCAAACCTGCAGCTCTGGCAGACGCTGCCGTTGGTTTAGGAAACCGCTCACCTCGAAATTGAAATTCTGTCATTACCTCCTCAGCCTGATGTCGGCTGAATCCTCAGTGAAGTTTGTTTGACAACTGAACAAACACAGTTTACAAAAGATGATGAGTGAGCTAAACGGCGCTCAGGAGATTCAGGGACTTTGTGGTTGCACTCAAGCAGAAGCGATACTTTATTATTTAATAAATCATCTTTGCAAACTTTGGGATGTAGATTTAAAAGTTTTGCTGCTCAGTGCGACTTTGTACTGACTTGAGGTTTATCTGCAAAGCAACCTTTGTTAGGAGCACGACGGCTCAAGGAAACTCTCTAAGGTTTTAAAGAGCTCTAGCGCCAGAAATACAATTCTTTACACTCCTGTTTCATTTGATTTCATGAGTCATGATTTGAATCTTTGTGAGTAATAACATCCCCATTGCTTAGGTCCTGTTCTACCTGCAGTTCCTCCTCAGAAATCACGGCTGCTGCTGGAAACATAAAAGCTGTTTATGTCCTGTGGGTTCAGAGGTTTCTCTCCCTGCTCAGCCTGTTCACTGGCTCCTCAAACGACTGCTTCCTGAAAGCTCTGATTTACCTCGGCTGTGTGTTGGACTGTCATTCCTACAGTCGCGTGTGGAATCAGCCGCACTTTGCCGTCGGCGAGTAACACAACTTTTTATATATTAAAATTCACCTCTCTGTGATTTGCGATTGGATTGAACTCGTTCTTTGACAAAAAGCTTAAAATTGGACCATGAAGTGTGGTCAGCAATGAGCGAAGGCCCCTGTGGTAATGTTCCACTTCACTAATGAAACCAGATCAGTTAATAGCAATGACTACTTTACCTTTACTCACTCTTAAGTCTGAGACTACTACACGTAACCCCGGGCCTCTGCTCACGTGTCATTGCCGAGGAAAATCCAATTATTCCTCTTGTTTGCAGGGAAACATTGAATGAAGTCATTAACGCCACATGTTTAAAAAGCAGTGAGAACCGGCTCAGCACGATACTTTCCAGCTGTGCCTTGATAAATGTTATAAATTCAAATGAGCATAATATCTCACTCCAACAGAGCAATACACTGTCATTACAGCTATTATGATATTTAGCTGTAAATTAATAAAATAAATACCATGATGTTGCTGCTGAAACAATCCCACCATGAAACATTTGTAGTCATTTCTGATGGTGATGATCCTGACACCAGATCTCACAGAGTTCACGATTCATTTTAAAAGCTGCACTCAGTTTGAGGGAAGACGATCAATAACGTGCATTATGCGCGTGGCTGATAATTGAGGAAGTCAGACTCATCACATGAACTCGTCGGGACAACAACATATTCATCTGCATGAAGAACTGCTCTGTTGGTTGACTCACTGCACTCGGGAGTCTCTTGAGTGTCGAGGTCAATCAATCAATCTGCAAGTTTCTGTGTTTCCCAGATGAAAAGATGAGGAGCACAGTTTGACCAGGGTTCAAAAGAAGTCTCTCTCTCCCCCTCTCTCTCTCTCTCCCTCTCTCTCTCTCTCCCTTTGTGTATTAGCAAGTGAGGAAACAGCCGTTATCCCCACCTGAGTGCAGAATAACTTTCTGTCTAGTAGGTTCTGCAAAAGACATTTACCACAGGGAGAGAAATCTCACACGGCTGCAGCAGTGATATTATTTGGTGAATCTCACTGTTCATAAAGTTTTGGGCTGTGACGCTTCGTTCCAACAAAAGGAAAAGTAGCGACGCTGCAGCACGCATTCATATTTTAGACAATAGTGCTCCTCCGGTTTGTGAAAAGGCTGTTATTTTCAACATGAACATTCTGCCATGCACAAAGCAGGATCTATAAAATAATCATCTCCCCAGTTTGATGTGGAGGAACCTGCCGGTACTGGAGACTGGGCCCTGACCTCAGACACACTGGTTTGTCAGCCCTGTTGTCCATCATCTGTGTTGGACCTCACGGAAGCTCGTTACCTGGAGGGTTATGTTGGGTTGAGCCCTCCTGCAGTTGTCGTAGGTTTGATTCCCACTCGGCTGTTTGCTGCACGTCTTCCCCAGGATCTCTCCCATCGATAAAGGCAAAGTCACCTCAAACTATCTGGCAAAATATGTATATATATATAGCATATTAAAGTGTGTCTGGGTGCTGTGGAAACCAGATATTGCTTATATGAAAACCACACATACTACAGATAAAATACAAAACATACATTATCATTAAATGTTATATTATTTTTCTTGCCCCACATCATTTAGCCATACAACCAATGTCAACATCACTTTACATCCAAAGTTGTGTCAAAAGTATAAATAGAATAATAAACAAGTTGTATCAGCGTGTGTGTCATTCCACCGGACGAGGTTGTGCGCCTCCTGAGAACCACCTCAGCGATTCTGCACCGAGGATTGTCACCGTAACACAAACCACATTTGACCCGTATAGAAAGCTTCCTCTTTTCTAATAGCTCAAACCCAACAAGCTGCCGTATAAACTGCGATAAGTCAAATCCCCGTCAGGGACTTTCCTTCTGGGTCTCACCTCTCGCTGTGATGGATCGGAGCAGTTGAGTGATGATCTGTCAGAGCCCAGAAATTTCAGATTTTTTCCTCAGCTGCATCGGGTCGTGCCCTACTGTCGCTGTCTGTGTGAAATATTGATGGCAATTATCTCAGAGGCCGGTTGTTGGCCACACTGAGACGCCGGCTGTCGGGGTGAACTGGGTGACAACTTGTTACATCACGTACCGCTGCCCACGTTAGGGTTTGAATCCACAGAGCTTCACGCTGGATAGAACTTTATTTCTGTTCGATGTTTGCTGAGATGTTTTTACACAAGATTCCTCAGAGAATCACTCGCAAATTAAAAAGCTGTGTTTGACTTAGTGAAGGCGACGTCGTCCCCTCAGGCTCAGTTCCTCCTCTGTTCACACCCGGGTGTTTAGATCACTTTTATTCTGGGAGCACTGGTGTTGCACTGGATAGAGCGAAGAATCCTCAACACCGACAGTCTCTTGAATAATGTAATGTTTGTGGGACTGTGACCGTGAGCAGGATAATTAAGGTGCGTCTTGTTCTTTAAGAGCTTTTGAACTGATGCAACTTGAAACTACTCGTCTCATATCTGTAACTATTGACTTCCCCTGTTTTAGATCATGGTTGCTTGAATATCATTAAGTTTGTTGCTAAAGAAACATACGATGCCTGATTATTTTTTTGAGTTGTTCATGTATGTGACACTAATATGAAGGAGAACACGTCATATTTCAGCGCCGATTCACAATCATTGCTGTGGAGATCATGGACGGATCTTTGTCTTTTGCTTGCTTTTGATTTGTGGAATCATTTTCATTCAAAGCAGGAACAATGCTTTTTGCATTTCTCTGCTTAATTGCAGTAGAAACAACCATTAGTATATCATTATCCCCATTTGACCAAAAGCCCACATATGATAATTACAAAGCAGTTAACACATGCTTAAAAACACCATCAGTAAATTGGTGAGTAATTAAAAGACGCTTGATTCTGTAGGTATGATTTGATTATATCGAATTAATTTCATATGATAATTCTCCTGCATGCTGACCTCTGTTGGACACACATTTAAACTGAGAGGAAGTGAAGAGGTATTTCATCCCTGGGCTGTCCTCCCTCGTCTCCAGCCTGTAGCCAGACGGCCATGAGACAGAAACACACACAGACCAGAGGTCAAAACAAAGTAGTAACGCCAGAGGACAAGATTAGAATGACAAAGGAGAATGGCAGAGAGCTGTTTGGGGGGGGGAGCAGAGATGGAGATGCTAAGTAATGGCTCTCTCGTGGATAAAACATAACCTCTGCCTTGAAGAGAGGAGGAAGAGGAAATAGTTTTCGAAGTTAAATAGCACAAAATCTACCATATTATGTATTTGTGTGTAAGAAGCTGCATATAATCCTATTTCCACATATTCAACAGTCGTGTAAATCACAACAGGTTCTTCACCGTCTCAATCTCGCGTAAACACATCAAGATATCTAATAACTGCATAAATTAGTATCATGTTGGAAATTCTTGCCAGCCGTGGTTTCTTCAAACTGGGATTCACATATTTCTTTAAGTGGGATTCATGTTTTTTTGTGGAAAGTGGAGGTAGACACTTCCGGCTGAGAGGACCTGCCGCCTTTTATCATCATAAGCTCCATATTGCAGCTCGTACTCAGGAAACATAAATGAATCGGTGCGTGCGCGCAAAAAGACACTACTTTCATTATTAACTGGGGATCTCATAACGTTTACGACGAGGCCAAAGCAAACGAGAGAGCGAACAGAACATCGAAAACTCCTTTATATTCAGTTAATGGGCACCCTCCATCTACTGCTGGAGACAGGTTAAAAGAAGGTCAGGCATCTATTTTATGCATGTCCAATATGAGTAATAAGGTTATTAGACCCCTCATGTGACCCTGGAGTAATGAGTGTTCAATTGCTTTGCTTTGGAGTGAGTGGAGGAGTTGGTCTGTGAATGACGTTGTGTGCTTGTGGCAGAGAGAGAAGGAGAAGCACAGGAGTGTGGAGGAGGCTGGAGGAATCGAACCAGAATTACATGAAACAAGTGTTTATTCAAGTTGTTGAAAAACAGATGTTTCAAAAGGTTTTCATCTGTGTCTGATACTGACCATCACAGAACAATCTCCACTTCATGTCCTGGTACTTGCTTCTTCTGGAGATTTCTACAGTTGATGGAGTGGAGAAGAACTGGATCCTGGGACTTTACGGCGCTACATGATGTTCACGTGTCTCCTGATCACTATCAAAGCTTCATGTCATGACAAAACTCTGCAGGCGCACATCCTCTATGAGGAAATACATTTCAAAGAGCCATATATTTAAACGAATTAGGCATAAAGTGGAAATTTTGTTGCAGATATTCTTTCACACAAATTTGCTTCTTAAAGCTTAGAAAGTCTTATTTTCTTGCACAGTTAAGACTTTAATCTGTGAATTTGTTACCTTTAAACGCCATTTTCAAGTTTTCAAGTTTTCAAGTTTTCTTTTCACACATCAAGAAAATGCTTTTGTTTCCAGTCTAGGTTTGCATCAAACTTTAATGAAAACTTTCAAAACACCAGGCCAGGTGATAAAGCTCTGAAACGTGTTTGTGTGACTTGACGGTTCCTCTCCTTTAAGAATCAGCTGAAGCTAATCTGCACTTTCCAAAGTCGCCTGCACCTCAGCTCCACTGCGACATGATGAAGCAATGACCTAACACCTGACCTCTCATTATGGCCTGTATTAGCCGCACGAGCACAGACTGTTGACATTTGTGGTTGATGTAGATGACGGGGGGGGGGGGGGGGGGGTTGAGTCTGTGTAACTGGAGACCAAACAGCCCGAGTGGAGGAATAAATAATATCATAATCAGGCGTCAAATCTGTGACATTATGCAAACACAGAGGGAGCACGTCCCCTATCGTGGCTGAGCAGCATGTCAGCAGAGGAGCAGCGTGGGGGGAGCCAGCGTCTGTCAGGATGCAACAACAAGGTCAAGTGGCGTTTAGCAGCGCTGCGCTCCTCCAGCGCCAGTAAAACAGAGAGCCTCTGCCCAGGCGGCCGACCTTGTCTTGTCTAATGAAATGTAGTGACCATGCGTAACTCTGCAGCCTGTTAAACAGCCGGTGGACTCTGCTGCATGTGAGCGGCAGCCACTGAGATCCCTGCTCACCGGTCTGGGATTCAAACAGAATCAAGTAACAGCCTGCGCCGATCGGTGAGCGTCAGTGATGTCACAGGCCGAGAGCAGAGATCTGAAATGTGGCGACGATAACAGACAGTGAACTATCATCTAAATGAGAGTGATGCTGCTGGGAGGGAAGGGGGCGTGGCCGAGCACATTTCCATTCTTCTGCTGCAGCGGCCGCACTAATCACAGATGCTCGACGTGTGAAAGGCTACGGACACACTGCCACTTGCATATTAACACTGATGAGGTCGGATAATTGCTTTAGACCCCATCACACCACAACCCTCCCCCTTCAAGCTCTCATTTGACTCAGCAGGCTGATTGAGCTTTGTGGTCATGTTTACGTCTTGTGTGTGTGTCTGTTAGTTATCAGGATGATAATCTTCTGGACACGTCACCACAGAGCTTGGTGGATGTGCTGTGGGTCAGGAAAGACCTCTGTAAACTTTGGAACAGATTTAGAACAGAATAAACGTTGGGGGATCCAGGAATTTAGTTTCACTCTCTCTCTGCTGCGTTTCCCACAGAATTGATTGAATCTGTGTCAGTCACTCAGTTGCAGGTGCATGAATGTGACAGGTTCACAGACTAAAGAGGGAAGGATGGGTTCTTCCATGAAAGAGAGAGAGCTGCTTTCCATGCACTTTGCTGTGTTTCTAGGTTTGACCTGATATCACTTATTGGCCCAGAGGCGTTTAAACATTTTCTTTCACTATCGTTCTTTATTTTTCTCTTATTCTTGCCAAGAATTAGATGAAAAAATCCTTAAAAATGCCCAAAGATCTGTACATTACATTACGAGAGGTGTTATATTTTATATTTTCAGACAGAACAACGGCAGATGCTTCCCCCTCCGGTCCCAGCGGAGCTGTTCTCATGCTCCAGCTTTATGTTTAACAAACCAGGAAAGTAATATTGATCTTTTTCAACTCACCCTAAGCACGAAAATATTATATTTCCCAAAACTTCAAAATATTCCTTTAAGCTTGTCTGATTATGGGACATTTAAACAAAAACCTCAATTAGTCAAATGAAAATCAATGAACGCAAATGGTTTGAATAATCAACATTTTAAGTGGAAGTGTCTTGTGAGGTTTTACTTTCAAGGCGTGGACACTGGGCCTGTGTGGTCAGAGGTCCCTGAGCTCCGGCCCCTCGTAACTGGTCAGTAATCCTTCCCATTAATGTGGCCTGCTGGCATCTTGTGGTTCTGTGGGGTGTACTTTGTTAAACATGAAATGAAGCTCCACCTCAGGGAGCCGGTGACCAAGCTTTAAGAATTTAATTAATTATGGATTATAACTGGCCTCAATAGAAAGGGCACCACAATCAGATGCTTGAAGACTGAGATTTGAAAGATTTCCTGATTATATTTGAAAAGAACAGCAAATTGATCGGTTCTTCCTCAAAAACAAGAATCAAATAATCATTACATGACAATATCTGAGGTCATTTATTGAACGCATTTGCTCCCGATGCCAAATGACGAATGGAGTGCCACTGCTCCTGTCACCCTGCGTCTCTGAGGAGCGAGTATCCCCGCGACATGTGCCTCATCTCGTTGCAACATTAGCCTTGAAAAGGACTAAAACATAGTTTGAATGTAATATAATTTAGCCGAGCATGTCAGTCTGGCTGACAGCTGCATCCATCATTGTCATCAGAGGCTACATCAGTGCGGCCCCAAGGTTTCGCCAGAGGAAGCTGGAATCGTGAACGTCTCACTCAGGTGTCTGGAACCATGGTGAGGAGGCAGAGACGAGTTAAGTGAAAGTGGCAGGGAACACCATGCCCTGCTTATTCTGAACAAGGAGCATCTCTCCGACCGGGAACAGCAGCCATCCACACACACGACTTATAGGAAACCCACAAATCAATGAAAGGAACTTTAAAGTTTGGATTTACAAAGCATTGTGAGAAACTTTGACGTTTATTAATACACACTGTTGGAGTCCAGGTAAAAAATTGAATTTTCCCATTCAATCCACCCGGTGAACAGGCTCACGGAGAAAAACGGCTCTGTGTGTGTTTTGTTTACTGTTGACATTTAACCTCAGTAATGGTGGAGCGCCCCGGGCTTCAGTGAGTGGCTGTTTTATCATATTTCATTAGCGCAGCTCATTAGGATCAGATGAAGGGGTTTTCAGACAAGCTTCCTGCGGGCTGGTGTTCTGTGACGCCCCCCCCCCCCCCCCCCCCCCCCACCACCACCACCCACCTCCAACTTCAATAAAATGAAGAAGAAAAAGAAATGGCTAAAAAAAGAGAGAGAGAGAGAGCGGGTGCACATCACAGGCTTGTATCTGCCTTTCATCATGTGGAGGTTGGCAATTTCACAAACCAGTCAATTAGAGTTTATTAAAGCCGTCGCATTGATGCTGTTCCACATTAGGCCGGTTCAGTAAATGTTGTTTATGTTTAAGTTTTTATCCAATGAGGGTCATGACATCATCATAGCCTTATTAGGATCAAGCCGTTATCTGTCAATTTAGCTGGATGACCCATCTGGACTTGTTTGCACCCTTTTTTGCGTCCTGGATTCGAACGCTGACGTTTTGTGGTCAAAACGACATTCTGGATCTCCACAGGAGCAATGACGTCCATCATGGTTGTCTCCTCACCGAGCTGATCTTCTTCCCTTTGAACGGCCTTTCGCCGCTTCGTCAATTCCTGGGACTTTAGTCTTAAATTGGTTCCACCTTGAACTAGTTCCTCAGCCCCGTGTGAGACACGCGAAAGATTAATGTCGCTCCTTTGAAACCTCGGTCCCATAGCAGGGGCACCGGCTAGACCGTGAAAATAAATCAAGAGTTTGCCATCTGTCACTGAGCCGTCTGATGTCTGCGTCCAGTATCTCGCTTTGATTTTTACCCAAATTGAAAAGAGAAAGGAAAGGGAGAGAGAGATGCATCGGGATGGGCCGGTATCTCCGCCCGTGTCATCGTGTTAATGAGACGGGTTTCTCCCACGTTTCAAAGGAGCTTCGTCCGGCTGCCTCCCTGAAAAGGAGTCGAATCAAAGGCTTATTTAACACTCGAGCGAAGTGCGTCTCATTGTCTAATGGGAGAGCGTGGCCTAGGGGATAGAGCGGGTGCTCTGCAACAAGAAGGTTGCAGGTTCGAATCCCACTCTATCCCATCTGCATGGCTAAGTGTCCTTGGCAAGATACTGAACCCCTAGATGGCCCCTCATAAAAATGATGAGTGTTCTAAAAAAATGTAATGTAAGTCAGCTAAATGACATGTAATGTAATCTCTTTGTACATACTGAGCAGATTTATGGTGTTTGTTATAGAATCAAACATGTATTCATATGAAATCAATTAGCCCAAGGCAAGGATTGTTTTCTAGGAGAGCGCAGGTCCTTGAAAAGGATATTATTAGATTTCTCATCCCTATATTTAGCGATGTGTGTGCGTTGATGATTCCAGTCGATGTGCTTCGACCAGTGAGCTTCATGACTAAACTGGTTTAAAAAGACTATTCTGCATATGATAGAGAACCTGTTAAAACTTGTGCTTTCGCCAGCTGTCTGTTTAATAAACAGGATGAGATATAAATTGATGTCACAGATAATCAAGTGCAGGCCTCAGCATGTAGAGGAGGTGCTTTTACCTCCATATGTTCCAGGAGCTGAAGGCGCCTGCAGGACCTTCGGGCCACGCCTGCGTCTGCCGGCTTGTTTTGGTTACTTCCGAGATGCATGATGACATTGTACTGCAGAGGGGAAGACGGTGTTTATTTCACCGCTGTGGCTGCACATTACAGGCTGGTGGAAAGGCAGCTGCTGACAGCTTTATGGATCCGTGTGAAGGCTCCCTGCAAACTGAGTGGAGCCGAGGTTTTATTTGCTCATACAAGTGAACGGCTGTGATGCCAAACAGACGTCTTAAATGTGCACGGTGTGTGTCTGCGGCTCTTCTGAGAGATCTGTCTCTCTTTGAGACGAACATCAAAACATCTAGAAAACACTGTCACCCACAGCGTGTGTGTGAATCCGTGTTATTATCTCTCTGCAATTCATGTGTGATTGCACTTGTTTGCTTATTAATATTCACATCGATGCAAACCATGTTTATGTGTCGCAGCCGATGAGATAATCAGTCTGCTCCATGGGTGATTATCTGTGAACACGCACAAGCATTTGTACAATTATGTGCGTTTACTTTATGCTGTTTCATGCTGTTTTCTGACTTTTATTTTGAAAGTGATATGGCCATTCACACACAACACATCCATATATATTTCCCCTGCAAGTAGCAGTGCACTCAATAATTAAAGAGGGAGCATTGATTTCATGAATTAGCAAAGAAAGGCAAGGCGGTGTTGTGTACTTGTTTAGGGGAGAAACTACAGTATCTGGACTATCAGGCTCCAGGACTCTACTCCAGCCTGGTTTCTGCTCACCAACAGGTATTATTAATATATAACAGGTTTATAAAAGGGATCACAAAAAGCCTGGGATGTTGCACGGCGGAAATTAGAATTTTTTTTTCCATTTAATTCAAACTAAAATCAATGTCCTGGATCTTGAGATAGAAACGTGGTCACAACATTGAGCCGTTGGAGCCATTTTCCCGTATCAGAGGCTAATCAAAGAAACCCTGCCCACACATTAAGCCGGGCTCAAGTTCCCTGTAGTACTTTGTAATTCTGTAATAGTCCCTGCTGTGTTCAAGTACTAAATTGCATGGAGAAATCCAAAAGTGTCCCTTTTGAAACCTGAACACCCCCCCCCCCCCCCCCCACACGCTACAAACCAAGTGGCTACAAACCAAGTGGCAGCACATAAAGTAGAATTAGGCTCGTGTATATTCCCCTGCAATACGTCAGCTTCTGTAGATTTACAAGACATTAGTGAGTGTGCTATGACGGTCTTAAGAATTAAATGAGTGATTAGAGCGAGTTTACTAATCCGAATTTCACACATATGAGTATTTCTGAAGTGTCGTCTCAGAGTTGCCTGAGGGACCAGATGGTGAATAGCATTTTATTTAGTAAAGAGGGAGCAGGAGAAAAAAGAAAGAGGAAGAAGAAGAGGAAGAAGAAGCTTGCAGCAGTCTTAGTTTACTTTAATTCAATTTTGCATATTTTATGAATTGCATTTTGCTCCATGGTTGAGTTAGTTAATGGGAATAGAGGACGTTTTGGACGGTGTTTGCTCCACGTGAAATGTATGAAATTACAATAAAGAGCCATAACCATTTTTAGAGTAAAGCTATTGGAATTATATGCAATTCTTGATGAGAGACCTGAGTGTGAAATCGATGTCAGTGCAATGGAATGAGAAAATAATTCTCTTTAAATGGTGTTTACAGAGGAAATCAGCTTCAGTGTTTGCACATATGATTTATCCATCTATCCATCTATAGCTTTTAAACAGAAACTCTTTCTACTTTCCGTTTTCCTCGTTAAATAAACATTAGAACTCGAGAAGTTTACAGGTTAAACGAAGGTTAAATGAATAAATGAAAGCCGGGGTTCAGGTTTTTCTTTTCACAAGCTTGTTTTTCTTTTTTCCCAAAACATTTTTTCATGAAGTTTTGATGCTACTGAGGAAACTTTGAGAAGAGGGGAACAGAAAAGGTGAAAGAGGACGAAGTAGCCATCACGAAACAATAAACCAAATGAACATGACATGAACTACTGCATCCGATTCCTCCGCGTTATCCCTCAGGTACCAACCCACTCCAGCACCTGAGAAATCAACTCTATGGCTGCTTGAATTGACATTAACAGATGGCGGCATTACTCATTGATTCCCTTTTTATTCATCTATTTACCAGCAAAGACAAAGCAAAGTCACTTTGGCACTTAGACGGAAACCACTTTGGATTGCAGGAGGATCTGTAAACACCTGCAATTAGTCGTACGTTGGTGCTTCCAGCCATTTTTAAATGTACCTTTCTACTTCATCTGACAAAACAAGCCTATTAATCTTTTATGTTGTGCATGATGAGCCATTTTGTGCTATTTTCAACCTGCACTCGCTTGCTGAATCACAGCCTGCCCCCCCCCCCCCGACACCATTCATCTTCCTCCGGTGCTGAAGGTTAAGGAGCCGCTCACCTGACCACCACATGTGTCATTGATCGTGGTGTAACGCGCTGTGTGAATGCATGTCACGCTTTGGCTGCACACTGCAGGTTCAGCTGGCGTGGTGTGAAAACATTTACAGTTTAAGGGCCCGTCGGGATCCTGGCTTTACAGTGCTGGCTTCAATCCCCTCGTAGTCTGAATGGAACAGGAGGACTGAGGAGAGAGAGGGAGAGAGAGAGAGATAGAAAGAGTGAGAGAGAGAAAGAGATGCTCAGCCGGCAAGCAAATGCAATTTGTTTTGCCGATCTGATATTTATGGACGATGGTTCACATTGTGTTTTCTAAGTGACCGGACCGGCTCTGTTGGATTCAAATGTATATTTTTCTGTAATTTTAACAATAACAATGCAAATGTGCTGAAGCATTTTTTGTCTGTGTTGACAAAACCAGTCTCCTGGAAGAAGACGGGCACGAGTAAATACTAGGAGCTCGTGGATTATTGAGTATGCACGACTTCATTGTTGCTGAAAAGTGAGAACAAGTAGTGACAATCACAATTTTCTCTTAGTGCCACTTTTCAAGTGTAAGATCTCCATGACCCCTGATGACAAACACACACATTACCTGTTTATCACATGCGTCTATAGGGACAGAGATTTAATTGAACCTTAATGAATGTACAGATTTGTTGAATCATTACAGATTTCAGTGATCGGACACTCTGTGGTAATCTCTGGAGCTGCCGGAGCTTCTGCTTCCAATATTTCGTCCACTTCACTTGAATCGATGAGGAAAATAAAGATTGACATTTCAATTCTGTGTTAGACTTCCTGCAATTTAAACCATAGACTCTGTTTTTCTGTGTTCAGACACCCAGAAGAACCACATTTATCTTTAAAACCTCCAATGTGGGTGTCGCCTTAGAATAAATCTTACATATCAATGAATAAATACATAAACAAATACAGAAAATAACACAAATAAACCTGCAAACAACTGGACACTTCACAACAGATTTGAAATTTCTCATTCCCTTTAAACAAATTGCAAATGCTGCGTCTCTGCAAATCACCAGTCACAAATGTCAATTTGCACAATTACCAATTTCTAGTCAAAACTGATGATGTTGCGTTTCAGTTGAGTTGTCGTGCAGCTGTTAGTCCTCACATGCACAGGAGTTCATTCAGTTGTCAGAACCTGTCAGGCATTTATGAATAACATTACAGTAATGTATTTTTTTTCTGGTTATGTCGGCTAAATTGTTAAATTGCCTGTCAGGAGGAACCTGAACTTCTCTAATGAACGTCGCGTTTCTACAATCTCATGATCTGTCATGTTCGCTGACAGGTGTTGTTCACGAGCATCGATTCTGACCAATGATATTCAGAATCACTACAGCTCCTAAACATGCAGGGACCAGGTCGGGTAAATAATGACTGGGGGTGAAGGGCTGCCTGAGGAATACAGAGGAGGAGGATCTGTGAAGGTGTAGCAGGGGGGAAGACAACCCAGAGGAGGAGGAGGAGGAGGAGGAGGAGGAGGAGGAGGCAGAACAGTATAAACACATGATAAACAATCAGATTACCTTCATAAAAACATTAATAATGAAGTACTGTAGATTTACGTAGCATCAATATTTATAGTCAGAAAATCTTGGTTTTGGAAATGCACGAGTCAGGAAGAGCACAGGAGAATTCATCACCATTCATAACATGCACAGCACTATTATATCTTAGGTGGATCAAGTAATAGATCCACTTATATATAAATAACATTCTAAGAATGCATTGCTAGTATAGATATTTACACAAAACCAAATTAACTTTTAAGTTTAAGGGGCCTACATATTCTTTTTAAGATGAGTTATGACCTTTTGCAGTGTGGAGCTGTTTGGACAAATGCACCTGGAGCCTAAAGGACGTCCACACGTCTCAGGACATGAGCCAATGAGACGATCCAGGACAAATTATAATAAATATGAAGCCAAGCGCATGCTTGAAATGTATGGTCGCCTAGCAACAAGAGCCACTTTTAGCAACGCCATTCATATGGAAAACATAGAGGTGATAAGTAGATTTATAGATGGGGCTGGCATTGGGGTTAAAGGTCACAGAGTAAAGCCAAGGAACAGTAAGTTGTGCTCACAACGATAATCACAATGATAATCATGATATTCTAAGTTCAGTGGAGCCGGGCTGGTTAGATAGACTCACGCAGTTTGTCATTTGCTGTGCTCTCTGAGTTTCCCTCTCAATAATCACACTTTCCATTCAGGGCCACATTACGGCCACGCACACCCTACAGGCTGTCTGATTTCTCAAAGGGCCTTTTGCATATTGAATCAAATCTAGTGAAACAGAGCCAGCACAACTTAATGGGAAACGTTGCTCCTCCCGACAGGCAGAAAGCCCCGTCATCATTTTGAGCAGATCACACGAGCGGGTCCTCCAGAACGTGCTCAGTCACTCGCGAGGAATCGACTGAATATGCAGACGAACAACATCGTGGATTTAAATTTGAAAGCAGATCAAATTGATTGTGTAATGGAATCCACGGCCGCCACCGAGAGAAGTTCACCGTGTCCCTCGGATTATGTTTTTGTGCTCTTAGATGTTGTCGCTGTGCACTGATGCGTGATTAAGAGGGAGGAGGAGTGAATATAAAAACCTGACTGGGACAAACACAGGCCTTGTTCTACTCTTTCATGCCACTATGCTTCATTTGATTATCAGATACTTGCCGAGCATCGGGGGAGAGGAAGTCATGCGAGGATTTGGTTGTGTGCGTCACTCACTGCGGCTCTTAACCTGTTAGAGGTGGAGCTGGGAAATTGTTTTTTCATTCTTATTTGTTGAAATTGAAATTTTCCTCTCGTCTAAGTTTCCTCGCAGGTCTGTAATAAACACGGCCGGAGCAAATGGAAATCGTTCATTGTGTTTTGTTTGTTTCATTCGTTGGATCAGCGTACCTGTCACTTACGGACGCCCCCCCCGCCGGTGCCCTCGGCGCCCCCCCCGACACATCACAAGCTCCACTTAAGCACAGACGAGTTTCCAGAGGCTAGAGAGCGAGTTGTGGATAAGATGTCAGATAAAGTGCAGCTGAGATTCGCAGGTGAAGACGACGACATCCCCGAGCAGAGCAACAGCGAGAGAAGTTCATGATCTTTGGGAGGGGGGGGGGGGATTGAAGGGAGGAGGTGGGATGTGATGGGTGCATATTTTCAAAGTGTAGCTTCCAACCTGAGCTTTAATGGTTTCCTGCATCTTCTGGAATGACCCGCACGTAGGGTTGTTTAGACGCCGCTGCAGGTTTTACACTTTAAAAAATGCAACGTGTCTTTTCTCTGCATCCTGGTTAATAACATCACCTCCACCTCCTTTTGTCTCATTTCCCTCTGTGTCTGACTCGGAGCTCTGCACGATATGAAAGTCTCCCGGCACAGAGAAGATGCTTTGCTGTTTGTCAGGAACATTCCCCGTAGCTGTTCCTCAAGTGTCTCGCGGTGACACTTTCCCTCACACGGCACCAAAGAGGAATAAATCCACCAAAGTGAAGAAGGAATTTTGATTCCCTCGGACTCGGTGTCAGAGCTCTGCTGACATGTTTGAACTCACACTAACAGACAATTTGTGAGTCCCCTGTAATCTCGTACTCCGAGGTGGAGACGAGGAGACGTTCAGCAAAGCCTGAATATAAGGGCCGGGTATAAAATGTGAGATATGGAACCTCCTTTCACTCGTGATGTTTCTCACTCGCTGCTGTAAAGCACAGTCGATACTAACGCTGTTTTCTACCCACAGACAGGCAGATAGCAACCGGGGCCATAATTGTTTAGCTGTAATGAAATTAATCAAGCAATTAATCAAGTAAGTGAATAACTCGTGGCTGGAATAATAATATTAAATTTAACGGGGCAGAGGGCGGATTACTCTCCAGGACAGTGCTCTGCAAATCAATGTGAATAAGTAACAGCATCTTATTCAAAGATTTTGAATTTAAGAGGCACGCTGCCTTCGTGTTGTCTTCATCGTCCCACAGTGCAGCTGCTGGTCGAGCAAACAAAGACACGGCTCCGCTCTCATGTTCAGCTTCTCGAACGTTCCCTTTTAATTAGCCCATACATTCACTGGCTGGACTAAACGCAGCACCAGTTGGCATAGCAATGGATAATTGGTGCAAAAACTACTGCACAGCCTCTCTGCCTTTTTCAGCCAATCACTATGTAGTGTGTTCAATTTCATTGCTGCTCATTCTCGGTGACTGTCATGGCGGCGTTTTCCAGTCCGGCTGCAGAATGCGTTTGTCACGGGAGGCGACCATCAGCGCGGGAGACGGTTTGAATCGGCCATGCTGCTGTTGAGGAGAAACATCGTCCTTTCATACAGGGATCAATGTTTTGATTTAATTCACCTGGTTCGCCTCCTCCTTCTCTGCTCTGGAGTTTGTGTGTGGGCGGGGCTCAGCTGTAACAGATTACATGGAGAGGAGATGTAAACCTGGACTGAAGGAACACTTTTGATTGTTTCTTTTCAAACTATTTTTGTAGCTCATTTTCATTTCAATAAGTTGAAAGCCTAATATGTATTGAGATCAAATAAACATCAATTAATTTGTGGTATTTCAATGATTAGTCTTGAAGAAAGTCATATTTTAATCCAGTGCATTTAGTTACTTATGAAAAGTAAACTGACGACATTTCAAAGTTAAATGATCCAACCCTGTGTTTGGAGGAGTCAGAAACTTGACTTCACTGCCTCCTGAAAAGATTGAATTCTGTATGACCCTTTTTATTTGTACAGCTTCCTTTTGTTTTTCTTCTTGTTTTTGAGTGTGTGGTAAAAGGCAGATGCCTTTTTGAACCTCGCTTTTCTTCAGGAAACATGTTTTCTGTCTCCTTCTGTCTGAAATCAAACTATTGAGAGAAGAAATGAACAAGGTCTTTCAGTCTCTGTCCTCTCTCTGGCACTCTGACTCGTGTTCAGCCTCCTCTTCACCTCCGCTCCCCGCTGTGTTCTTAAACATTGGCATCTGCGGCAGGGTTGGGGGGGGGGTCAGGCCGGGTCGCTGTGGTGGCGGTCACACCGAAGCCGCGTGCTCCATGACAATAAAACCTCCGCTCGGCTTCGAGGCCCCGGGCTGTGAGAGGCTCATCACACAACACTGGAACCAGAGGAAACCTCAGCAGCTCATGCAAATGGGCTCCGGTTTGGATTCACTCGGCAGTCGTGTGGTTTTCTGACTGCAGTGATTCTGAGTGCACCGGGGTGGTCCCACAGAATGACATCATCATCCGCTGACGAAATGACAACAGGGCAGTGGTCAGTCGGCTAATTGAAGAGGTGGGAGATCTTTGTTTTGAGAACCAGTGGAGCTGTTTGCCTTCCAGAGCTGTTTATGGAGCAGACATAGCTCAGAAAAGAGCAAATCGATGCAGAGCGACTCACCGACTCCCGTTACCCTAACAGGAGAATTATGATGTGGATCATCTCCAGTGCCACACAGACCCTAAGAGGGTTTCGCCTGCAGGACACGTCGGGCTCTCGTTTCCTCATTTTTCACTAGTGGGCTCCGACCTGCTCCGGTTGCTGAGTGATTCACCCTCTCCACCGTGATGGAGACTGTGGCCAGATCTGATTTGAAAACACCGGTTAGTTTCATGTCGAGCGGTGTTTGCTCGTGCACGATCATTTACTGGGAGCAGAGACGCTGCCTGACAAACGAAACCAGTGCAATAAATAATGCATTTTGTATATTACATTACATTCGCACAAATCAGCTAAAGCTAAACCGACAGACATTATGCACCACTGGAATCAGTGCTGCTTACTATTGCCATTCATTTTTTTAATGTTTGTATATATTTCAGAGGACATCAAATCAGAAAACGCTTAAATAAACTTGTCCCCTCCCATCGCTAAACAGAGCCCTGGACCTTTCTGAAGCTGCACCACACTGAACACACTCTGACACCATTCTGCCAAATATTCCTCTTTTTATTTTCCACCATTAAGATCCATAAATTAGTTTCTCAAAAATTGGCAACAATTGAAAAAGACCCATTTTCTCACAATATTCAAGAAAATTAAAAAAACAATTTTGATCCGCCCCTTTGTGTTGTTTATAATTACTGGGTCTTATCCTTCCACCAACATTTGTGGAAATCTTTTGTGTTGTTTTCTTTCCACAGTTACCAACACACAATAACAGACCTGATTAGGAGCCATTTACTGCTGAGATCTGTTCAGTTTACTATTAATACCGAGCAGTGGCTGTTTCTATGGTTTCAAAGGAATCCAGTTAATTCAGTGCAAACAGGAACTAAAGTACAAACATCACTGTTTACATTCTGCAGCGTTTCACTTCCTGTTTGCACAGACTGGTTCAAACATGCACGATTACATGAGTCTGGGAAATTAGTTACAAACAAGAAAAGGCATGGATTCAAATGTTGAAGTTTAGTTTCATTCATCAATAACTACTAATTGTTTCCGGGTGCAGCTTGTTGTTACGACATAAAATAATATGTTGATAGACTATATGAAAGTGAAACACTTGTTATTAGTCCTATAGACAATGTTGTGCAGAAAGAGAAACCAAACATTAGCACGATAAACATTCATTTATTTTTATGTGGTAAAGCAAAGCAGCCAAAGTAGCTTCAGGACTGCTGGAGGTTAAAGGTTCAGTGTGTAGCATTTAGTGACATCTAGTGGTGAAGTTGCATGTTGCAGCTGAATACCCCTCCTCTTCCAAATATTAAATATAAAGTTTTTAACTATAAAGGGTCCATTCTAGAGAAAAGAAAACAACAATTTGTTCAATATAAATGAAACAAACTCGTGAAACGTCAAAATAATTTTACTCTTAATCTTACACACTGACCCTTCAATTGAGCAAACTTTAAAAAAGTTTATTAATAAATCCCCTTGTTCTTTACTGTGACAGAAAAAACAAACCACAGGATCTATTTCTTGCTACCCCCCCCGGAAGGAAAGCAAATAGAGAAGCACTGCAACATTAGAGAGGCAGCAGCAATAAAACCATTAGCAAGACCAGAGCCAAAACCAGTGCATCGAGCAAACCAGGAGGAGACCACTTGATTTAACAAAATTTAAAACGGCGGCCGGCTGCTTCCGTGTTGTAGCTTGAGATGCCACCGATCGGCAGGAGATGAGTTATTAGAACAATCCCACAGAACACAGCGGCTCTAATTTAGAGTCGTCCTGCTGAGTGTGTGGCGTGTCTCAGCACAGCGTGAGCAATCCCTCTCTTCCTCACACACACACACACACACACAAACACACACACACACACACATGTTCAGAGTGCGAGGACTGTCATAGGTCCTGGGGCTAAGAAGCTTTCTGATTTACTTTGGTAATCCCAGCTGTAAGTCCCCTTGTGACTGTCAGTGTGCACTGCTGATGCTAAATAACAGAACAGAGCCGTAAAAATGTAATTACTCTAAATCTTTATTTCGTTTGGAGGTAATTAGCGATGTAACATTACAATCTGGGGAGGATTTGTGTTTTTTCTCTACGCCACCAATGCAGAATGAAGTACTATTTACTGTACATTTAAGGGCTTAGCAGCAGTGGCCACTAACTACAACCAATTACACCTGATTAGCCATTTTGTGCGTGCATTATAAAAGCCGCTCGTCCTGCTATAGAGCAGAATCTAATTACCGCAGGGTTTTGTTTCTGTGTAGATGTTTGTTTGGTTGTTTTCTATTTTGAGAAGACAAACAAAGTAATGGAATACTACTTGGAGGGTTTGTTTTCATTATCGTGATTAACTATCCAGCCAACGTGCATGCTAAGAGGTTCACGGTCATCTGGAAGAAGGAACATACTGTATCTTATGAAGAGCTCCTCTCCCCAGGAAGGGACAATCAGGCCCTGCATGTTGGAAATGATGATTGTGAGTCTGGGCTGCGCAGCGTGCACTGCCGCGTTTGTGCTGCACGGCAGGGGAGGAGAAAAAATGACTTTCATTAAATTACACTGGAGTTTATACATCAGTGGTGATAAGTGCTCTAAAGGCCCCGCCATCACTCCAGCTGCAAGATTGAAGTTTCCCATCTTCCACAATGTGAGAAAAAAAGGAAATCTTCCATTTGTTTTCTGCAAATGTATATGTGAGAGAAAATGAGATCAGAGGGTATGGAGCAGGCAGAGCGGCCAGTGCTCGGGTCTCGTGAGGGATGTGAGCACGAGCAGCGCAGGTGCGTGAACAGTCTGCTCACCGCGACACAGCCGAGCTTAATAATGAGCGTTATTACAAAGAGCAGATGTTCGGCTCATAATCCCGCCTCTAATTTGATTAGCAAATTGTCAATACACAGCAAAGCTCTTAAGGGAGGCGAGATCGAGCTGCGTCCAGCTCTCATTTAGCCGCCTGCTAACCAACACAGCTTGAAGCAGCCGGGGCCACAGGGTCACACAGCACATTTCCTGCCAGATGTCATGCAGTGGCGCTTGTGTCGTCCAAATACTACGAGAGAGGTGTCGTCACCTCTGCTCAGAATGTAGAGCGGTGCTGAGAGAGAGCAGCAGCCGGATGCAGGGACCGCCCCCATGAGGAAGACGCTGCCGTGCTGCGAGGAGCTGGTCCCGGGGAGAATGTTTAACCAATTAAATGAAATTGACTTTGCCGTGGTGTGATTGTCAGTAACACAGCTTGCATTGGATCTTCATCAACACTAATTGAACTTCAAAGAGGGCAAACGAGTGAAGGATGCACCGTGACAGCTCAGGGCACGGGGCTGTGGGCGGGTTTCAACCAAAGAAACTCAAATTTAAATAAGTGTGGTTTCTGAAAAATCCCGTTTCACACTCGCTCACGTTCATCACCAGAGAGAAAGGTGCTTATCTGAAAGGCTCCCAGTGGTTGAAGCAATTTTAAACAAACCGGCCTTTGGAAAAATAAAATGAGAACGTTTGAACAGACTTGGCTTCCATTCGGACAGAGTGAGTTTCAGGCATCTCAATTACGATCCCAAGCTGTGCAAAAATTGGAGATTGATGGTTGTTTCCAAAAGCTTTATGACTCAGTTTTGCAGTTTGAAGGGACGACAACAGGATTCTCTCCGTGTCAGGAAAAACACAGTTTCCTCTCCAAGTTTGTTGCTCCCACAGTCGCTCCACATAAACCACGTCTGCCCACTGAAGGCTGAGTGGAATTGATAGAGCCGAGGGTATTTATCGGAGGAGATTCACGACCTGCCATCTGCGGATAACTTTTCAGGGTGAGGCTGTTGTCACTCGGGTCCGACCAGGCTCCTTTAATTTACACTGCATCAGGGCGCCGGGCTGCAGAAGAGAAACATTACCAATATTCCTGATGCGTTGTAAATCCTAAAAAGGTCCCGAAGAAGTCCCCAAGTCCTTCAGGGCCACAGACAAGGACACAAAACAAATTCCAGACTGAACTTGATAAAGAAGTTGGACCTTTCAAACAGTCATATTTCATTTAGGAGAACGATTATCTTAGAACACTAGAAGCAGAACCAGAGTTCTTCCTAATTCCGCTTCTTCTACCAGGTTTTGTGATAATCCATTCAGTGGTTTTTATGATGATCATTCTGCAAAAATCAGAGGTTGGTGAAGTTATTAAACAAAGTGCCGGAGTAATCTTAGCTTGAAAAGTCATTTCAGGAGTCTTATGAACATCCTTTATATTTATTTATCATTTCGTTGTATCAGCTTCGCTCAGCCCGGGAACATTCTGATATAAGTGAAGATGAGTTGACGGTATTTGATTATGTGCAGCACAGAGGGTCATGTTATCTCTAACAAGGGCGTCATGCTGATAGATACGAATCTTGTGTCTGACTCGTCTGAACTTACAGTTTGACAAGTTAATGTGTGGAATGACTCTGCTGTGGCTGACAGCTCAGATCCCTAATGAGGATTCAGCTTTGTTCTGATTGATGCACCGCGATTCTTATTTCAAACAATCACAGATCAAATGGCTGAGGTTGTTTGGGAGGTGGCAGGAAAACAAGCTGTTTGTGTTCGAGTCATTTAACAAGCAATTAGTCATAAAGCTTAAGCCTGAAGCACAATTCAAATGGACAAAATGAGAGCTGGTATTCCTCCTGCATTTTAAAAACACCCTGACGAACTACTGAGGCGTTTATTTTCATGCCGAAATATGACAGGACTTGATCCTCCCACAGGAGGAGAGTGGTCTCCATCAGTGGTGTGTGCACCTGCATGGTTGTCAGGTCTGTTTGGAGAAAGGTTGTTGTTCTGCATTGAAGACACTCATCACCGAGCCCCTGATTCAATTTCTATTTCAGAATCATCTCAGTGAGGATTACACATCACGGCTGTCGGACCAATTTGCAACTTTCAAAAAAGAAGCAACGCCGAGGTGGGGGAGACGAATATCTCAGCTTGACTCCTGCAGCTGCTGCTCATCACACTAAACACTAACATGAGAGCACTGCAGGTTAAACCATTTATGTGTTACATGATCATGCAAAAAAGATTTGTTTCCCAAATTTGAACAAATTCCTTGTTTCAGTAAAATTACTGAAAGTGGCAGTTGATCCTCTTTCATAGGAATTGACAATTGTTTCTGCAGCAGGAACATATCATACCGCACAGATCGTCACCACCTCATCGGTCTCTCCATCATCCCCGTGCTTCTCCTTTAACAGCACCTGACAGTTGTTTGTACGAGCCTCGAGTAAAGAAGCAGCAGCAGTGAGAGAGAGAGAGAGAGAGAGAGGGAGAGAGAGAGAGCCTCTTTAAACACCTCACCATGAAAGGCATGCAGCAGCAGCAGCAGCCACCAGGAGCTTCTCAAAGCCACTGCATGAATACAGATGATGATGATGATAATGGTGATTGCTGTTATTATAAACTTGCATATTTCTAAGCAAACACTCTGATGGATTCGGTGGTGCTGCACTTGATTCTATTCAAGTGTGATTCAAAGCTGCACCTTGATTGCGAGGCCAAACGCGGTGGTGGTTTGTGGTTGAGGAGAGGGGGGGGGGGAGTGGGCAACCTTGGTGTGTAATGTGCAGTAATTTCACAGTCCCCCCCCCCCCCCCCCCCCGCTGCACGAGATATCAGTGCTTTCATTCAAATAGCTGCCATTTTCATCACAGCAGATGCCCCATGCACTAAGCATATGTGCAAGGGGCATAAATCCAGATTACCTTCTTCTTGTGTCTTGAGCCATCTGCTGTGATTTAAGCAGTGGGCAACACTTGGGTTTGTCACAGCTCCTCCTCCACAACAAGTGAGACGGAAGGCGACGGCTCAGAAATCACTTCAGCCACTTCGGCCACTTAACAAAAAGAGCAAAACACAATGAATTACTTGATTTTGATTATTTATTTTGCAATTATTCTGAATATTAGGCCATAATTTGATTATGTTGTATTGTATTTATTTCCGTATCCTGGTATAGGACGGTTAGTTGGGTCTATACACAGTGGACGTTTTGTGTGTTGGAGCATTTCAAACGTTTATTGTTTGGGGTAATAACGATGTATGGAAGGTGCAGAGACGCTCAGTCGGGTTCAGGTGAGACACCACAGGGAGTCTCCTCCAGGATGATATTGTTTTACTTCATTTGAGAAAAGTGTTGAGGTTATAATTGTATTAAAATGAATGATCAAAGATGTGAAGCACGATATGACTTTATATACTCAAATAGACTGGAACTCAGTAGAGTATTTAGTTCTGCTATTTAACTGTAAACATCTAAATCCTGATTTCTTTTAAATTAAACTAAAATTAGTTTCATGAAGATCCCTAAATTGTTTTCAGAGAAATCAACACAAATACAGAATAAAGGATGTTAAAGGAAGTGGATCCTGGATCCGCCTTTTATATGGAAACACGACAATGTTGAATGGGTCCTTTCCAGTTCCTTGGAATTCCGTCCAATAGCTTTTGCATAATCCGGTTAACTAACAGACACATGCAAACACAAACCTTATAGTGTCCATGACCTTGTCTTCAATCATATCTCACAACCTGGAATCTTTTGAAGGATTAAAAGCCTGTTTAACATACAGCTGCTGGAGTGCCTGTGTTTGAATTCTCCCGACTGTAAACCGTGTGTGATGACGAGCCAGTGAAATCAAAAAGAAAAACAAAACAATGGCTCCTCGTCAAACGGTCTGGAACGCTGGCTCCACGCAGACATGTTGGGATCTCAGCTTCTGTCTCTCCTGGAGACATCACCCGTCCCTAGCCGAGGACTTTCCTTCTAGCTAGTGAGTCTCTGAGTCTCTGGACGAACGACAAACCTGATGTGTGATTGTGAGAAAGAATCAAAACGTTTGTGGAATGTCACCTGGAAGATCAATACACCTTCACCCCCCCCCCCTCCAGAAAGAAAGAGATCTAATTCGGTCGGTCCAGCTCTCTCTGCTCAGTGCAGCTCTGCAGATTTGGAAGCGTTTGTGTTTCTCGTTTGCCTTTGGGTCAAACTTGACACCGGAATTTTAGAAGATTCATACGGCTAATCAACACAGCCTCAGCTTTAGAGGGGAGGGGGAGACGCTGCTCTGTTGCAGCTCCACTTTGTGATTCAGCTTGATGAGATTGGTTTGTTATCTATTAGATTTCAGGCAGCTCACCAATGAACAAACTCACTTATTCATATTTAACAGGTTTTAACCAAAGCGGAGGTGATCAGTCATTGTCAGGCCGCTTCCATGTCCTGAAACTCTGGCACCTACAGGCAAAGATAACACAAGGTGCTTCAATAACAACATTTGTGCCAGTAATGATGGTCACTGAGCTTTTTGTCTGTTAAGAAACTGCTTCAGTGCCTGTTCTAAACCTGGATGTTTGGAATGGGCTGTCTGCTGGTGATGCTGCTCGGAGGTTTCCCTCTGAAACTGTAAAGGTGACCTGCAGTAACCGAGCTGCACAAAGAGCTGTTCACCTGTTTTATCAAAGTTTGGTGAAGCTCGACTCCACTCGACGATCTCTGAACTGGAGAATCAGTTGTCGTGAACAAGCTCTTCCAGCTGCTCAGTTAGACACTGCACTTAGACCTTGCATAGATCCTTATGGTGATGTTTTGATAGAATGTAACTTAAAGGTTTGTAAGGATTAAGGTTGTGCATCCACCTCAGTGGGTCCCACAGGTTTGGCCTTGAACTACAGCCTCAGACTTGGTATTTCTGTAACACTGGGACTGCGCCTCCTGTATCTCTACATCCTGGCTTGGTGCAGCTTTAATTGAGAATCCCAGAGTTTAGTATAAAACCATCAGCAGCATTCTCCCGAGCCAGGAGCTGCTCTGGATCTGCCAGGGCCCATTGAGGATATGGCACTTTTTCAATGCAGCGCAGGCCGGGGGAGCTCCTGACACCTCAGTAACCCTGGGCACCGTGATGGAGCATCTCGCCGTGCCAGGTGGACATGCTCATTGTCCGGCTGCCTTATCTCTTCAGGGCCATTCCCGCTGAAGATCACTTGGACCGACAGAGCGCGGGAAAAGGAATTCCTGCAGAAATGTCTGGAGCAGGCGAAGCCTCGGGGGGGATTGTTGGCGATGCAAGCGGGCAAAATTTAAGGTGTTTGCACTGAATGCTGTCAGGAGGATCGTAAACTGTGCAACTGAGATTCAAAATACTCTTTATTAATTAGCTCAGCCTGGATGTTTAGAAGATGCTTCACTGGTTGCTATTTCTTAATGGAGGCTCTCAGCCACGTTCTCTCACGCGCTTCCTGCTCTAATGTACAGTGGTCATGGAACAACTTAGAGCACCCAAGGGACTTGATCGATGAGACGGCCCAGTCGTGTCCTAACGCATTATATCTGACAAGTGATTCCATATCTCAGGATGGATGGTTATAGGGTGACCCAAGCAGATTGTCGTTTGATGGACAATTGATCAGGAAATAAACATTTGCATTGTTTTGTATCCTTGATTAGTTTGAGTTTCTATTCTTTTATTTTATTGTATATATTTTCTTTCATTGCTGCTTATTAGTGCCTCAGTACCTGGTTTCATTCCCTCTCATGTACCTCATGTTATGCAATGACAATCTAATACGGTGACAGGACCAGCAGTCGGTCAGAGATTCTATCCTGTAACCAGCAGATTACATGTTAACCCTTTGCACCCTTTTAATCTGTGTCGTGCTTGGGATAGTGGAAAAAAGATTTATAGAAAAAGATGTGTTCAGGATTATTTATGAAAGAGCGACCTTCTCATGTTTGTATTCCCAGGTTTGAGGAAGCAGGGATTAGCCAGGTATTAACATAAAGCTGGTGAAAGTGCACACGGTCTTACTCAGACTGCGTGTTCTTCTTTTTACACAACAACACTGCTGCTGCTGCTCATGTGGGACTTTACCATCACTGCTACTGGCAATAACACCGGACGCTGAAGTCAACACTCTCCGCCTCTGTGCCTGGAATGAGAATTTTATTGCACATTATACAGTTTAATGAGGTAAGAGATTAAGATGTTGCCCTCAGACTGCAGAGGCTATATTAGCACATTGGATTCAGTAGGACTCGGCTCGGCTGCTGCCTCTCGTGGTATTGTTTGGGCTGAGAGTGATGGAGCGGCCGGTGATTAACTCCACAAATCTCCAATTTGATGTAATGCAATCTACTCGTGCAATTTGGAGATATTAGATGTGGGTTTCTTACTGTGTCCAGGCAGTTTATAACGATACTACAATGATGTGCTGCAGGCTCCTCCTAAATAATCTGTATTTACATGTCACTGTAAAGAGTTTTCGGGCAAAAATACAAACCCCTTAAAAGTAAAAAGCATTTTATTTATGACCTTCATATATTTAAATCTAAAGTGTTTGTCTTGAATTAAAGTTAAAATATCTCAAATCAAATTGTCGTACAGTTTATCATCAGGATCTTTTCTGAAACAGTCATTTGATCTCTTTACTTTCTAAAATGTACCTTTTAAGGAATAGATGCTTAAAGAGTGTTGGTGTTTAACTGCTGTCATCACAGTAACCATGTGTGTCACAGGATTAACTGACTGAAGTCGTAAGGATTGCGACCTTAATGACCTTTAACAACAGCACACTTTTTATTATTTCAGAATGTACAATTAATTTCTAACCCTTAGATTACTTTAAATTCAAATTCAAATGCCTTATTATTTGATATTTCTCTACTTAAAAAAATGTGATCTGCCTATCATTTTGAAGTATGAGTTTTCATCCCTGTACCACATCCTGTTATCATTTGTCCTGGGAGCAGAAAGCCGCCTCTAGCAGAGCTGAGTGGAGAAGAGGATTTATTTCAGCTCCCATATTAACCTGTGAGGTGAAGGCCTCTGCCTCCTCGGGTTAGGATGCTGCCCATTGTCTGTGTTGCATCACACCGCTGCAGGGCTGCTATGGGTGGGCAGTATTGATTGTGCTGGCTGTAAAGGAAACTAGCATGGGAGCTCACAACCTCGATGCTGTAATTCTCCCGTCTTGATCTGGATGCTGTCCTGAGAGAGCCTCTGGTTCTTAACTGTGATGTCTGGAGGTCTGAATTTCTTGGAGCAGGGGGAGGGCGGCACTGGCCTCTCCTCCTCCGGCCCTTATCTCTGATGTGTGGTTCTCTGCTCCTCCTGACACAGTGAGAAGTGACCTTATAGCTTCCTTGGAATCAGCGTGTTAGAGAACAGCTCTCTTTTGATCAGAGGGGGCTGTGAACCCGACTGGCCTCAAACTCTGGCATCGATTACATGCTATTAAAAGTTTTACGGCCTTTGTGACTTGACCACTTAGGTTAAGATATACAGACGTCTCCAAAGGTCAAGTGGAGATGTGAAGGGTTGGCAATGAACCCTTTCAGGATATCCATAAATCTACTGGTGGATCCAGCCCACTTGTGTCAGGGTGGGTGAGGAGCTTATCCCACCTCCACGCTGCAGCACGCCGGCTGGAGGCCTTATTTAGCAGCAGACGCTGACTTGCCTGCTCTCTGCCATCGAGACACACAAGCTGGATTACCTGGTGATACGCTCCTGATTCTCTAATGCCAGATCTGTCTCGCAAAGATTAGCCTCAGAGGGAATCAACCGAATGCGAGGCCGAAGAGTGACACGTCTTAACTGCACCACCACCACCACCTCTCTGTTTGTGTGTCAGGGTCCTTTTCATCAACCACTGAAACTAGCTCCTGGTAAATAGCTGCTGGAGCCAGAAGCTTTTAAAATATTCATCAAGCTATTTCCAGCTACTTCCCCAAACATTGCTCTCATTAGATAATGATTTTTTCCCCACGAGCGGAGGAAAGAAGAAGGAGGTTGTTTGTTGAGTTTCACCAGAACTAAAGCACCAGAAATGTCATTTTCACACGGTTGCTTCAGCTGGTTTGATCCATGCATGGACAGTTTGAGTAGGTTTAAAAGTGAGTCCACAAAAATGATATTATCCATGTGAAGTTTGCATGTTCTCCTCATGTTTTCTGCATCTTCTCTGGCTTCCTCCTACAGTTCAAAGACCTGCAGGTATGGTTGTTGGCCCTGTGATAGGCTGGCAACCTGTCCAGGATGTACAGAACCTCTTGTACATCAGGTGAAGGATGGATGCTGTTAATTTAGAATCTCTGAAACAGTTTTAGCACCAAGTTATAACATCTATAACCTCACTACAGTTATATTGAAGCATTATATCTTGTTATATATATAAAAGATGGCAGGTTACATAAACTCTCTGCTGCAGACTGTGCACCACACATACATAATGCTCATGCAGAAGCTGACATATACTAATTTGAATAAAGCTCCTGATCTGACAGTGATCAGTCAGATGTTTACAGCTTCCCTCTAATGATTAAACACATCAGTTCGTTTTTTCTCGCGCTTTGTCATCCACTGCGACGGAATAAAAGACGAGCAGCTGTCAAGCCCAGCGCTCATTTATGATCTGTCATTTAATGTGAACACCCGGCAGATGTTGGGTCAGACCATCAACAGCTTTTTTGAGCTGGTGAGTCACAGTACTGCACGTGATCGAAGAAAAAACTCCACCTTTAGATATAATATTTAATATTCTGATCATTAAGACTTTGGTTATCTCGTCCTTACAGATTTCCCCAGATGCGCCTGAGTCACAGACACTGTGCTGCATGGCCAAACTTCTGGTTTTGCTTGTGTATGTAATGCATGTTCCATGAATTCAGAGTGTACTTCAGTGTTATGGAACATAATGAGCGCTGCCTGCTGAGGAACACACTGTGTGGGAGAGTAGGAGCTGAAGCAGGACCCGCATACAGATCAAGAGGCTTGCAACATTTGAGAACAGTCTCACTTCTCAGTGGGAGAGCGTCTTGTTGTTCGCAGATTATGGAGCTTCGCTCTCAAAGGGAAATATTGTGCTAAAGCTGGTGTATAATAGGGAGTATATAGGATTCTGCTGTGCAGTTACAATGTAGATTGAAACCCAACCCCAGTAAAAATATATAAATACTAAGGGTTAGAATTGGTACTTGTATTACAATAATAGCCATAAGGTTAGAGTTGTGGAGTAGCCATGGATAAAGGCAAACCTCTGGCTTAATGGAGCTTGGTCACCATACTATTAAATATTATATATTATTACTAGGGTTGGTAATCCAGTACATCCCAACCCCCCCCCCCCCCCCAACTGCTCAAAGCCAACTTTACGTGACTCTCTCGCTTACTGCTTGGCTGTTGTCTCTGCTCATTGGAAGTGGAGACTCCTCCTGGTTTTTAGCTGTAACTCGTGACTTTGTTACGTTCACGCTATGAGCACATACTGAGCACAAGGTCAGAAGGCACAGCTGGTTTTCACGCTGCAGGTTCCGAGGGTTCGTTTCCACCAACATTTGTGCCGTAACCCCCAGGGACCAACCAGCTGTCACACAAACTGCTGCATCATACTGGGACTGCTGGTCTGGTGGGTGGTGTTGATTGTCAAGATGGTGCGATGTGTGTGTGGAGGAGCGGTGAGGGTTGTTTACCTGTAATTAGAGGGGAAATCATTGTGTTTGACATCTGAACTTCAGACATCCACACTATTCTCTTCCAGGTTTTGAATGTTCTTCCTTCCACAACCAGATTAACCACCAGGACCTTATTTAGTGTAAACTGCTGTGAGTAAACAGGAGAATACTTTTCTGTTCCCATGTATTTTCCTTATTTTTCCGGCTCAGGGTTGTACTTGTGGTTTGTGCAGGTGATGAAACCTGTCGCTGCAGATAGGCAAGTTAAAGAAGCACCCAAAACAAATGGGTTATAAGGAGGAGGCCGGTGTTTCTTCTGGTTATTCAGTAATTTGGGTTTGTTTGAGTTCATTTTCAATTTGAAAGTGGAGCCTCTCATAAACATTGATCAGAATTTTTAAAACTATATTTATACAAAAGTTAGGTTAGCCCCAAAAATATAGTTTTTTGACATTACTCAGCAAGACAATTGTGTTTCCAGGTGTTGCTTTGTTTACTGTTTCTTTCCCTGCTGTGAGTATTGAGTGATGTTCTCTGTTTCCTCAGATCCTGTGTGATCATTTTCCGTCCCCAGTCCCACCTGCGTCCCTCTGGTCTCAGAGTCCAAGACAATTTGAGTGACACAGGTGTTTGTACGATGCCTCCTCTTTACGTGAATGACATCTGACATTGTTGGTTTCCACTCAGCAACTTCGCATGTCAGACATTTAGGTGTTGTTGCTGCAGAAAAACACGCTTGTCACTTTGTGTTTTATCAATGCTCCGGACTCAGCATAATGAGAGAGAAGCTGTTAAAGCCACTGCCAACATCTAGCTTGTACCCGTCCCAGCGATGCCTTTAAACCAACTCTGTTCAACCATTTGAGGGTGTAAAGGATATTGAAAATGAATCTGAGGTCTTTTATCGTTCATGTATTTCTGTTGCTGAGTGCGGGAAACAAGCTGAAGGGGGAGCTGACTGGGACTTCAGCGGCATAAAGGACATTATTGTAATTGCTCCCTTGAATGTTACAATCGCCGCATGTGTCCCTGCAATTCTGAGAAGAGATTGCAATTCCATCGGTCACTAAATGTTACCTTCATTTTTTTGTGGTACGTAAAAACCGCTAAAAGCCTCAGAGTGCTTATTTCGCTGTGGGTTATCTTCTTCAAAGTACCAAGCTGCATTTTCCACCACCTTAAAGAAAGTGTATTACATAAAACCTCAGAGTAAAATGTTATGTGCAGAAATGTACTTGAAATTAGTACATTTGTGCATATTGTAGCAATAAACCACGTTCCCATTGTATACAGGTGCCATATAACATCTAATTCCCCAATCTCATATTTCTATCAAGTGAGGTTAAGGGGAAAAAATTGTAGTCCAGTGAAGCTGAACTGCAGACGGAGCCCATGGCAAACACTGTCTGCTGGAGAGTGGAAACCTTCTGACCCGTGACTTTCCACAAAGTCCATCTATAAATATTACTGCACCTTTTTCTCATGCATGTCCCTGAAGAACCTCCTCTCTCCCCGCTGAGCGTCTAACAGATGTGTAAACACATTTAAGGGTCTCGCTCTATCTGCCCTTCGCCCTCGCATGCACGCTCAATCATAAAATATGGTGGACACTGAATACCGTCGGGTGTTTTTGTTTGTGCTGAGCAACCGTGTGCGTTTTTGATACATGTGTGATTGAGAAGCAGATATAAGGGATAAGGAATGAGGTGGGAAGACACAGGGTTAGAACCCAGTGGCTGTGTCCCATTCAAAGGCTGCATTCAAAGTTGGATCCTTTTCTGTTCAACCCTCACCAGGCAGGTAGCTGAGGTGCTGAGATTAATTGAACTGGGTTTGCTTTTCGTACCCAGTTTCTGAGATGGATGTCGGGTTTGTTGTGATTCGTTTGTCGTGCAGTGAGCAGGGGGGGGGGGGGGGGGGTAGCTGAGAGTTACTATGTGATCCTGACAGTGGTCGGACATCTTTCGGCTCTGGTACAGCTGAAGCACACATACAAGTTGATTTCCAAAAGCTCATTTAGAGAATCAGGAACTGGCATAGTTGGGATTTCAAATTTCTATAACTGCACAGTGTTTTGGCCTCTTCATTTCCAGACGAGTCTTTCTCTGCATGAAGCCGTAAAAGATGAATAATGACCGTCTGAGCCGCCCTTACTTTCTACTGTGTACTTTTACGTAACATGTTATTTGTCTGTGTACCGGAGCCACAGTATCACCGGTGCTCAGATGATGAATAACTCCATCTCCCTGGTTCACGGTGCATCCTTGGCTCAGCCCTTTAAAAGTAATTGTCAGTCAGTAAATCTGTCACCTTCATCTCTTCAGCTGGGGGGAGATTTACGACAGGATCCCGATGGGTGATTGCAGTTTCACTGTCCTCTCAAGCTCATGAGCCGAAGCGTGTGTTGATTGCTCGTTTGGTCGTTTTCTGAACGTGGTTATTGTCTAACGAAGGCAGCATCCTCCGGAGCTAGCATTAGATATGTGTGTGTGTGATTGTGTGTGTGAGTGGGGGGGGGGTTACCTCTCAGGCATGTGCATTTCAACATGGAGGAGTCACGCAGTCACGGATTCACCCACGCTCTCCCTCGAGGCTGTTGACCCAAGCCCTAACTTCTACCTTCTTAATGCATCAGATGCTAACCATCATACGCCACGCAGTCTCTCATCCGGCTATTATTATGGATGATTCAGAGCCTTGTGGTCGCTGCGCCTGCCGTCGTATTACAGCCCTGACTTGGATTTCCTCCTCAGCTGCATTGCTCAGACCCAGTATTGATCACATTAATGATTCAACGGGCCAAGTGAGTCACAAGCAGCCATGGAATGATGATAATAATGAACAAGCACACTATCATTAATAGTATTTCAATCCAGGCAGCTGTTTTATGTCTATGTTGACGCTGGATGCGATGACAAAACACTTGATTTGTAAAATGGATTCATTTACCGGAGTGAAGTGAATCCTCTCTGAGGCCAGATGGGGGTTTGTGCCGTTTGCTGGAACTGTGACGTCCAAGGAAAGGGACCGAGTCCTTTGCACAAACAGCAAGTTCGTCCAATTCCATCCTTGCTCTGATAACTACTGCAGCGTGTCAACAGTCCTCCAGTAGCTCAGGGAAGTTCTGGAGTGTGTTTTTGAAGGTGACTGACCTAAAACCGAAAAGAAACTTCTAGACCCACTCTATTTGAGATGATGGGGGTTTAAAGGAGCTCCACCTTCTTGACCTTTAAGAGCACAACGCAGTCCATCGTATCGCACTGTGAAACAACAATACTTTTATTTACATTCCATATTTATTTAATACATGGAATATGGCATGAAATTTATATATTTTGCATACATTTCTAGTTTTGAATGATTTTGATTGAGTGGTTTTCTTTCTAAATAGTTTTGAGCATGGTAGGAGGGAGCCTGTGAACCAATAATTGAATTCCCAGTAACTGCTCTAATTTTTGTTGTAATTGTTGTACACATAAAGCTGTGAAGAAAACCAGCCGCTCGCTCCTGTAGCACTAACAGCATCGATTGAGTGATTTGTAACACGTGTGAACTTCCTGGGCCTGTCGGGCTCATCTGCTGCATGTTCAGTGGCTGTCAGACTGTGAGACTGTGGTTCAGTCTCTCACGTGACCACAAACACTCATGTTGGATGTATGCGAGTCTCATTACAGTGCAGATCCACAGCACAGGTTATTGTTGTCTCTGTGACGGACAGTGGGGGGGAGTTGAAATGGCATTGACTGTGTGGGAGGTTTATGTTGATTCAGTTTATAACCATATTGTTTGGGTTATTGATGTCTTTTATCAGTGTATATATATATATATTTATAACTTCAATAACATCACTGTTGCATTGTATTTATTTGTCTATTATAACCTTGGTTTATACAACAGTGCTTTCAGCAGATTGACAGAATAACAAAAACACAATAAAAACAGAATAACGAGTCATTAATAAAAGAGAAAACAGATAATAAAACTGGGAAAAGCTCAGTGACAGCATCACAGTTGCAAAACCAGTCGATCAAGCTCGTCTGTCAGTAAATTGATGTGTGAGAACTATATGATGCAGTTTTGATAATATTTGAAAAGTAAGGCTCTTAATTAATCTCAAACTTCCTCAAATTTGCTTCATTCTTGTAAAAGTCGGTGTCGTGTTTCTGCTGGTTCGGTCTCCGGTGAATCAAACTCTTTGAGAGTCCTGATTGGTTACAACGAATCTGTAAATGAGATCCTTATGCATGGGAGGACAAAGATCCTCGGGCGCTGCCAGAGGCAGACGCACACAGCGGTGAAGAGTTTCCAACATTAACCTGCTAAACATGTATAGTTTGAGACATACCATTATAATTTTATTATCTGCCTGCAAATGTACCATTATTCATGTGGGCACGGCTGAGAGGAAGCCAAGTCTTGCACCTGCAATGTCAACCAAACATGCTTCACACCACAGTAGCTGTCTAATGGTGTATATCACACCATGAAACCTTAAATAATTCATTCACAGCTACGTTTCCGTCTTGTCAGACCGAACGTGTGACTGGGAAACAGGTATTTTCCTCCCACAAATCAATGGCAAAGGTTTTTTTTTACACAAACAACAATGTGACCTTTCATTCGTGAAAAAGAAAGTGAAAAACAACACCAAGGCCGAACATACATGTTTTTAAAAGTCAATAAAAATTCAGATTCTTCTCTCGGAGGAGTGTGATATCCAGACCCTTGAGGATGGACATGCAACGAGCGAATTTTAGAAATGTTGGGCTTCAATTCCAGGCTGTACACGTAAATCATCTGAGAAGGAAAGCCAAAGACTGATGTGTTCAAACTCCAAGAACCCTCGAAATATGAGGTTTGATTTCACAATGCTGTTTTCACCAAATGATCCATTCTGTGTGTGGACGACATTTCTCTCTGGTCCGTCGGTCGTGACAGGAGGAGGAGGAGGAAATATCGAACAGGGAGGAATGCTGATGCTGCAGCACGACCAACCTGGCCTCCATGTCTTCTGTCCATGTTAATGCATCGAGTCCATGATCCCCTGTACATGACACACAATACATGGCGAAGCTGGACTCTGGTACAACTCTAAGATCAGCTCAAAATGTTTGAGAATTTCCAAATTCTTGTGTAGTTATGTATTAAAATGACTTATTTCGCAGATTGGCTACTTTTAGATTATAACTTACAACATGGGGACATAAGTACGACCAATTCGTGAACTGGTAGCTATACATATCTGGTATGTGGACACCGAAACAAAAGAAGGACACCTTAACATTACAACTAAATGTTTAATTTGCCATTTCCAGAATTTGCTTTCCTCTATTTCTCTGGAGTCTTTACAAATCTTTCCACTGCAGGACTTTTGGAACCTGGTCTCAGGGATTTGCTCCCATTCAGTCACAAACGCATTAGTCAGATTGGCCCCCAGTAAGGACAGTGTCTTAATCCACTTTATTCAAAGTGTGTTTGTCGGAGCTCAGCTCAGGGTTCAGTGTAGCCCAGTAAAGTTCTCTCTTAAGGTGGGTAAACAGTTTCTCTGTGGCCACAGTTTAGGGACGACCCCCGCATGGAGCCAAGGCCGTTAGGTTGGAGGAACACGATTGTCTGACATGTCTTTGAGAAGCTATTTTATCTCCCCGGATCTATCGTGCAGAAATAATGAAAAGACACAACTGTAACCATAGATCTCAAGTCCCGTCCCTGCAGCGTGTTAATGATCCCCACCTCGCTCTGTGTGCAGACGTGGAGCAGGGACAGCCCCTAATTGCATATGAAAATAACAGTGTCTTCAGTGTCAGTTATTTGGCAAGTCTCCGCTGATTGGAGCTTAGCAACATGTGGAAATCATCCCTCTGTTCGTCCTGGAGGTGGAGAAGGGAAGGAGGAAAGAGAAAAACAGCAGCATTCTAAGAATATGTGTTGTTCTCTGGCTGCATCAAGGTTGTCATAGTGTTTCTGAGAATCCCACAGAGAAACCTTTGACCCCCTGGTTAAGCCTCAAGGTATGATGGGAATGCTGGACCACGACTTACTGTGCATCAGAGAGAATTTCAAGGTCACTATAAACCATCATTATTCTCCTTTACCTCCCCTCATGTGTGCTCACTGCTCAGTGCTGATGCTTTTACACACCGACGTATATAAATAACTCATAATGCATCACTTGTTTTGACTTCTGCGGACTGTCCACGACTTGTTATTTATTGATTATTCATTGAAGTCATTTACGATGCAGAGCTATTAAATATTCTCCTGCACCGGCTTCTCAAAAGAAAAGATTGTTTTATTTCCCTCATCTAACATGTTTTTGTGTATTGATTATCATTTTAGTTACGGACAAAACAAGCTATTTGAAAACCCCATGTTGGACTCCAGGGAAATGAGTTGGGCATTTTTCATCCTGAAAATAATAGTTATTCTGCACTAAATGGTCTTTGGCTGCTCTCGTTTTGAAATGAATTATGTTCACTGGCAGTGTTTTGTTCTGAATCCAAAATGGTTTATTCTTCAAGCACACAACGTGGTGGGGAGTATTGTTGTATTAAATTGGTGGCGCTTAATGTGTTCTAGTCTCCTTCTCTCACCGTTTTCCTTCTCATGTCTGTTTGAGATGTTTTGTGCTCCCTAGCTTTTTCAGAATTATTCCTTGTCATTAGTGGTTCTTCCTCAAACACTTCTTCAATTGACTGTCACTTCATATTGTTTGTGTCCAGATATTTTTATAAACAGTCTATGCTGCAGAGTGGAGTTTCCATCATGATTTTATAGCTTTATCACTGTTTCACGTGTGTGTTTACATACAAGTTTGAATGATCAGCTTAAATGCTTTTTTTTTTTCATGCATTGCTTTTCGGCTGTTTCAGAGTCTGTCATAAAAATCCATGCAGTCCCAAATTCACAACTTTTCAAAATAAAAGCTCTGTATTTGAACCTCCCGGTGGATTGAAAACCAAACTCTAAACATGATCTAGTCGTGATTTTCACCTGTGGTGTGACCCATGTGTCTCCTGCTCTAGTTTATCTGAAGACATGTTCAACGTTTATTCAAATCTTATTAACATTGAAAATATTGCACATCCAAATCTCACCAGTATCAACCCTGCACTTGCCTGAGCCACTACAAATACAAATACTGAGGGTGAAGTTGATAAATTGAACGGTTTTGCAAGTTGTATGTTTGTAGATTTATAGACAGAATTAACAGACACAACAAGTATTAATAAAATATAGTAGTTGCAGTCAGAGTTCAAAACAATGAGCAGTTGATACTACAAGAGTTTTTTCTAGACTTCAATGTGATTAGAAAAGTCTTGACCCACTTCTGTAATTGGAGCTCCTGTTTGTCATCAGCTCCATTGTGTACTTTGCCCATTAAGAATTAAAGCTCTCGACACCGTCTCCATTGGAATCAATTTCTGTGTTTTCTTTTTTGTCAGTTGTTTAAAATGCCACATTTCCAATTGCACAGCTAACGTCACGTTAGGTGTGATTTGCAGTCACGTTGTGCGTCTCCCGTGGATTCATCACTTCCATTGTGTGTAAATAAGCTTCATGTCAACTTCCCCCTCGTGTAGAACAGATTGAGTGTTGACATTTCCCCCTCCCTCACCCGGCACCGCTGCTGTTTGGACTGTGAATCACATCCTGTTATTCATAATTAATGAGAAAATGAAGTTTTCTATTTTCAAACCAGTAAACACTCAAAAAAAACTCATTCCTGCTCACACAGAATTTCCCTGAAAACGTTAACTGCAGAAATACTCATTGTTCACATCTGAGGCTAACGACTTTGTGAAGCATTGTGCATGAGACACACCATCGGGCTTCGAGAGGCTGCATATTCTTCTGCAGGGCGCCTGATGCATTCTAACGAGGGAGCAACGTGAGTTCAGAGTCGGCAGCGAAAGTAACTATTTGTTAGATTCTTGTGCAGCAATTTGTTTTGGCTGGGTAAGTGCTCGGGGATAACAGTACTCACAGTAGCCTCCACACAGGGAGGAGTGCTGTATGGATTTTTAATGGCGGGGCGCGGTGTAACCTTGATGCTCATCAGCCACATAAATTAGATGTGTTGCGGGAGGCAAACAAACTCCCAGTCCGACCCAGCTGATACCAGTCAGCCCAATGCCGCTGCCATTTGTCTGTGTCCACGGCCAGTTCCCGTGCACACACCCACCCGAACCAGCAGCTTGAAATGAGATGCAGTCAAGTGCATAATCCCTCAGTTCAGTTTAGAGGTGATTAATTGGCCAAATGTCTCTTATATACGGAGGGTCCATAGAACCAGTTGGCGCCGTTTGAAAACATAAAAAGGGGGAAACACCCACACTGGATACGTGGTTCACCACAACCACCTCCTCCCTGTTGTTAAATCGCTTTCAGCCTCGTCCACAGAACACATTGTAATCTCAGCGTATCGTTAAAGGCTCTTCAGCAATTAGCCCCCCCCGGGCAAAATGATTTACTGACCTGTCATTAAAAACCCGTCAAGGAAACGGACATCATGCAGAGAAATGACCCGGTGGATCGATACCGGAGGAACCCTTGGAGCCCTGTGCAGCTTGTTGTTGGGGAGAAGCATTTGTGTTAACAGAGCTTCACACTGGAACATGCGAGGGAGTTCTCCAGGCCCGTCTCTAATAAGCCATCAGTGGGATCCGTGCATTTCTCACCATCCTGTTTACGACTAGTTTACATTTTCCCAAATCATTGTGAACTTAATTGTGTGTTTTTACTTTGTGTCTTTGTGTGATTGGTGCAGTAGTTCATCCCTCTGCAGTAAATAGGATGTTTCCACTGTGACACACGCGCTGGCTTCAGGAAATTGGATAGCTCTGTTCTGAATATAGACAAACAGCCTGTGAATCACCTAAGTGCTGCTAACCACAGGAAAGAAATGACATTTGCACAGTGGCATAGAGAACAGTGCACAGTGAACGGTAACGGTGGAACCAGCAGGAGCAACACACGCTGGGAATACTGGTTCATTCCAGCCACCATTGTTCAAATTGTCCGATCTCTAATTTTAGAGACTAAATGCTTGTGAATGTGTCAAGTAGCAAACTACTGTAGTTTCAGGGCCACTGTGGGCATCTGATGGGGTGGCACGGTGGAAAAGAGGTTCCCTGGTTTGAACCCCAGCTCGCCTGAGGCCCAGGATGTTCTGTGGTTGCGTGGGTTTTCGTCCCGGTTGCTCTGGCTCCCCTGTGCAGTCCAGACAGATTGGGGTTCGGTTCATTGGAGACTTTGAATTTTCTCTGCGTGTCTCAGACCCAAAATAAGATAGGGACCTGTCCATGATGCTGCCTCTCGACCTGTGTCAGCTGGGATTGCCGCCCCCCCCCCCCCCGTGATGTGATGATATTAGAGGATAATAGATAGTGTTTACTATCTCTCTCTCTCTCTGTCTCTCTCTCTCTAGGTCTAGCAGTAGTGGCGCTGCAGCATCAACACCGTGGACACTCACATGATCATGAGGCCACAGCCGCTCGGTGAGGTGCACGTCCAACACAGGTGAGGTAGGAGCTTTATCAATTTATTCCTGCTCCCATCATCGCTGGTGGAGTTTGCTGTTGACTTCAGGCCAGAGGGGAAATGCCCCGGTGCTCCCGGCGGGCAGCTTGCCACCAGACACACCGAGGTTCATCCGTCAGCATTTGCCACAACAATCAGCCCAACCTGGCTCAGCCAAGGCTAACGCTGTTAATCCGTATTTAACGATGCTTTCCAAGGCGCTGGGGACAAACAGGAGAGCAGACAGTGGTAGGAAAACTCGTTTTAGACAGAGGAGACTATTTCAAATGAAATCTGAACCTCAGACACTGTTCTAATCTACACCAAAACATTGAATTAGAAGATTTTGCAAAACTGATAATGTTGTAAAGTATTTGCACATGATACCTGTGGTAATTGGCTAAGGTATGTTTACCATTGGTATGAATATCATCATATGGTGATGGTTTGAAAAAGGCAGCATTATAAAACCAGCCACTAGTTGACCCTTATTATTTAGCAACACGCTAAACCCACATTGTACATGGAAGTGGATTGGTTCCTTTGATTGGTGAAAACAACAAAATCCGGTTGTTCACCTGTAGCTTATTTCTGAGAAGGAATAAAAACCAGCATTAACTTCTGGCATGGATTCTATAAAATGTGAATCTCAGGGAGTGTTCTATTGTTTTGGTTTTGCGTCGTTACTTTTTGTCTTTAACAAACTGAGCACATCCGCTTGGAGGTGTTTTTGAAGCCGCGTCCCGACTCTGCATGGCAGCAGGAAGCCGACCTGGATGATGCATGAAGCTGGAGGCAGTGTGCTGAGGAGCCCCTGACGTCTTTTAGACCACTGCCTCTTCACACCCCCCCCCCCCCCCCCCCAACTCTCATCTTGTTGCTCACCTCCGATGCCTAATCTGTCTCCTTAGCAGGCACACTTTAGTTTATAAACCTCCGACTCCCTCTCCTCCTCCCCTCGTCTATGACGCATCACCCTGGTTTCTCTTCATGTCTCCTCTGCGGCCTAATTGATGGGTGAACACTAACAACTTGCCCTCCCTCCATCTCTCCATCGTGTCCCGGTCCTGAAGGGCCTCTCTCCCTCACTCCCACGCTGCCCAGCGCTCCATCCTCCACCCCCACCAGCCCCTTTCACTGCTCTGTTCATTATTCATCAAGTTCCCCCTTTGGATCCAGGGAGCGCAAAAGCATGGCTGAATAGGCAGACTCAACAGCTGGCCCCAGGGTACCTGAGCAATGGGAGTGTGTGTGTGTGTTGAGGGGGAAGAGAAGAAGAGGTGGAGAGAGAGTGACTGACTGACTGACTGACTAATTGATTGACAGAAACAAAAAGGGGGTGAAAAGGGAAAGAGTGAAAGTCAAGATATTAGAGCGACCTGCTGAAGACGGGTTTCAAAACAACGCAACCGGGCTCAGACGCCAGGAAACAGAGAGCAGCCGATCAGAGAGGCGCCGGCTGCAGAAGGTGACTGTTCTGAAACCAAGAAAATAAAATGTCAGACTATATGTCCAATAAAACACAACTACGATATAATATTTTGTGAATCAGGACACATTCAGCGTGAATGTTTGTTTGAAATAATATGTGTGGTAGGAAAACCTGCAGTTTAACATCTGATTCAAGATAACTGGTACTTTTCTAATCACAATTATGTCTCAGCACAGTTATTGGCTAATCAGAAACAAGTGTTTCCCTGGTCATGGTCCTTCCATCCTTTGTAGATCATCTTATCCATTACACTACATGTCATTTGGCTGACGCTTTTGTAAAAAGCGACTTACAATTAGTACACTAAACATTTATTAGGGGGCCATTTAAGGGGAATCAGTATCATGCCAAGGACACTATGGCATGCAGATGGGGAAGTGTGGGGTTTTAACCGGCAACCTTCTTGATGGGGAACGACCACTCTACCCCCTAGGCCACACCGCCCCGTCATCCCTGTATCCATCAGCAGTTGAGAGAAGTTGAGCGGGCTGGAACTTCACTGAAGCCACACAGTCCAAAATGAAAGCTTAACATTTAAATGAAATATATTTGGACCTAAAAACTCTCTCAGAAGTAGTGGCACCAGAAACTTTTGCACAAATTTCAAACTTGCTTTTTCCAATTATCGATCCGGTCATAACAAACCTCTGCTCTGTAGAGAAGAGGTTTCTCATCAGTTGGACTCATATTGAACTGTAGCAGCTGGAATGGGCTGATGCAACATCTGTCTGCTGAAATATGTTTATCCACTCAAATCGAACAGTAATCAGGGTAATGTTTTGGAGATAATATTGAGAGTTTCACTACTAGATGCTGTGGCAGAAAGCAGTCTGATGTAGTCAAATCATAGACTGTATATAAATATGAAAGATATGATGTCGACTGCAGCACAGGTCGTAAAACTCAACTCCTCCGTGTTAGCAGAGGGGACATGAATAAAACTAAAAAGTCGAAATACATGTCAGACATATTTTACATGGTTATGGTTTCTTGTCCTTTTCTGATATGTTTGGTTATAATTAGTTATTTAAGGCAATAAAAACAGGGTGGAGTGTCATGATTGACAGGTCAGACTGGCTCATGATTGGTCGCGCGCATGTAACGGGACCTTGAACCTATTCTCGAGCCAAGATGGCAGCAAATGTGTCTGATAGATGTTTGGCTTCATTTTGTTTATAATTATTGCATATTTCATTACATAGCTTTTTCCTCCTCATTCAGTCTGGTGTCACTAAATCACTTTGCTGTGGCTCATGTCGACTCTCCTCTGTTGTTGTGGCATGAAGGTGAACGCGGAGCTGTTAAAATAAGGTTTCACACACACACTGTGATATTGCTCGTCCTCGCCACAGTGTGATTGTGAGTCTGTGCTTTGGGTCCCCGGTCAGATTATGACCAGACAGTGCAAATCATTGAAAGGCCCCGGGGGAACCGACCCGGTGACAGGCTGTCACTGACACCAGATGTGTCGACACTCGGGGAAGGAAAGTGTTTTTATAGATGCACACATGGCTGCAGATACAGTCTGGAATTCCAGTGGCCATTGACAAAACAGTTATGAAACAAACGCTTCGGTGCATCACTTACACACCTCGACCGCTGACTCACCTTTATTTAAACTTAATATAGAAAAGGAAAAAAAAGCTTTCAATTACAATTACCATATTGTAGTTTGTGCCCCTGTGTCCTCTGTCTTTAGAAATGTAAATCTGAGTGTTAGGTCCTCATGTACAAATCTCCCATAAAGCTCAAACTACTTTTCAGAAATGATCTTCTGAGCTTTTACTCGCGCAGTGAAGGGCCAGACGAGTAAATTAAACTTCGGGAATCTCCATATTATTTTTCCCTGAATCCAGCTGCTCAGATGTTGACCTCCCTCCTCTACCTCCTCTTAACGCAGCGGAGTAATTGGTAGCCACACTTTGCTGATGGCACTGTTAAGATTGTGGAGGATGAAAGTAACGCTCAACTCTTCCTGACTCTCGACCAGAGAGATACCTCGTATTTAAAAACACGAAAAAAAGATTTGTCTGGAACACTCTGACTCTAAATCTTTAAAAATGGATTTGGAAACCAGATTTTTTGAGGGGAAAATAAATAACTGATGTTTCCTCCAGACATGTGAACCACCTTAAATTATTTTTGTTCCTCAAACACTTATTTATTTTCTAAATCAAATAGCTGAGGCTCAAACTTGCTACTAGGTTTAGTTCCCTGCATGTTATTAATGGTTTTAAATTCAATATTTATATCCTTATTCTTGACCCACATGAGGTCACAATTAAAAAGTCTGGATTATCTGCAGTTGATTGACTTAATTTCAAGAGAATATCCGAAGTTCAGTGCATATTTGAAAACCGCGATATCTAGAAATCACTATTCATATCCATTCTTGTGTTTGTAAAACAAAATTTTTATGAATATTCCCATATTTGACACTAAACTTAGTTTAACGCTCGAGGCTGAAAAAGTTTAACACATTTATTTCCAAAGTTCGTTTTTGAAATGAGAAACAGAACAAAATTAGTGCAACATTTAGAGCAGTTTTTAGTCCCGACAGGCTTTCATGCTTGGATGAGTCGAACTTTTATGGCTAATTAAAGTTACATTTCTCTTGTTTTGAAGCCCATTTTCTCTCCCTCCTGCAGAACAACTCTCTGCACAGTCACCGGTGCTGTGAATCCTACTGGGAGAGTCAGGGAAGGGGTTTGTCTCTGAGAGAAAATGAGATGGGGATAACATATCGCTCCCTGATCCCTATCTTCTATAATCACGTGTTAACAGAGAAAGGCAGGAGCAGAGGAGGAGAGGGAGATAATGGAGAGAAGGAGGTGGAGGTGGAGGGGAGGCACAGGGAGGCCGGTCTGGGCCGGGGAGTGATGTGGGAACCGACCAATCCGCTGCATGCCTCGGCCTGAGCCGCCGCAGTAGCCGGGCAGGATTGGAGGATGCTTCGGCAGGGAGAGATCCGCGCACACGCACTGCATGGGCTCGGCTCGTCTTGCCTGCCGCGCACACACAAGCATACACACGCACAGGGGAGAGGAAGGGGTGAGTATCAGCTTCTCGGCGAGCAGCGCAGTCCAGCTCTGCCCCGGAGAGGATGACAGTGGCGGGAGGAGAGCAGTGAAACAGGGACGATGGACCAGGCGCAAAAAGACGAGAGAATGAGGAACAAACTCAAACACGCGCACGCTTTTCGCCGTTGAATCTGCTGGCGCGTGAGGGTAGTGCGCGAGGACAGGTAAGACGGATGAGTAAGTTTGTTAAATGCATCATCCTGCAAGTTTTTTCATTTTGTCATTTTGCGCCCGTGCGTAAGGATGGTCCGTGGCGCGCGCGTGTGCCACAGCCTTTTTGATTTACTTCTGTTTGATGCAACTGGAAAATAAATAGGGGGTCTCGTGGAAATTTGGCACCGGGCAGGCGAGGTGGAAGTGCGCGCACTTTCTCTCGGTCATGTCTTTGGCTGCAAGGAGCGCGTATTTGTTTTATTTGGGCTCCGGCGCGCCTCGCTCTCGTCCCCCGGGCGGTGTTGGTGCCCACGGCGGCTCGGTGGAGTTGTGCACGACATGAACGGGGCTGCTGGAGCAGGAGTGGGAGTTGGAGATTCTCCGATTCCTGCGCTGCGTGTTGCCGCACCAGTGTAGCCAGACTGAAATTTACGCGCACTGCAGGAAACAGGAGTCCACTCATTGACTGCAGCCAGGCTTTCTATCGCTGCACCAAAACGCACACACGCGTTTTGAGTGAATGCCTCAGTGTTTGCATTCTGTGAAAGGCTTTGACAGTTGTGTGTCTGTGTATGTGTTTGTGTGTTTGTGCCAAGATGCGTGAGCCAAGTGCCAGATGCTCAGCTGTCCCTGTTAATGTTGCTTTGATTGGCTTCTGGTGAGCACAGGGAGAGGGGGGGGGGGGGGGGGGGGGGTGGCTGCCAGTCTTGAGCGTTGCGTTTGTTCTTTTGCAAGGTGCCCACCTTCTCCGATGTGTTTGCAAAATGTTTAGGAGGAAGATGTCAAGTGTCATGTGACTCAGCGGCGTGGGGAAGAACAAACTGTGAAGGTTCCACAGAGAAGCTCCACCACCAGCAGCCTGCTGCTGCTGCTGCTGCTCGGGGCTGTGGCAGCGATGCAGTAAACGTTATTTACACGTATGATGGGAGAATCTGTGCTGAGGGAGAAGTTCGGATGTTTTCTGTTTCCTTTAATTGGGGCCTGGGGAAGATATTCGTTATATATTCCTTTTGGTTTTAGAGATGAGTCTGTGCCGTGGAAAGCAAGAGGCGACTATCAGTTATTCTCATGTCCAGATGCCCATTTTTGATATTTTCACTTGATTTATTACCTTGAATGATTCATCCACTGTTCTTATGAGATTCATTTTCTTTCCTTTATATCTTTTAGTAGTTTTTATAAAAGATGACAAGTTAGCAAAGCTGAAATAGGCCTTGCAATGTGCTTAGTGAGGTAAATGGCTTAAATGTGAAGTGGTGATAGATTTTTTGTCTCCTCCACTGGTCAGATAGTCTAATTCCAACTTAATTAAAAGGCTGAATCATTTAACCTACTGGATGATTTTATCTGGTTCCTCTTGCAGCCCCCGACTTGCAGGCTTCCCTCGGAGTTACCCATCTATCCTCACAGGGTCAGCAGATGCTCGGCAGTCAACCGAAGTGAACTGCAGATGGTCTGAAAGGAGAAAAATGCTCCTTGATAAGACAACATGTGTGTTTGCAGCCCTGTGGATGTTTTCCCCGTTTGAAAAGAGCACGGAGCTAATTACATTATGAATCTCTGTAAACACAGATATGGTCTATTTCACTTCCAGACTGCGGTGGTTTAATATCCCTGCATGATGCCGACACACCACTATGTGCGCAAAGGCCAAACTGTACATGTTGATCACTGGATTCACTGATTTGACACCAGTTGGATGGACTCTACCCTGAAGTGTTGTGTCAACTCAACTGTGAGAGACTTAGCAATTATCAGTGAGTCGTGACAGCGTGTCTGCAGCTGAGAAAAGAGTCTTACACGCTGCATAATGCCGAGCATCATTAGTCGAGCCGGGCTTAGTTCTAGACCTCACATCGTGGCTGTTTGGATTCTGAAAAGCCAAATTCAGATTTTCCTTTTGAACAGGCTGGCCCATCAAGGCTGAAAATGGATATCTATGATTGGGATTAATTATCAGGGGCGTCTCTGTCAACCCCCCCCCCCCCCCCCCCCCCCCAGCTGGAGCTCCACATATCAACATCACACAGCGATTCTTTCTCCAGATCTCGAAATCACAAGACATCATGGTCCCAGGCAGGAAAGGGCTGACTGCAGGTGGCATCATGGGATGGTGGCCTAACTGTTTTTTAAACGTATCACTAGAAGTCTAGAAAGGAACAAAAAGAACAGTGGCTCATTGTCCCAGCGGCTCAGTCAAAGGGCCATTCAACAGATAAATCAAGCTTTCATCCAAACATCAACAGTCTCTTCACAGACCGCAAACTGAAAACTGGTCATTCACTGGACGCCTCTGCCGAGAGAGAGAGAGACGGACAATTTGGGGCTTTTTTCAGCGAGTAGCTTTGAAAAAGGCGACTGGTGATGATCGGTCTCATCAGAGAAGTCATCTTCTTCCAAATCCAGGAATGAGACAAGGTGAAATAATCCCCTGCTTCTAATGCAGCACTGCGATGGGATTCGGTGGCGTTTAGAGATACATGATGGCTGGAATTTTTTTATCATAAGATTTCTTATCAGACATGCTTCTCTGGAGGGAGCATTAATGAGCACACACACACACACACACAGACACACACACACACACACACACACACACACACACACACACACACACACACACACACACACACACACACACACACACACACTGACACGGACAATGCATGTCTCAGATTGGGGATAAACATTCATTGAATTCTGTATTGTAAATAAAAGATTAGTGAGCATGAGCAGTAGTGATTGGGTGGAGGATGAATGGCTCCAGCTTTAACTATCAATTAAAAATAACTTCAAGGATCAACCTTCATGTTTTGACCTAATTATTTTCTTCATATTATTGATTGGGAACAAAAATAAACCTTGAAGGAAATCTCTCTTTAACCTAATTGTATTTCTGCTTCATCACTGCTCCTCCAACCTGCAGTGAATCAGCCGCAATCGAAACTTACAGCTGCTCAGAGTTATTCGCATAATGGATCTTGAAATAAATGTATTGTCTCTGCAGCCTTTCAGAGGGAGTCGTAGAAATGGAGAACTTCTGTGTCTAGGACTCAAATATTCAATGTTTAGAAATTATCAAGTTGGTTTGATATTTCCCTCTATCCCTCATAGTTAAAATGATGCTGATAACAATTAGTATTATTGTTTAAAGTGAGATTTCAGTGGGGATATGTTTTAGACTGTTATCGTCAATCATGAATGCAGTTTATCTGTCACCATCAGGTACATTCTCTCTTGACTTTCATATTTCATCTAAATATCAATACTCAGCATTTTTCCCATTATATATCCTTCTTGAGAATCTAACATTGACGCAATCTAAACACATTCCAACAAACCAATAGAAAAACCTGTGAAACCAACAAACTAGACATATTTCTTGGTGATCTTGAGTTGTGACTGACTCAGGAGACGATTTGAAATCTGATTCGAGTCTAGAGACTAATTGGAAATGCAGTTCAAACTGTCCTCGGATCTGATTTTCAAGTATCTCATTTTTTGCAGCAGTTCAGTTTGTCTCAAATCAATCTGGAGACGATCTGGACATGCGCACACGCTGAAGACAGATTTGAGCTGGCAGTCTGAGCAAGGCCTTTCACAGACCATATGGCTCCATGGACTTAAATAGGCTGCCAGACGAACGGTAACGGCCAATCAGGAGTCACGTGGTCCGAGCCAGAGGGTGTTTTCCATGAACTCATCCGCCGGGGAGGTGCCGTGGAGGCACGTGGTGATCCACCTGAACAGGATAACACCTTCAGAGGCATTTCTCTTATAGGAGGAGGAAAAACGATAATCAGCAAAACCTCTTCCTGATTTAATCCACACGTACCGAACATATTAATACACAGAGGAGAATAAAGTCCTCTCTGGCCTGTTATCATCTCCATTCTTTTTTCTTTTGACTTTCATTGCTTACAGTGCGGCACAGAGCGCTCGGTGGCATTATTGCACTGTGGGTTTCTTCAGTGAGAGCAACATTAGAATGATTCATCTCCTGCCCTCACTGGCAGTGACGAATGGGCGGCAAAGAATTCCTTTAAAAAAAAAACAACCCCAGCATTATAAAAAGGAAGTTTGATCATGGCGGAGCATTTTTATGAGACTGCAGCATTTTGACCTCAGCAGAACACAATAAATGAAGAAGTCGGCCGCGTTAAAACCCAGAAAATATCATAATTCCTCATGAATCATAAATATCCAGTTTGTGATGGATTCATTCATGATATACACGATGATGTTTATCTAAGATGTGATGCCTGACTTCAATATACGTGTCATTTATGATAAGTAGATGAACGTGTCCTACATTTGAACAACACGTCCCCATCCATCGAGACATGGCCCCGCTCTGCTTGAGATGAGTCTGATTTAACACAAAAATTTAAAATAAAGAACAGGCTTACTTTAAATGAGTTTGAAGGAATGCTTGATGTAAATGCAGACAGGAAAAAAACATGCAGTTGCTTTAAAGTTTGATGTAGCAGAAAAATGTGTTAAGTGAAAAAAGAAAGGAATGAAATTGCTGCTGCAGTTGGACGCAGATAAGAATATTCCCTATCTGCATATTTGTCCAGCGTTTTATGGAAAGAGGTTCTCTGCAAGCCCGTGAAGACAAAGCTGTTTGATTGCCAATATGCTGCTTGAATAGTTAATGTCCTATTATGGCAGGGGGGGGGGGCGGGTTTCCATGTCACGTTTGTGAGTGTTTGCTCAGAGACTTGTCCTTGTTTTAAATAGCTCTTAAGGACGAAGCATCATTATGTAATCGCTGAGCGTGTGTCTGCCTGGGATCCTGCAGGCGGCCTCTGAGTATTTGTTTTGTTCTCTGCTTAAAAGCGTCAGGGTGTTGGATTTGCCTCTTGGTCACATCCGGGAGGTTTTCAGCTTCTTCAAGGAGGCGCCTGTGTTTTGATTCACCTGGGCACATCCTTCATCACCCTCATCCCCCTCTAGATTTACATTCTGAGCTTTAGGCGTTTCACTAACACGTTCATACCCGGCGATGTACGCAGAATAAATAGACGTGTTGAGCAGAACATGTTGATCCAAAACTCGGATTAAAATTGTTTTCAGGAGTTATATTCCAAAAAGTTTCAGAAGAAATCTGATAACAAATACTTTCACTCAATATCTCTTCATAAAATATATCGCCTGATTCCTCTTTGTGTCAGAAACGGCTGGTTTTCATGAGCAGCGGTTCAAGATAAACCTCACATGAATTATTTATGATATTACACAACTGCTGTGCTACATTAACTACCTTTTTAGATATTGCTCTCCATGGACTCTTAATACAAAAGCCTCAGAGTGTGCTGTCATGTCAGTGGCGTCGGCGTCCCGGTGCAAAGGAGAAACCCCCGATGTGTCTCACTGATAAAACATTAGTGTGCTGTGCGCCTGTCAGAGCTGCTCAGCCTTCACGTGCATCTCCGGGATCTGGAAATGTGAGATAGATGTTAATTGGACCATGTCAAAGATTTATGAGTGGGATGGGGGGTGGGGGGGGGGGAGCTGGACAGGGCGTCCCTACTGATCACAGATCTGAGGTGGATAAGAGGCGAGCCCGTAGGGGATGTGGGGGGGTTGCATGGACGACAGCTGGAATTTTAATAACACCTCTTAAAAAATGTCTGTAAAAGCTTTGGGGTCAATAATGAATTTGATTAAATAAACACAGCAGCAGTTGACCTAAATGTGGTTCAATTCTTTCAGAGGACGTGTAGTGCAGGAGTGAGGATAGTGCCAACACGCATCTTTTCAATTTGCACATTTACTACATTTCACAATCGCTGTTTAATTCATGCAGTTGCTGTGAGGGTTCCAGCTGGGTCGAGTCGTGTCGTGTGTGTGTGAGTAGATTTTCTTAGAACCGTCTCCAGAACTGTGATTGAACCATTCACTTTGTAACAACATCTGGCCGCTTCCCTGTCCCGAGTAGTCTGCTGGTGAGGCCGTGCACTGCTGCCAAACCATCAACTCCTGAGCCAAAGTGTCAAGCAGCTCTGTGTGTGAGCGGGAAATGAATCTAAACAGAGTCAGAAAACCTGGGTCAGGAGCCATCATTTTTAATCTAGACAAGCAGTCGGCACTAACACCAGTGTTTATTTATGTTTATGGTGATGAAGCCTCTTGTTTGAATGACATTGATAGTGTGCCTGTGGATGTGGTTGGAGATCTATCGCTCATCATTTCCATAAAGAGCAATTGAATCCTGTTCTAGCTGGTTTGTAAACACAACTACAAACTCTCCACACCATCAAGAATCCATTTTCACTGGATATGATTTCCCTCCGATTGCCAGGTCGTACACTTCTAGGACATGAACAACATGCAACATCATATGTTTTCACACATTTGATTATTCAAAAAGTCAATTGATTCATGAGTTAACTGATGGTTACAATCTTTAGTTGTGTTAGTACATACTAAGGCAATTATTCAAAATATTCACACTTGTCAGATGATGTTTTCTTAGTCTTTGATGCCATCAAATTGAATCTATTTTGGATTTATGGCTTATCAAAGGCAACGTGAGCTTGTGATGCTTGAGTTGAATCCAATTCAGGACAGTTCATTTGTCCATATAAGGCGTTGAGTCCACAAACAAAGCACACAAACAGACAGACAGTAGACAACACACCTACACACATCAACAATCCAAAAATACCAACATTCCAAAGAGTTACAATACTCAGGAGTGTGAAGATACACGAGGATCTGCCAGAGTGAGTCAGCCGGTCCACCGCCGGCAGACGAGTCCAACACCACACAGGCACAGGCAGTGAAGTCAAATTCACAAATGCAGTTATAAAGTTCATGAAGAAGTCAGACTGACCATTTCTACTATTATGGCTGCTCCACAATTATTATGGCTCCTGCAATTCAACCAAACACAGTTTGTTTTGATTAATCATCAACTGAAAGTCACGTTTGAATTCACTTGATCCTGATTTTCATTCAGAATTTCTTATTTTTCCTGGATCTGCCTCCTGATCCGTATCAGCACCAAAATGTACTGTGACCAATATCACATCTTCATACCAAGTTCTGTCGTCATTTGTCTCTTAGTTTTTGTGTAATCCTGCTGACAAACAAACAAATTCAAATTAAAACACAAACTCCTGGTCAGAGATGATCAAAAGATTAATGAATTTGATTTGTTTTAATTTCACTGCACTTATTCAGAGAACCCAGTACTGAAATCTCTCTTCAAAACAATCTGTTAAAGTACGACAGTGAAAGAAGGAACCAGAAGAAGGACGGGTGATTTAGAGAAACAGAAATCAAAGTGTGAGAGAATCTCAATCTGAGTCTGAAGTGAGAAAGTCGTGATTCTCACTTGGACCAGAAACCGGTTTCTGTAAATAGCTGAGTGTGTTTGTTTCCCTCACGATGCTGCAGCAGGTTTTTTTACATTTTGACAGCGTTGGTAAAAATGCATCGAGAGAAAAGAAAAACAGTGTGAGTGTGAATGCACGACTCCGCCCCCCCCCCCCCCCCCCTCCGCCCCCCCCCCCCGGCCCACACAACATACTGTGTTTTCTCCTAACTCTTCCCCCGCGACTATTCATCCTTCCCCTTCTTCTCTTGCTGTCGTCGGCATCACCAGCTTTTTCTTTATTTGGACAATGAGGTGGCATATCCCCCCCCCCCACACACACACACACCCCACACACGCACACACACACTCTCTCTCCCACGAGCCTCTGTTGGCACCTGAAGAGCAGCGTGGTGAGCATCTGCGAAGCCCCTAAAATCTCCTGCACTTCAACCTCTCATGAGGGAATCTACCTGGCAGCGGGGAAGCAAGCCTATCTGTGTATGAAATGCTAATGTGAATAGCCTCAGCCCTACTTTGTGGATGAGAGCACAGGGGCTCTCTCCTTGTTGTAAAGCCCACCTGCTCTGCGTGTGTTTCAGCATGTGTGAAAAGTGTGAAGCCTGCCAAACTGCCTCGGCCCCGAATTTAGACTTCGCAGACATGAAGAGAACCAAGTGCTGCGGGGGGGACATGAATACATTTTCATTCTCAATCCACCTGGTGGCCTCTTTCCTCTTTCCTCTTGTTCCCGCTCGGGGCCGGGCGACCTCAATCCCCAAAGCACGAGAGGCTCGCCCAAGTGGAGCGGAAAGGATTAGTCACTTCATTGGTTTGTGGAAATTTATCAACAGTTGCTACATGAATCACTCAAGTCATTTATGAAGCTTATTTAATTAGAGGATTTCGTGATTTTATTGTTTTGGACGACTGCAAAATGATTTTACATCTTCATGGGTAACCTTTTGTAAACAAGTTGCCCAACCTGAGTCCTCATATATATATATAAATGCCCCGATTTATACTGTCATCAGCACTGAAATGAGAGGAAACAACACTTATAGGCTGTTTTGTACATGTCTCCATTTACTATCCAAAAGTGAAGCCATTCTGGAACAAGGACAAGATGGTGAATAGGATTGAGAGTCTTCTGCAGTAGCTGGATGTGAGGTTGACAACCATGTTTACCTTTGCGTCATCAGGTGATTCAGCCTTTTAATCACCTTAGATTTAGACCCCCTCTGCTAAGGCTGCTCCGACTTGTGTGTGTCCTTAAACACTTGGAGCCCATTGGGGTCGTTCCTCCTGATCCAGAGCCGTTGACTGCAGCGCTCTGCTCGGCTTGTCTGTGGATTCACAGATCTTTGAACTTTGGTACTTTTGATCAATCACCTCTTTGGTAATAAAATGTGCCAAAACATCTAAAATTGTCCAAAAAGGGTTTTTCAGGTATCGAAGGAAAATAAATTACTCTCTCAAACGTTTACATTTCAAGACATTACATTTTACAGAACAATGAATTCATTAACTCAATAAGTAAATCAAAAGATAAATGAATAAATGATGAGGAAGCTCGAGTTGGTGCGCTGCGTTCTAGCGTTGGCCGTTGGTCTCGTGCACATCACTCTGATGGACCCGTGTCTGGATGTTGTGGGGCAGCGTTGCGGTCGGATCGTAGAGATGATGGTGAGGATGATGATGAGGATGATGCGAGTTGAAAAAGCGCGTCTCCTCTCTCTCTGCAGTGGCCGGCAGATGGGTGCTGTCTGCTCCATCCTGCCTGATGAGAGCTCAAGAATTCAGCCATTAAACACACAACAGATGGGACAGTTTCCTTCTCCCGCCCAGCTCTCATTAAGCAGCCAAACAACATATAGCGGGATGTGGAGCACAGGGGTGTTTCTCTAATTTGGAGAACAAAAAAAAATTGAGGATGAACTCCTCCCTGACAAAAATAATTAAGGTTGTTTGACTTGGCTTGTAAACACGAGGAGATGAACCCATCGGAGGCTCTTGTCTTGGAAACCTTTGGCTCGGCAAGCTGTGTGAGGTGGGCTGCGTTTTGGGTTTGTGGTAATCAAAGCCGAGCGTGAAGACAGATGGCGTTTGGACGGTAGCGCGCTGGAAGGACAAGTTGCTGTTGACTTTGGGAGACATGGTGGGAGGGGGTGACTGACACACCATCCTGCCCACACGACTCAGTGGGAGTCATTACTGCAATGGGCCTAATTACCTTCCGGCCTAATCTGTGTTTAAAAGCCTGCTGCTTATTTCTTTTAATTACCCACAAGTGTATTGAGAAAGACGGAAATGCAAGGTTGGAGAATCTGCCTGTTGTGTTTCAGGATTCTGTAACACAACAGGCACACAAATTGTCGTTCGGGCTGTAATTTTCATGGAGGCCTTTCACTGTCCTCATGCTCAGGAGCACGAGTGCGTTTGACAGCCTGACTTTTCCATTTTCATTTAAAATGTCACCCAGACATTTGTATTGTCTGTAGCCTTAAAGCTAAATTTATTTTCCCTTCCAAGGCGAGAAGACGGAGCCGAGTCCCAGCTCCTCAGATGTCTGTTTGACAAGAAGACAAGTCGAGGGGAGTGGGGTCGTGATTATTAGACGATCTCAAAGTTGTTCATCTGTCGAACGTTCTGGGTTATGTAACGTGATGAAACTCATATTTTTGCAGGTGTTGGAAAACAGAGCTCAAGTTAACTCGGAGTGAGAGAGACAAAATATCCATCATTTGCTGCTGGGAAGGTGCTTAAATGGAGGTTTAATGTGTTTTTCGTTAAATGGAGTGGAGTTGTAGTGTAGAGCCGGAGCAGGTAGGAAATGAGATTGATGCCATTAGTTTTGGGTGGTGGTGGTGGTGGTGGTGGTGGTTGGGGGGGGGGGGCTTGAAGGTGAAGCGAACGTGTGACGAGTTGCTGGTTCATATTTCAGACGAGCAGCTGCAGCACACCGCAGATCGGCTCCCCTCACTTTTCCAGAGAAGGTCATTAATATTTTCCTCATTAGTGATTTATCAGGTGAGCAGGAATCCACTGTTAATCACAGTGTTCATTTTAATGTCCCGCCCGGCCCGATCCGGGGATATAACCATCCAGTGTGTCCATGTAGCAGTTATATTTACCAAGAACTTAGAAACCTCCGACTGAGGGAATAGATGAACGGCCGTAACGCCGGGGTTTCGAACCTGAGACGTTTCGGATCTGATGCTGAGTGATAGTTACTATACGCAGGATGATGTGTATCCACCCCCCTGTAGATTTTTTGGATTACACAAAAGCTACTGCATGGATTACTACCAGACTAGGTGGAAAGATGAGGTGCTAATCTGGATCAGGATTAAGGAATCATTTGAGGATGAACTGTAAAACTATTTGCATGTTTAGGGTACTTACTTCTATAAGTATGCACAATTTGATGTAGCTGTTGTGACGTATAACAGATATATTTCCATCCTTTCCCGGGATGATCTCTGCTCATCCCAAACCCATTTTCTGTTTTTTCCCGGGAGGCAGTGTGTTTCCGGTCCAACAATATTCCCAAGGTGAAACAAAGGGTTTTAACACCAGCTGAAAAAGTGTGATCCTGACAGACAGCTTCCATCAGTGAAAGCTATTTTAATGTGGCTGTGTGGACAAAACCCTCATCACACCATCTGTGGGGGGATATGAACCTGACGAGATCAGAATCATATGATCAACAAGGGGTGATCATATCCTACTGTGTATCTCACAGACCTCACACAGAGATGACAGCTGAAAAAAGGACAGTATTTGTGGAACCACTTAAAACCGTGCAGTCCATCAGTCGGGATTCACTGTGCGTTTCCTCCTAAGACGGGAAGTGCCACATTCTGCCGTGCTAAAGCCCCTGAATCGCTGGCACGGCTCTGCAACCTGTTTGTCTGCTCCAGTTTCACGGGAACCTCCAGGGTGTGCCACACATTCAGGGGATTGTCTGGCTCGAGGAGCTGATCAGACTAATCTGCTTCCTTTCACAAACAATGAGTCGGGTCAGATCTCCCACGAAAGACTCCGGGCGAGAGGAGCTCAATACAGAACGGGAACAGATCAGTCACAGCTCTGACAAACTGATGTGACTGTCAGTGAATCAGGGAAAGAATGCATGAGGCATTTTCATTCTGTTACTATCAACGTACTAGAAATCAAAAATAAACCAGGAATAATGATCAAGACCAACCAAATGATGGTTCTCTGTGCAAATATGACTGATTCAGACTGATAATGAAAACTAACTCTGTAGGTTTATGACGATATTCACCAGAACAACTTCTTATGCAGAGCTGAAATTGCTCTGCACTGAAAGTGAGCAAGTGATTCAGAATAAAATCCTCTTCTGTGATATGTGTGATATTTTTACAGCAGTTTGTCCGTCTACCAATCCAAGAAATCTCCGTCTGTATGTGGCTCGCATCTCAAAAACCAAAAGGTGGAATTTGGTGAATTTGGACGGATGGGATGAATTCAATATTAATAAACTTTGAGTAAAGAGAGAACAGCGTTAGTGAAATTGTCAATCACGACAACGACACGTTCACGTCAGGTGATTCAGCAGCTCCTCTGCAGCTTCAGGGTCCAGCAGCAGGTCTTTACTGGTTACGGCTCAATGGGAAACCTGCATCCAGCATCACCACAGGTCAAGGTGCATGGCAGACAGGCAGGTTTAGAAAGGGCACTGCACTAGTAATCTGTTTGTAGCTAATCCTGCAAATTAAACACCAGGGTTGGTCACAGCCGAAAGCATATACAACTATAGTTGATTTACTTTGTTTAATCATATTGGACAAAATCGTGTTTTCCCCGTTGCAGTCTGTGAACTCTAAAATGTGTAAAACCATCTCCCCTACAATAAGAAATGCATTTCCTCATGGTTGTAGAGAAGAGAGCAGAACATGCAGGATTTGTGTTGAATCCTTGTAGCTGCACGCAGAGCTCCGTCTGATTCAGCAGGAAACACACATCCGTGCTCAGGCCTCAGGAACGTTTCACCGAGCGGCTGCAGACAAACACGGCGCATTTTGCCGTGTCACTAATTTTCTCCTCTACTGTTTGTATTTTCCTGTATTTACTTTAATCCTCTTGTTTACTCAGCGTTGCTCGGCGAAACATTACCCGAGACTACAGGCAGCACCCCCCCCCCCCCCCCCCCCCCCGCGCCCTGTGAACGGGTGGAGAGATATTTGTATTTGTTCTTTTCGGACGAGGTGCACAGTCAACAGAGTCTCTGTGCCGTGGTTGTCTCTCCTCCTGGCTGCTCCTCCTTGTGCCTGAAGACAGACAGAGGTTCAGCGATCTGTGCTGGGACCTGCCCCCGGTCCGGTGCTATCTGGTGTTGGACATCGGCACAGAGCTGATGCTGTGAAATCGAATGCAGTGGGTGAGCGTGCAGCAGCAGGGCCATAACATGAGCTATTAGCAGCGAGTGACGGGAGCCTGTTCCAACCGGCATCTCTCCCTCTCTCGCCGACTTTCGTTTTACTTTATCTTTCTGGCTTTTTAAGTGTTTCACCTCCCGCGGTGTCATCAGTGGCTGCGGCTACGTGCGGGAACTGCTGACTATCCTACAGCTGAAGTCTTATTCCACTTGGGACTGTTTACATCACAGGGTTGATTCCCTGCAGACACAAGTATATAAAACAATGAAACACAGCAAATAGATTCTGAAATTACAGATTCTGTTTTCGTCAGCTAATCATTAATACATTTAGTAGAATCCACATTACTTATATATATATTACCAAAGCTCTTCACTCTACAAGTCGCATCAACCCATTCACATACATCCATGCAGCTCTTCTTCTCTCACACACCATCCACTCACAGCAGGCACAGTCGTCAGGGGCAGTATCTTGCTCAAGGACACTTCTTGCAGACAAGAGGAGCCAGGGATCAAACCACCCACCTTCTGGTTACTGGTAGGATTTTCTTAGTCATCCTAACTCACACAGGAGAAACTACTGTAATTGTTGGGGACATTTAGTGCTCGACTGCATATTTACTGCAGCAGAACAGTGGGAAAGATATAGCATCTCAACCGTGTCGTCCATTTATATGTTTTTATTATTTTTTTGTTGAAAATTACTACATTTCTCAGATGTATAAACAGTATATGTAAAAGCAGCATTACCCGAACCATCCGGATTGCATGTGAACGTAGCCATCTTGTGTGCATCCTGCCAACAATCCTAGTGGCTGCCGCTGTGCATAACCCATCCTGTTAAACGCTGCACATATACAAACACGCCGTGGGCAGCAGGCTGCTCAAAACAATATCATCAACATAAAAGGGGCAAATTATTTCCATTGACGGAGCCAGATGCTGTTGATTTCATGGCTCCCTCAAATGTATTTTGCTCAGAATCAGCATGATAATCAGACAATTAGGCGACTGATTGAAGAGAGCCCCAGGAGGCTAAAGTGAAACCACTGGAAAAAAAGATATTCTCCTTCTGACACACGCAGCCTGACTCACTCAGGTTCCTACGATTTTTCTCGCCAGTGCTTTGACTTTGTAGGGAAATTGGTTCCAAAGGTAGAATCAAGATTTTATTGAGTCATAAAAAAAGATTTTTGGAGAAAAGGCGTAAAAAGAACTGCACTGGCTCGTCTCTGCAGGGCATCACATCATTCCCTCAGCCACTGAGGGGTGTGGGTGGAGCTCTACCTATGCAGATGAGGATCTTTCTCCAGATTACACATGTTCAGTGTCTGCCTCAGTACTTATCCTCCGCTGCTTTAATCCAAGTGGATGTGGAACAGACTTGTGCAGCTGGAGCCAGCAGCAGGTATTGTCCATTACGACGGCTGCACTTAGTCAACAACAGATATAGTGGAGCTGGATAATTTGCATGTAGAGATATATAACACATGGGGATTAGTCAGGGGGGTTCTAAGCACATCTTAATCCATATATATGTACAAATATTTATATTCATACGAAATAAATAAAGAATCAGTGATTATCCCTCAGAGTGTGCGACAGTGGTGAGTTGCATTAGCGTCTGGTTTTAAGGTTTGGCTCTGATGTTGTCACATGCATTGTGAGCAGCAGCCTGTGAAGTCTGTCGGCTCTTATATCCTATTAAGTATCAAATAGATGTGTTTGTCCTTTGGATAATCCCCACGAAGCTGCCACTCCGCAGCACTTTGAACGGCCGACCCACTCTCCTGCTGCGAGTCACTGCTCCAGCGTGGAGTTACTTCCTCTTCTGATAATGAGTATTTAGGAAAAAGGGGGCTTTAATGTCTATTTTTTATTATTTATCCAAAACGTATGAAGCCCATTCACTGAAACAGAAGTCTCCCTCACCATAAGACTGTGTCATGATTTTACCCCTGATCCGAGTCGGCATTTAGCCAAGGAACTATCTAACCTCTTATTAGAACATGGCTGTGGCCACAGAGATCATGTGGAGATCAGGATCCAGGTCACAGGTTCCCCAGCTCATCTGGAGCAATGGGTCGCACCTGAGACCTGCATCAGCTGGTGGGAGTCAGCGAAAAGAGATTGTTGTTTACGGCACTTACTCTGTGACTCCCACTATCTTTAGGTTCTGTAGGATTTCCTTTATCCATTTCATCGAGGATCCTTCGGGTTCTGACAAAGAGATGGAGCGTGATTTCGAAAAACATGCGTTCTACATCTGTTACATGCTTCAGCAGTTTAGGGAAGGAATTAACTATTTCGATTTTGAATTGGTAAGTTTCCAAAACTAAATCCCACTTCTTGGTCAGACCAGTCAGTCGGTGTCGTGGTCATTCTGAACGACATTTTAGTACCTGTCATGTCTCTGTAGCTTTGAAGATAAATAGTCAAAATCAAATATTTGTTGCTGTTGAAAAGCTTTATGTTTTTATTAACCTCTTAACAACGGAGCGTGCTGCTGCTTCAAGCAGACAAGACAACCGGAGGCAGTGGGAAACTCTGCAGCCACTTCAGGGGACCGTGATGTCCCCAGAACCAGAGGAGTCTCGCTCCACTGAGGGGTCTGATGGTTTCATCTGTGACTTTCAGGGGGAGCCCTCGTAATAACAATGGGTAGATGTGTTTATCACACAGTCAACACGGCTGAAAGCTCTTTGAGAGGAGAATCATTTGTCACCCAGCAGGTGCAGGGCTGTTTTAAAGTGTGATCACCAGAGCCTGGTTGTGTTCCAGTATTCTGTGTTCCTTTTACCACCAATGCAATTTCCACCTGGACGTGGTCTGATGTTAAGGAAGACGTCTAATCTTCCTGCACAGCGACTTTAATGAGACTCCGAGTCGTTGTTAAATCACATTGAAAGGCGTCTCAGAGCAGTTCAAAATGATGCGATTTGCTTTCATCAGAAAAGGAAAATAAGTGAACAGCGAGCAGCGATGAGACGCCTCAGCAGCACTTAAATAACATCTAACCCTCCAGAATGCCTCAGTGGAGTTGCAGGGCTGCAATGCACGTTTAATGCAAAGTCGGCGCCGGACGAGCTTCACTCGAGTGCTCGCTAACACGGGAACCCGACACAGCTCGCAGTTTGTTTTTACTACTTCAATGCCACCTTCAATATACAATTTTGATTTAGAAAAACTGTTTCCCTCTGTCTTTTCCATCCCAGTGCGTTCTAAGAATCACCCCCCCGCTCCACGTCTGAGTGGCTTGATGTCTGCGCTTATCACAGTAAATGTATTTCTTCCTGCCACACTTATTATTCAGCGTGCCGCGGCGCACACTGAGTCTCGCAGTCTGCCCCGCTCGTGTTAAAACATCCAGATGCTTCTTCCCCAGATGTGTTTTAATGAAGCCAGCTCATCCTTTGAGTTCCAGGGCCAAACGCTGCTCTGCTGTGATACGTGACTCTGACCTCACGTGTCTGCATCACTCACCAAACAGTGCGGTGACCTCATGTGCACGGACGGCCCTTAAAAAGCAATAACTCCTTCAAGTCCAAACTAGTTTGTGTCATCTGCATAATGGAGGGGAAAAAATGGCTGGAATACTGAAGCAGGGATTTTTTCAGACAGTTTGAAGTGCACATCCTCATCTGAAAGGATTCATGAGTTCCAATTTAATTGGAGGGAATTAGCGGACATTTAGCTTCTTGTATCCGTCACATTAATCTCTAACTGTGTGTTTCTCTCTCCCCTTGTCTCTCTCTCCCAGGGAATCCAGCATGGCTCCAGGGATTAACCTCTGCTCTCTGTAGAACTACCCAGAAGTTCACGTCCGGGTTTTTTTTTTGCGGAGCATCTCACAGCCGGGGAAATTCCACAATGTAAACGCATCTGGCTCTTTTCTTTGCATTTTTTGATAAACCCTCGGCTTTTGGGCCATGAACCTTAGAGGAGCTACCAGAACCACGGTTTCCCTCGTTTGGATTTAGATCCCTCTTTATCCTGGACTACATCACAGGCCTGCAGCGGTGGCCAGTGGTGGTGGCTGTGGCGGTGGTGGCGGGAGGACCTCTCCACCTCGGGATACAGGGATAACTTTACAAGAGCGCGCGCCGCCATGAGGATATCCGCCACCTCGTGCATCTGTCCCTTTCTGGTGTGCCTCTGCTTCTTCCAGAGGTGCTATGGAGCGAGTCCCCGCGTCCCCTCCAGGGTGCCGTCCAGAAACCAGACCAGACTGGCCAACGGGGAGACGGAGGTGCACCACAGACCTAAGCGTGGCTGGATCTGGAACCAGTTCTTTGTTTTAGAAGAACACATGGGACCAAAAGCACAGTATGTGGGAAAGGTAGGAATTTACTGACTTCAACTGCAGAAAAAAAAAAACACAAAATCTTTTGATGCGCATGCAGGGAAGTTGTTTTTGAACAGCTTACTTGGCAGTTTTGTCTCTCCTCTTGTTTATTGAGAAGTGGGTTACAGCAGGAACAAGCTGTTCCATTGAGGTAGACTGCCACGTTGGCATTGCACACGCTTCTTCCTCCTCTGATGTGGAAATTCTGTCCTCATTTGTCGAGGTGTTTGTTTTTCCTTTCTGTCGTTACAAAGTCCTACCGAGTTCCTCTCATGATAATGTCCAAGAAAATGTTTAATTCTCTGTAGTTAAGGAGCCTCTCAGCACGCCGGCCTCTCCGGGAAGCCGAGTGGATAAGATTGAAAGTGAGAGTGGCCTGTACATCAAGCCATCTTTGAACTGAACTATTAGATTTGGTTTCTCTTTAGAAAATGGTCCCAGATTTGATCTCTTTGTAGAAAAATGAACCAGAGGTCAAATAGGGCCATAGCGTCATTTCCGTGTCATTCCGGAGTGACAGGCGACAGAGAGCAGTGGGTGCTCTCCGTGCTTCTGCAGAGGTGACGGTGGCCGCGGTGACTTTTCTGATAGCTCCACAATAAGCCACAGGGAGCTGGTTAAGTCCTCTGCTTGCAGATTGCCCGCCCTTATCTCCTGAAATGTGAAAATGTATTTCTCCGCTGCAGTGATCATTATTCTAGGCACTCAGGCAAAGGCTAATCCCCTCAACTGCACTCAGAGAGAAAGAGAATGAGTAAAGGCAGGACGCCCCTCTGACTGCACGTATGTCTTCATTTCAACAACAGAGCCGTTTGAAGGGAAAATGAAAGAAGCAGGGACGACATGCTCTGGGCGGGGGGGGGGGGGGTGCAAGGGAGGAAAGGAAAACACACAACGAGAGCAAATATCACCTCATATGTCGGTTTCTGAATAAACCTCGTGATTGTCCTCGTGAGCCTGACAAAGTGGCAACGAAAAGGCTATTCACTGGTGAGGCATGTTTTTGCTAATATTATTTGACGCATGAATGAGCCGTAAAATCCCACAGCGGCAACAAAAACAATCCTTCAGCGTGTACCAGACAATGTGTCCCGAGTATTAGTCAACACAAAGATTTCCTTCTTTCTACCTGATGCACTAACGGTAACAGACGTGCTTATTCCAACATTAAATTCATCCACTGCTTTGAAGTTCAGGTTGTTTGGTTTGCCGGCTGCTTGGCTGATCTGCTCCTCTCCTACCTTAAGGGTGTTGTTGTTCTCTGTGTGTGTCTGTGTGTGTGTGGTGGGGATGCTGCTGCCGCTGCTGCTGATGAAAGCAGAGTAAACATAAACAGCTAATCCTGGATGATAATAAAGCACTGAGAAGAAACATAAACATTATTAAGGAATCAATTTGACAAGCATGTTTAAAGAGATGAGGTCTCCAGATGGTTTGCACAAAAAAAAATATTTAATTATGTGGGTTGGGACTGGTGTGCTGTGTCCTAATGTGGCCAGGAGACAGAATGACCCTTAATTAGACGAAGACAGGGGAGGAGGAGGAGGAGGAGGAGGAGGAGGATCATTAATGCACTCTGCTCGTACAGCGCTGTATTGTTTTTGTACGTCCTCCCTCTGCTTGATTAAAAACTCTGGACATTAGCGAGCTGCAAATGGACATCACCACTACAGGGATAATTGCTTTCATCAGAAACATGTGACACTTTAAAACAGACTTTTCATGATAAGATATGAAGTTTTAAATCAGAATTCTAATTGTGGCTTTGCAAGGTCAAACACGACACTTCCATACCACAGTATATAAGACATGGGAAGGCTCCGTGCACTTTTTACCGATCCTCTCGCATAAAGGAACTTCTGGGGATAAGTGAAGCGGCCAGTCTGTCAAGAACATGTTTAATCCCCCCGAGGTGGCACCATAATCCCCAGTGACACCTTTCTGGGGGGGCGGATGCATTGGGGAAATGACAGCTTCGTGCATGAGTGAGACGCAAATGCTCGGCAGGGGACAGGGCTCGTCCAGATACCAGACAGGAGTCAACCCACTCTCCCAATGGGAGGTGTGGATGTCTTCACGTCACTCAGCTCATCGTGGCGCTTTGATGGGATTCCAGGCAGGTTACAGACAGGATTGTAATTTTCAGAAGACGCATGCAAATCCGCCAAACTCTCCCTGAGTGTGAGCTGCGGTGAACTGTCTGCAGCTGTTTGTTAAACTGAACCAGATCCTCGGTCAGAAACCCACGAAGAGAAACCATCTTCTGGTTTCTGGCTGCTGCTAAGATAGAGTGGGATTTGACAGAACGGCTGCTGCACACCAGGAGGAACAGTCCTCTTGTCTTATCCTGTGTTCATTTGCAGAGCAAAGTTGCAACCTCTAAGAAAAGGAACCTGGATGTTTTATTCTCACATCTAAAAATGGATTGCGCTGTGACAGAATCAGGCAACTGTCTTGTTGTATTTACAGTAATAAGTCAACAGTGGGAGAGGAAGATGAAACAAAAACAGAGCTGAAGTGCAAACTGGATTCTTCTCAGTTCTAAACCACTCTGGTGTCACATGAAATACAAGGTTTTTGGAAAGTGGAGCATCCGGTAAACAGTGGGAATACAAACCAATGGAAAAAATGAGATGTGCACATATGTGAGGAAGAGTGTGATTGTTTACATGTGGGCCTACAAGCAAAGCTCTCGTTTAATTACTCTTTTGATTAATGTGGTAATTAAGGAAAATACTTAGCAAAGCCTGTGGTACTTTCCCTGAGCTCAAAGCCTTGTCTTCAGATTGCATGAGGATGCTGTGGTGCATCAAATGTCTGTTAAATCCTCGGCACTCATGCAATCACACAAGGGCAGAAAAATAAAATGCATACAGTGTAAAAACAGCACAGAAGAATAAAATACTTCATTATTCGTAGTATTCCAGCATAAAATCCAAAAATCATGGCCCCTCTGTTGCTTAGATAAGGCCGATCCATCCAATCAGCTGCACCTCAGAAAGAGTCAAGGTCAGTATCGACCTTCTGGAAACATCGAGTGACCACAAGCAACTAATCACGTAGAAAAGACACCGGATCTGAGGCGTGCGTTCTGTGCAACGTGCCGAGGAGCCCTTAACACAGGCAGGTGGTATTTTTAGAGAGATGCAGTTTCAAGGCCGACAGAGAAGCAGGAACACTTAACACAGTGAATTAATGATACACCTCCACGCTTTATGCTAATTCACTCTTTCAGTCCGAAAAACTGAGGAAATTCTATTCAGAATTAGGTTGAAACAGAAAAACAAAAGTGAATCCTCTCATTTAAGAAGCTGCAAACAGATGTATTTACTCCATGTTTTCTGGTTTTAGTCGCGTTAGAGTTTTAAAGATTTCTTGAGGCTGCTGTTCAGAACTGGACAATTATCATACAGGGCTTATTAGCACTGGAGAACATCTGCAGCTACATCTGGAAACAAAGTTCTCTGCTCATGAAGAGTTCAAAACCTTCACCAGGAGCAAAAATCTAATCTAAAGTATAAATAATTAATAATTAGATTATATATCATCATTGCAGTTATTCTTATTGAATACTCTGCCAATATATAATAAACCCAAAACCATTATGTCAAAGAAATGTCATTGAGTCTTGATATGCCACAATTTAACTGTTAATTGTAATGAGACAGTGTATAAATATGTAGTATTAGTAACTATAAGTTGTATTAAAGGCCTATACTTATATGTCTGTGAGGTTCATATTGGTTGACAGATAACTGGCTTATTGGCTAATCGATAATGGTTTTGCCACTATCGGGACCAAACAGTGAAATTGGTGATTATTAAACCAAAGCATCTGCTGAAAGACACTAAAAACCCTTTCACTACCTCGTAGAGAAGGAGCTGCAGACTTGAATCTTTAAACAAAGAATAACTATCAGAATGAATCACTGAGGAATGTTCGGTCAGAGGATAGAAATGTTTCTGTGCTGCTGCGTCCTTGATACATTCACTCTTCACCGAAACAAAGGAGGAGAAACCACAAAGCTGAGCAAGGTGAATAACATTTTAACATCCTTCACTCCCACATCTGCAGGATAAAAACACACACACACACACACACACACACACGTGAGTTGTGTGTTCAGGAGCGTGCGTCATTTCCAAAGTGCATTGCTCTGTCTTCTGACTGAAATGTTCGAACAAATTAGCGCCGTTCAGACACTTGAGACTAAACCTTCCCCCCCCGCTCGCTGGCAGGAACGTCATGTTTTCCCAGAGCCCATCAGCCGACGCTCTCATGCCCGTCTCACACTAATGTTACATTTTAGCAGCAGTTAGAGGCAAAGCCATTAAAACCAGTGTCGAGAGTCACATCCGCAAACCCTAATAATCTCATTACTGCACATCAAGAAGTCAACCATCCTGCTAGGAAGACTACAATTCATTCCACCCCCCCATCCTCTGCAGATGTCAAAGTAGAGGACAACTATTAGGGCGGATCTCTGTGATGTGCATCAGTGGCACGTCTCCAGCTCTCCCTCTCATCCCTGTCTGTTGATGAATGGTCATTAGGCTGGCGTTCCATCATCAGGGTTTACTGTGACTGTAACAAATCAATCGAGGAGAAGGGGGTGCTCAGAGGAGTTGATTGGTGATATGTGGTGATAATCAGACAATCAGGCATGCCCACATAAAAAGTGATTAAGTCCTCTCGAGTGAAGTGTAAGAGCTGAGATTTAATCACAAAAAACGAACCCACCCCCCTTCACTAATTGCAAATATGAAGCCAAGGCACTGATCATCAGCTCGGGCACGTCTTCTGCTCATTGCTCCTTCTCCCCCGCTCCCCTCGCCGTGCACACTGTTGATGGAGTAAACCCTCCGCTCCCCGACTCCCACCGCCAGCTGAGCGTCGGCGAGGCCTCGGCCCAACATTACAGAGATGCAGCTCTGATGGATCTTTCAGGAGGAAAACAACTGAAAGTAAAATGTCACCGCAGCTCGTCCGCCTGCCGCCTGGTCTGACTGCGGAAGCTGTGAAAGCACAACCCAGAACACGCAGATAAACAAAGAGAGGCTATTTGTAGTGTGTGCACGGGGCTGCAGGAGATCAGTGCATGTCATGCTAAAGAAGACACGTGCACCAACCAGACAAACGTGTAGTAAACACACACACACACACAGCTCTTAATGAGTGGACCTAACCGCGCAGACGGGGCTGGCGAGGCACATTATGTGGATCTGAGCGGTGAGCACCACCGAGCGATTACAAAGGGCATTCAGCAGTGATGCAGTCCAACCAGGCACATACCTTATCAGGATCTGCACGACGGAAAGGACAGAGCCATTTAAGGAGCGAAAACAAGTGGAGGTGCAAAATAGATGAAGGTCAAGTTGTGTAGCAGCTAATAATGCATCAGGACGGCACTCAGCAGAGTGTGTCTGCAGCCGGGGCCTGTGTGTAATCAGGAAGATTGTGTTACACGTCATGTAGTCCTGAAGTAGTATTTTCCCTGCTCTGTTGAAGTTCTCCAGCAGTTTCAGGAGTTCTCTTGCCTCTGACCTGCAAAAGGACACGAGTTTATTTGAGCCGAAGCCACTCCTGAGCCGCTTGGATGATGATCAGGCGCCGTGTGGTCAGACCGCTCCGTCTGTGTGCAGCAGGAAAATAAAAGGATTTGGCAGGGACTGAGTAACTGGCACGATTGTTATGACTAAATCAGGAGTTAAAGCTGCTGCATATTGTTTTTTCTGGCCGCTGAATGGAGTCGAACGTTTCAGCTGCTGACGGGTGAACAGGTTCAGTGGTGATTCTGTAAATTAGTTGTCACACGTTGATATTTGGTCCAGTTTACTTCACTTCATTTTTTTTTACGCGGGTAAAACATTAAAAAAATGCATCAGTACTTCATTCAGAATTCTTAAATTCAAATATAGATCATTTATTTGTGATCATTTATGTATTAATATTTACTAATTAACCAATTTAGCCATATTTATAAACTGGTAATAATAATAACATCCCATTATAAATCTGTATTTACTGAGTAAGACTTTCAAAGTTACTGAAAACATAAATATCTAATGACTCTAGTGGGCAGTTCATTTCCAATATGTGGCAGCTTGCTGAGATCATTTCACATATTAAATATTAAATATATGTGCATGATGCAGTAGAAACCAGTAATGGCTCATATGCAAACAATCAAAAGAAAATTACTAGTTTATTTTTATAGCAGCATGTATTTATATTATTTTTAAACCTTGTTATGTTGTACTCTAATTATTTTAGTAAAGGTACATTTACTTATTCGTATCAATGTGAATTCCACTCTCAATATATAATTTTCCATCAACTCTGACTCACTGGATGTGAAACTAACTAAAATCACATGTTTCAGCTCTGGTCTGTATCCACTGGTCTGACCCTGCAGCTGTATTATATTTACCCAGCACTGGCTCCCAGGTAGAACACACCAGTTCAATGTTGCAGCGTCGGGTCGGTGGATTTCTCTCGGGTTAAAAGGATTCTTCTCTTCCTCAAATCTCCTCTCTCTCCTCCTAATTGACTTAGACACCTGACAAGTGGTACAACACAGCCAAAGATAAACTGTCGGGCTGTAAGCACCAATTAGCTTGTGAACACATTTTAAGGCCACTTTTTACACAATGAGCACACAGAGCCAGAAAACACCAGAGCCACGCAGGTTGCTGACAAAACAAAGTCAGGATCCAGCTGCTCCTCTGGGCGGTGTGATGAAATTATAAGTGAGGTTCACCTTGAGATTGTGGAGTGTTTTTTTTTGCCGGTGACTCTAAAGCCCCCAGACTCTGCTGATCTCTTTAAAGTCCTCAGAAATGCATTGCCAGCTGCCAGCCGCCAGCCACATGCCAGTCATCTCTTCCACTAGTCTTTAATAAAGTCACCCGTGAGACCGGGAGATAATAGACAATCCCTTGTTGTGATATCTTGTGGAGGGAAAGGATTCCTCTAAGTCTGTGGGGGGGGGGGGGTTGGGAGACGACAAAACAACTCGGTGGCCGAGGTCCTAATTCACCTTCATCAGATTTTTCCATTCCTCGTCGATTGTATTGGCCGGACACTAGTCCTGATGTTAAAGCTCATATCTTCAGATTAACAAAATTACCACACACTACCTACCACAGGCGGGAGAGTCATTACATTTCCTGTATGATCAAAATTAATGAAGTATAAATAAAATATCCCGAGCTGAAAAACGCAGCAGCAGCAAAGAAATTGAGCCTCGTGTTTGAAATCATGTGACAGGAATTCACCCGGAGCCTGTTTCTCTCTGCTCACAGCCGGGGGAGTATATCAAGTATCTATCAATATTAGATCTATAAACTCGTATCAATACCTCAGCTTCTTGTCTTTACCCTTATATTTACTATTTGTTATTTTACTGGATAATTGGAGACTTCATTATCCGTAGGCTTGAGTGATGGAATTGACCGATGGATGTATGGATCTTCTATTAAATGCTGGAAAGGATCTGTGCTGAATCCCAACATGACATCTACAGATATTGTTTTTGACCAGATAATCAATTGATGATAAATTACAGTGAAGCTGCCATAAGATAAAGTTGCCTTCTACAAAGATTATAGATTCTACATCAGTTTATTGGTAAAGAATCTCATGGCAGTGACTGAGTTGCATGAGCGACACAACCTCCGACCGCTCTCGGACTCATTTCTCTGAGTGCTGGTAATAACTGACTGTGAGCTGAGCACATGTGCAAAGTGCTGCTGAGGAGCCGAGGTCCTATGGAATACTGGCAGTGCACATTATCTGGATCAAATTGCTATGTTTAATATATAATACGCAGAGGGTGGAAATAGATAATTAACGATAGGAGGTCTGTATTAGAGCGTTATCGACTTCTACAAGCAACTGCTGACGTGAAAAACTTCCTCACACAAAAATCTCGCGACCAAGACTCGCGACCAAGAAGTGTTGATTTGCATGAAGCTGGAAGTGATTTCAACGTGTTTAAATATTCATCAGTCCACAGTTACAGAGACGAGCTCGGAATAAAAGGAGAAAAAAAGATTTTGGTCTCTGGCTTCTCTCCCTGGAAGTGGGCGTCCTGTTAAGATGAATCCAAAGGCCTCACGCAGAAACGCTCCGTGAGGTTAGAAACAGCCCGAGCAGCAACTTCAGGCTCAAGATAATAATAATAACTGGAGCTGGTTGATGCCGATCATGAAGAAGACGTCTCTCTTCAAAAACACGTCACGTATGTCAACTACTTAACCCTCGACAATTAAACTGTGGATTGATGAAACTAGGATTGAATAGTGGGTGAAGTATAAATGGAAATAACTCTGGGCTGCTGTTCATCATTATGGGGAGAAATCAATTCTCAAATTCATACTGCAGTAAACATTGAAATAAATGTAATAGAGAATGATTTCCAACAAAGGAATCCGCCTTTCGGGGCTGACCCTATCAGACCCTGAGCCTTACCCCAATAGAGAAAGTAGAAAGTGACCTCAGAGAGCCGTTCACAGCAAATACCATCAGAGTACGTCTGAGCTGGAGCTGTTCCACAGGAGGAATGTTCCATTTCCTCTCGAACACTGTGCAGATCGGATCTGCAGCGAGCTCCAGCTCTCGTGTGAGGTTATCGCTGCCAGAGGAGATTTGGACTGTTATTAAATCCAAAGGTGCTGCAGCACTGCAGAGGTTCAGGTCTGTTCAATAAAGCAGATTGTAATTGTGTTGTTAATGTCACCAGCACATTGTGATTGTCTGCTTATGAAGATCAGATCATAAACCAGCTCATTCTGAAGGTTTCTCATTCGTCACATACAAGTTCCTGGAAATCAATTCATCAATAAACAATATACATCATGCAAGACAGTGAATAGATAAATAAATAGAATAATTACGAAAAGCAACAACATGCAACTTTTATATAGCAACATGTGCTGATTCATTCTGTCGGTCCAAATGATTTATTTGTTTTGGTGTAGAGATAAAACCCTGACTGAATAGTCCCACTGGCTGAAAGTGGATATTACCCATGATCCTCTGTTTCCTGAACCAGAGGAGCTGCAGCTGTAACAAATTCACCAAAATCTGTCTAGAATCCTTCATGTTTTAAAAAGTTTCTTTCTGAATATTAGAGATGAACTCATCTTTACTCTTCAACCTCGTACCCACTCACGAAGGTTACTCAGACCGAGCGTTCAGGGTGAGCAGCTGGAATCAGAGAGGAGTCCTTCTCCATATTCACAGAAAAATATCAGACTGTTTCTGAAGCTGCTAATCGAAGAAAAGAAAGTTACATGGTTTTGATTTGACAAGAGTTTAAACCACCGAGAGCAACATGATGAAGGCTGGACATAGTTTGTCTATCATGACAACACAATGGACCACAACATAGTGTTACTGGATTATTGTTATTATTATTAAATAACCCAGCAGCCCCACCTGGAAACACTGGAGATCCAGCTGCATCCTTATCACTCAGTAACTCCTCCCTCATTCCAACCTCCTGTATCTTCATATTGTTCCGCTCTCTGCTGCTCGGGATGTTTGTGTAATGGCGCGCAACCTGTTGACACTTTTATCACCCATAGATTTGGGCAGGCAGCAGTCGCCATATGCATCATTGCTCCGCACTTTGCCGATCTTGATTTATCGGCTCTCGCGGAGGAAGACATCGGCTAAATTAGAACTCTGACCGGAGGCAAAACTCCATTTACGGGCCGCAGCTCACGAAGCGCTGCCGGACTGGAGTGGATTCATCCTCCTCGTGGCTGTGGAAGCTACCTGCCCTCACGTACCGACTTCTGCTCTCTGTTTTGAAATGATTCAGTTTTATGGGCAGGTTCAGACCATCAAACTATTTGAACCGATATTTCCCGGTGCAGAAATGGGACCGAAACATGTCAACACAGTAATTTGGCCGGCACACAGCGGCCACAGATATCTGCAAACACGACCTGATTCCTTCCTTTTGGTGGCCGTGTTTCATTTTGCTTCAATGCAGCAGCTGATTAACTACCTGATTCAACAGGATCTTTGACTCCTCGTGTAATTACAGGCTTGGTATTTTCCACGCAGAGGACGGTCTGCTCTCATCAAGCCTTGCAATCAACAGAGGCTTTCTAATTAATCATTTATCTGCAAGTCCAGGCTTTGATTAGACGCGGCCCGAGGACCTTGGATGTTCAACCTGTTAGGTAACTTGTGTCTCTGTGTATGGCTTTGCATTTCATTTAAAATTAAAAAAAAGTTTATAAATGCAAACGTCTTTGGTTCTTCTCAATATTAAATGAATGGAAAATCCACCCTGGCTGTTCGGAGCGGAGCCACCGGGGCGATGAGGCAACACCAGCTTCTTCAATGAGTCGTTCCACTGCACATGTCTCCTAATGGACTTTATAGGTATACACGTCTTCTCTTCATGTCGTGTCTCAGCTGTGTGATCGAGGTCGGGTGAAGAATTTGCAGAGGCTCACGATTAATTATGTAACCAATGGACAGAAAGGAAGAAACACAACATATAACAATCCTTGGTCGATAAAAGGCTCAGCGGTTTATGGTCTAAATAAAGCCGGGCAATATGGTGATTAATTGATTCTAAATTTGGGTTAGTGTAAAAGTAGACTGTGTCCCAATTCAGGGACGGAGCAGCTCAGATGGATTCATGAACGAGTCGCCGTGGGGGGGGGTGCCAGTTGTGTTTTGTACAGGAAAACTAGCATCTAAATCATTATGTGTAATTTAGATGGAGAAAAATATGTATCGCTCAATTTCCACATATCATGAATCACCAGATTAATTGAGTTACTATTTCTGTTGACTTATTAGGCTTTGTTGAAACGGCACATCTATGGCTGAGGATTTAGAAATTGGGTTGGATGTAAAAAATTGACTCACATATGAGGAGGGCTGCAGTTTATTACATGAAAAAAACATATTTTTAATTTAATGTGAATTTTTTGAAAGATTTGGTTCAACCTGGAGCTGCTGTTTCTATTTTTACGTGATAATTTGTTTTCACACCTTCCTTGTTTGATGCAGACTTTTCTGAACACATATAACATTTGAGAGCTTCTTTAAAAGAACTAGTTAATACATTTTCTTTAGAAAACAGAAAGACCATGTTTCTCCAAACACTTCATTCCACTAAGTTAACAAATACAATCGTTTAATTGACAACGCGCCAACATCAGACACCAAAAGATGTAAACAATGTCATAAAAGCTTGTGAAAATGACCTCAGATTAATATTTTAGTGTATATAAACAAATTGGCATTCAACTGAAGAGTTTCCATTTTATTTCATTTAACCTTGTTCTCCTCCCCTGATACATCTGGGTGCTTTGCTTACAAAAGTCTTCCATGATCATCTGCACATATTTATATCATAAAGGGAGAAAGAACATATCTGCTACATACAAGCGATGAATTATTCATTTGCTGCACGTGCATAGCATAAATCCTGCTGGAGACAGAACACTATTCAAAGGTTATGCTCACAGCTCATTGATGTGCACCTACAAATATGAAGCACAAAAAGCCACCAGTATGTAAAGGGTTGCGTGTGCACAGTGAAAATGGATCTGTTGTGTTCAGCGGTGAAAAAAAAAATATATATATTTCTCCACATGTTTTATTCATGGGTGAAATGAAATTGTTCAAACGCTGGTGGTGCCCTGGTTTTCACGATTCCGTGGTATTGTTAAATACATTTGAAAGTTTAAAAACTGCATCCCCAGCTGAGCGATTGGCATGAAAGTCCTAATCCTCTCGGTATCAATTATGGCTGAACAAGTGGCTGGGTTTGTCCTTTATTCCTCCCTCGCCTGGTGAGAACCAAGGCAGCGCTCTGCCATCTTTAACCGTCTTGTAAGGATTTACCCCCGAAACTTTAATCTCTGAAGATGCATTTCTTCTGCGATGCGCGGGTACAGTCGAGCCTCAGAGCAGAGTATTCAATAGAGCGATGTCGGATTTGGATGTTAGGAGTTTTTTGAAGTAGAAGAATAGTCTGAGCATCACAGTACTGCTGCAAAGGAGAGTTCTATAGAAACTATAGGATATTCTAAATCCACTTTGTAGATTATATCAGGGTATAGGAGATCAACTTGACGCTAACAGTGCTGACAATGCCGGGTCAGGCTTTGGCGAGTGTGCACATCTGAAACCACATCTTTAAAGTACATTAGTTTTAAAACTGCAGTTTTCTTTTTTCAGAAATGAACTTGTAAAGTGTAGCGTTATCGAAATGTCTGTAATGTCCTCTTCTGGAATCAGGTTAGAACTGATACATAAATGTTGATGTGAAGCTATATATTGATCGAAAAGATGTTAAATATGAAATGAGGTAAAAAAAAATACCGGATCTAACAACCTAATGTTTTATTGTAGCTATTTAAAATACACTTTTAATTACCTTATATGATATCGAGTCCACCACTTGTATGAAAACAAATGTAGTAGAAGTCCTTTCACCTGCAGCTGTTTCTCACCAGTTCATTACAACCAATTTAAATGTAAAAACCATGAATCATCTTCTGAAACCGTGAATCAAAAACAACCTTCAGAAGTTATGTTTGCTCTGTACTCACAACCCCCCCTCCCCTCTCTCTCTCTTTCTCTCTCTCTGTGGTTTTTCCTCCCAGCTTCACTCGAACTCGGATAAAGGTGACGGGTCCGTCAGGTACATCCTGAGCGGCGAGGGAGCCGGGACGATATTTGTCATTGACGAGGTGACAGGAGATATTCACGCCACTAAGAGCCTGGACCGGGAAAGGAAAACGCATTACGTCCTACATGCACAGGCCCTGGACCGCTACACAGAGGAGGCCCTGGAACCAAAGTCGGAATTCATCATCAAAGTGCAAGACATCAATGACAATGCACCCAGATTTCCAGATGGACCCTTTGAGGCGTCGGTGCCGGAGATGTCTGAAGTGGGTGAGTACTGCTGCAGTGGAAACGGACCCTCAGATGATCGCTTTCCTCATTCTGCCTTTAATTGACCTGGTTGAGTTTTGTTCTCTTATCGATTCTTAGATATTCTCCATGTTTATAATAAAGTCATTGTAGCCAGACCTGTGACTTTACATCCCGGGCACGCTTACGTGTGAACTCATGAGCGAGAGCAGCTGCCGGATGTTTCTAAAGAAGGTATTAGTGGTGCACACAGGGATCAAACATGTTATTAACCCGAGCAGCACTGGTTTGTCCCTCCTGTGATGGCGCTCTGCAGAATGGCTGATCTCCGGTAAGCCCGCCGGGTCCTGTATTTCATCTTTGTTTTGCGGGGCTGTGGCGGTTTCCCCGGGTGGGCAGGTCTTTATAAAGCACTCAATAGTTCCTCCACAGCAATCCCCTCTGCCACGGAGACGGTGGAGTCCTCCACATCGCGGTGGAGAGAAAAGCCTCCATCCACCTCCTCGGAGACAGCCGCTGCCCGGCCCCATGCAAGCAGCCATGTATTTTTCATTTTCTTTTCTTCTGCTGTTCTGTTTTTAGCTCGGATGAAGAGAAGCCACCCGTCTCCACCCGTCTCAGAGCAGTAGCTCAAAACTACAAACTCAAATATTTCACAGAGCCTTTCTAGAAACACACAGGTTGTTGTCCAAAGCAGTGGTCAAACTGCTGTCACTGGGAATTATACCTCCAATGCTCTAGAAGATAGTGAATCTGTGTCGCTCGACAGCTTGTTGAAAACATTCAATGTATATCCCTGTGTGTGTGTGTGTGTGTGTGTGTGTGTGTGTGTGTGTGTGTGAAATAATCCCATCAACTGCTGAAAAGGAAGTAGAAGTAGTTATTAAAGAAAAAACGAACGGCAGAGAGAAGATGTAAATGTGCGAAACCCGATTAGATATGCAAACCCCAATAGACCTGTAGGCGCCCCCTTTATAAACAGTCGATATCTCCCTGGCTGCGCTCATGAATATTCATCGGTGCACAGGCCTGACACACATACAGCTCTAGCAGTCGGTGTGTTGGTTTCTAAGTTGGATGTGTCAAGTGTGTGTCTTAATTTGTTCTGGGAGTGCTGCGTGTGAATAGGATATTTTGGGTGGTGTTGTTGCCACTGTGAGACAGAAACATGTCTTCCTGTTATTAAATGGCTCATAACACTATTACCCCCCCCTGGAGCTGAAGTTATCTGGTTATTTTAAAAGTCCAGTAATCGGTGGATTGACAGGCTGATCGTTTCAAAAGTTTCCATGTCGGCTGCAAACTTTCTCGTGGGTTGCACCAGAAAGAATCAATCAGCGCTGATGACCCGTGGGAGGAAATCAAGGACTGTGAAGGGGGAAATAATTAGCCCTTCCCCCCCGCCCCCTACTGCCCCCCTCTTTTGCTGGTGCCCATTAGAGGAACTCCTTTTCGGTTCGGTGTCTGCGGCGTCAAATCGGCTGTAACAATCAGCTGTCCTCACACTCCACAGCACTAATCCCCCAGCATTCATCAATACTGGTGCTCCCAAGTGCAGGAAGGGGGCTGACTGGGAGCGTGGCAGCTAATTGGCTGTGATGATTCCCCCCCGTTTGAATTGATCAGCTGGACACGTGCCTGGTGATCTGACGTTTGGAAAAAAAACGTCTACACCATCATATTTTCTGAGATTAATGCTCTGTCAGTGCAGCACCATTGTATGTGTCCCAGTTGATGAACTGGAGTGACTGGCCATGCTGGAGATAGTGGCTCTGCTTTCCCTGTCAACTATTCCACCTCTGGGAGAAACTCTGTTTGATGGGGGCGGCTTGTTTAGATAATGAATTATGACTCATGGATATTACTTGGGGCTAATGTACACGTGGATGAGAGTCGAACCCTCTGCAAATGAATTCAAATGGAGATCCAGGGTTTATTTATTTATCTCTCCCTGTTCTCCTCTAAGGAAGACGCTGCTATCCATCACACAACACAGATCAATTGGGTTCCATTCCCCCCACACGCCCATCTTTTCTAAAATGAACTTATTACACACTTTGTTTTGCTTTCAAAATGAAAGTCAGTTTTTCATCTCTGAAGACTTGTCCATGTATCGACGTCTTTTCTCTCGTTAGGACGACGTCTTATTCCAGCTCATTGAGTCTGAGGCATCTCTCAGACATGATGCTGCTTCGTTAGCGAGGAAGTTCTTTATCTTCTTTGGCTCCGACTGAGGGACGAACACGAGAACGCTTTCTGTCCCCAGCCTTGATCCCTGTAAAGAGTGCATTCTGCTCCGTGGTCATGCTGCTGAGTTCACCGAGGTCAGAGAGGATAGATGGATTGAAACCTGAAGGAGCTGATGAGAGTCGATTATTCACAGGATGTGACACGGTTTATAATAAAGAGGAGGATCTGTCAAAGTAGAACCATGTTAATATTTCATGTTTTTGCAAGAAAGTTAGTAATTTCCGAAAGTACTCAACTCGACACTAATGACGAGCTGTCTCCCTGTCTGCGGTTTCAACCTTGAAGTGAATAAATCCTACAGGACTTTGAACCTATCAAACTGAAAGAAAATAGTTTATCTCTGTTCCTACAGGGTCTAATCATGGTTACTGTACATTTGGTTGGGTGTTAAAGGCAAAACAAAGATTTGTCTAATATTCAATAATGACAGCATCAACCAAGATTCCAAGCTACTTCTTACGAAACAGAATAGTCTTGTTAGATTTCCGTCCCTTTGTGAGAACCTTTGACTAATCATGGTCACAGACGTCTGTGGTACAACCCTCACCCTTAAAACTCCCGAGAACGAACTCCCAGCCGAGTCTTATTGAGTTTATGAAACATATTTTGCAGAGGGACTTCTGAGAGCTCAGCCTTCAATGTCTTGAACCATCAGACCTGTTACAGATGCAACCATCACCTCAATGTACCTCAAATAAAGAGCTTGAATACTCAAGCATCGAATCTCTTAGAAGAATTAGTCTGTATCCTGAAATTCATATTAATATGAAATGTTACTGATAAAAAAATAAGGTGACACACAATGACATACTTAAGATGTGACAACAGACCAATTAACTGACGCTCTGACTAACGTGCTTTCCCGGACAGATGACTCGGAACCGGCACAGCCTCCAAATAAAACCCAGAGATGATTAAGTTGAAAAAATATTAAAGATAAAGTCAATATCTGTCGGGATACAGTGGAACAGGTTTCAAATCATTTTAATTTAGTTTAATCCCCAAAAGGAAAACAGCGACTCACATGTCCAGAAGATTCACAGGCCCCAAAAATACATGTCTCCTAACATTACCACACTGTGGATTCCAACATATACTAATCCATTATATAAGCTTGTAGTGCAATTACAATGCACTCATTGTGCAATTAGAATGGGTTAATGAAGCCTGTAATGCTGTTGGAGCAACACTTGATGTGTTAAATTGAACCTTAGAGGTTTGTACACATTATTTTTTAATAACACTGTAAATAATGAGCCATGGCTTCAAGTTTTTAGATCATTTGTCGATGTTGTCGTGATTTTTTGCAAAGACACAACTTGGACTTGAAGCGTTTTCCCATTTAAAGCAAACACGTCAATGTAAAATGTCCAGTGATGATCTTTCATTATACATAGGTCAATGCACATTGTAATTAGCTTGTACACAAAACTACATCATTACATGTAATTATTAAATAATGTGATTTGTAATGAAGGCTTCATCATGTTGTCACTGATGAAATTTACTTGAGGGCAACATGTCACCTCGGTACGTAGGCACCATGATATATCTAATACCAGTCGCTTAAGCAAAGTGTGTCTGCGGGTTTGTGTTGTCGGTAGTTGTTAAGACTAAATTTGTTGATTCATCTTAAAGCTGCTGCAGATTTTGTGCATAGAAATCCTCCTTGGACCTGAAATCCCGATTTATTGGATTGGATTTTTTCAAACATTTCCTTTATACCATAAAATTGCATCACTTAGAAGAGAGAGAGCGATTGCCAGGGAATCCTTTCTGATGTTTTCTTTTCTTTCAGGCACGTCTGTGTGGCAGGTCGTCGCGCTGGACGCCGACGACCCCACCTACGGGAACAGCGCCAGGATCGTCTACAGTATTCTACAAGGACAGCCATATTTCTCCGTTGACCCCAAAACAGGTGTGTGGTTATGATTCCATGCATTTTAGTGGTAACTCGTAGACTGCAGCTGTGATTGTAAATGTGGGCAGTAACTTTCTCGTGATTTCGGCTGCTGATCTCCTAAATCACGATGTCCAGATCTGTCCAGAATGTGTTTCTCACCGCGGACATCCTGTTCTGTTACTGCAGCACGTCAGACGTCATAAAAGCTCGAGCAGCCACAGTCGAGTCACGGACTGCTCGTAGAAACTGCTGTGGTGTTGAACACGCAACCCACTCTGTGCACCATAACTAACTCCTCAGGGGTCGGAGGAGACATTTGTGGAGAGGTCTCTGGATAAAACCATTGTTTCCTGCCGTCTGAGAGGAGAAAGCCATAACGGGCAGTACTCAGGGTTTTTAGAATCCATCTTCCTTTGTGTCCGGGTCCGCTATTAGATCTATTAATTCTTAATAAACCCTTTAAAGTGCAAGACAAAAATATGCAGCGAGCGAGTAGGTATCTGTTTGTTTCTCTTTGTCTTTCCATCGTGAGCGTGTGTCTGAGGTTTTGCCTGCTCGCCTCGGCTGCTGCTGCTGCTGGTTAACGTGAACAACACAATCCACTTGTATGAATTGATTCATCGCTGTCGGGAACAACTATTGGCCCCTGTGAGACTTTGCCGCCCATGTAAAACATCTTTGCTGAATGAGCAACACAAATGAATTGCTGAATATTTTGACTTCACCTCCTGGGAGAAGGCGGGCGGGGATTGATGGAGCTCTCTCTCTCAGCGGTGCGGTGAAGCTGAAGCGATGCAAACTGGACGTCCTCACGCAACGCGAGCCCAGGCTTCTGTCGCTGGAAGTTATTTTGAAACCACATTTTGACTGTTAACAATATTCCAGCGTGATGTTATTCCTCTGCACTGGGCTGTCGGACACATCACGTGGCTGGTTTCACTGGAGCTGACTCTGCATCTTGTCTGCATTATAATTCAGCGCGGGGGGGGGGGGCAGAGGAGGAGGAGGGATGTGATGGAAGGCCGAGCCAGCTGCACTCCCTGCACAGCGCCACTCCTCCCACACGTTCTCATTTATATAAGTCGGCTGCTGTTTCCGCCACTGGCAAACCAGCCTCCCTCCCTCAAATTAGGGCAGGGAACTCCTGTGGTCAGTGGAAAATGAGCAAGGGGAGGAAGTTGTACCAGCAGGCCATCTTTATTATGCTGAGCCGAGGTGTTGGAGCAGTCGTGCTGGCATCCTGCCACATCGGAGCAGCGCTTTCCGGGGAAGCGGAGGCTGCTCCTGCATCTGTCTCCCAGTGCATTAGCTTGCTTACACCTCTTATAGCCACATGCAGCCGGCTCCCACCATGCTCAGACTGCAGAGGCACCAGCACGGGGAGCTTGTGTGTGGTGAGCAGATTACCAGAGCACACACACTACACACACACAACACCTTTCATTTTGACCTTGGTCTGGTGGCCTGACACAGCAGCGACTGATTCTACAAGAGCCATGAGCTGGAGGGTTGGAGGACAGAGGGTAATGGCAGCATTTGACCCCCCCGACATATGGCACCGGAGGAATTCCTAGAGGAGCGTATCAGACTTGACCCAAATCCTCGGCAAGCAAGAAAGCAAACCTGCCGTCTTTCTGTCTCCTCGGTTTGTGGTAACGTCGTCTCAAACCTGCCAAGAACCGGGAGGACAAACGAGCCACATTAACAGGAAGTAGCTTTTATTAAACCCCCGAACATGAAGGAGTTGATAGAACAGGCCGCCTCGGTAAAGAAACCTGGAACATTATGAAACTTAGTGATTCTTTGTTGCCTTGCAGCTGTGAAATTGAAACATTGTATCCTAACAACCTTATTTAAACTCTGGAACATCTGTGAATCATGATACGAGATGTTTTGATTTTATATCTCTCATTAACCGGAGAAGCTGAATGGCTGCGAGGGAAAAGAACAATAAATGTAAAACCGAAGCATTGTTTGAAAACGACCTTGTGAAACTTGAGGGTTTCCTGAAACTTAAACTTTTGTCTTTTATTGAGAGTCATTGACATTGCCTTGGAAACTGGATATGGTTGGAAGCAACAAGTACATTTGTTAACATTTCAAAAACTTATAGTTGAAAAAATTCCCATAATTCAACCAACCTCCTATAAATTACTATGAATTTTATTGGACTTCTAATGACAGAAAAATAAAAAACACATCTGGCAAAACAAACGCTGGAATTACTCACATTATTTTTATTAAAGCTAATCTCCATAAATTAGTATTAACTTTGTTTTTATATTCAGAATTTTTTTATGAATATAACATTTATTTATTAATCAAGGCTTCTTTAACAAAGAAGGTGAGGAGCAAATGTCACTGTAAAGGTCCTGACTGAGGCATAATACTCACATTTGATTGACACTGACGATCACACAACTATTTGCTAAGAAATGGAAATTCTCTCAACCAGCTTTCACCAGGATGAGTTTTGAGGAAATGGCTGAAATCCAAGAGCAGAACACAGGAGCGAAGACGGGAATAGATTCAAAAGGTTTAATGTACAACTTCTCAGACAGAACGAATCGATACTGGGAATGTTCTTTGATTCTGGTAAAGTTAGAGGATCCAGTAAAATGAGGGTTGCAGACAGAAGTGGATGGATTCAGGCAGAGTAACATGAAACCCTTCTCTGATAAGTAGAGTAGTATACAGTATGTACTTCTACCACAAGGCGAGCGACAATCACAGTCTTAGTTGGTCCTCATATACTTCAGAGTCTGGGGGTTTTGATTATGAAAATTGATCTCGGTGTGTGGGAGTATTTGCATGAGATAAGGGATGTGGAGTCCATATTCCAGAACCAGAATCAGATCTAGGAACTGATTTTATTGCCAAGCAGGTTTACAGCTACAAGCTAGATACTCTGGTGTATTTGCAAATATAAATATATAAAGAGTAATACTATAAGCACCAGGGGGGGGATTGTACAATACATTGTTAAGATGACATGGTTCACCTTGTCCTCAAATTGCAGTTTGGTTCTGTCCTCAATCAGGAGCAGTTACTCAAAAGACCTTGTGTGTGTAGTTATGTAACCTAAATACTGTTTTCAAAAATGAAATTCAAAATCAACCAACCACTGGCATATTTCGAAATGAGATGGTGTCACTTCGCATTTCACATAAGGTGCAATTTAGAGAGGAATGATCGTTTTTAGTTAAAACTGCTGATTTTCATTCTCACTACATTGAAGCCCGCTGATTATGTTCCATTCAAAACAGGTGGAAAGCCCAAATCATTGCAATCGCAGACTCCCTCTCTACCTCATCACCGATGGAGCTGCGATTCATTTGTGGACCAGCAGAAATAGTTTTGAAGGAAAGACTGAAGCACACCTTTTTGCTGTGATGAGTTGGATCAAAAGATCAATACCACATAATAAGTTATTAGGAACTTAACATGCACAATAAACAATAAAATAAAATGATTAAGTAATCTTTTATTACTCATGAATAGCTCACCCAGAATTCAAAGCTTTATATTAAACAACTCGTCTAAGGCATCTCTGCACAGAACTGTTTTTACCAAAATATCAAACTATTACCTTGAAACTCCCGTTGCCTTTTTACAAAGAAGCCATTGAAGCAGAAAGTTTCCAACCACAATCACAATCACAGATCCTGGCACGGTGTCCTTTAGAGAAGGATCCAGAACCTGCTGCCGGCTGCACCCCTCAGACTTGACCGGGGACGTCGGTCCAAAACCAAGAGCAGGTGCACAAGGAGAACAGAGAGACTGACAGACTGAACCTCGATCTGCTCACATACAAATACAAATACAAATCACACAGCATGAAAGTAAAGATGCACATTTCCCCTGCTTCAGCAGCTCTGTCACTTTTTTGTCTGAGCAATATTAGGAGATATAACCAGTCCTGTAATGTGCTGAGCTTAGTGTCATGCTAACCGCGTTAAGAATGTTCACTGCAATGGATTTGATTACATGCTTTGCAAATTTCTAAACTGCAAGCCTGGCAGATTTAATAAGAGCTTTCTGTATCTCAGCAGAAGCACATCTCCGACCGCGGCTGCATTTATCCTTTTTATAGGCGGGTCATAACTCCTGTCTTTCCCATCACTGCCGTGCATCTGTCACTTACCCGCAGAGACACTGAGGGTGTTCCTCCTGAGTCCCATAGTCAAATGCCCCCCAACACCCCCACCTCACATCTGTGCTCGCACACGTTCACACACACACACACACGGAGGCAAGGCCACACCGCACTGCACAACCCTTAAGTCCCTGTTGCATCCTAAATAGGCTAATTTCTCTGCTGATCTGGGATTTGGGAGAGTTTATTGAAGGAGCTGACACAGATCAAGATGTTCCGCGGGGGGGGGGGGGGGGGGGGGATTATGCCTCGCTGCTGGGTGGATCGATGGAGGAGCTGTCACTCTGTCAGTCAGCTGCACTGTAGCCTTGAGCACTCCGGACAATTCTTCTCCATCAGATATGTAATCAAATATATACGAAAAGAAGAATAGTTTGGAAGTCAAAAAGAAGACGTGTACGGATATTATTTCTGTGATTTTCACGGCGGCTGCTGTTGATGATATCTACCTTTTCTCCAGAAACTACTCCAGGAGTGCAGACATACGGGGATAACATCGTATTGGATGGGGCAAAAAACCAAGATTCCTGAAGCTGGAGATTGAGAGCGCTTTAGTAATCTCCTATAATCCTTTTTGTTCACCCAGGAGATTGTCCCCCTTTAGAAGTTTCCAGCCAGACAAAGAGGTGGATAGTGTGATGGTATCAACTCTAATAGACTGGGGAGGTTGAGGAAGAGGCTAACCACCTCCACTGTGTCAAATGGGACCCAGGTTCAAGGAATCTGCTCTTTCTCAATTATTTTCTAAATTAACCGAGGAGCTCCGTGGAGATTCGGTCTCTGGAGGTGTTTTCGGCTCAGCGATGGTCAGGAGAGCGAGTTCAGGGGTTGAGACTCTTCTGTCAAAGTACTGACAAACCTTTCAGGTGCTGGCACATCCCAAAGAATACCCCTGTGGCCTCCTCGGTGTAGTTAAAAGAAATTAATTTAAGAATGAAAGCCGGTGAGTGATTGTACATTTGTAAAAATCCCCTCGGTCTTCCTACTTGGTGTTCTGTCTGCCGACTGGTCAGAACCAGCAGATCCATCGAGGTGCTGTAGCTTCAGTGGGAATCTATTTGTGTGTGTTCATTGTTTTCTGAAGCCACTGCTGTGAAATATTGCTCAGGAGCGATGTGTCTTCATGTGTAAAGGGTTAATAAGAGACGTGAAAGGTCAGATCATCCATTGCAGAGTTTTTTAATGGAAACTTTGGCCACTCGCAAAGGTCTGTGTGTTTTCCACACACCAGTTTAAGTAATGCTAAGACCGCAGTTAATAACGAAGGATTAGCCACAGAGCCGGCATCATTAGAGTAAAGAGGCTGCGAGCACTTTGAGAAACCAAGAGAAGCTGCAGATCAACACTGAGTCCTGGCGTTTGAAGAAAACTAACAGTGTGGCAACAAATAGATGCTTCTGATTTTTGGAAATCTTTCCCCGAGCATGTGGCGTTAATGTCTGTTCTCAGGCGATCGATTTTATTATTAAATTTGTCTCGCAACCAGGACACAGATATTTTAGGACATTTATACATGGGACACATATTCACATCTCGGCAGCTTTTGAAATCCCAGAGAATCCCGATTCATCCCCAATAGTGGTGTTAATTATTTACCTGCACTTAACTCGTGGCTGTGACATTTCCATCAGGGCAGCGTACTGATGATCTGTCTCATCCACTCAACCACAGCAGTCTGTCGCTGTCTGCTCAGCATCTGAAAGGAATAATGCAGCGAGGCCAGTCGACTGCATTTCATTAGGATCATCGTTTATCTGGAATCGGAGATGATTATGGAACCACATTGTAACAGCAAACAAATCTCAATGCAGCTTCAACTGACACACACTAAGAGAGAGGAAGCTACCTGGCAGTCACAGTAAACGTCTTGACTTTGCCATCCTTTTGGAATAAAGCCCTCCAACACATCAGCGTGTGTGTGTATGTGTGTGTGTGTGTGTGTAGCTCGCTGCCCCACTTATCGGTTGTTCTTTTGCGAGCAGAACTAATGCACAAAATGACAGCACAGAAGAAGTAGACGCTATCAGAGTTGGTACATTAAACAAGCCTGAACCGCCCGATGTAGCCGAGAGGATCTCCTGGAGAAAGGGTCTGAATCTGTTCCCTCTCTCTACGTCACAGCTTCTTTCACTCAGCGTTTCTCTGTCGCCTCGAGGAGGAATTTAAGGACATTGTCGCATTTTACTTTCTTAGCCGGTCATCCTTGTCCTTTTTATGGAAGTAGCATCAACTCCAAGATATATATGTAAAGGAGTGGGAATCAGTAGGTGTGTTTTCTCAGCTGATTCATCGATTTTTAAATTGGCTGCAGAATTATACAACATCAGGTGAACTTCTTCTGCTGGTGCACTTTCCTCTTTTACTTTATGTTTTTATGATAATGAGATTATTCCATTCTGCTCCATCGTGCTGTGTAGAATATATTTGATCTTTTTGTTGATTCACTGGTGACGAGCCCTCGGATGGGACCTCGGCTCTGTGGAACAGATGATGTGTAACCTCCGATCCCCCGGATCTTAATACTGTTGGGTTCCTCGCTGCTTGACCCACTTTAATGATTATTCTGCCCGAGGCCATTGGATTAGTTTCTGTCTATAGAGTCCTGGAGAAAGAAAGAAGCAAATTACCTTTTATAAAACACAATATACCTGCCTCGCCAGTGAAATTAGGAAATCATGAAAATGGCATTAATTTGCTCCTAAATTAGGTTAGTTGAATTTAAGCTGTTGAGGGTTAAATTTGGAAATTAGACACTAATGGAATAACTGGTGCAAAAGGTAATTTACTCAGTCTGATTGAGAGCTTAACGATGTAATTGGGAAGTATAAATATAACCTGTATTATTAATAGTTTGTCCACTGCAATTACTTTGCTAAAATGTTTGCTTTGAATCCAGCAGCCACATCCAGTTGTTAATACTCATACACCTTAAGTGTGTTAAAGTGTGGATTTGTATACTTCCTTGGTTATTTTATTCACATCTGTTCATATGTCTCTTTATGTTGGTGCTGTATGTAGTAAAACCATCTGGATGTGTCCAAAGCTTGTGATATTTACTAGCAAATGTAAAACTGCAATTACCTCCCTATCTTCACATGCTGGGCTCATATTACCACCATTTTTTATTTGTTTATTTATTTGCCTTTATTTAAGCTCCTTCCCTGCCGTGTGGTGTGAGTGCACCTCCAACAATAACAGAGAAACATTAGCAGTAATTTAGAGTCATGGGTTTGTCCACCTGGAGAATCTAACACTAGTAGTTTTTTCCCTTTTAGCTCAGTGTTTGGTCTCCACCATTTCCTCAGTGAAATATCTGGTGGTGTAAATGTTCACCTGCATGATCCTAACGGCCCCGGATTCAGTGTTATTAGTTTATTTTTGCTCAAACCAGGATGAGAGAGCGATTCGACACGAGGAACTCAAACTAACCGTTTGATTATCCTCTTTCCTTTGTCAATGTAAACCACTTCAGAAAATAATCCTACAAAAGGAATCGATTCATTTTCTAAAGCCACAATAGGAGGTAACCGCTAAGTCCACCTCACGTGGTGATCGATGCCTCGTCGTGTCCTCCCGGGTCTCACCGCTCCCGCTCTACCACTGTGTGCGTTATTATTACAGGGTTCACAAGTTCACAGGAGCACAAGTTCAATGGTTGCCAGAGGGTCTTGGCTCTGGGGAAAAGGGAGATTTACACCGAACACTGATGTAACAAATGGAACATATTAAATCAGGCTCCATGTGTTCATGTGCTTTCAGGGGGAATTAACCCTCTGGCACAGAAACAGACACACAAAACTAATATGTACTAACAGACGTGCACACAAAGACCCAAAGAGAAACACACAAAGCAAGACATGCACCTATTATATTCCATAAATCATCGACCACCAAGCAACACAGGAAGCAGATTCTGTGTGTGTCTCTTTTAGCTTGTTTCCCTGTCGCAGTTTACCTGTGAACACAGTTTCTCTGTAGTGGAGCTATATATCACCGGGTTAGAGTTGTGAGAGTTCACGGCTGCGTTTGCTGTGTTATTGTAGTAATAAATGTGATTGAATGGATGACTTAGAAGGTTCCAATCTGCTCAGATCCAAGGTTGCATAGTCATTTTAAACGTGGTATAAAAGAAGAAAAAAGAAGAGTGGAGGCTTTACCTTGACGATGAATGAGAATCAAAGATGAAAGAGACACATTTGTACAGTGTTAAAGGAAAGTGTGACTGTGCGTCGTCTATAACTGAGAGGGTTTGGTTGGAGAAATATTAAAACCTTTACATCTTGACGTTTTATTTCCACCCTCTCAACAACAATTTCTTTGTGTCTTAAACTAGATGTATATTTTCACTTTGCTTTGCCACCGACTTGTTTTGTTCCTCCTCAGAAGACTATTATTAGTCTCCGTTTCCCACCGACTGGCTCATCGTTTTATGCTGATATAAATAAATAAATGTCTCCGACACCTTAACCAACAGTTTGTTTTTCTCCTTCCCCCGTGCAGGAATCATCAGGACTGCCTTAGCTGATATGGACCGGGAAGCCAGGGAACACTACATGGTTGTTATTCAAGCCAAAGACATGGCAGGCCAGGTCGGGGGCCTCTCCGGCTCCACCACCATCAACATCACGCTGACAGACGTCAACGACAACCCACCGCAGTTTCCCCAAAGTAGGTAGAGCTCTGTAGGAGGAGCACATTCCATATCATGAGAGCTGCATCGTAATGGTTGACTGAAAAAAAGTGGGAAAATCCCTTTGGAGAATTAGATTAATATAGAAGTAGATAGTGTTGGAATAAAGTTTGTTAGTTGTTGTTGATCATTACCTCTATTCCATAAGTCTGCTCTGTTATTGTACCAGACACAGACCGATTTAGATAATTGTTTATAGCCACTTTCAGGAATGGATGGAAATCAGAATAAATAACCAGACTCATCTGCAAGAGCGAATAAACATTATCTTGCCGACTAGCTTTCCCCGGCAAATCGGTTTTGGAACTTGGTCAGATTGGTGCTTCCCCAGTAACAAAGATCCCAGTACATTTGCACATTAAATGTTTTTTTTTAAAAGTACAATCTCTGGTTTTGCAGCCTCAATTAAAAGAGGCACCTAAATATACCATTTTTTGCAGAGACCAAATTATTTGAAATGATTCTTCATGCATATATTGGTGAACCATTTATCACAGATTATTGAGACCTCCCCTCATTCAGCATTCCTCACTAAGATGCATTACACTTAATTACCGTCTGGCTCACTCGTCTAATATTGCAGTTTAAATTAGCAAATTAGACGAGCATTCATCCAAACCCTCTGTTTTGCAAACTGAATCTTCCCCATTTCCATGATAAATGTAAGCAATGATTTAGTTGTGCTTCTTTGCTTTTGAAAGTGCCTCATCAAACACAATCCGCCTCAGTCCAGGGTTTTTCCATTTTGTGCTGCAGCGGAAAAAAACTATTTCAAAACCATCAACATTTTCTGAATAATCGTCTGCCTCCGAGTTTTGATCTGCTCCACTGCAGCGCTATCTACCTCAGCTTAGCATTTAGCTTCAATTGAACCACTGCAGAGTATTCTAATGGCATCCCCTCCGGAACAAAGGGTGACACATTCAGATTTGCCTAACAAAGCCCTTTTTTTAGGATGACATTTAGAAAACCATGAGGAGGCGATCAGTCTGTGTTTACATTTTTTTTTTTATATATACTACTTTCTCTACATGGCTAAACGTCAAATTTTCCTCCACAGAAAATTACCAGCTGTACGTCCCTGAATCTGCTCAAGTAGGGAAACCTGTAGGGAAGATCAAGGCCAACGATGAGGACCTCGGCGTCAACGCAGACATCAAGTACAGCATCATTAACTCAGAGGGAGCCAACACGTTCTCCATATCCACCGACCGGGACACGAGGGAGGGAATCCTCAGCCTCAAAAAGGTAACGACACGCTCTCATCAACTCAGAAAACAAGATCTCTGGGAAATATATGAGAATAATGTGCAGGGGGACGTCTGCTGCTGTTTGGATCCAGACTTCAAAATGTGAAATGTGGAGTTTTGACCTCTATAGTCGTGCTGTTAAATCTATCTGCATTAATGCACTGAGTGTCAGTAAATGAGGAGTAGAAGGAGGAGGCCAGCTATGAGAAATTCGACTTTTTCAAGATTTATGCAGCAGGAAATGACAAATGGGTTTTTAACAATGACAACTCCACATTTCTTGGCTGATTATGCAGATTTGCAGCAAACTATCACTTGCACGGTTCAAACGAAGTGTAACTACATCGTACGACTGTGCTAATCACACGTCCCCGTGGTCCCTCTTCCCAACAGCTCCTGAACTACGAGAGGAAGAAGACCTACACGCTCCACATCGAGGGGACCAACACACATGTGGATCCTCGGTTTTCCTTCCTCGGCTCCTTCAAAGACACCGCCACCCTTAAAATAACTGTTGGGGACGTGGACGAGGCCCCGGTCTTTTCTATGGATTATTACATCATGGATGTGTATGAGAACGCACCGAGAGGCACGGAGGTGGGCGCCGTCACAGCTCGAGACCCCGACAGCAGGAACAGCCCAGTCAGGTAGGACGCTCACCGCCGGAAATGATTACAAATGGTGAGGAGCAGAGCTGCTCTGTAGGTGCACGGTCACATCGGTTATGCATCGCTGCACGGAGCTGTTCCAAGATGTGTCCGGTTAAGTAACGTCGGTGGAGAAGTAAAAAGGGCAAAGAGAGACAGTGGTTGCTAATGGCCTGATGCTAATTTTAGGACTTTACACTTGTTCAGCTGTGACCAGCAGCCAGTGAACGTCACGTTGTCAACTAATTGGTTTCCAGAAAGGTTGAAAATGTTTTTTGAAGTCTTCACTATATGGATGAATATATGCAGTATATGTATTTGTATTTATATTTTACTACTTATCTCATGTTCTGAGCATTTATGACTTGTATTCAGCTTCTTATTTATGGATCTTTAGAGGTTTTATGTATTCTTTGGCAGTCAAATCAGTGAAATCTCTCCTGCTGCAAAACAACGGAGGTTTAAGTCAATTAATAAGATTATTTCTACCTCCAAAGAAATGTTTGTCTTCCTGAATCTCCCGTATGTCATCATGTGTAGAAAAGTCTCTTGTTTTTTGCATCATCAAATATATTGTTATTTTGTGGGCAGGCCTGTGAAGTAACCCGAGGCGATACAACATCTTAGCACATCTGTATGTGCTCTAAACACTTGCTTGTGTACTGCTGGAGAGAGATTGATATTAGCCTCGGGCGGCGGACTCCTCTCATATCTTTGCTCTGCGCAGGTTCATCGTTTCATGACATTACGCTCAACTCTGCACCGCTTGTGTTCATTTAAACTGAAACTCCTCATGAGATTGTGTATTGCCGATATTTTAATAAGAAGCGTTTGCCGTTGCGTGGTCTAGGATCAGAGTTTAAAGCCTCTGCACACCCACGCAGGGTTTACCTTTAATTACTGTGACTGATGAGGCCTGGTCAGGCTGAAAATGGGTGGAACTACAGTGGGAATTGATGATGTCACACAAGTGTACCAACAGGAGTAATAACAGGTCAACCAGGGGAGCGGCGAAATTAACAAGAGTGGAGCTGTGGAGCTGCGGAGCTGTCAGTCAAAGCCAATCTGTGCTGATGAGAGGCAGTGGCGGCTCCTGACAAATTTCTCAGGGGGGGCAATTGTTGCGATGATGGCTAAGATCCACGGTACAATCAGATTGTTTTCTGCTTACCTCATCGAACAGCTAAATGGCAACATCAGACATCGACTGCATGTTCTATATGATTTTTTTGATACAGCTAAATCAAGTTTATAGTGAATGTTAACATGCTTTTGGCTGATGAATGAACTATCCCACTGTGGTCATCTAACGGTACATTTTCATCTACCATTTTGCCTCCTTAAATACCTCGGAAAGTTAAAAGAGACTGCTTTACAATAAATCACAATACTCTTTCTCCATCTGATAACATTTATTTTAAGTGCAGCAGTTGTGTTCTGATTTAACAAAAAATGGATGTTAGCATAGCCTAGTAATTATAATATTTACAGTTCTCATCACACAACTTGATGACAGCATATATAAAAACTAGTGGCATAGCCTACTCATTGCAATATTTACAGTATTCCTAAAACAAGAATGATCCAAGGTGATAATCAAAACATTGGGTGCTATTTAACAAGAATTTACCCATAAGACACATGTACATTACAAAGCAAACAAAAAAATTGGCTAATGATATGCAATTAATACAGCTATTTCCAATTCAACATTTGAGTAGTGCAACAACACAACAACATTAAAACAACATTTCTCACTTGTATTGAAATTTTGCTCGTCTCTCTTTCAAAGCAGCAAAGTGATCAATGACCCTCTCATTAAAATCAGGCATGTTCCTGACTAGTTCCCTCTCCATGGAAAGCATGGCCAGAGCATTGAGACGATCCTGTCCCATTGAGTTTCGCAGGAATGTCTTGATTCTCTTTAAGGTCGAGAAACACCTCTCAGCTTCAGCAGTTGTCATGGGAGTGGTTATGAGGATGTTCAACAGAGCCACAGTCTCAGATAGGGTCTCGTGGAGGTTGTTCCTCTGTAGAACCTGGTAGAGTGCCAATGCACCACTGCAGCCCTTGAAATCTGGACTCTCGTAGATAAGGGACAGTTCAGTCTTGAGCTTCGCCTTATTCAGCATGGGGTATGCCTTGGCAGTGGTGTTCAGAGCCTCATCAGGGAACACATGGGAGTACTGCTCAAACAGGTCTCCTTGTAGCAGCGTTGCACTCACAAGGTGGCTTGTGAAAGAGAACCTCTCGTTTGCATGGCCCAAGATGGTGTCACAGACCTGTCAAAATAAAGAGAGTATATCACAAATTGGAAGTACACTATGAGTTAAAAACACTGCCACCATCCATCCTTGAATGTAACTGTAAATACAGAAGGGGTGATTTTTTAACACTAGGTTCCAGAGGCCTTAAAAAGGAGGTCTGCATGACTTTAGAATACAATACAGTAAGGTATGCAATGAAGTGAAGTGAGAGAAAAATAGAACAAAAAAAGAAAATAAACAAACAAAACTAAAAAATCATCTACCTCCTTAGACAGCCTCTGCTTGTCTTGCTCTCCCAAGGCCCTCCTTTTTCCTGTAGTTCCTGCTGCTACTTGCTGCTGCTCTGGAGATGAGCTCTGGTCCCTGAAACCGACAGACAAGGAGAGTGTGTGTTAGTATATGAACGTATACAGTATGTCAATGCAATTACCTACAGTTCCTGTCTTAGAAAACCAGTAATAATAGTATGTTTTGTCCTGTTTTAAGATCTCCTATACGAGCCATTACAGAGCCTATATTAAAAGGGAGTTAGGAAAAAGGCAAATAATATAGTTTCCCTGAATATGAAACGCTGCCATCAGGCAGAAGAATGTGTATTAAGATGCAAATCAAATCGCTTAAAATGATAATTTGTTCTGGCCTCCATTAAGCTGATGCAATAGAACGTGCAATAGAATAATGTGCAATAAATAGGAAAGTACTTAACTTTAGCACTCATACTTTATCACCTGCACCTTATTCCCAAGTTCAAGTGCAATAGTTATAGTTAATAGTTTTTAATGAATCAATCATTCACTGTGCCCAAGACAGATTTCCCCATGGTGACAATAAAGTGTAACTTATCTTACCGTATGGCTTGAACACTGCTTGTGAAGCTCTGCAGAGCACGTTTGATGAAGACTGCATCAATGTCCTTCTTCTGCAGCTGTTGGTACATAATGTCAACGTGAGGCATGATTTGATGAAATAGATGCAGGAAAAACTTGAAGTCATCGTCCTGCAGCATCCTCAGGTAGCCAGATGCCTCCCTCACTGTGGTGCAGTCAAATGAGCCGTCTGTGCTGATGGCTTCAAAACACTCTATGAGGTCATCTAGGTTCTCATAGACTGTGTTCACGACCCTGCTGTTGAAGTTCCATCTTGTGGCCGATGCTCTTGGCAGCCTTCGTGCAACAACCTGGTCGAGGATGGTGGTGCGTTTGGGTGACCGACTAAAAAAACTAGAAATGCCATTCAGATCCGAGAAAAAAACCCTCACTGCTGGGACCTGAGAAGTGGCTTGCTGCATGATCAAATTCAGCTGGTGTGCATAGCAATGTAAATAATGTGCATTTTTGTAATGCTCTCGCACTTTTTGCTGCACACCAGCCTTCTCTCCTCTCATCACATTGGCCCCGTCATATGCTTGCGCGATGAGTTTACCCCTCTCTTCCTCGGTGAATAGACTGTTCAGTCTCTCCATAATAGCAGTGGCAATCGAGTCAGCCGTTGAAGACGAGAGGGGGACAAACTCAAAAAAACGCTCTTGAACAGCATGGCTCCCATCAATGTATCGCAATACCATGACCATCTGAGTCTGAGTCGAGACGTCCGTTGTTTCGTCAGCTTGTATCGCAACGAAGCTGGCCGACTTCACCTCCTCCGTAATGCGTGCCCTAATGACAGCTGCCATGCAGTCGAGCAGCTCATTTTGGACGGTCTTGGATGTGCCTTTAAAGACGGTGGCCGTTTTTAAATGCTCCTCAAAAACTTCATCTAGGGATGCAATAAACTGTACCAATCCTCGAAAAATTCCGGGGTTGCTGGATCCCTCGCTCTCGTCTCGGCCTCGCAAGGCCAACTCGAATACACCGCAGAACTTAACACCGTCGATCAGGCGGCCCAGAATGTGGCGATTTTTTCCCACCTCATCATTGTGCCGGCGCAGTGCTAGCCTGTAGCCATCGTCCAACTGCGTAGCAATGTTGACGCTCCCAAACGCTGACAGTTTTAAGCAGCTGTCAATGTGGATCCTCGATGCTTCATGCTTTTTTATTTTTTCGGACAGATGATGCATATCTTTGAAACCTGTTGTAGTCCAAGGTGTTTCCGTGGTGCAGCCATCAGGGTGGATGAGGACGCAGGGGTAGCAGAAGAGTCCGTTGGCTAGCTCGCATCCTGCTAGCCAGTTTTTCCTCTCGTACCAGCACCGCGAAAATCCCCTGGTGTACGACTTGCCTCCTTTCTTTGATATTTGTTTTATATTTAAATTTGGTCGGGGTGGTCCTAATTGTTTAACAGCCAATTTTTCCTGATTGCTTCGACGACTAAATGGTAATTCTCTAAATGAAATGATGGAGTTGCTCTGAGCTGTAATATTCGCCATGACGATCGTGAACGTGACTGCGGCGGCAGCAAAGCACCACGTGACGTTCACTGTAGTGTACGTATGATATGACGGAATCACGTTAGTGCAAGCACTCCCGGAACCCATAGAGAATGCATTGCAGGGCTTGCAGTTTGAAAAAAAAAGCTTTTACATGAAAGTCAATGAGAGCGCTGGGGGCGATTTCCAGGCAGGCTGAAATCGCCCATAGCGCTCGGTTGGTATGAAACACAACTGCTCAGAGGAAAACAGGCTTAATTTTTTACAAAATGTATTGGTTAGCATCATTATCACTAAAAAATATATACATATGATATATTATTAAAAAAAAATATTTGGCATATTATCTTTTTTTTTTTTTTTTTTTTTTTGACTCAAGGAGGGCGGCGCCCTATCGCCCTCTATTGGCCGGCCGCCCCTGATGAGAGGTCTAATCAGAGAGGAGCTGGGGGTGGACTATAGGTGTGCAGAGACTTTAAAGTTGTGCCATCGGCTGCAGAGCAGCAGGAAGCTCAGACATGAATTATATAACACTGCCGCCTATGCTTTACAGAGGGGAGGTCTGTGCCTCTTCGTTAATGATGCACAATTTGAAATGGCAGGAACACGTGTGGTGAAGAAGTTTCTTTTGATTTTAGGACTTTGTGAAAGATTTGTAGTAAACAAGACGGTAATCTACATATGAAAGGGTTTCCCTTCATCTCCTGGTGGGATACCTCCTCTTCGTCCATTCCTTCAGTACATCACTGCCCATGTTCACGGCACAAAGACGAAGGCACCGGGAGGTATTTCAACGACATCCACGTGAACCCGGGAAAAACTAAACAAGCTGAACCACTGTGCCGCTGTGCCACCGCTCCGCGTGCCTGCGTGAGGATGCAGGATGCAGCCGGGATCAGAGCCGGGCTCACTTTCATCTTCTAAAGTCTGCCCATGCACGGGTTGGAATAAACATGTCATTGAAGTGACACGTCGGATGCTGCTGTGAAATTGACGTCTAAATATCCAATCAAAGCTGTGATGGCTCATTACCTCTGGCTGCTCTCGCATATTATTATCATGATCACCAGGAACAGTTCTGTCATCCTGTTTGTAATAACTACGACTTTTATCTTTCGTAGTTTATTATATAATGTATGATGAAATAGAATCTACCTCTAAGGGTACAACTAAAAGAAATAGTCATTATAATGTGTTAATATCAGATCCACATGCACAAATAGCTGCAATGTTTTTCAGGCGAGCCATAAAATAACTTTCACATCTGAAAGCTTTTGTGCTGTTATGAACATTTAATAAATCATGACAACAAATCAATGCGATCCTGGCATTAATAATCCCTTAATACATAATACCGTCTTCTATACCCATTAAAAAAGTGAACTTAGAGTCTATTATGCTCAGGAGAATGAAAAGTGGTCATTAAGAGATGAATTAGGAAAACTAAGTCAACGCTCATTTTGTGCTTGAAGTGATGAGAAGTGCAGCTGAAGTCATTTCTGATTTGTATTCCACCGGCTGCTTCGCTCCTCGCCTGATGACAGCATTGCTAGAAAGCCATTACAACAGTGTAAACACTGCCTGCAGGACAAATCGTCTTCTGTCATTAAATATTGAAGATAATTGCTCGACTTATAAAACGGAGTACTTCAGAACATTCTGTCAAGAACTGGAGTCCATTTAAAAGCAGCTGGGATTATTCTTTTCATGTATGTGCGTTAGAGGTGCTGTGAGACTTTTGAAATGGAAGCGTTGAGAACATTCCCTTCGGCTTCTTTCATTTCACCGCACCGGTTTTTGATTTCTGATCATTAATGCGAGTTTTATTTGATAGTTTGATAGTTTTATATGGACGTAAATGGATATTTGTTTTTCTAACTCCTCTGTAGAGTTGGTGAACTGAAGCACGGCGAATGAAACATTGAGTGCCGGCATGGAGATGAGCGTTTAATGAAGCTGACTGCTCGGCCTCTGATGAGCGAGACCACTTGTGTCTTGCATCATCCGCGGCCCCAGAAGCAGCTTTCAGAAGTTTTGAAGAAACAAACTTTGATATGATCAGATATATTTGGAGTTGGCCTTGCAGAATGCTAACTACTATCAGAAAGCCTGTGTTCCGAAGTTCGGGCATCGGGCTTGAAAGACGCTGGTTGCATCGGGGGAAACAAAGGTCATAGAACTTTTTGGACTGTGCATATTATATGTGTTTGTTATGAGTACTCTATTTTAGTTAGAATACTAATACCAGATGACCCATTTCTATCATGGACGTCTCAATGTCAAAATCCCTGTTTAACATTTTCAACTTTTTGACCACAAATATTAAAAATGTCGGTTTTAAAAAGAGTTGGGAAAAAACAGTAGTTATTATTGTGGAATATCATGTCTTTTGTGTTTATATCAGGGCAGACTGTATTTTGGTGATATGTAGGTCAAAGGAAAAGTAGATAATGGCAAAATATGGTTGTTACATTTGATCGTCTTTTTCAAAAGCATTGCAATCCTCATAATCCTTTTTGGTGCAGATTTAAAACACAAAATAAAATGTGATCAATTCAGTTTTTTCAACACATTCCTACTAGAAAGTTTCGATGTCTGTAAACCAGCATATCAAGATGTCCTTCTTTGTGTCCACCCCTGCATTTATTAAATGATCCACCTGAAGTGGACACATTGGATAATAATCTCCTTCTCCCCGACAGGTATTTCATGGACAGCGAAGAAGAAGGGAAGAGGTACTTCAGAATCGACGAGAGCACTGGAGTGGTGCGGACCACGCAGCCTCTGGACAGAGAGGAGATGCCCTGGCACAACATCACGGTGATGGCCTCGGAGGTTGGTAGGTACCGAGGATACTTTCCCTTTGAGCGACTGCTGTGCACCTGCTGCGTGTGTTTGCTCCTGTGAGAGGGTTCGTGAGGTGGAGGTGTTTTCTTTGAATCCAGACACTTACACACAGCTCTTAAATCTGCAGAAAGATCCAAGTTTCATCATCGTCCTGGAGAGTTTAAGAAAGTTTAGAAGGTTGAAGAATTTTTTGTGTGAATAGAAACTATTGTGTAGTTGTTAACCTTCAATTTCAGGCAGTTTATCTCATAATTTTCAAGCTTTATCGTGTTCATACTGCTCCGTAGTCTACTGACATGTCCATGTGGTACATCTCTCCAATGATTGACAACTAGAACACTGTAATGCAGCTGCTTGAAGGGCAGATAGAAGAGTGCAAGACATCGTACAACGTGTAAACGCATTGTTCTACCCAGAAGGTTTTGTTTCTTCTGCTTTCCTACAAGATAACGAGACACCACGAGGGGATCATATAGTCAGAGAGAAGAGCGCAGGTTCAAATTCATGGAGTGTAAAACTGGAGTCAAAATCAATATCAACAAAAGAAAAAGGTTCAGTAAAAACGGAACAACTGTGTGAGTCAGTGCTGCCCCCCCCCCCCCCGTCTCCGATAACTACTGAATAAAATGTGAAGCACAGACTCTGCAGATATTCACTATAATGTGTTGATCACAGACACTTCACTGGGACACTGTAAATGTTGATGGACACATGTTCACTGTTCAGAACACTGAGGGAACACAACTGGTTTTACTGGCTGTGACCTGCAGTTTTTTCAGGTCTTTACTGGTCATTGTTCAAACTTGATCCTTGACCAGTTCTCCAACCTTTTATTTATGGTATGAAACTGTACGTACATCCTATTTCTGAACACACAAATATGTTACTGTCATGCTTTTTCACAGTCACTGTTTAAGTTTTGTCTAATTAAATGTATATAATGCGTTTTTCATTTTAGTAATGTTGCAAAAATATTTCCCTGCAAAGAGCAAAACAAGGCTTTCAGCAATAAAAATAAATTAGTTTGGTAAATTTAAAGTCTTTTATCATTTTGAATAAATAATAGGGTCAATTCCAATCTTCATCAGTGGATTAAATTGGCACAAATGTCCAATTTGAGGAGCAAAAACAATGTTTTAAATAGAATTATAAACTGTAACCAAAGACCAAAGACATCAGATGAGTTAATAGTGAGATTAATAATCAAAGTTTGGGATGAATGAGTTTATTTAGCATTTTGATTAGAATGCATTCAAATAGCTTTGTGCTTTTTCCCTATAATTCCCTCAAAAAATCAAATTTACCCAATTGTTTCAATGTCCTCTCCTACATTGAAAATTAATTAAAATCAATGCAGGCCCCGCTAACTTCAAGAATGGCTATCAGGTAGCTCTGGTAATTTGTAATCACAATTAGACGAATCTCCTGCCAACCGGAGAAGGAGCTGAATGCTAATGTATCTTTATCTCCTCACCTCTCCTTAGTATTCAAGGCTACTGTTACACACCGAGACGCCGTCCAAAGGCACAATGATACAGTTACACCTCTTTAACCATGAACAAGGACACAGTGCTGCAGACACAAAGCACTCACATGCACCAAATACTGAAAATGTGCCTAAATTCCATAGAAAGTCTATAATTTTTTTGTGACAATGATGGTAAATGAAGCCTGAAAAGTTATTATCTATGCAGCTTATCCTTTGAGGGTTGCACGGGGGGGGGGGGGGGGCAAACCCAGGACTGGTTGCAAGTCCATCACAGGTCCATCACACAAAGACAAACAGCTATCCCCCCCCCCTCACACACACACACTCACACATGTTTTAAGCCTCCGGTATATTTGGAGTCTCCAATCAACATAACCCCAATTTGCACGGATTCAAGCAGAGGGAGGAAGCCGTAACAAAAGGATGAAGGTTGTTGGTTCTGCAGCACAAGGATGATTTACAGAGTTAAAGGAGAACCAGCCTGAGAGGAATTTCTGCAACAGACAAATATAAATTAAAACAAGGCAATAATTATCATTTGTCATAATTGGCCTTGTCTACACTGTAAATGTGAACTGCTGCTGGATTTTCTATGTTTCATGTTAGAAACCCTGAAAACAGCTGGAGCATTCTAGAGGTTCTAAACCTGTTGACCTTCTCAACACAAGATGACGTAGATACAAAGCCTTGAGCATTAATTTAAAAGAAAGACTGCTGCACCTGCACGGTTCTGCTCAAGGAGGGTGTTGCTGAGTGAGCAGGCTATATCTCTCAGTGCTGCCCTGCACACTGCAAAATATACTCACACCTGGAAGCCACCCAGTAAATCTACTGCTCCTCTGCTGGGGACCGAGGCACCCTGCTGGGGGAGAGTTTACCGCCTTGCATAGAGGGCTCCGTCCATTTCCATAAAGCAGAAGCATAGTTCAACTGTTGAATTATTCTCTTGTTCTGCTGCACCAGAAAAGGACTTAGGCTGTGAAATACATTAGAACTACACACACCAACACAACACCACACAAAGATGATCAAATGTGCTTTAATACACACAATAGCCGTCTGCAACTTCTGCGTCCCTCAGTGTTTTTATAGTGACGCAGTATAAGACAGAGCCCATAAACAGTCCAACGCGAGGAGCACAGAGTGTCCCAGTTTAAAATTACAGCGCTGATGCTCCACTTTGTTATTACAGCTCACATTTGACTTTCATCTTCTCTGTCACACGCTCTCTCTCTTTCTCTCTCGCTCTCTCTCTGCTACAGACAACCCCAGCCTCCTCAGTCACGTCCCTGTGAACGTCCAGGTCCTGGACGTGAACGACAACCCTCCTGAAATAGCCACAGACGAGGAGGTCATCGTGTGTGAGAGCTCGAGGCCGGGACAGGTGAGCGTTGAGTACTCGCCCGAGAGAGAGACAATGCGTAACACCTGTGTGTGTGTGTCACTGTGTTTGTCTTCCCCTCTCACCCCACACGTTCAAAGCTCTCCACACCTCCGAGGGAAAGTGTGGCGAGCTCAGCCCTCCCTCTGAATACATGCATTCTGTTCTGAGCTATTATTTCCCTCAGACGTCCGGGCTGCTCACTGAGAGATCTGTGAACATGGCAGTGAGCTGCTTAATCATCCCTCATTCAAAATGACTATCTCATCAGCAAACCATGACAATTCTGAAACCGCAGCTCATTCCAATTTGCTGTCTGTAGTCTTTGATTCCTTTGAATTGAGAAGGGTTTTTGAGATATAGAGCAATCAGCGGCTGGAAATGGCCGAAAGAGGGTTTCAGTGAAAAGGATGATGTGAGTTAAAAACTGGGGAGACGCAGCTTAATAGATTTTTAATAGATTCAAGCTTGTGGAAGAAAAGTTTGAATTAAAGTTTACGTTCTGTTTGAGTTACAGTTGCCGTGTAGCCTCAGGATCCGTGGCCCAGTGGGATTAAGTGGGAAGAATGATAATGTGTTGAATGAGACAGTGAGAGAAAGAATGGAGCAGCTCATTAATGTTTAAAATCTGTTTGCACCTCAACGCTCGTACCACTGTGCTCGGTATTTTTCTAATTAGTTGCCAAGTGTCAATCCAAATCAACAGTTCCAATTAAAAGTTAAATCACTGTTTTAATCATAGGTTCTTTTAAACTGCAACCCAGAGCTTATCCATTCATTCAAATGATTAGTGCTTTTAACAAACATTCGCACAATGAAGATGAATGGTTTTAATTTCAACCAGAAGCTGGAGGTAAAACATTAAATGATCAGTTTTTCAGTCAGATTTGGGGATCCGAGGAAATTCTGCATTTGCTCTCGGAGGTTCCTGGATTCCTAAACAAGTGCTTTAATGCCTTGAAGAGCTGCTCCAGCTAATATTTAAAGAGACAGTCAACATTTAATAATTCTCAGTGATTTATCAGTGATGGTTCATCATTTAGGTGCAAACCCAATAGTCCACCTATGAGCATTTTAAACATGAAAGTGTATAGCACAACAAAAGATCATTGACTTCCTAGATAATTGCTGAAACACTCTCATACGTTCAAAACCAAATATTACATTACAGAGAATGAGTTTCCACTTAGAAACCATCAAAGCTGTGATGGTTCCTCAGGCATTTCTAAGCTGTGGCCGACTCCCAGCATCCCATAACGCTGCTTCCTGCAGATTAACTTAGTGTTTTATTTCCTTATCGATGGAAAACTCCATCAACCGCGACATCCACATAAGTGAACCCGAGCACAAACAAAGCTCATGGTATCACCGCACAGTGAAACACAAAGGCTCGTGTGAGAGTGCACCAGCGGCACAGCGATGCCTGGGATCTCACCTGGAAGATAAGACATCGCTGCAGTGACCGGGGATATTAGGTCATTTTTCTCCCCCCCCGCTCACTGGGCCTTTTACCAATTAAGGATAACAAGTTGATATAAGTGGCAGCGAGGTGGCCCTTAGAGCTCCCCTGTCAGTGTTAGATGCCAGCCAAATGCCACATGGTCTGGAAGCCCAGTGCCCCAACCAGCCACTGTCTGTCGGGGTCAGGTGGAGAAAGATATGTTACAGGACCAGTTGGTGTAATTTCAACAAATCATGGAACGACCAAATCGACCCCTTGACCTGCTTGTAATTAGAGGGGATCATACAGGGGGTGTAATGATGGAGTTGTTTGTCTTCAGGAAGTAACCCGTCCTCTTGTCTCCTGGACACCAGGTGATCCAGACCGTCACCGCGGTGGATAAGGACGACTTCGCCAACGGACAGCGGTTCAGCTTTGCTCTGCCCAGCCAGCTGCCGGTGAATCCCAACTTCACCCTGAAGGACAACGAAGGTAATTACAGTGATCAATATGTTTGTTTGCATTTCTTATGAGTTCTTTACACTCCGCCTCCGGGGGGTGGGGGGGGCAGCGCTCTGTCCTCATCGCTCACACCCCAGAGATCCAATAAGCTTCAGTGATCTCCTTGTACCTCTGGGGTGGGAAGATAATATGCGTCTAATGGGAAAAGCATAGATCTCACTGGGATCCACTGGGAGCAGTTGAATCTTAGAGGTTTTCCGCATTCTGTTGTCGAATGGATTACCCAGTTTCGCCCCCCCCACCCATCCTACTGGGTCCAACAGTGGGCGTTACCATCTCAGGTCGGTGTTTTTTAAGCTCTCAGCCAGAATACCTCACCGTTGCCCACTGAGGAGAGGAGTTCACTGCTCTCCAGACGAATCTCTGAGCCAGAGAGCGGCAGGGAAACAGATGGAGAGATATTTAGAGATAAGTCCGGACCGGTCACTTCCACCACAAGCCTTCCCGGTCCCACTGGAAGTACACGGAGGTGCGGAGCGGCGAGATGAATCAAACAAGGATCGACTGCATCACCGCCACACGTATCTCCTCAAGGACAATAAATTAAAAAAAAATTAAAGTGAAAATCTGTTATACATAATTTATTGCGTAGTAGTTTGCTTCAGTTTTACACACATTGACCCAGAGGAGCTGTTGGAAGTGAAACTGAAGTGTGGGGTGTGTATTTCCGAGGAGGAGGAGACGTCGGAATAATCACTTCACTTTCTCCGGCTTGATGGTGAATCATTTGTCTTCAGTGTCTGTTGCAGGAGCCTGTTAAAAGATTCAGAGCTTGGTTGAAAACACCTGGTCCTTACACAAATGAGGATTGGTCGTTTTGCATCAGTTTACAGGTGTGAGTCTGTTGTTTGTGTGTGTGAAACGCACCGCGGTGCACAGCTACATGCCAGACCTCTCGTGCTGCTTCGCCATATGCTACGTGAGGGAATCACAGTGTGGCATTGAAGGGGAGTTAATACAGGTAATAACAACAATCTGGTCACAGGGATGCAGCCATTCTTTGCTACTGTTGTGTAATAATGTGAGATATGAACAATATAGTGTAAATAATAATCTCCTCCATGGCCACAAATTAGGTATTATGAACGTTCTGTGCGTGATATGTATTATGAGGAGCTGATGCAATATTAGGGAGTAAAACATTTCTTAAACAGATATATATTATTTATGAAATCTAACCGTTCTGTCAAAGAAATTTGATATTTTACAGATAAAATGATGCTATACACTATCATCTGCCATTTGAGATAAAGCATATTCGGAGACGTCTGCTTGCATCATGCAGACTTGAGGTCTTCTTTGTCCTCTGTCCTCAAAAACCACATTTCAAATCTGAAAATATCTCCCACTCTCTTCGAAGTGTTTTTGTCACAAGATTTCTCACAGTGAAGCCATCTGCCGCAAAATATCCTGAAAACATTCAGGAAGCCAACCTCCTTCTTGAAGGATTGATAGGAATATGTTCTTGTTCTTCTCAAAGCTGTTTGAGTAATAGTACCTTTCAGTTTGGGTTTTATCACCTGCTGCTTACCGTCCCACAGGCTCTTGTCTTTGTCAAACTATATGTGAGATAATCCCGTGTGGGACGGGCCGATTATGTGTCACAACACAGAACTAAAAAATGTGTCATATTTGAATCGTTTGTTGCTGAGAACCTGAAGGAGACAAAGAGAATTTGTTCATTATGTGAGACACAGAGTGGGATAAGTTAGGGATGAGCAGAAGGAGAAAAGAAGCAATGCAACAAAGATTCTTCTTTTCACCCCGAAAAACCTTTGGTTCCTCCTGAGCTGTATCACAGGAGTGGGATTTAATCGAGTGGGATTTCAACAACCACTAACATAAAGGGACTCCTGTATTTCCTTTTGTAGCATCCTTCCCTTTAACCAGAAAGGCTGTTAAAAGAGCAAGCTCTGATTTAGAGGATGGTTAGTTGACCAGGGGAGAAGGAAGGCAGCTGCCCGGCAAAGCCTCTGACCCCAGAGCAGCTCCGCTGGAGCAGCTAAATACCAGAAGCCACATTCAAGATAGTTGTTGGACTCCAGAGGCGGTCGAGAATTGAACAAACACTTTTTTTAAGACATGAACCAAACCTTTCCTGGAGTTGTCCAGAGCACAAATTACCCAGATGCAAATGGAGAAGTTTTCCAGAGCTTTTCCTGTCGGTCTCCTCTTAAAAACTCTGGACAATGAGCCTGTTTGAGAGGAAAATATCCAGACTCAATTGTCCAGACATCTTTTGAGTTCATGTCAAGCTTTAGAAACAGATGCACACTCAGAAGCTCATCAAGGAAGAATGAAACCATGTCAGCCTAAAAACTCAAATTACAAACCATCATGTTTCAATGTCTAGCCTGGGGATCATTTTTCATACCTCTGCCCTCTCACATGAATTGATTTGCTTACACTGTTACTTGCCCACCTCGAATAACTCAGTAGTATTTTTAACTCCTGCAGTCTAATCTGCACGACTGCCTCTCGAAAAGAAAAGCCGCTGCACCCATCTCCCCTCACTCTGAGGCTGAGACATCAGAAGAGTCTCATAGCTTTTGACTGCCACTGTGTATTAGAGGTTATTCTCTGTGTTCACGATATATGGGGGAGAGAGAGAGAGACAGAGAGAAAGAGAGAGACAGAGAGAGAGAGAGAGAGAGAGAGAGAGCAGCACAATGCACCATACTGTTGACTCCTGTGTCTGATAATTAAAGTAAGCTCTTCACACTCGAAGCAGCTTCGCTCACCGCGGTTGTAGCAGACCAACAGTTGGTAGCTGCTCCGTGCCAGCGTCTGATGCCTCCCTCTGTTGTTGTGCAGCTGACGAAAAGCCCTCTCAGTCACTCACATAACTAACTCTCCGCTGACCTCCTTTCCTGCTCAGTTAGAGTTTGCTCACTGTGGATAATCATGGAACTCAAATTCTATTTTCGTGGCTCGACGCTCGGCTACGATACGGCAATTTAGCAGTTGTGACTTTTAAAAGAACCCGTTAACCAAAGCTTGCTCACTGCAACCACATCAGATTCCTTGAAGCTGTGAACTCATTCCAAATGGTGCTTTTTCCTCCAGAGACACCTACCAAGATTCTACGTTGGAGTTAAATTATATCAAGGCCTTTTTACCTATTGGTTTGCAGCGATCAAACTCGTCTCATTTCGATAGCCCTCCCTTTCCAAAATAAATTTCCGTCCATGTGTCCTTGGATGTACAAAATATTTATACCGATGAGAACACACAAAAACAAACCAAACATCCATGAGATACAACAGAGGAACGCTGCTGTCTACGTCTCATCGGGGTTGCAGATGTCTGTGGAGTTAAATTTAGCCGTTTGACAAATCTGCACTTTGGAAAACGTTTGTTGAAATCTCTGTTTTATAGGAAATCTTCCATTTTGCTAAATATCCACATTCTTATTGTCAAGTGCAAGATGTTCTGTATTAGATGCAGGTCAAACTCCTGCAGAACACAAGGCTTCTTACAAGCTGAACACAAAGGCAGATTCTTCTGCTAAGCAGCTGTTTAGCAGCTTTGTGACAAACCTGTTCTGCTTAAATGCCTTTAAATAAAATCACATTGACTGCTCCCACTTCACAAGGCCGCTCTCATCTCGTCAGCGGTCACATTGTGATGACATTTGTTTCTAAAAAGGCAATTACACCGAGGCTATGATCTCCAAATAACCCACGTACATAAATAGATCAATTGATTTTCTGAAGGCATCTTCTTCCAGGAGACCTCATAATATTGCAGTTAATCAGCTGTGTTGAAACAGGAGCTGTCAAGTCACGGATATGTGGGACATTTAATTTGTGTACACTGGGTGTGATGCAGCGGGTTTCACGAAAAGCCTGTAATCTGCTGAAACAGCAGGATTCTGCGTGAAGAGGATCTGTCCGTCCCGCGCTCGCTTTGTCAAACAACACCGAGAATTTATCACAATCGCACTCTGAGATGTTTGATTAGATTTCTCCTGTTATCCAAGCAAAGCTCAGGTGTTTACCAGGTCGTTATGATTCAGGAAATAGGAAAATATTGTTTTTGCACGAACATTGTTTATCAGCTCGGACGTGGCTGCTGAGGGTTGTTCCTGCACAACAGAGGAACACACAAGTATATCAAGTACACAAAACACAGCCTAATGAAGCAAACACACAAAATGGTGACAGCTCTTCTCTTCTTTTGTAACGATCAGCACGTCCTCTATCTGTTGTCACGGCCGGGCTTGATTGCTAAACTGAGTCTTACTGAGTCAGACTAATCCCTATTGAATCTGAGGGGCTTCTCTTAAAGGAGATCGTTATGTTTATCTCCTGATTGTTATTCTGCACGAGATGCTTATTATTCCTGCACAAAATGATATTAGTATTTGTACAAAGCTGAGCCACTGATCGATAGTGAAAGCTGCCCTTTATTAACGCCGGGAGGTTTGAGGAGATCTGCTCCTGCTGCTCTGCTCCTCCTGGTACAGAAGGTTCACGCAGCTCAATGATTTCAGCCTGATTCAGTTATAATGGACTAAATACAGGCTCCATCCTCAAGTGTGACAGCATTTTCAAAAGGGCCGTTTTCAGCCAGAAGGTTTTGGCAGAACGTTGAGAGTTAATTGCTGCTGCAGATGCTGACAATAGCCTGCTAATGTATTTCATTACAGGATGTGAAGAGGGCTTGTTACATGAAACTATATTTATTCATATTCACCATTTGAACATAGTTTCAAAGTCCAGAGCCTTTTGAGTGGAGATGTATGTTCTCCCCTTGTTTCTGTGGGTTTCTCATGACGTGCAGGTTGGGTTCAGGTCAAGTGGAGACTCTTAAGGAGTGAATGGTTGTTTGTGTCTGTATGTTGGTCGATCTCTGTGATGGATTGGCAACCTGTCAAGGGGGAAGCCCCGCCCCTCGCCTGCTGTCCACTCTGATTGGCTCCCCCTGCGACCCTCAACAGGATAAGCAGTATTGACATTGGACGGACATTTTGTCTATTTGAATGAACCCAACCAATTCGTAGCCAATAATCTGGATCTCTGATCTTTGTTCACGAGTGACTGTGGGTTCAACGACTCAATAGAGCCGTACAATCATAATGAACCTCTTCCAAATATAGAGATATAGATGTGGATTTAAATACCCAACGCTCATATCCTCACAGTGTGACCCAGTGCACAGAGCAGTGTGGAGTACACAGCTTGTGTTGCTCGAGGAGGCATCCAGAGAGAGAGATCGTGCCTTCCCATCAGTGGCACCTACACACACGCACCCGAGTTCACAGGTGCATGTGTAGGCAACTGTGAAGTCTGCAGGGATGTGTGTGTGTTGTTGATCTATTTCAAGCTTTTCGTGATGCACAGAATCTGCCTCGGTGACATTTGCATTCATCATATGGAAAATAGCTTTTTTATTACTATTGTAAACCAGGGAGGACCTGCTTGAATGCCCTCAGTGTTAGGTTAACTCATAATCATTTAACCTTTAAAACCCAGTGGAGAGTTGAATATGACCCTTGAGATCCGTGGGAATCGGGTGTGAAAGGCCAACTGGTCCCACCTCACTCCCACACATCAGCCAGTATAGTTTAATGTGATGCTGTGGAAGCTAACCTGCCTCTTACTGGAGAGGGAGAAACAGGGATTATTATAAATTATGCACAAGTCGTGTAAGTTATACCGATGCTAATGCTTCTGGAAAATGTGAGGCCATTTGCCAGTTAGTGCTTCACGCTCCGGCCTAATGAACCCGGAGCTAAGGGACTTCTGCAAGGTTGTTTAGATCATAACACACGTGCATATTAATACATGTGCATGTTCTAATGTGATAAAAAACCAGACACCGGCAGGAAAAGGAAAGAGAGAAAAAAATTGCTTGCTCGTGATTTGCAAAATGACATTTTCAATGAAGCGTGAAATGCTCTGAAAAGCATATTTTCCTTCCTGATGGGGGGGGGGGGGGGCATTCCACTGCGAACTGTCACAACACGGTTAAACTGTGGCGACCATCACTCGTGCCGTCTCCGCTCTTGCGTGGAAACGCCACGTGGCTGCCGATGCCCCCCCGACCCGCCGCCCTGGCTCTTTACCACCCACCTGACGAGAGGCGGTTCAATGTGGAATTAGCACGACATCATGGATTGTGCCTCTTCCTCCTTGTGGTCGGTACGAGGACCCGTGCGGCTGTGACAGTGAACAACACGTACACACGGGTTGTGTCTCTCTCTCCTCCTCAGCTTCCATCTCCTGTACTCTCTCTCCCTCTCTCTCTTTTTTGGCACAAACGCAGCCTCCACTACCCCTCCTCCCCCCACTCCTCATCTCTTCCAACTCCCCATCTCTTCCTTATTATTTGCATCTTTAACTCTCCACTCCCCCCCACCCATCTGCTTGCTGATACGGTGATACCTCGAGTCTGACTTAATAAAACTTGAAGTACATGTTGTCATTCCAACTGTCGATCATTATAATTATTCCGAGATGGAGCGGAGATTGGAGTGGGAGGCGAGGTCTCCGAGCAGCGGCTTGAAAGCACAGCACGGCGGAGGTGTTTTTTTTTTTCTTTTCTCCTGCCGGGTGGAAAGGAAAAATGGTCGCCCTGTGCACGATTCAGCATTTTTCTTTGGGGGAAACTCTAGGTATCGTGTTTATAAATACGTCAGCATGCAGACTGTCATCTGCACGTTTCTACTTAGGGAACCGAATTAGTCGTTTAGGTATTTGAATCACAGAGGCTTAGATGGTGTGCACACGTTCAGTCTGTGGTCTGTTTGTGCTTTTAAATCCATGAACAGAATCTATGTATACAGCTGCATAAGAGACAAGTTAATGCCCGATAAGGACGTCAATGTGTGGTTGTGCATAACCAGTCTGCTCAGAGCGTTTTCATCACAGTCTCAGATGAAGCATCAAAGAAAGCCCAGACATCACAATTCGCACAACAGGCTTATTCTGAAGCCGTATTTTAAAAGTATATACACGTGTTAGAGCGGTTTGTTTATCCTCATCCTCGTCTTTGCTGACTCTGGAGCTCTCTGCCTTTTTCTTCTCCATGAATTCAGCCTTTTTATTTTGGTTTATCTTCGTGACATGTTCCATTACGAGAGGTGTTTCTGCCGAGGCCAAGGTGAGCTGCTCTTTTGTGGCGCGTTTGAAATAGTAAATGTACACCTTTGAAATTAATTAGCTCAGGCACAAAGAAATCTAGCATCAAAGAAACCAAGAAAAATAAATAAAACACCAGCTCACAATGGAGGATGTTGTGAATACTTGTTTGTGTGACAATTCGTACCTTCAATCTAATTGACTGTGGGTATAAATATGTAATTGCAGGCGTCAGTGGAAGAGTGATGCTGTTGCCATTCAAAGGAAACCATCAATTAGTGTTTTTTAGCTAAGGGCTCTAATTTCCCCTCTTTGCACTTTGTTTTCGTTGCAGACAGCACAGCCAGCATCATCGCCAGGCGGAGGCGCTTCAACCACCTGACCCAGGAGCTGTACGAGCTGCCCATTGTGGTGTGGGACGGGGGGGAGCCGTCGCTGAGCGGAACCAGCACCTTGACCCTGCGGGTGTGCCCGTGCCAGCGCCACGGCAGGATCCGGATGTGCCAAGGCGAGGCGTTCCTCTCCTCAGCGGGCCTCAGCACCGGGGCTCTGATCGCCATCCTGCTGTGCATCATCATCCTGCTGGGTAAGCTGGGACAACGTCTGTGGGGACTGCAGCGGGGGGGCGGGAGCTTCCCGGGGCCAAATATCCTGAGGGCTTGGACGGAGGAGATGGACCATAGAGGAGAAGGGTTTGAAAGGGTCTGACAAGGGCAGGGGAGGAGAGAGGGATGAATAGACATGCAAGGACACAGGTAGAATTTAGAATGAGGTAAGAGGACGTTTGCGAGGGCAAGGACAGAAGAAAAACCGAAGGGCAGAAGAGAAGAGGGACAGAAGGAGCGAGGCTGGAGGAGAGGTGATGAGGAAGAAGGCAGTGAGGTCAAAGACTACAGGGTCAGTGCGATTTGAGAAAGGAGGCGCAAACAACTGAGAGAATACTCAGAGTTACCCCACAGTTACCCCACAGCGCGTGGAGCGGGGAGCCGCAGCCTGAGAGCGCTTCATGTTCCAACATGGCAGCTCGAATCACAAAACCAGATTAGACCTCGGATCACGTTTGTCCACGATTTGAAATTCAATTCAAATCCGCTCTGTGGCGATGCAGCTGAATCCTCCTCCTGCTGCGTGGCGAGTGTTTGACATGGCGTGTTGTGACTGGGAGAGCGGAGGACAGGCGTGGAGGAGTGTGGTGACAGCCAACACAGATACCACACTTGTTGATTTCATGTGTGACGGACGTGTCGTGCACCTTGAATACAAAACAGCTTCAGAACCACGGTGGAATAGTCACTGAGTGTGCAGGGCTGGTTATGGCAGCCAGTCTTTGAGGTGACGGCAAATTAATACAAACACACACCAAGCTTGAATTTGGAAAATAATGAATTATATCTGAAATGTGGCAAGCCAAACCGCAGCCAAACAGGACTGTACAAAAACCGTCTAATAACACGGCTGCACCCCCGCTGCCGTCCCTTCCTCTCTTCAGTGATTGTCTGTGGATATTAGTGCGTGAAGGTTATGCATATTCATGCTGCCTGCCTGCCTCCTCCATTCCAAAGCCTCTGGCTGAGTCGAACAAAAGGCCATCGCCACTGTTTGGAGCAGACACTCGAGTGACAGACACACACGCTGAATCACTAATCATCAGCAAGCCGCAAAGAGTTAGAGAGGAAGAGAAACAGTGAGAGACAGGAGCCGGTTGCACCTAAATATATATTTTGTCAGGGTTTGACCTGTGTTGCATTCAGGGTTCACACTTTCCAGTTGCATGGACACACAGGTTTGGTAACACAACACCTCAGGAGATGTGAGATATGTCGCAGTCGGAATAAATCAGGCTCCAGCTCATGTAGCAGCCATTTATTTAGACTTTCCTGCATCGTTTTTCATAGTTCACCATCCGTGGTGTTGATGTATGTACAGCGAGGACGTGGGAGTCCTGGAGGTGCAGATGCATGAGTAGTAACTGTGAAAGTCCCTGTTTAAAACCCACTGGGGACCGATGCTACATACCTCCCTGTTCCCCCTGGGGTGATCATCTTTGCTCCGCCAGGTTCCGTGTTGAACCTCAGGGTCTAACATGTGATCTGCTCCTGGATACATTACCTGTACAGTGACAGCGAATGCACTGGTTTATTACTTCAAGGTTTGTATTAACTGGTAAATGGCATCGCTTGTTAATGTGGGGGGTAAATGGAGTGGTCATAGATATTGGGTGTAAATTTGTAGTATCTAGAAAATGCTAAGTTTGATCTTTAATAATGTAAATAAGAAAGATTTTCTCACTTTACACTTTACTGAAGGCAAAATGCTTTTTGTAGATTGTGCTACAAAGACATTGAGGCTTTTTAATTTAACAAAATACACCAAACACAATTATAAGACAATCAGGGATAGTAAATAAAGTACTTGGTTAACTGGATTTTCTGGCAAACTCAGCCTCAAATTGACCTGAATGTAAATGTGAAAGAAAAGCAGCCGAGTCAGCACATCAGCGTCTCCATCACTCACACGTTCAATTCCTGCTCCTTTCACTTGTCACTGTGATTTGTTTGGGTCTGATTGTTTTTTTCGTGCGCCCAATTAATGTTGGTATTTTATCTCTGCCCTCTAATAAGCCGTCCTCATTAAGCCGGCAGCAGAACCGAGAGGGATTCAAACTATCAGTGATCTCACTCAGTTGATAACATCGGCCTTTTAACTTCTCTTAAATAACATGAGATATCAATACTTTTCATTGGATTTTACTTATTGAGTTCAAGGGACTAATTGGGTTAAATGAAGAATTTTGAGAGAAGCATAAAAATGAATTTCTGGACTCAACAAAGTCGGATCAGTCGCTGTTTCTCTTGAATTATAAGTTTGGGACTAGTTATTTGGACCAGACACATTATTTTCAAATTCCAGACACTCTCTCAGTGAAATGATCAATAACCAGGGTATGAATGCAGCATAAATAAGATTTTCCTGCAATGGTCCTTGCAGCGAATAGATATTTGGAGCCACAAGTGGTGAAGTGCAGCCGTTAGATCCCAGCTGGCCTTGTCCTGGCAAATGAAACGACCTGAATGGACCATTGAGGGAGCGTTAATGGAGAGAGTGCATTACACTGTGGAGGTAGATCACAAGCTGAGGAAAAGTAAAATAACATAGAGTAATAATAAATGGTGCATTATCCAAATCCTAAAAATATGCAAATTTCATCTCTGCATCCAGTGATGTGTTGCTTTAAACATTTCTCAAACAAATAGCTTCTCTCAGCCTCTCTCACCATATTAATCACGTGCAGGTACAGTCTGGGGACATTTCATTAAAAACACGAGCGTGGAACGGCACCGAACAATGAAATATATGTAGATTGTCGTGGAAATGACCTGAATATCATCAATAATAAACACAGAGAGTAGCTGTGCTGCAGTAGAGGAGTGTAAAGTTCTGTATTGTACAGGAAAGTGGGATTTTTCGCTTGCACAAGCAGAGACAGTGAGGATTCCTGAATAACAGTAAAACAAACCTTTTTAAAACCTTGACAGATTGATGGTCAATATCAGGAAGCACTCAGCCTCATATATATGGGACCTATAGAATACTGCAGTGCTGGAGACAACGGATGAGCTCCCACCACAGGAATATATATAATGAGCGAAACGGGTCCAAAAACTTAGTTTTTAGTTTATAATAGTGAAATCATATTCCTCCAAATTACACAGAATCAATGTCTTTTTGTTTTATTTCTATATCATCTCCATCGGATTTGTCAAGTTCTTAAATCAACAACTTTAACAATGTCTAATGTCTTTCGATATTCAATAAACATTTCAAAAAGACGTCTACATCAATCCAGACAACGCTTTACCCAAAATTACTTTGTTACCTCCGATAAGGACGTTTTCACCTACTTCCCAGGAATAGGTCTTGAATCTAGATGGAAAAAAAACGGCCAATCAGAGGCTGATATCAATGATTGTGAACAACTCGGTTCAGCGTGATTAAATTTAAGGAGACTGTTGGGTCTTGGCGTAGACTCCAAACTCCTCTTAGTGCCATTATGGGAATACTTGGGTTCCGAGCACAACTGCTGGCTCATACGTGTCAATATCTTCCTTATGCCCAAGGCTGGATTTTCAGTCAGGCAAAGTGTAAAGCTGCTCCATGGACGCAGACTCTTACGGGTCCCACAGGATCAGCTCTTTTGTCGGTAATCCTGTGTTTTTCTGCCAGAGTCTGCAGTGACACTCGGTGGGTGTCACTGAACAGTTAAAAGGCTGCGTTCAAACACAGGCAAGCACTTTTCATTTCTGTCTCTAGCAGGCGAATCTGTCTTTGATTACATCCATTAAAACACTGGAGTTAATTCGGCTTCTCGGTTGTGACCAGTCTGTTTTGGTCCATGTAATTCAGTGCCGGCACCTTCTGAACAGCATCCCTCTCTCTGCAGGAGTGTATCCTCAGTGGAGTCTCCGGTGCTCCAGCTCATGCACCTTCCGTCTAAATTTAAATCTTTTGAAGTGCAGTACATTCTGTTTGCAGCTGCCAGAGTCACCACAGCATGTACATAAAAATGGATCACTTGTGTAAGTACAGTGGATCAGCCAGATGCATCATCGCATCCTGGGAGTCATGTAAGATGAAACCTCCACCTCCTCTTAATCTAACACCTCCACCACCTCCCTGTCTGTCTGTCAGCTTCTCACCTCCCATGTGTCAGGAGGTGCCTCCTTCTGAGAGCCGATGTTACACGGTCGCGTGTTGGGATAAAGGTGGTATGTAGAAGTTCCATATAAGACGCCAGAATGCCCTGAACATTAATACCACCTTAACCAGGACGAGTTTCTCTTTCCTTTGAATCGTTTCCCTGCTTCCAACACGACTTCATTATGAAGCACACTCCTCTCTGCAGGATCACTGATCTGTGTGGCTCCACTCTGCTGATGGAGCATAATGAACTCCTTTTGGATATCACACTGCTGTAAAAAATGTGCATCCCATGCTGACAGCGTTTTTATTAAATGGACGTTGGTGTTAACAACTTGCAGAGGGGTCTTCATGAACTCTCATTAGCTGCTGGAACAAGTTCCAAGCCCGAGTATCATCAAATATTACTTGGCTCCATGATTTCATTAACAGTGGGAAAAGTTATTTCAGAGCGTGAGCTACTTACCAGCAGAGTTTCTTTGATGTGGCTCAACTGGCACCAGCAACGATGAGGCGATTACACGAGAGGCACCTCCGCACATTTCCCCCCCCCCGACTCAACGGCGGATGCGCGGCGGGATCGGCTCCTGGGATGATGATGATGATGATGATGATGATAATGTTCACATTGTCGTATTTTCAAGAGCTCGCATTCAAAGAACCATCACCACCGCGATGCTAATGTCGGCTAATGTGGGAGTTGATTTACAGCTCTGTGACGCCCGGTCGGTTTTAGTGTCCTGATGGAAGATTGGATAGATGCGCACATAAAGACAGGCTCGTGTTCATGTGGTTTGCTGTTTACGAACCACTACATGTTTGTCTGTCATGAGCAATGAATTAACAACAACACACACACACACACGCATTGGAATTAACATAAAAGGAATGGCTGAGCGCAGAAACAACATTCAGTTGTTCCCATTATGTGTTTGTGTTGTGCTAAGCGGTTTGTTGATCTCATCATTGAAAAGTCAGACTCTCATTTGATCTTTTTTCCAGAATTATATTTGGAAACAAATGATTACGGTTCTTTTTTGTGGCTTCGTATTATTTTTACTTCTTGTCCCTGTGTCTTGCAGCCATCGTGGTCGTCTTCGTCACCCTGAGGCGGAGCAAGAAGGAGCCTCTGGTCATCTCCGAGGAGGACATCCGGGAAAACGTGGTGACCTACGACGACGAGGGCGGGGGGGAGGAGGACACCGAGGCCTTCGACATCATCGCCCTCCGCAACCCGGCCGCCGCCGAGGAGCTCAAGTTCCGGCGGGACATTCGCCCGGAGGCGCGGAAACACTGCGTCCGGCCGCGCAGCCGCCGGAGCCCGTCGGCCGAGCTGGACGAGGTGGACGTGCACAAATTCATCAAGCAGAAATTGGTCGAGGCCGACATGGACACCAGCGTGCCGCCCTACGACTCGCTCCAGACCTACGCCTACGAGGGTCAGGGGTCGCCCGCGGGCACCGTCAGTCCTCTAGACTCTGCCGGGACTCAATCGGAGCAGGATTATAACTACCTGGACAACTGGGGGCCCGAGTTCCAGAAACTGGCAGAACTCTACGCAGAGGCAGAATCCGACGTGACCACCTAGTGTGTGATTTCACTCCCGTTCAAACCAAATCTGTTTTGAGATCTGTTTTGCAAAGTTGTCAGTGAACAATACAAACAAACACGAGATGCTTTCGAACCGGTCCGGTGGATTTCTGTCGTTCAGCCGCTCGGTTTTTCCTTTTTGTCGCGTCGTTCATCTGGAAGCGTTGAGTCAGATTTTGAAGATGAAGGAACAACAATATGGGGAAAATTGGAAAATGATTTTTTCCTCGGTGTATATTTTTTATTGATCAATAAAGTCCTGAAATCCATATGAGTGGATATGTGAAAAAAACAAAACAATGGTTCTTTGTCTTCTTCCCTCGAGAGTGGATCTGCAGCGCTGCGTGCAGTAAAGATTACAGAGGTGGGAAGTTCATGATTCACCGAGCAGAGGATGATGCCGAGCTCTAACCCAGCCTGAGTCACATGAATATATGTTTAGTGTCGGTATGTTTTCTGGGGAATTTTAGGCAGATCAGCCGTATGTGGAAATAAGTAACTTACTTTCATATTAGTTTAGAAAAGGTGATGTTACCCAGAATAAACCAAACACAACTTTAAGTTTAAATCCATCACAACTGAACCAATCAAACAAAAAAATGCATCCTTGGTCTCCTGAGTTGTCTCCAGGGTCTCCTGATGATCAACTGTCCAGTTTACTGGGTGTCTGAGGGTCTGTCTATAGGAGCTGCTCTCTCTGCTTTGGGCTCAGGCCCAAAATCGAGTTCCCCACACTAACTCCTATTGACCCATACTGGGGAACTGACCAGTATCAGTTTGGAGGATTGCTTATTGTTCACTGTTGTTCTGGAATGACAGATTCAAAACCAGCCAATTCATTTTATTTACTTTAATACATTAGTGCTGGTTATGTCACTTTTCATAATGATGTTTAGATTTATTTTTCTTGCAGTTGCAGTACCTGTGTGTGCCTGTAGGAATATTATAAAAACTACTGAATCCAATTTCATGAATTCCCTGAATCCCCCCCAAAAATGTGTTAAAGGGTTAGTGTTAGGGTTAGCTTATAAAGTGGCCAATAGAACATAGTGTAGGTTTACAAACGTCCTACTTTGTTCAGTGATTGTTCAAGGCACGTACATTTTGTTCTCTATGAAGATTCTTCATGTGATTACACAGAGAAATGCTAATTATCACATGAGACTTCCTCTCGAATCGCTCCTTCTTAATTTGGAGTCATGTCTGGTATGTTCCAGTCAAAGTGCCACCAGTGACATCTTCACGACACAGAATGGAAGAATCGTCACTCACATCCATTAGAGAACAAAGCCTCGCCTTCATCACATTCATCACTTACTCTAACACACAGACAAGAGAAGCCAAACTTCAGAGTGGTGTCATGTAGCTGAGCCGGGAGGGGAAGCTGCTTTCATTCTGTGACATCGAGCTCATTTGTAAAAAAACAGGTTCACGTCGCGTTCAGCAGCTAAACTCCTCAGTGGTTGTTCCGTGTGATGAAGAACAAAAAGCACTCGGGCTCCGACTTCAGAGCTCGAACACAAACGGGATCAATTCCACTCGCTGATGGGTCGTCTCCATCTTGTCGTCGTTGTCGAGTTTGGTTCAGAAATGAAGACGATTAAAATAAATAAAAGCAAGGGAGGGTGATGAGTGTTTCATAGCCTGAGCTCACTCCTCCTGATTCAACCCCCCCCCCCCCTTGTTTTCTCTGCTCACACATCGATGTTTGTCTTTTTCACGATTGGATGGAATCGAGGAGACGAGCAGAGAGTTGATAGATCCCACGGAGCCAAAGGCAAACGTAGAAGAAACTTCATCTGACTTTCACTGACTGATTCTTTGCTTTTCTTTCAATTTGAGGCATTTTGAATTATTTGATTATCAGACGATCGCTGCAGCCGTCACTCAAACCCACACAGGATTTATCATCCTTGTCCTTTTCATCGGTTATCGTTATGCCTCTGAGCCAGAGACTTCTGTGGCTGCTGGCTTTATGTTTCTGGGTTTTCCTGAAGTTCGATTAACTGAACGAACGAAGGAAGTTTGAATACAACAATACAACAAAATTCGGAGTTCTACCTCTGATCAGTGCAGAGATCCAAAAACTGTGTGCGGCGCCATCTTGTCTTAAGTAATTTACACTGATTGTTGAAAGGTTAAAGGTCAAGATTCCTATGACCTCACGACTTTCCCATTCTTGTCAACCTGGAATCTCAGGAACGCCTGAAGGGAATTTCCTTACAGGTCTGAGCTGTGTCTCAATATAGGGTTGTCTTCTTTTCGGATGGTGTCCAAAGCAAAACTTATGAAATTGCTCATCCTAGTCACACAAAGTCTTCAGGTCATATATTGTGTGAGTCTTGTTACTCGTGGATGTGAACTGTAGCTTCACTGCAGAGACACAACAACAACAACAACAACAAGGCAGTAATTCTAGTTTCCTCCAAATCTTCATTCTGCTGCTGTGGTCTGCTGAGGGAAATGGAGCCCAGGAAACCTGCAGCTTTCTGATGACTCCCGGCCTCTTAAAGCGTCAAAACTTCTTTCCTCAGGCTACAAATATTCCAGCGCCTGCCCCGGAGGGTTGTGTTAGTTTACACCTCGAAACGGGAAACATTTTTAAAAGTAGCTTTGGAAAACAAGGGGCCCCGGCTCGGAAAGATTGATGTAAGTTTTCATGCAGCTGGTGAGGGCTGCAAAAGTTTTAAAATTCTCACTGAGGCACAAAAATACAAGACCTGCAATTATCCTGTTTCTGTGACCTGCACCGGTTCTGTAATTCATCTGCTGGGTGATTCCTGGAGGAGCTGTCACGAGAATGAGAAGTTTTAATGAAACAGAATTTTAAAAACTTTAGCACATTTCAAAATTAATTTCTTCTGGTTTAGAAGAAAATTTAATTTGAAATGTGCTAAAGTTTTTACCAAAACGAATTAAAGAATATAACAGAAAAACATCATCAGACCCAATCTGGCAGTAAAATGAGAGAAAACTGACAACTTTCATTAATTTGTTCAGACAAAATTAAAAAATGAATCAAATGTTGGTTTTCTCATAATAAGATAGCATGAATATAACTGTTAAATTAAAAAACTAAATGATTAAATTAGAAAATCGAAATATCTGTTGCGATATGAATAACTATTATTTCCAGAGCATCTTCTCAGACATGATATTTCCTGTATTTTCAACATTGCACCAAATTGATTTTTACAGTGGGAGCTGAAAAGCAAGTTAAGCTTTCTGCTTTATTTTGCGTCTAATTACTCAATATTTCATGTTAATTTAAAAACTCATATTTTAAAAACCCAACACAGACTGGAGCAGCCTCGGAGCAGGAAACCATTTGCTCCATCTAAACGATTTAGTTGCATGATAAGCCGGTTTCATTAAAGATCATATTCGACTGGAAGGCGCTGAGTATGACCCGTGATGAACACTGTGGTCTGTGCGTCATCATGTGTTCTTATCTCTTCCATATGGGCTCTCCTGTGTGGAAGATACATCTTGTGGAGGAGGACAACAGGAAAAAAAATGAATCTGGAGCCAATTAATTAGCGTCAAGTGTGTTTAATTACTTCGTTTAAACCGAGAATCAATTCCATAAGAAGGTGGACGTGGTGTAAACTTTCCAAATCAGCACCAAATTGCATTTCTGTGCAAAAGAGAATGGTGAGATAAGTGTTAGACGCCGAGAGGTTTACATGGATTAAACCATCACTCCCTGAATAAAGATTTCTTCTCTATGGAGCCACAATCTATCGGAGCTGCGCCCATATGTTCCCGCGATAAGGCCGAGGGGTAATGTCTCTCTGGCCGCGTGAGGATATGTTGGGGAAACGGCTCCCGAGGTTTTATCTTTGGTCCAATGCAGCAGAGTGGATTCTCGTTTTGAAAATACTATTGTTGGTTCCTGTGATGTTTCTACTGTCTCCTGGATCCTGTGCATCTCACAGGAGAGTTTGTTTACAACAGCTTTAATTGCACTTTGCATATCAGGTCAAGGATGCAGGAGTTTTTCTGTTTGTGCCTCTGACTGGTGAGCAGTAAAGAGTGAGGTGTGAGTGTGCAGAGGTAGCTCTTCCTCGTCCTTCTTTATTTTTTTATTTTGCAGTGGGTTGTGTAAGACCTGAGGGCCGGTCGAGCCAGATGCTTCTACCTCTCCTACCGTTTGAGGTCAGGGGCTTCTAAGAAGGTTTGAAGCTTTCTCAGAGAGTACGATTTAATGTTTTAGCCGAAGGTTTTGGGGGGGGGGGGGGGGCAGCAGGTTTGTTTCTGGAAAAAGTTGAAAATTACATGTTTTTTATGTTAAATAACCACATCTTCTCCTTCATGATGGTTGAGAGGCTGGAATGGAAACAACTGTGTGTCTGTGAATCCAGGCTTTAAATGACAGAATTAGATAATTCCGAATTCTGGAGCTTTTACTTCAAGTCGATCAGGGGAAAGATGCATCTTCTCATTTGTTTGTTTGACGAGCATTTGTCTCCACTCCTCACTTCACGTCTGCAGTTACACAAGAACATCCAGTAACACCAGAGGATACGTATGAAAAAAAAAAAACATGGTTCAATCACCAGCGTCAGTTTGAGAGCTGACCTACATAGTGTGATCCGAGGAGCGGGGACGAGCTGCTGCTGACTTTCCTCACCGGCCTGTGACTAATATGAAGCTGCATGAGGAAACTGAAAACTCCACGAGAATATAGAAACAGATTCATGTGCTGTTTTAATGCACGTGGAGCATAGAGGCTGTGTTTCAGGTGGACTGACCATCACTGCTCACTCATTTAGATTTTAAACTCACCTGTTACCGGTTATAATGCACAATATTAGATCAAACCAATATTTTACTGTGTAAAAATATGTGTATGAACAGTGGAGTTCAAAATTAGAAATAGCTAGAGGAGGGTTAGTTAAAGGGTTAGTTTCCACTCGCCTTGAACGTCATTTCAGCCGTAACATCATAAACCCGTTTGGAGGAGCTGGACCTGGCAGATCAATAAAGGAGCACAGAGACTTGTAGCTGGCTCCTGTCGGGATATTAAAGAAACTTCTGGTAAAGACGAGACATTCTGCAGGAAACTATGAAAACGTTGCTCTGGGAGAAAACAAACCAGTAACAGAACTGGTTCACGCCATCATCCGTCAGGCGGAGCTGCAGCTTCTGACCGACCACGAGCTGGTTCATGTGACGGCCTCTCACCGACCCCACACACCACCCTGATGAGGTGCAGACAGCCGCTGGTGTCTGGTGAATACAGCTGGGTACACTGGGGGGCGGGGGGGTGAGGGGGGAGCTGTTTGATAATTTTGATGGAGATGCATTGTGGCTCACGCTGGTGTGCAGCCCGCTGTGCGCGGGCCCCCCCGCTGTGCGTGCCTGTTACTGATCTGAGAACCTACGGGGCTTCACTTCGGTTACCGTCCTCCCGACCTCTTTCCTTTATTCCTGCACAGGCAGGAGTCATGATCACAAAGCCTCGTGGTAAGAGCAGATTCCTCAGCTTCGTTTTATCCTGAGAAATCCACGGGACTTCTTATCAAGGAGATTCAAAATGATCCCGATCGCCTCCACGTCTGATTCAGGACGTACATACAAGAGAATGGAACTAAATTCTGGATCTAATTGATCCCGAACAGTTCAAACAACTTTCAGGATGTACCTTGATAAAAAACCTGTTCTGAAAACTAAAATGTTTGTCCCTGTTGTTACATAAGTGGATAATTAATTTGACTAGACATATTCTAATAATCACATTTTCCAGCTTTAATGTGAACGTAGGCATCAAGATCCTTCAAAATGATCCCGATCAGATGAGAACTTGTTCTTAAAGTACAAATATTCCTAAAAACCTCATCTTCTGAACTTGATGGTTTGAGAGATGTTGCTAATTCACGAGCGACGGCAGCAGCGAGCGTCTCTCACAGCTTCTCTGCTAATGAGAACCTGGTCACACCTCCGTCAACAACCTCCCATAAACAAAGGAAATGATTAGTGTGCAGAAGACAAACATTAACAATTCATCCTCGTGCCCCGGAACTCCCCGCTGCTCTGACAGGCGGAAATCAAAACAGCTTAAATGATTAAACGTGAAATAAGCCACATGGAATCACTAATGTATAAGAGCATAATAACTCCCAGTGCCCGGTGGTGGAGCGTCTAACTGCACTGATTTCCAATGAGGTGCGCTTGATAACTTCAGGCCTCTTGTGGGCGAAATGTGGACGAGTCAGCGCAGCCGGTCTGATCAGTGTTCACAGGATTGATTCAATTAAACAACTGTAATTAGAGGCTCCTGCTTTAATACCCACAAACCCTTAAACCAGCTCCGAACCTCGAGAGCTGCACCGGGGGAAACACTCACGTGACCAGATAAATTGTTTATATAGTAAATCAGGCGTAGAATAATTCACACAGCGGATTATCTGTGACATCGGGTTTGATAGATGTAAAGAAGCCCGGGGCTCGGCCAGGAATTATTCATTTGACGGGATGAAGCACTAATTTGTAGAAAGACTTTAATTTAATATCAGAATAAGTCACAATCCTGTAAATCCCTGAAAAGTAAAGGGTTTAAAATGTCATGTTTGATTGATTTACATTAGAAAATTATCGAAAAGTAAAAATACAAGAAAACCCTTTCAACTTCTTCTCTGTTTTACACTGTAAAACATAATTCATTGGATTGAACTTGGAGTCTGACAAGTATGGTAACAAATGTAAACTATAATAAACAGTGTACAGAATAATAACGGTGTTGATCAGAGACTTTGCCTCAGAAACTGTATGAAAACTAACTTTCTTGCAATTTTAAAAGTTAAACTCAAATTGCCATTAATGCAAAATGGGTAAAATACACACAAACACACATGAGCATGAATTAACATGATATATTGTTCAGGTCCAATTCAGTGGCTCTGCCCTTAAACAATTCCTCCAGCTCTTATCTGCTCTTTTTGCAAAACCCATAGGAGTTGAGTCTGTTGTGCTGCAGTATTGATTTGAGTCCAACCACCGGCTCTTACTGTACAGTTGGAGGATGTCAACTAATTTAGGAAGCGCCGGTCAAAGCTGAACAACAGCGTAATGGCCCCCGAACAGCCGATCCACTAGAACAGCTGTGTTGCACACATGTTTGGAGACACTGGGGGAGATCCTCTTTCAACATCAACCACAAATGAGCTTCACCGCAGAGTCTAATGGCTGATAACACCGGGCTCCTGAATGAAGGCAGAAATAACTGCTGGGAAACGCACAGTTCTGCTGAATTCCGACCTAGTTGTAAAATGGAAAAAATATAAATCAGAAGGTTTGATCGTGGGCCCATTTATCTCCAGTGGGGGGGGGCGGGGATGGCAGCGTCTCCCCGTGTTCAGCACAGACAGGTTTGCCGGGGATGCAGGTGTTCTCATTTGTCTTTGAAATAATTGGAAATTAACGGGATAATGAGATCTGTGGGGAAACGCCGATGAGTGACATTCAGCTGAATGAGGGACAAGAAAATACAAACCGCTTTGATTTTGCCTCCACGAGGGACAAAAACACAAACTCCTCTCGAATCTGATGCGTGTGAAAGGAGGGCGCCGCAGATTAAACACTCGACAACAACTACACACAATAACAGATTCTTATGGCCGTGGTGCATGGGTCACTTCTTCCTCGAGAGCTTTCTGACGAATTCTTCAGTTGGTTGGAAAGTTGGTGCTTGACGCTGGTGAGCATCTCGTCCAGCGTCTCTTTCCGCCGCTGCTCCTCTCGATGCTGCTTCTTCTTCTTCATGTCCTGCCAGGCTACTTAACGGTTAATTGCCTTCACCTGGATTCCCCGGAGCGAATCAGTCAGCGAGAGGAGGAAGTGCAATAAAAACCAACAGGCCCCGAGCTCTGCAGACTGTCATTAAGGGGGGTGCTCTGCGCCGGCTGGCACCGGCTGCCACTCACTTCCTCTGAGCGCGGGCAATTCTCTGGAAGGTGCACGATGCATGCCATTTCCAAGAGGATTCCAGATCACAAATATGTGCATTAATAAAACACTATACTTTATTGTAGTTAGGAATTATTTTTCCTTTTGGAAAATGTCTCTAGGGTTCAGTGCAAAATAGCTAAAAAGGTAAATTACAAGCACAGGACACCCTCTCCGTTCTATCCGATTATTTTTTTTTCTATAGATAGAAACTGCAGAGCAACACTGGATTGCCAATAATAAAGTTATTAATACTCCCCTATCTTACCTTTACACTAACTTTGCACTGGGATGATATATGCAGAGTTGAGAAGTGCAGCAGGGACATGCACAGGAAGGATGTGTGAAGATAACAACATGCCAAAGGTAATGCAGAGGAGCCCTGTTCACTGCAGTCTCCTGATTATGTATATGTAAACATGTAGGGGCTCATGATTACTCCATATTATCGTGGATCTGGAGATAGGAAGAAGGAAAAGCCTCGAGGGACGAGCTTCTGCCGCTGATCCTGTTTGGTTTGCGTGTTTAACAACAGTCGCACACACTCGCTGCGTCTAAGAGCTAAAGAGCCGCTTCCCGAAACGAGCGAGAACGGCGAGAGATGAAGACAGAAACGTGAACGGAGATTAAGAAGGAACATCAAACAGGTGGGGGGGGGGGGGGGTGGACTGCGACTGAGCAAGTGTTTACAAACCGATTTTAGTATTTCTTTTCGGGAGGCTTCTTTCCTACCCTTGAGGCGTCTGTCACAGGAACATCACACAAACAATGTTCCCACCGCAACTTCAAGGGGCTCGTTTATATTTGCAAAAAAAAAAATCACAATGAAATGAAAAAACTAGACCAACGAAAAAACAGACACGGACAATGGATTGCTACTTTTTCTACAGTTGGGAGATTTCCCTGTGGAGAACCAGCTATGCTTATTTTCATTATCCTGTGAGGAAACACAATTGGTTCTCCTGACTCAGATTCCAGCGCCCGGGGGGGATGTTTGCCGACCCACATGTGAGGATGACATATTGAAATCATGGCGGGCGCCGTTGAATCTTGTCCCAGTTCTTCAAAAGCTAATATGGCCGCCTCGTAGAGCAATCCCAGCTGACTCCACGGATCTCAGAGGGACGTTTATTTAATATGATGCTCGAGAAGGAAGAAACAAATAAATGAAACCTTGCAACACAACACATTTATTACCCCCCCCCCCTTCCCCCCGCCCCCCGCTGTATCCTCTCATATCCAGAGCAGAGTTTGTTTTTTTTTTGCAACCAAAACAAGTGTAGAGATATTTTTTGCTAAAATAAAACCAACATCTCACAGATTCCACATTGTTTATGAATGAGAAGGTTTCAACTATGGCTTCAAGGCAAATTTGACCTAATGTGAATAAGCACTCAATAGTTTGTTTGATTGTAAACAGGAATAAACAAAACTATTGAAACTAGGGGACGATTAAAATTTTTTTTTAACAATTCCCAGGAAATGATTCATGGATCTTGATGAGAGAAATCTTCTATATTTAGGGGACTGACATCGATGAGTGCAATTTGATTGTTTGGTTGAATTTAAAGAGACTTGACAGCGATACGAGTGCAATAAATTATTAGTATTAGTTATTTGTTAGAAACCATTACATAGGCACTAAACATGGACGTCAACCAGGGTGGGAAACAGCAGAATAAAGCAATAATGGTTATTTCCCCTCACAGCCTCGGTCATGTTAGTTTGTAATGTGTGTCAGTGCTGCATACAGTATTAACAAACCCATATCAGAGTCCTCGGGGCCCGAGGGTCCGGGGACCGACGCTGGTGACTCAGTGGGGAGCTTAGAGTCGGTTACATAAACTGGAAATAGGGCTGAGTCATCACAGGAAATGAGCATTGGAAGCTAAAAAATCATATTTTCAAAATGTCTGGGGGAAGCGGTGGACAACTCAATTTGTAGCTCTAAATTAATACAAAATTAGACATGTAAAAATGCTAATATAATTCGCCTCTGGTCTTTAATTTCATTTTACACATTTTTCTAAGTGCAAGGCTTTGTGACATCACAAAATAACAAGTTGCAAAATGTTGACCCGACACTGACGAGTTGTTAACACTCAACACACATTTATTTTGACTTCTTAAAGCAAACAGATTATAGAAGAGAAGGAACAAGATGACAGAGATGGTGGACCGATAGAAACGCTGCCAGACGTCTAAACACAGCTCATGTGTTTCTCTGGGTCCATGTCACTCAGTGGATTTCAGACTGTGCGATAATCGGAGTGATAAACATCTTCCCTGGTCTGATGACTTCATTAGAGGCTGTTCCCTCTGCTGCACGGTGCCTCCGCTGCAGGATGTAGGCCCCCCCGCTCAGAATCCTGCTGAGACACTCATCCCTCATTGAGTGGCGTCAAACTCATGCAGTTGATAAACTTCTATTCAGCCACCGAAGAAAGACATGTGAAGAGAAATTTTGATTATCTGGAGAATTAGTGTTTGACATCATTATATAAACTAGAATTGCATGATGGCACAGTGTCCACAAACATTTGGCTAAGTCCTATTACACCAAACTCTGGTGAAAAACATCTTACTTAGAAATATGTTTAAAAGCAATACAAATCTGGTGGATTTAAAACTTAACTTTGTAGCTCATGACTGACATAATAATACTAAATTCATATTTCCATTCCTGCATTATTCCTCTCCCGGTGTCAAGTCAGGGTTTTGTTGGAAAGCCTCTTCCACTTGGCTGAAAACACCACGAAGCAACTCTTTTATTACTGCCAACATTCATTAAGTAAGACTGGTAGCGTTCTGTGCCTTCGCCATCTGTGCTATATGAATAACATCCACATTTCACAGCTGGTGCTCAGTGGCTGTTCTGTACGTACACTCGGGTAAATGCATCAGAGAAGCAAACAAACCAAGAAAACACAAACTGGGTTTATTCAAGCAGCCGAATCGGAAGATTCCAGGTCTGTAAAGCCGGATACACAACGTTACACTGAGCCTCTATACTGTAGTGTTTCCTCTTGTATTCAGATTCAGTCCAAACTGGTGCTCTGCTGGTTTTGGAGTGGGTGCTCTGTTTTCACACTGGATTTGAAGAGGGAATATTATTACTTTTTACTTTTAATTCAAATACACGGTTGCTTTGTGATGACAAGCGAGACACAAATGAGTTTGTCCTCCCTGAATAAAAAGCAGTTCAGCTCGACCCACAGTTACATAAGGGGACGCTCACTGTTCATTTTAAAGGGAACAAACCAGGAAGGGAGGTGATGGTAGAATCGCACCTTGAGAGGATGAAAAAACACAAGGCTCTTATATATTAGCTTGTTTCCTGTATTAAAATCTATTGTCTGTGTTTGTTTATTTTAAAAAAACAACTGTTCTAGAACTTGAATTGTATTTAAAACTGGAACCACAAAGATAAAGCTCCTTTAACTTGAACAAAATATAACTTTTTAACCCAGAGTTTCATTAATATCCATATACGAAATCATTTCTACATGATGATAACAGTCTTGTATTCCTGGTGATGGTGCCTGTGCTGTATCTGAGGGACAGATATCTCTGAGAGGATATCGGTAGAGTGGTCGCACAAAGACCCAAATGCAGACGCCATTCGGCCAGGACGGTAGAATGTGTGGAATTTAATAAAGCAGGAAGGCAAAAGTGCAAACAACAACAAAACTTTGGCAGGAAGAAATGAAAGCACTTGGAAAATAAAACACGAGGGAAATGCAAAGGTTTTGTAAAAACAGATCAGAGATCAGTATTTACAAAAAATGATGAGAGTTGAACTTTAGGACAAAAGAAAGGTCAGACAAAGACAGGATATAAACCAAGAGAGTGATGCAAGGGAAGAAAAACAGGAAATGATTCACTCAAAATGCAAAGAGAAATCAAAAGTACTCTCCATAAAACAAACTTTGTACTGTAAAAAGTACAAAGAATTATAAGTCTGGATAAGAACATTAGATAAATTAATAAATAATTGTCTTGAATATGAATCCATGTGTCTGTGAATGACATAAATATAATGAGGTACTTTAACCGACATCGATGCAAAGTAGTTTCAGATTCTTTCGAAACGTAGCTCTGACACAAACTCTTTACCTGTGTTGTGTGTGTCTGTGTGTGTCTGTGTGTGTGTGCGTGTGTTACACCTTTACACTCTACCACATCTCTTTGAAGTCATCACAGCTCACTGCAGTTCGGAGTTATTACCATATCTATACAGAAAATAGATCTCGTAACGAGTAGAGAAAGAAATGCCATACTTCTGCCGAGTTCAAACGCTAACAGCTCCGAGCCCCCCCCCCCCCCCCCCCCCCCCCCACACACACACACACAGCACTAATGTGCTCACACCCCCATGGGGCCTCATTGCAGTGAGATTGAAAGCCCCAGCAGTGACTCCTGGCCGGGCACTTACGTAAATGGAAAAAGGCCTATGGTCACACTTTGCTGCGTGTGGCGTCTTAATGGTGCTGTGATGATGGGGGGGGGGGGGGGGGCATTCATCACCTGAGCCCCTGTTGCCCGACTCATCACCGCGTGTGAAACCACCTGCAGCCGAGAGACAGGTTCAGTTCAGAGAGTTGATAGAGGGTCACGCTGTGCACGTGAAAATGGAATCAGACACAAGAGAAACGTGTTAAATAAATTGACTACACAATTCCAAAGTGTAAGATGCAGATTATTTGCTTACACTTTGGAATTGTGTAGTAAAAGTATTTCTTATACTGTTTTTATCACCAAACACATTATGTATATATTGCTAGGACGTGATTACAGTTTAGAATGAAAGTTGATGGCAGGATGCATTGTGGGCCAAGAAAGAATCAATACAATTTTGGTGCAGATCCGGATCAGGGGCTGGATCCAGGATTTCTGAGAATATAAAAAAATGAGGTGATTGATATTTATATTGAAAGTGAATTTTGTGCTGAACCAAATAAAAACCTAGTGAATTTAAACAAGGTTTCATGAGGCGACTGCCATTTCAGTGTTAGAGCAGGTCTTTGAAATAATGAAGAATCCAGGTCGTTTAAACCCGGAGGCCCAACGGCATTTAGCCCAGCTTCAACCTGGACCTGCAGACGACCAGCTGAGCGGGTGGGAAAGATGTGTTGACAGTAAAATAGAATCAGGAAACACAATCAGCTCTGTTTTCTACGTGTGGTTAAAAGACGTGGTCATAAATAAATAATCCATATTCACACAAAGGCCTCACGTTGCCCAGCAATTGCAAGTGGGTTTTTGATATGAATGAAATTGTCTCGTCGATTAAAAGAGACAAAACAGGGCAGAGCGAAACGGGAACACAAATGTTACCACACACTGACAACACAGACGGTTGAGTTGTGTGAATCCAAAGCCCCCCCAACCCTCTAATAGCGGCTGGGTTTGCCAACATTTCAGCGATGCAGGTTCAGAAACACACATTTGTTCAGAGCATTTACATCTGTCAGGGTTTTTACATCGTTTCTGAACATTCCTTATTTGTATCCGAGGGCAGAGGCTTTCACACTCCATTATTTCCGACAGGCTGTGCAATTGGATGGCGATCAGGTGGTCGCATTGTGTTGCATTTACGTGCGGTTGTAGCTACACAATGCCTCATTAGACCTCTAGCGCCCCGGCTCACCCGCAGTCCCATCCAAACACAATAGCCCATCTTATTATATCTGTCTCTCGCCCACCTGACCGCTCCGTGGAGAGAGCACCGGCAGCCGCAGTCAAGCTGTTGGAGATCACGGGCGCCGGGGACCTTTTGTGCATCTGAACATCTGCACGCTGGCTGCCTGCGACAAGGTCTGGCACCGCCGCCGCCGCCATCTCTCTCTCTCTCTCTCTCTCTCCCTCTCTCTTTCTCATCTAAATCCCTGAACTCTCTCTGCTCTGCTCTCCCTCTGATGTCTCTCCTCTCCTCTCCTCTGTTCTCTTCCTTCCTCATCCCTGATCTATATATAACTGCTGATTCACCAACCTCACCTGGAATTACTCAACCTTTTTTTTCTTCTTCTATTCATTATAATTTTTTCACCCTCACTCTTTTATTTATTCCCTCAGGCTTTTTTATTCCGGTCTCTTTGCTTCTCAGCCCTAATGCACTTTTGGGGCCTTCCTGTCTGGATGTACCCCCCCCCCCCCCCCCTTCCTATGCAAGCATGTCTCTCATCTTTAAATCCTGGCCGCTCCCTTTCTTCACTGTCACACATACAGTATGCACACACACACACACACACACACACCCTCTTCCTGTGTGTCCTCTATCACCCTGCCTGTGAAGCTAAAGCTGTCTGCCCCCCCCCCACCTGCACCGTCCTTCCAGAGCGCTGACTTACGGTTCAGTATATTCTGCCGTGCAATGCGGCACGAGAGGGGGGGGGGGAGAGGGAAAGACGTGTCATCGAGCGTGTGACTGAGCAGCTTACGATGAATCAACTAATCCAACATTTCAGTAAAGTCTTCATGCTCAACTGCATTGATTCCCTTTTTACAAGTAAGTGATTAAAATAAGAGCAGAAGGAATAGTCTGAAAACCTTTTTTGAAAGTTTTGAAAGACACCAAATCCACCAAGGTCAAACCTAGTTTTGATTAATGAGCTCTTGATGGGTTTGAGCACCAGAGAAGGTAAATTATATAAACGAGTGCAGACGCTCAATCACATTTAACAGAAGTTACAGATTTGTTGTGACACGCCCCTGCCGACAGAACCAGTAACCTGGACTGACAACAATTTATGATGTCATGATACAGATTCATGTGAAAAATGCAAAGTAAAATACATAATAAACAGAGTATGTAGTCAATCAATTATCTGTTTACAGAATTAGAGCAAACTCAGAGCAATAATACCAAGTGCATTAATAAAAACAGTGATATGATAGCGTGGTTGCAGTAATAATCTCTCTCTCTCTCTCTCTCTCTCTCTCTCTCTCTCTCTCTCTCTCTCTCTCTCTCTCTGCGTGGTTCTTGGGTCAATAGCAGAGTTAAATTGTCGATCTTAATCCACCTGGTGCGACTCTGTGTGTTCTGATCAACATCATGTTGGTTTTTGCAATCTGCTGCAGCAGACGTCCAACTGGTTCCATGTTTCTCCTCAAACATCCAAGTGTTTTCTCACCTGGTCCTTTGTGTCTAGACGCCTGCTGCGTCTCACTGGAGGTAATGAGGAAAGTGCATTTAAATGAAGCTTCTAATTATGATTTCATGTTGTTTTTCTCAGATTTATGATAAATTCGTAATCTTGCATCACCATCACTTAACCAATGCATCACTCTTCCTGCCCAGAAACCACAGGCGTATATTGTAGCTGACTATGAATCAAACAGATGTGTTTTGCATGGCCCCTGTTAATAATAAATAACTATAATAAAGTAATGTCAGCTGTTACATAGCTTAATGAAGACAACTGTGATTAAACAATCTCCACATTTTTTAGACAAAAAGGTGCTGAAAGTGATTTTAATCCAAAACAGTTCTTGTTAAATTCCGATAATATCTAACTGTAGGTTATGTGTGTGCAGTGGAAACTACTGTTAGCCACAATGTTTTCACAATAAGTACTGAAGCAGTTTACAGCCAACACCAAGAAGAGGATGAAATAATAAATGAGGAGATACGACCAATATTCAAAGCGATGAGGTGTCTCTGACTCTGGGAAACATTCATTCTGTTTTACTTATATTCGTGGCGGCTAATTGCTAAAATTCTGAGCTCATTGACTAATGCGAGGATGTGGGGGGTGGGGAGAGAAGGATTTGTTTTGCTCTTGAGTTCAAGTATCACTCAATCCCCAGAAACACTTACCCCACTTTTAAATGATCCTGACAGAGAAGCTGCCCGAGGCTCTGACTCCGTCCTCCAGCTAGAAACCAAGGTGAACATTAGTGATCTAACCTGTTTGTACTCAGCTCACTGCTCCTCACTACCCCTCTCTGTGCCTCCGTCCTTATCGACTAACATAAAGATATTATTTGTAAATTGACCTTCACCCTTGTGTCCTCTGCTCTTGATTATTTACAGTACAACACAACACTCTGTCAGCATCCAGGATTTATCCCACAAGCGTCACATCACAGAGATTCAGGCTCTTTCAGGCACAATTAGCAGAATGTGTCCTGCTCCTGACGTGAACATGAGGCTGGCACCGAGGACATGAAGCAGACCTGAGCTGGTTTGCACTTCAGCGGCGACGTTATCAAGCAGAGCACAGAGTGGCAGCAGCTTCTCTGTGTGCTCCCTGTCACTGGGCTGCAGAATCTAAATGTGTACGCTCTCCGCTGCCTGTCATCCTACTTTCTGCACACTCCGTGATTAATGAGTCATTGAGTCTTGGATGGGTCGGGGGGGGGGGCATCTCAGCTCATGTCAGTGTGTGCTTGCACTCCCAGCACTCCATCACAGGCTGCTAGTCGTTCTTTCCCATCCACGCCGGCTGCACAGTCCAAACATCACATTCCGGTGGAAGGAGTCGCCTGCTGAAGACGTCCCCGACAATTACCAAGTCAGAAGGGGGTCATTTGAAAAACACACCACTCCCACATGCAAGGAGCCAAATTAATAACATCAAGCGTGCATGGTGAGAGGAGAAAGGTCCATTCATCTCACTTTCTTCTGTCTGGTAATGGCACCCGGTGTCTGGTGGTAATAGCCTCTCTGTGCCACGCAGAGAGCAGTCACATGTTAATGAATTCTGCCATTTGCATGCACAAGCAGCTTGTGAGGGTCTATCAAAGAAAATTGCTTTATCTGGAATGGACGCGACCCCACCAATGACTGGGTTTGTAAATAAGCCATTATCCTTCTCAGACGTAATTACCCTGTTTGTGTCAGTGTGTCGCGCGGCCTCGTCTAGACGCCTACCTGAGTGTAATTGATAAACTTAGCAGGGGTGTACAGGGGGAGCAGAGGTCGCTGTGCTGAGAGCCTGGGGAGTCAATGAGGGTGTAAGGTGAGGGGGGGTGCACACAGGCTGGCATGTCCAATATTTCCCAGTTTGATTTCAGAGGTTGTTTTGAATAATGTGCACTTCATCTAAGAATTGATTTAATTTGGTAATGGAGGCTTGTTTTTCGTCCCCTGATTGGGATTCACACAGTTTCGGTTCAATTTACATTTTCTCTGCATGACCAAAATTAAATAAACATTCAAATCAGTTCTCTTTGCAGTTATTGTTATTGAAGAGCATTTAATGTACACATACATGGACTGCTGTGATGTCACGTGAGCAGCTGCTTCGATCCTCCACAGACTTTTGTTTTTTTTGACTTGTGCAGAACTTTTTCATTCACACACAAAAACAGCTACAACACAACAGAGCAAAGCTAAATAATTTCCCTTGAAGTGTTGCTGCAGGCTCTGCACATATTATATGAACATACCAGTACAACTAAAGTCTCTACAGGAACACACACACACAACAAAGACACACACACACATTCACACACATAAACACAGGATGAATTGCAGTTTGTGAAAAACTGCGGTGTGAGTGAAAAGTTTCCCTTTTTCTTTTTGTCATCCAGAAAGAAGAATAAATGTCTATTTGTGTCTTCAGACAGAAAAGTGATAGTTCATTATTTAATACAATATTTGAAGAGCTTTGCTAACAAGTCGGCAACAACTGTGAAATAGAAAATCTGCCTTTTTGCATTGTCATACAAAGTATATACCTCTTTTAAAATAATCTTCTTTTACTCTTCGTGCTTTGTCACAGTGAAAGATGAGAAAGAAAAGAGGAGGGGGAAGATGGTTGCGAGAAAAGAAGAAAGAGGTGAAGAATGAAGAATAAACGTCCAGCGTCCAATCTGTGGCTCCAAATAACCACAATGCAATGCAGCCACGGCTTGAATCTGAAATGCAATATCCAATTCAGTGTTTAAACTTCAAACAGCCACATACGGCTCGCCACAGCTTTTGTTTTTCTTTCCATTCACACATTTTCCTCTGGGGTTTGTAAACCAAAGCACTTTAACACAAAACACACATCACGGATTTCTCTGTAACAAGTGGAATTTGCTTCCAACATCAGCCTCAATGCAGCGACTCATCCAATTTAATTTTACTTTTGGTGAAACGCGTTACATGGAAGCGTTATCCCTTTTCTTTATCCGGCATTATCCATTAAGACGATTTGCCGAGGTGCGCCCTGTTCCTTACAAGTGAAGAGCTCACAGATCCAGATGCTCTCACAGATCCTATTACAAGCCTCTAGCTGCACAATAAAACCCTTCGCTGGATTAACCTGAGTGAAACCTGACTGAGTGAGCAGGAAGGAGCGAGCACGCGGAGGCGGGCCTGGCGTGGCGTGGGGGGGGTTACACGTGTTCGCAGGCTGAATGGGTGAACGACTCTTTGCACTGTCAGGTGAGTGTCAACGTGGGGGGGACACGGCGGGGCGAAGTATGAGCTGGTGTGCTAATCAGCAGGATATCACTCAGCCCGCGTGTTTAGAGGCGTCACCGCTAATTAGATGTTCCCAGTTTGTTGGTTTATTCAGACTGGCGCTGCTTGAAGCTGTAAATAACCGGATCACAACGCGTGCGTGTTTGTCGGGGTTCTGAGGCGGCTGGTGGATGGAGGGGGGGGGCATGATGGGTATTAGCTGGTGTTTACACGCACAGGGCGGAGAGGGAGCCAATTTCTCTCCCTCAAATGTCGCCGTGAATTAATAACTCCCTCAAGTTGAGTGCTGCTCCTCACTCTGTTGGCTGTGTAATTGGAGGCTGGTGCACAATCATCCACGATGGCAAATTGCTATCTGTGGAGCGACTCCTGCTCTTCTGATGTGGAATGTCACTGGTTTGCTTCGTTCTCTTTGTTGTCGTCATTCAAATGTCCAATTAGTAGCTTTCACCCTTTTTTTGTTAAACGTCATTATAAAGCTTTTGAGATTCAAGCACTATCTTCTGTTTCCGGAGATGATGTCGTGACTATTGGTGTTTTGTTTTTTCCCTCACAATAAAAGATCTTTGTTCGACGTCATCCTAAGAAATAAAAGACCATCCAGTCACTGCTCATTCACTTCCTCAGCACTGAAATCAACACAACACTCTGCCACACAAACATCTGTGTTCCCCGTGCAGATGTTTCCTCCGACGAGCGAGAGCAACACAACACATCTGCGTAAAGGACAAAAGAAGCACTGGCTTACAAGCGGCTGAGAACAGAGATTATGGGTCAGAATCCAGAATCCGAGCAGGCAATTAAAACCACGAGTATGCAAAGCAGGGCGCCGGATGTTGTCTGTGGGAAATGAAGTGAGGGGAAGAGCACGCACACAATGCCTTTGTGTTCTAAACAAAGTGTTAATACCCTGGTTGTGCTTCACCTGCATTTAATGTCTGTGCAGGCAGCCAGATATGCTAATGTGACGCGTATATGTGAGGAGTATGAACAATTGCTCAGCCAAGCCCTTCTCCCTCGGGTGGGGGGGAGTGTGCTCGAGTGGTGTTCGACTTCTGAGTTTCTCCAAACAGTTTCTGCAGCCAGGGTGCACTGAGCATTCTGAAGTAGTGGGTAATTAAATGCAAAAATGGGATTAGCGCGGTGCACTCCATCCCCTGTTTCCGTGTGGTTCTGACAACACGATCCGGGGCCCGGTAAAGCCGGGGATAAAGAGAGCTGCTGTGTAGCGCTGCCGAGCAGATTACATGAGATTAGGACACACGCACATTTGTGCAAATAATTACCGACCTCTTCTTTTTCCAATCGATTGCTGAACCTTCTTGTCACCGAGCTTCACTCCGTCTCAGCGTGCGCTCCAACAGGAGGAAGTGGTGATAACATATGCTCCGGCTGCACCATCACCATCATCTGGAGCTCGGTGAGCGTCCTCTTTTCTTTCTTCCATCACGATTGTTCTCAAATAACCTCAAACTGCAGAGGAGGACACGAGTTATTTTAAATTAGCATGAAATTCCTTTATTCCAAACCTTTGTCTTGTAGCACATCAAAGACCGCGGCGTGTTCTAGATGCGTCTGATACGAGCTGCGTATCCTTGTAAAAAGGTTATCAGCCCAAATGAAAGGTATCCTCTCCCTTCCTCTTGATTAGATCATAATGTAATTGACACACTTAGCAATGGGGAGACTCTTGATTCGGGCACAGTGCACGACGTGCTGGAGTTCATCAGATGCACTGAAACAAACGAGTCTTCTCTAAGATGGGCCGTTCTGATAGAATTACTTCTGGAGGGTTATTTAAATTGCAACGCTGCTGGCCCGTGAAAAGCACTTATCTGTTTTAATCATTGCTCTTCATGGTCTGACTGGGGCTGACCAGGACTTTGAACCTTAGATGACTTTGTTTGTCTCATACCCACGTAGAAAGGAACAAGGTCAGATTCCATTAGTGAATATAAATGGTTTGTCCTGATGAGATTATTTCCAGTCTCACCTGCATTTCCTTGTATTGCTCAGGACTAGAGATGACATGAGAGGATGACAGTCACGTACACTTGAGGTTGTTCTTTCTTAAGACAGATGTTTCGACAGAGGAGAGTCGTGGAGCAGCTCTCATGCTGGAGGCCTCACCTCAGAGCTTGAGGTTCAGTCTTCCACCTGTTTGGGCTGTTTGTTTACTCGACCTCTGGTGATGCTGCTTTCGCTTTCCTTTGTGAAACTGACCTGCAGTGATTGAATCTGCTGCAGGACCCTGAAGCCACCTCTGCTGCACAAACAGCTGTTCACCTGTTTGTTTTCAAGAATCTCGCCTGATTGAGCGAATCGTGTGTTGTGATTGCATTAAATCAAACTCTGAACTTCATTGGGCCGTTAACGATACACGTGTCAAGGGTGAAGCTCGTAAGACGAATGGCTCTTGAGAATTGCGAGCCACATATAGACAGATTTCATTAGTAGAATAAGAGACAACTAGTCTTTCTCTCCGTGGTCTCGATAATTTCCCACGGTCTCGACTGTACCATGTAAAGTCCCTTGAGATAATCTACGTCTGCCGTGATACAAATAAAATTGACTGGACGTCTTCTTCGTCTTTCTTCTTGAGGATGTGTCCATCTTTGCGAGGACGGCAGCTTAACGTCATCAAGGTCTCAGAAGAAACACTCAGTCAGATACCACACAACGCCGCTACCGCAAAGCATGATGGGAAACGGACGCAGCAACAATGCACGTCTATAAATAAGGTGTGTGTTTTTTTTTTTTCACAATGCAGTTGTGTGAAGCAAAGTGCAGACGAGAGGCCTGAAGTCATCAAAGCATATAATCAGTAATCAAAATCCATGCTGGCTGTAATAGCCTTAGCCTGCTGGTAGATTGAATGTGAATGTGCCATAATGGTGCATTTAGAAAGCTTTTCACAGCGTTTAATCACCTCCGATAATTAAGAGCACACTCCTTTAAACGTACAGAGACTTTTCACCGCTTACACTCGAGACCCCACGCCGGAGAGTGGTCACAGTCACTCTGACGGATTAATCGTTTTCTCACTTTTGAAAAACTTGTTCTACAACTTTGACTCGCTGTGGATTATCGTCTTTGCTATACATGCAATTATTCCATTATTCTTAATAGGTTATGTGGGCAAAGTTTTCCAAAGAGTAGATTTATAACATTTTACTGTAACTTTCCTCTATTTTTTTTATCTTTTGTGCTGCTCACTGATTAATAAGAGAATATTGTAACTTTTGCATTAATACAACAGTTTAAGTTCTGCTGAAATATCCCAGTTCAACAATTAATGAAAAGTTAAGATTGTTCCCTGACACAATGGGGGAATTTTCCTTGCTGGTGGCTGCAAAGATTAACCGCTAATTAATTGGCTCAAGTGTCAGGCTGCATCAAAAGGAAAAGTTCTTTCCGGGCTTTATAAATGATTAGCATAGTAGTCATCTTAAACTTGAGCTTTCAGGTGTCATAGTGCTCGAGCCCTCGAGTGGGAAACGTCCTCCTGGGCCACGGGACGTCCTGGGCTCTCGGGCAGCGATGACACTGAACAGCTGACTGCGTTTCTAAACTTGGCTGAGTTCATCTTTCCACCTCGTGCTCACGCTTCCTGCTCGTTCCAGGTCTGAGTGCCACTCTGCACCGCGTCATTTCATAAACCAAATCGGCAGCACCGAGGGCGATGTCTTTTTTTTTTTTGTTTAATTGGCAGAAGGGAGCCCACCAACCTGTCCTGCCGTTTTTAATGTGCACTCGTTGGAGAATGTATAATCAAAAGTGTTTATTCTCATTATGCAACATCACGATGTGACTTCCGCACGTTGCAATCGTGTTTTTCCGTTTTGTGCTTGTCTGTAGAATCAACACATTACAAACTGGGTGACGCGTAGCATCTGCTCGGCCCTGCTTCCTAAAAGCTTTTTAAGGATTAGATAATCTCATCCCGGAGTCTTACACTCGGATAAAGATCATCATCGCCTTCAGATGCTTTTTAGCCACTCTCCCGGCTCGACTCCAGGGATCTCTGTCCCTAAATTTGTCCGGACTGAAACGTCCCAACAACTCTTTTACCACTTTGTTCATTTAAGTTTCATTTGGTCGGGACAGACGCAGTAAATTCTGAGAATTGCACAACAGCTATCCAATGTGGTGAGTCAGGATTCACAGCTACAGCTTATTCCCCAAGAAGAAACTTTAAAACAAGAAATAAAACATGTTTATATACAGATAAAACTTTGTTTTTGACTTTATAAAAGCAGTAATATGACAGAAACGTAGCTCATACCTCTTTATGCACATTTACAGAATTTAACACACGTAACATTTACTAAACATTTGCATTAAATCAAATTACCACAATTGCAAATGTGGCTCCCGATCCAGTTTGACATGTGGATCCTGCTCCTCCAGTTTCAGTAGCATAGGCTCTTTCCTCTCTTTAAACAACCTCACTAGTGATTGATCTGGATTCACACCCACAGTAAAACCACCTTCAGGTATCAGTTCTCAACTTCGTGACATCCTGGAGAATCGGCCCTCATTGCTATGCTGCTTCTCTCTCAAGTGCCTTTGTGCTCGTGTTTATGAGTTCGCTCACACTCACTGTTCCCTGTGGAACCGGCAGCTACAAAATTTAAAGTTCTGTGAATGTGATTCACGGCACTCAAGGCCAAAAACAATGACTGTACATCCTCAGCCTCTCTGCAGGAATTGGGAGAAAAGAAAAGATTCGTAGAAGACACTCAACCCCCCCCCCCCCCCCCACGTGCGCCAAGGTCAGTTCACAACAGGCTGAGCGCTGCTTTCTGGAGGGTATACCGCCATGTCCTTCCAATATAAAGCTTGAATTAAAAACCCATTCAGGCGGCCACAATTGCATCCTCCCACATGATCAGCTGCCCGGCGTGATGAGTGACCCTGTGGTCGTGGCCCCGGCCCCGGAGACCATCGATCCTGCCGTCACGGTGTCTGGAAGCGTTTCGCCCGACGCTGCTGCATTTATTGCCACTGCATCCCTCGGAGGAGCGCTTTAATGAGCGATGTTGGCAATAAAGCTGAGGACGTGAACACACACTCTGACCACGAGGAGCCGGTGATCATACGATGTGAGTCACCGGGGAGAAGGAATCCTTTGTAGTCACCGGGTAATGAAGCCGTGGCAGAGATGGAGTCGAGAGGCAGAGGGGCTGTAAGCCTCCAGAGTCCAGAGTCCAGGAAATCAGTCGCCCGGTGAACTCAGCCCTGCCTCTGAGTGGAGGATAGTAAGCCAGGTGGATGATGGGATTGTGGGGCGGGGGGGGAGGTCAATTTATAGATGTGGCTTTTTTTCAGTCAGAACATCGGTGATGGAAACTGCCCACTTCACGTTTCAGCTCTCGTTAATCAGACGTTCCGAGGTGGACGAACAAAATCAGTATAAAAGCCAATCAAAAGGTTTCTCCGCCTCCAAACATAATGATACAGCGGCTGAAACAATCACACCCACGCTCACAGGTTCGAGTCAGAGCGTTCGCTGCTGGACACAAGATTTCTTCGATGAAGACCTTTGTCAATGTATGACTGTGAGCCGGGTGGACCACAAAGGCCGTACCCAATGAGACACTGAGTACAATCACAGTTTTGAGGAAAGTTCTAAGGGAAGGATTTCCATCACAGAATGTCTCTGGCGTGGTCGTTGTGTTTGGGGTGTTGTGCCGTGTGGAGTGGCCGGGCACGGTGGAGTAGCTGCTGGTGAAGCTCCCAGTGACTGAACCAACAGGCAGACGAGATCCAGGCAGGAAGAATGTGTTTTAAAATAGCTGTAAACAACCACTTTCAACACATAACGTCTGCTTGAAGGTGAAGTTTCTAAATGTCACTGAATGATGACGACATCTTTGCGTTGCCTGTGCATTCTGCCTGTTTCAGTCTTTCTGCACATGTACCGTTTTTAAATAACTTTCACACAACGACCCTTTAATCCAGATGCAGACCTCGCTTCACTCCATGAGTCACATGACTTTATCAGTGGGTCGTCCGACCAAAAAGCCTGAATGGTCTGTGTGAACCCAGCCTCAAGGATCTTAACAAGAACATTCATTTTAACTGCAGGTTATGACAACTAGTGGTCGGGAATATTGCACCCACATAGGCACACAGCCGCTTTAATAATCCATGTGTTGGTTGCATTAGGTCCCGTGCACGAGGTTTAAATGAGAGAAATGCTCCGACGTTCATCACGTTCAATTTCACACTGCTCATTGCTTCGGGTGCAGCCTGGTTCCAACCCGGGCTGGAGTATAATCCATCATTAGGATCCCCTCAGCGCTGCAGGCCCGGTGCTGAACCTGCAGACAGATGCAATCACAGCAATTTGAGGAGAAACAGGTGTTTCATTCCAACAATTTAAAACACTAGAACTAAAGTTGATTGGGATATTTCACAATCACGGACGGAAATAGAAAAGCCGGGACTTGGAATTACAGGCGGGCGCTTGCTAAATAATTTGATTACAACACACTGGAGCGAGATGTAGAAGAGCAATAAGGCAGATACGGGCGTGTGCTGTCCTAATTAACCAATTAAGCACGTCTGAATAATTAATGTGCTGTGATTCCTCTGCCTTGGATAGCTTCACATAAATGAACAAGCATCAGGCCTTTTTCCTTTGGCTGAGGCTGGATCCTGAGAATCTGATGTGGAAGTTGTCCAGATTAATGAATCCCTCACAGGGATCAGCCTCTGCACATCTGACAGGTTTGTGAAAAGGACCAAGGAGCCTCAGCAAACAGGGTCAAGCGGTTCAGAGCCAGGAGAAGGTTTGTTGGGATGGATTCGTGTCAGCGGGTAAACCTCAAGACGAAGACACACTGACGTTCAGCTGGTTTAAAAAACTTATTTAATTAATTTTATTCACGGGGAAAAAAGGCTTCCCCGGAAAAATACATAGAGTGACAATTTAATCAACTGCCTTCATCCTCTCCAGTTCACTTATTGGTCTAACAGGTGTTAATCTGTGTGTGGAGGGCTCAGACAATTCAATTTCCCACTCTCAAGGATGTGATAATTGCTGGTGGGGGAGCTCTCAGCAAAGTTCCCACCTTTAATATGAACATGATTATCACCAGGGCCACACACACACACACCCAAACGTACACACACACACACACACACACACTTAAAAAGCAATTACGATCTATACATTTAAAAGTGTTGTTGTGCAATAGTAGGAGTAGAATTGACGTTGGCTAATTATTAATAATCATGAAATATGATTATTAAAATAACAATTATTTATTAAAAATAATCAAAAATGATAAAGCTATTAATTAAGAACAGTAACTCATTTAATTAGAAATGATACAGTTATCCATTAATAATAGTTAACAATTAATGAAAACAATAAAATTATCAATTAAGAATAATACAAATCTGTAATCATTGCTTATTGTCGCGGGGCACCACCCTGGTTACAGGGACCAACAATTCAATCTTTAAATATCAGTCTCATAATGATAAATGTCAAATCAATAATCTCAATATTTAATATTAATAATTATTTAATTAACAGTGAAGGCTTCTAAGTTTGAGCACAGGCAATCATAATCCAGCTGTAATCACATACATATGCACAAATAATCACAGACTAGAGGTACTTTAATTACAAAAGCGTTTATTAAAGGGGAAATAAAGTTATGTTGTTCAATGATTCATCATTTTAACAGGCTCCGATAGTTCAAAGATAAACACAGCAGCAGCACTTATCACAATTCAGAAAATACATGTAAAACCGGCGGTCTACCTATGTATGTCTGTCTTGGTGTGTGTGTGTGTCTGTGTCAAAGTGTCTCTCTGTGTGTGTGTGTATGTGTGTGCATGTGAAATAAAGTTAGTGTTATTTAATGATTCATCATTTTAACAAACTCCCATATTTCAAAGAAAACAACAGCAGCCGCTTATCACAATTTAGAAAACACATGTATTCATCTATGTGTATCTGTGTGTGTGTATCTGTCTGTGTCTATCAATGTGTCTCTGTGTCTGTGTGGGTGTGTGTGTGTGTGTGTGTGTGTGAGAGAGCGAGAGAGAGAGAGAAAAAGAAGGGGGCGTGGCGATGGCGCAGTCACGTGGTGACGACACATCTAAGATGGCGGCCGATCATGATTCGTGGAATCAAGGCCTAAAAACTCTCAAAATGGAGGATTGACTACAAAACAAGATGGCGGAGCCGTTATGAATTTAGAGCCAGAATGGGAGGAGAGGGAGAGAGGAGGCGTGGCAATGATAGACTCAAAATGGTGGTTTAACTTGCGTTATTCAAAATGGAGTCTATGTTAATGACACCATGTGGCCTGAGCTCACACTGGTGGTCGTCACATGAATTACACAAAGGGATTTTCAGACAAAGAGAAGTCTTTGTCTCTGCTTTGGCGTTCGGCCGCATGGCTTCCAGATGTGTCCAGCCTCTCTGAATATAGATTTAACTACGTTACATGAACTGTATTCTAAATACAGATCGGATGTGTGTATAGGTCGGTTTAGAAGGAGAGAGAGAGAGAGAGAATACAAGGAGAGAGCAAAGCTCTTAAAAGCACCATCAGAGACAAGTTACATTTACTTTACCACTCAGCACCCAAGTGGCGTTGTGTGCTGAGGTTTGACCGGTAAAGTATCTTTAAAGTTGTTCAAACGGTCACAATGAGCTGGAGACGCTGCTCACGGCGCTTAAAAACTATGGCACAAGGCCGTAACCGGAAACCGGAAGTGGTGAATCGCCGCTAAAACACTAGAGACTCTGCGGTCTCATACAAAACAAATACATTCAAGTATTAAAACAATACGCTACGTATTAGATTAACATCTGCTCAGACAATAAAGCCTCTTACTGTGACCTTCACGGTGTTGCATGCGCGTGTCGCGCGGATATTCCGGAAATCCAGTGAATAATCGTGGCCGCTCCAGCTTGGCGGCGCTGGTTCCTCTGTCGCAGCGGCGTCGGCTGGGCCGAATAGGAACTGATTCTGCTTGCTCCTCAACGGGATGAACGTGTGCTTCTTCTGCAGGGGACGGCTGTGGAAGCCGTTTGTAGATCGTTGGGAAAAGAAAGTAAAGTCCGTGGGAAAAGTTAAACAGTCTGAGATTGTTCCGCGTGCAATTTCCTGTTTGGTCTTTTCAAGTTAAAACAGCAAAAGTCCTTTTGAAAATAAAAACGTCGACTGAGATAAAAGACAATGAAAGAAATGAAAGAAAATAACTCTGGTTGCCCCCTTTAGCAACTAAATCATCTGGAAAGACCCGGAGGGGTCTGTTGATGTCTTCAGAGCAGGGAAAAATGGCTGATAAACTAAAAGTTAAGGTTGCCCCCTTTAGCAACTAAATCAGCTGGGAGGCCCCGAAGGGGCCTGGTGATGTCTTCAGAGCAGGGAAAATGGCAGCGTTTATTGATGTCTCAATGGTTTTATTTTACCTGAGAGGTCCTGCCTCCTTGAGGTGCTGGTCATGGGATGATGCCTTAAGCCAATTCAGTGTCAGAGGTCAAAGGAGAGTGGGAGTGGCCAGGAGCAGAGCAGGGGTTTCTGGGGAGACCCCAGGGATTAAGTTAACACCAGAAAATACACTCTCCATGCTGGATCTTAGAGGTAGACTTTAGCTGGCTTCATCTTGGCTCAAAGGCCACACTTTTACGACCCATTGTGTGTGGATCCCACCACATGGTTAGTTCTGTAGGGACTCTTGCCCAACAGTGTGTTTGGTTTCGTTTTTCTTTGTCTTACATGAGAGAACTATCACATTCTTAACTTCTCTCAGAGAGAAAAATGCAGTAACTTTTATTTTCCTTCAACACGACACCGTGTAACTTGATGTCAGTGACAAGAAGACTCTAAAGATTCAGTTTGACGAGCTTCCTCCTCTCTGCAGGTTGTCAGCTGACAAACGCCACCGCAGCATTTACACTGACACTACCGAGGTGTCACGGGGCGTTTGATTGATGTGACTCACGTCTGCACATCACTACCACTGGAGAACTCGTGATTAGCAGGGAAACAGAATGACTTCCAAACACACACACACACACCGCAGATTACGACAATTTAGAGATATCGTATCAATCACGTCTGATGCATCTCTAAAAAAATAATCTGCAAATGATGGGGTTCTCTGTGATTGAATGATGTAATGTATACATAAGTACGTATAAGTACTATTTTTACTTAAAGTACTTGTGCACAAATCTGTTCTGAAGCTCCAAGTATGCGCCAATGCACAAAGTAACATGATTGTTGCATGTGAGGGAAATTTGAAGCGTGTGATTTAACATTTACATTTTAATTTATCGATCTCACCCATCACTCGTGTGTTGTGGTTTCAGCTCGGGTCGAGAGGGGACTTGAGCCAAACCACACGTGCACATCACCTCCTAAATGCTGCTACTGGCTGAGAGTCTGTATTGATTTTACACTTGGAATAGAAAGGCTTTAAGATCCAAAGAGATTCTGACCCTTCCTCTGTCTCCATGGATTTCTTATTACGCTGTAGCACCATTAAAGAACAACGTGATAACTCCTGCTGAGCCGCTGTACAATCACATGAATACATGGATCAATCTATGTCTCTCTTCTCCATCTGTCTCTCCTTCGCTTTTCACAAGAGCCACTCATCCAGTTGACTTCATACTTGGCGGCTTTCGTTGCAGAGTATCCGGCTAAGTGCAGCGTGGACTGTGGAGCTTCTCATGTGAGCGGTTCTCCAGGAAAATGACAGATTCATGAAGTTGCAGTAACCACGTTTAAGACAGAACCTTGATGATGTAAATGTCATCGGGACCCGGGGAGGATTTGATCAGTGACTGTGAACTGAGACAGTTTCTGCTCAGCCTCAGCTTCATATTAACAGGTGAAACAATAAGTGGCTTTAATGAGGTGCTGGTTTAAGGGAATGTAAAAGAGGTGAACGTATTTGCACCTGTTATTAGCAGCAATGTTTAATTTATCAAAACCTCAAACTAAAAAGTGTGTTCAATTCATGCAATTCTCCAAAGATCATTTTTTTTATTACGATTTGAGCTCTTGGATCTCGGTACAATTTAAGACGTTTTAGATCATGATGAATGAAATTTAAGACGTGTGTCAAGGATGACAAATGTGAAGGAATATCAAAGTCCCAGAATGACTTACATCTCCTCATAAGTGAAGCCGAGGAGAGAAAAACCCTCAATATGTCATGTTATCTCAGAAACTCCAGGATGACACAGCCGAGCCGAGTGTGTGTTGTTGTGAAAGAACTACACAAAGACACGCAAACCAAATAGGCTGCAGAAACACAACACTTAAAAGACGTCATTTTAAAGGTGCAATGGAAGAACATTAACATAATGAAGAGATAAATCCTAACATGTGTAATTTGTATGTGGTCAAGACTTTTTAGGCCTTAAATTCAGATTTTATAGACAGACAGACAGACAGACAGACAGAGAGATAGAGAAATAGATAGATAGATAGATAGATAGATAGTGGGCCGGCACTTGGATTGGTGTCAATGCCGACCCACACAGAAATAGGTGTGGAGGCTGGGGGGGCGAGGTGTCAATCTCTCAGTTTAACACTTTAGCTCTGCGGCAGAGGCGAGGAGTGTCACACACATCTGCAATGCGACCTCCTGTAATAACTTGATAATTAAAAAATGGCACGCACAATTAGAGCTCAAAATTCATGATCCAATAAAGTCAGAGCATCAAGCATGATATTATCTCCCTCTACAGGAAAAGGGCAAAGGACACATATATTACCCATAGCACAGTAATTATGAAGATGAGAACAGCCCAGCATTTTAATAAAGCCCAGACCAGAGTGCATTAATATAAAAGATGATCTTTGCTAAGTCTCCGGTTGGGTGGGTGGAATGCTCTCTGTTTTGTTCCGTTGTGTTTTGTGTCCCCTGGAGAAATCACCACACAATCAGAACCCTGATGATGTGAAAACACAGGCCCGGTTACACGTCGGCCGAAAGAAGTGAGCAGAGCGGGCCGAGTTCAGAGAATAATAAACATCTGAATTGGATTGATATAGCTCGGGCAATCAGAGAGAGGCCGGGGCCGGAGTCAGTGTGGTGAGCTAAGCGAGGAGATGCATCGCTTCCTGCTCCCGGAGACTCCACGTCGGCTTACTCAGTGTTTCCAATCGGCCGAGCACAAAGTGTTCATCGCCAATAGATTCAGTGCAAGGGAATTGCCTGCAGGTATGTGATCTCCCTGAAATTGCCCTGTTTTGAGGGTGGATTTCCCCCCCGGCTCACACGCCTCAGCTCGTGCACGACTCGTGTTGTGTTTGTGTTTGTCCGGCCGCGCAGAGATCTTCCCTCCTCAATTGAAAACAACAACAACCAATTGCAGGGGTAATTTCAAATAAAACAGTGTCATCTGTCTACGGATGTGAGGGAAACATGCATTTGAGGTGTTTTTATGTTTGTTACCCTGATGTTTATTGTTCAGGTTAAAGTGGCTTCATCCACCTGAGACCATGAATGTGCGTTTTGGTGCATAAACATCTGTTGACTCTAGAATCTAGCATGTCGGCCCTGAAAAACTAACCCTGCTCAGAAGGAGCATTGTTATGAAGTCTCATCAAGTTCTTACAAATGGACATCACCCTCACCTGCTTCCTACAAGAAACATTTGAATCCTTTAAATCTTGTATCTTTACAATGTCCGAAAACATCCTTTTGAGAAAGTGTTTTCGCAGAAGTGATCATTTGACTTGTGAAGACATTCGACGTGGCCGTTGCCCCGCTAAAGATCGACTCCCTGTATAAACCTAATGTGAATAATATATTCCCAGCAGAGCAGAATCATCCCTCAAGTCTCAGTTTCTGAGGGATTCAGACAGAGATTAATAAAAAAGAAGATTCCACTAAACCCCTGGAATAGGGACACATCACATTGTTTGTCAGCGACAGCGGCTGCGAGGACGAGATAGAAGACGATCGTGCCACCGAGCAGGAAACATTGATGCACTAAGTTGAAGACACGTCACCTGCTGTTTATTTGAGCTCTGATCACTCAGATTACAGATGTGTCCTCAAAATACATCCCAAACTTTCCCACTTCCCATACTTTGACTAAGACGATTGATTTCAGTCACAGCAGCTCCTTGTCCCGCCCACTCTCTGTCTCACACACTAACTTTGACAACGGATCCATCTGTCATAGTGAACTTGTTAAAAAACGGAAATGATATCTGTGTTTACTGGCACATGGAGCAGGAGTGAGAGAGTTACTAACTGATAAACTGTTCAGGTGTGAACTGTTGATTCTGAGCTGAATTGTGTATCCTTGGCTGGTTGATAGGATACATGTGTGTGAATATATATCTATATCTATATATATGTGTGTAATCACCAAGGATTCATCACCTGCTTATTAAACTGCAGTGTTGATTCAGATATGTTAAATACCAAAGCTGCACTGTGTGGGTGTGGATTTGTTGAAAGGCAGTTTTCATGGAGCTGACAGCCAGCCGAGGACGAATGGTCCCTGGATGAGGTGAGACGTATCTTACTTCCTTTGCATTTAAGAGAAAACTTTCATTATTTGCATTTTTCACTTGAAAAAAAAAAGTGTAATCGCTGTGATGTCAATGTTGGAAGTCTTCGAATGAATTAGCCTCTGGGGCCACTATTCTGGGGCTTCTGGTGTAAATCTTCCCTTCCCCATACATTGTTCAGATGACATTTTCGCTATAATCCCTGTTAATGAGCATATGAATATAGATAAATTGAAAAAGCAGATAGCTGATGCGTGCCAGTCGTTGTGTTCAGGCCCTTGTTTACCTGCAGGCGACCTAAACTGCTGATTGCCACTCTCATGAAGAATCACTTTTATAGACCTTGATGTAAACTGGTCGTTATCCCTGTTCCACGTCTGAACCTGTTTCATGCACCGAGCACACGATGTCCACGTTCTCTCTCCACAGGGATCAACTCCACATACAAGGATCATTTTCCCGGTGGCAGGTTACTCCAGTGCTGCAGGTGCACCACAGAGAAATGCAGCCCGTCTCCCAGCGTGGTCTGTGTGCAGTAACAACACTCTGATGTCGAGGTCTGTGTGAAAAAAACAGCTCCTACACAGACTTTGGCTTATTTTCGAACAGCGGAACACGAGGCCTGGGGCCCGAGACCTTGTTATTTTAGCAGAACTAAACCGACCTTGCTGGTGTGAGTGTAGACGAGGACTTTCAAAGCCAGAGAGCCGTCGTGCTTTCTCTCCTCGCACACGCTGAACACGAGTAGCTCAATTCTCCGCCTTTCAGCATCACACGTCTTGAATAAAGTTTCCGCCGCACATCAAATTCAAACAGCAGCCGGGACATTTTAAATACCTGCTCTCTGACAGGGTCAAACTGAATTTAATAGAAATAAAGGAAAAGTTATTTTCTCTATCTTCTGTGCCACCGTGGAGCCTCGTCTTCCTTTCAGCTGCCTGGTTGGAGACCACGAGATCTGACTGTGCTTGAAAATCATCATCCCGGGGAAGATAATGGGAAACCCAGGGGAGTCCTGCTGGAGCCGGGAGACAATGCAGGCTGCACCTCACATCATCCTTTGCTGAGAATCCTGCGCTGTTCTCTTTTTCATCTTCTTCATCCGAGGCCATCAAACACAGAACAGAGAAGGAGAGACAGTCGTGCAACAATTCACCACTTACCTCACTCTAGAACACAGGAGGCGACTGTGGAGGAGGAGCGAGCGTTTCATCTCCTGAAGAAATGGCATCGACAGAAATCTGCTGCTGTTTTAAATCAACGTTCACCCTCTAAAGCAGCAGCTACCGGCTGATGGTCACTTGTCGTTTGATTTGGTAGTTTTTTCTAAATCCTCCTGATAGTTTGACAAACTCAGAAGACACTTTCTGACACAGACAGATCCACAGCTGTTCTCTGTGCTGCCTTGAAACTGATGATGTCTCTCCGTTGTCTGTCCTCACGTTACAGTCTGATTACAGCCAATGCTGCAGCAGCCATATGTTTAAAACACAGCAGTTACCATGCACTGTTGGTGGAAATGACTTCCCAAGGTGATTTGCAGACTGACAGGTAATTAGATCTGATATAACGATCTTTATAAACTGTTAAAGAACCAAATCCATACTAGATTCATCAGCTTAATTGAATATATGGTACCAGGGGGTCTGGGGTCAATTCCTGGTTCTGTGAGAGGCAGGAAACTCAGTCGCATCTGTGGACGAGACACAATCAACTCAAAACTCTGCCACGTGATAGCGACTCAAACCAAAATCGAACCTACGTTAAAATCGAACCTTTTAGTTTTGATTTGAAAGTTCTTCTATTAGTTCATGAGGCCCCACGCGGTCTTACACCAGACAACTCATGAGCCATGCTGCTGCTTTATGGAGCAGAGAGAACCCTCAGATCCTCTGGTTCTTCTCTTTTAGCTTTTCCACGGGGTAGAACCAAAACATTTGGTGACGCTGCTTCCAGCCGCTGCGCTCCAAGTCGCTGGAACGGAACCTCCACAGGATCTGAGAGGAGCTCAACCTGTCGGTTCTCCTAAAATATGAAAAAACAGCTTTTCATTTATATAATTGCATAGTCCATTCTCATGTCTTTATTTTATTTTGCTATCATCTCTTTCTTTTATTAATACTAATAGCATAGTCTTTAGCTTTTTTTAATTGTGAGGTTTGATTGATTGATTGAATTTAACACAGGATGATGAAGGATAAAGGTTCTGTGAAATAAAAGCAGGAGAAAGGATCCGTTATTTTCTTCATTGAACTTCAACTAAACTGTGTATAACAGTTTAGAGATTTCCAAGGGTGCATTTTCCTTTTAAGCACTTTGACTGTGTTCTTAGCCGCAGCGAACTACAATTAGCCGGAGCAGGTGGAGGTTCGACATTTTGCCGGAGCACTCTGCTAATGGCTGAGTGGTGATGGGCCTCCTCAGCTCCCACGGAGATTCAACCTGTGACCTCTGCAGGAAGCCCCCCAGCAGAGTAAAGCAGCAGTGCTTATAGCTAAACCCCGTCACTCAACCATATCGCTCACATCCTTCTCCCTCACAGCCCGGCGGAGGCTCCCCAGCATGTCAAACCTCAGCTCCTCACTGGCTCATTTATCGCTGTGGTGCAAAGTCTGTTGGACCCGTTGTTCCCCCGCGCCGCCGCTCGCCCCAGCCTTGTTTTTTTTTGCACCGTAACCAGCCAGATAATTCCACACTCATGACTTATTCATCGCACAAACAAACACAACTCCAAACAGTTGCTCAGCAAAAGCTTCTCAAACTCTTTCCTGTCGCGACTTCCTCTGCCGTCGCCGCTGCTCCACTAATTTAAAATCCTCTTTCCGAGTGTCATTCGGTCTTTGCTCGAGATTCAAATCTGCAATTAGCCCACGAGTGTTAGCGGTGGCTACAGCGACTCCTCCCGTCGCGAGACATGAAAGAAATTCTCCGCCAGCAAGGTCAGGGCGGCGTTCCAGCTCCCTCTGTCTTTCTACACCAGGTGGGTGTGAATACAAACTCGAGGCTTTCACACCTTGTGCATGTAAAAGAGACGTAATTGTTTACTCTGTGTGCACAGTGGGACGGCTGAGAGGGCCCTTCCTTATAATGCAGTGAGTGCTGCAGCAGAGACGGAGAGAAGAGAGGCCTGTTTGCCCCGGTTCCCCGGAGGGGGGCTGTACTCATGCCTGATGGATGCTCATGCTTTTGTTCTCAGGCTCACGGTGACGTTGCTCTACCGTCTAGCTGCCGCCTGTATTTATGAGACTGCAGCTCTCTCTCTCACTCTCCATCTCCTTTCTGCTACTTTAAATGAAATGAAAATATACCTGGCAGACTTTTCCAACTTCAGCAGCAGGAACTGTGTGCAGCATTTAATTCTGCGATTTGAGATGTAAAGTGCGGTTTAGTCAAAAGTTCTAACAAGTTTTATGAGTGAAATTCATCCCTTGTGCTGGAAGGAAAAAGTGTAACAAGGATATCTTGTCATTAAAATGCAATACAAGCACAAATACATACCATAGCAGGCCTTGAGCCGCCTGGTGTTCTGCCATAATCACATCATATATCTCAGTACACAAGTATTTCTACAGAGACGCGTTTTATGCTGTTCTTGCTCCGTGTTGCACTATATTTAATTCAAATTTAACGAATGGTTATCAGATTTATATTCTAATATACTTTAAATGAGTCTTAACAGGTTTAATACGTAGTCCTCCAGGGTTTAAGGAGACAAAAGGCAGAAACTTATTTGGTCTGTTGGAAGTGCGACTGCAAAGACAACTGCAAGAAACATATTCTTCTTCAGAAAGACACAAAGTATTATATCAATATTTCCAGCAGCTTTGGCTTCATTACTTTTAATTCGATATTTGTGAATAGCTGATATCTGTAATAGATAGAACTATTCAAACATATCTATATTAGTCAGATGAGTTGATTGACAGGTGAGATTGACAACAGGATGTGACTCAAAATGAATCATTACAGCCAAATCCTGGGTTTCACTATCAAGATCTCTCCTGGCTGATTAGAGACTGTGATGGCTTGACACTGACATTTACCAGAGATTTCTTCTATTTCCATCTGTGAGAAAATACAATTTGACCTTTAAATACTCAATTGAACCTGCAGAAAAGGATAAAAATCAGTCATGTGGTGAGCGAGACAATGGGATATGACAGCTGGTTAGAAAGAGGAACATCATTAGTCGCTCGTGGCGTCAGAGAGATTGTCCGCAGCCCGATAGCTCGGCTGTCACGGAGAAGCAATGTCACCGAGCAGATGACACCACGTTATAGCAGCACATAGGAGGAATTAATTAACGTGATCTTATTGCCATCTCGACACGAAAAGTAGGAAAAGAGAAGAACCTAAAAATGGGCCCAGATCAGTAACTCGCTGACAGAGTACCCTTTTAATGCCTCTGGATTCTTCTATCTGCACTGTCATTTCATAAATGGCATCATTTGTCCAAAGTGCCATGAATGACAACGTCAGCAACAGCCCCCCTCCCCCCCACACTCAGGTTTGGTGTGTTAAGGCCATCAGAGAGTCAAATGTGACATTTAACAAGTTGCGCAATCTGCGTCTCGGGCTCGTCCAGATGTTTCGCGGCACAAGCGATCACCGCTCATGACCAAAGATCATAGGGTAAAAAGATGCAAATGATGAGCATCAAGGGGGGTTGGGGGGATGGGGAGGGCGTCCATGCCCCTCGGGTTTGAATTCACACTCAAACGCCAACAGCATGTATCTCTCACCGCTTTTAACAGATTGAGGGCAGCGGCTCTTTCAACAGTTCCTTTTGGTAGATGGAGCCCTGCTGTGGCAACATGCTGCCGGCTGTCGCCTCGCCTCGGTTCTGAAACACCTCCGATGTCAATGTGCTGCCGACCGGCTCAGGTAGACATCCCATTCCTCAAGAGGAAAGAAATCTGAATATGAATAAAGCAGCTGCAGGATAAGGACGACGAGATCCGGGTTCAAATTCTTTCAACTGAACATTTTCTGATTTTGGAGCGAAATGGTTAGGACTTAAAAAGTTGTATATAAAGTGCACAACAGGAATAGTTGAGGAGATACTTTGGTGATTAAAGTGACAAAAGAGATCTTCAGCTGCAGCAGGAATCCTGGTGATTGAGCTGGAACGACCAATCAGACGACTGGTTCTCTGAATCACAGAAATATGTGTGAATGAGTGAAGTGGACGAGTGTGAAGACCTTCGCTCGGCTGATTAAACTGGAAAATGAAAGATCTAAGTGATGCATCGCTCTCCTGAGCTTCCTGTGGGAAGCGTACAATCGATAATGAGAAGACAGCTGCCTGCATCTGGAATTTACACCAGTGAGATGGAATCAAACTGGTGAGTTGCATGTGAGAAAATCAAATCAAGGAACTGGAAGACACTGAAGATCTGAGAGGAACTGGGCTCATAGTAGCTTTAAGATTTCTCTGGTTTGTCTTTGGGTTGTGTTGGATTTTCTTTTTACTGTGAGGTTAGGCACATATAACCAATTTACTTCAGCATTAAAAATGTTCATTTGTAAGCTTGAAATCCTGCTATATTTAAATCCCTCATGATTCTTCCTGCTCGATCCTTAGATCAATTAGGTTCTGACAGCAAAGAGAGCAAGAAAACCCATCTATCGTTATCCCGGGCTTCAGTACCACCGGTCAGTATTTCTCCATGTGAGCCTCAGACATCTGGCTGCAGTTAACAAGCAGGACAAGTTGGCCCTTTCTTATTAGCTTCAGGTCGGACATGGTTGAGGATAGACTGTCAGACGTGTTCTACCAAAGCCCGAGTGGTGGAAGGTTCTGATTCCTCCGGTCTCCAGCGAGCGTGGAGAGATCTGTCAATTGCTTATTTAAATGGAAGACTGGGTCTGGCGGCTGCTGCTCGGAGAGAAATGTGTTATCTTAACAAGTCGTTGAGATTTGTCCGGATAAAAGACGGAGCCATGCTCTCTGGAGTTATCCATAATTATAAGTTCAAAATCAGGAAATAGAAATTCCATTGAGCTTTTTATTAGATTGTTGGACAGCATACGATCTCAATTTTCTACATTATCACCAGAGGAGTTGTCCTGATATAATTTGGCTTCATTAAATTGCCTCATATTGATGTAATTGTAAATGTTTCGGTCTCTTGGGAGGAACAATCGTGTCTGCTACTTGTTTCCGCTCAGAATTTGACACTCTGGTGTTGAAATGTCTCGTCCAGGGTGTTCAGCTCCCGGCTGTGGAAAGGGTTAGGGTTAGGTGCGATCACGCTCAGAGACTCGTGACATTTCGAGCTGAGGCCGCTGCTGCAGCTCGGTGAATCATTTGGCCTCAGCAAGGGGAGGAGCGGCTGATTCCAGGAGTTGGCAGCGAGAACATTTTGAGACTTTAGCTCCTGTAGGCTTATTTGACATAAGCTCTAATCGCACAGGATCAATTACGAGCTACCTGGGATCATGCAACGCATTCTAATGACTGCTGAGATTGTTAAGAGGTTTTAATCTTGCACAAATCACCTGTGCTTGTTCAGCTCCAGCCCACTGGCAAAGACAAATGTCTCCTGAGAATAACTGAACTCCTGATTTGTTCACAGTTTCAACTCCTCCTCTTGAAACCTGTACCTCTCTGCCGTCGTTATAAATGGAGAAACTCAAGGAATCGCACAGGGTCACATTATCGCCTTGTGTTTCGCAACACACACCGAGGTTCAGGGGAGTCGTTCATTAATCAAATGAGATTCCTCCGTAATGCTGTTCCCGTGCTAATAGGGTTACATCAGGCGCTGCCAAGGTACAAGCAAGAAAAGGCCACCACCACCACGGGGAACATTTTCTAACGTCAGCAAATAAGTAAGGAAAAGGTGACATTGCTCCTCTGAAGGGGGGGGGGGGGGGGGCAAAGGATGCAAGGTGTTAAGGAACCACAGGGGAAAACCCTTAGTACACATTGAATAAGACGACCATCCGCCCCAAGTGCTCGGGCTGATACGCTGACTCGTGGGTACGGCAGGTGATAGCAGCTCAGTAGCAGGAGAAGTGGGAATGTGAGTAAAGATCCGGTGAATCCTTGTATCTGAGTGGGACACTTTACCCGAAATGTGCCCCGGTGGAGCGTTTAGATGACAACATTAGAGTGCATGTGCTTTTTCCTGAGCAGCTTTGAGGGAAATTGAAACTGCACCTGAACGGGAGGGAGCTGCTCCAGTACACGAAGGATTAAGAGAATAATAAACAACCGAAAATGATCTGCCCTCTGCCGAGCCAATTAAAAGAGGATGACACTCAATGCCAGATTCAAAAACAGAGTAATCTCTTGATACTGAGCTAAGTCTCTGAGAAAATGCCTTTTAATTTTGACATCAAAATAATTGGGATAGTGATAAAACGACAAAGACCAGGTCACAACATGAGAACGATATTCCCTTTTAATCATGAACCAGACGTTCCTCTCATCTGTCTCTTATCTAGAGCAACGTCCGTCTGTTCTTGTGTCTGAGAAGGAAGTCACTGATTCTATTAAACATATCTATGAGCAGCTTTGAGTAAACTTCTTGGAAAGTGTGCTGCTTTAGTAGAAGACGTATTTGCAACTTTACCAGAAAGACAGGATGCTGCCTTCATGTTCCTTTTGGCCAGGAAGCGCTGAGACAAGGTGCGACAGCCTGACTGTGGGAGAGCGTGCCAGCTCGAGCTAATGTTAGACAGCAGTGCTGTTTCACACCACCTCACCCGCTGCCAACGACCAACTGAGCAATCGGCCGAGCGCCGAGCTACAGTCACCTCAGCAAGTGATGCATTCATTAAGGGAGCGTTTATCTCGACGTGACCACAACTCAGCTCGTGCAATTATTGCAACGGTAAACAAATCAGATTCCATCCGGCGACGCGCTGTCATATCTGAGATCAGTTTCTCAACACAGCGGAGTCCCACAGGGCTCTGCCACCCCCACATCAGGTCATTGATTACAGCTAAGCATTCATTATAAGCACGTCATTATCCCGAGACATCCCTGCAGCCAGATGTTTATCACTCCTTATGTCACTGGATCCAAAAGTGCTTAAACACACAGCAGCTTGTAATTGGGTTTCGCTGTTTGTCTTCCACCAAACAATAAGTGAGGACTTATTTTTACATTCTGTTTAAATGTCATTTGTTCTAATGCATTACTTTTAATATAAATGTATATTAGAGTTCCCCCAGGGAGGCAGGAGACATGGAGGTGAGTAGGAAATGATGGTTAAGACCACAGACTGACACATTTCCTCTTCTACTGTTTACGTTTAGAAGTTTAAAACCCGACTGGTGAGGAATGTTTTAAATGGCTGCTCTTGATATTTTATCATTCAAGTCCTGCCTCCCTCTCTTAAATCATGTAATTTTCATTGTTTTGATATCAGCTCCAGGAAAAGACTGCCGAGGACGTGGACTCGAGACAAGGAGTCAAAACAAAATAATAACAGCATATGCCTAAAGTGTCTGCCTCCTGCCTGTTGCCTGTTTTCAACACAGTTGTTGCTTATGTTTGTGCTCTCCGTCGGAATCCAGGCTTTCCCCCAAACACCAATTATTTTGGCTTTTTTTTTGGTCTCCTTCCATTGTTTGTCTTCTGGGCATCAGTGCTAACACTGTAACAGCCGCGCTGCCGAGGGTGCAAGGAAATCATGACATTTTTCTCAGGTTAATTAGGTAAGATTTATGTACTGTCATGGAGACGCTGGCACATTTGCATGCCCCAGGATCCAATTTTTGCACCACACTTGCAGATCAGAAACGAAAACAAATGTGTGCCCCATGCATGTTTATGCTTTTCTTGTAAATCAGATCTGTGCCGCGGGGGACATTACGCATCAGAATTGGGACTCTTTCAATCGCAAGCATGAATGTGGCTGTCGTTACATTAGTTTACACACTGTCACAGTTGGCGTAGAGGCAAGAAAGAAAAAAAGGATTGGAGCAAACACATCAATATTCATGTTTCTGTGCAGTGACGCCACTCGGAAGCCGCCTGTCTTTCAGCCATGGAGGGGCCCGGCCGTACGTCTGTCGGTTCTGTCTCTTCACTTAAAGAAGCTGGGTTACGACACGGAAGCACGAGGATAGCGATGGAGACAGAGGTCAATGAATCCTGGAAATCTACAAGCAAAGATAATCTAAATTCCATTCACTTAGAGTCGGTGCAGCTGCTAGAATCATTATGTTCAACTTCTTCTTGATTTTGTATCTCAGAAAGTTTGCACTGTTGAATCCTAAAACGTGGGTTGAGAACATTAGCATGCATTTGCATTGGCAGCGGGCATCAATATTCATTTCATTGTGCCAGTCTGTGGTGAACAGAAGGAGAAGGGTTCCGTCCTTTGTGTGTCTGTTTCGCGGGCGGAGCGTCGGCACCAGTATGGAGAGCGGCTCTTAAGTTGCTGTAATTGTGACTGGTTAGCGAAGGGCAAAGTGTTTAGCCTGTGAGAATTCGGTTTGGATGTTATTTGCTTTCTCTTGTTGTGCTGGCGTCTCGCTGGCACGAGCCCTGCGGGATTCTGATGAATATTTCAGTGAGAAATTCCTTTGCTGCTCCGTCTCCTCACAATGAATACAAATTAACAAAGAGTGAAATCCTGCCGCCTGCTAAACTTAGGAAATTATGACTTTCAAAGGGTTGACACTGGCCATCTGCTCTGCAGGTAGGAGCTGTACCTTGTTGATCGGATGCATTTGAAAAAAAATTACAAAATCTTTGTACTTTTTCTTCCTTCTCAGTTTCTGGGTCTCACAGCGGAGTCGAGTATTTCATTCGGGCTGACACATCATATCAGAGGTAAGAAGGAGATTCTTCAATTACTGTTAGTGAGCCGTAATACAGAGGGAGAATTGTGGAGCGAGAAAGAGAAATAGGTTTCACTCCGACAGTCTCAGATTGGCTAACACACTTCCACAGTGATCTTCAATAGGCCTGTTTCCCTCTTAGGAACGGTTTGGCCCAAGTTTTTACTTTTCGAAGAAGTGCCCTTAACTGCATTTTCGCCGATAGAAAAAAAAACAATTTCCCATTGAAAAGCATCTTTTCCTCTCTGGTAGGTGGTTCCTGCACATGAGGCCCTGACATGTTGAAGAGTATGAACTGGATATGAGATATGAGCTCTTTGATAACTGATGAGTGAAGCTCACAGCGTCTCATTACCAGCTGGGGGCCATTTTCACACGAGTCAGTTTGTGTTAGAGGTAGTTCCCCCCCCCCCCCCGACACACAACCCAAACAAAACCATAACCCAAACATTTCCTCCCTCTCTCTTATCCGCCGGCACCGAGGCAGGTGAGTCATTAGCGTTCCCTGGCCACCGCCGGATTAAGAGCTTTGCAGGTTAAAAAACGTGCGGTAATGAAATTATTCAAACGACCCTCACTCGGCTTCGACCTTCATGGCCGCCATTTTGGAGACAATTACACCGGGGCCAGTTGTGCCTGAAACCATTTCATATCAGAGGGAGAAGGGAGAGCGAGGGGAAGAAGAGAGGATCTGTGAGAGGGGCAGGGGAGGCACGAGATACGTAACACAAAATGTCTAAATGGGGGCGTTAATTAAAATTCCTCGCTCGAAGACATATTCCCCCCCCCCCACCCCCGGTCGAGGATGAGGCGAGTGCTCGTGCTGTGAAAGTGAAATATATCTTTTGGCTTATTGCCCTCGCAGCAGGCTCGCTGTGACCCGGCAAACTTGAAACTCGTCAGATGAACGTCTCCTTCAGAGCGTCAGCACTCATCCACCTGCAAGTTGAACTGTCAGGGAATCTATGACTTGTACCTTGACAGAGAGAGAAGCCTTACATAATGCATTTGATTATTATTTTGTATGTTTTGTGCTAGCAGAGTCCATCCTGTTCCTGCCTTTGGGATACGATGACCCTTGTCTTCATTCTTATGAAAATAACTATTTTATAACATTCTAGTGACCAAGACTTATTATCTACTAACTCCAGAGATCTGTCTGTCCTTCTGTGGATTCCCTATTCTTCTTCTCCTCCCTTACCTTCTCTCTGATGGACCAGGGAAGTGCAACGTCAAGTTTGATGAGATTTTGAAGCACAACATGTTCAATATTAATAAACTTTTAATAAACTGTAATAATAGTGCAGTCAGAGAGGGCCGGGGAAGTCTGTGGATCGAGTTCAATTCAGTTTGTTTAGCTGACAATAGAATCACAACAGCTTGATTGCAGATAAACCAGGTAGGATGATTGAAAAGTTTTCTATCGGCGCTCCAGCTTTTTTTGATTTAACTGGTTTAGTGAAAACCTACTATTGATTTCCAGGTCATCAGATTTCAGAGTCTGCATCTTGCAATGAGTGACAAAACAAAAGAACGACTCTCTGGATTTAACCCTAAAACCTTTAGTGGTTTGTGTTGCTCCTGATCAAACTTGTCAATGTGTGCAAACCACAGACAGGAAGCTGCCTCGTGCAGTGAGTTTGATTCACCGACTATTTTAATCTCTTCATCTGCACATGTTTTATTACCAGTTACTCAAAGTTGAGTATAGTGTGTCTCTCTGTGTGTGTGTGTGTTTCCTGATGTGATTGCTTTGTGTTACTCAGCGCACTTGGGGGAAATTTAAGAACCGATCCGCGGTACATCTCATCACTTGTGAGCGGCGCTCCTGTTGGCCTCCAGGTAATTAGCAGCGGGCCGAGTGGGGGGAGCCAGCGTGGGCCTTCGTCTCCAGACGTGATAAATATTGACTTAGTCATACTCTTTCTACTGCAGAGTTAATTAAAGCCGGGACTGTTTATTTTTCTGGGGCTGCCAACTTGAATTTGATGCCCTGTATTAATAAACGCCCACCGTCCTCGCTGTGTGTGTACGAGAGAGCTAGCCTCATCCAGGAAGTGTGCGATTGTATACAATCATAACAAGAGACAGTGTTTTTAGACTTTTCAGAAGGAGGGGAGTTGTGCAAAAGGACGTCATTGTGGCAAGTCCTGATGAATTCAGAGTTCAGGACTCTGACTGCAGGTTTTCAGAGTGGAGAACGTCCGTCTAGTGGGGTTCAGAGTTTCTCCAGAGTTTGTCTTTCCAGGAGTTTCTCTGGTCATATGTGTTTGTTTTCAGCACATCAGCATCAGCGCAGGCCCTGATCACCACCACCAGCTTATCTGTATTCTCACATGGGCTCGTTCGGACATCATCCGGAGAACGTCCGCAGCTACTTACTCCGACATTTGTGCTTTCCCAGATAATGTCTGGGGATTATCTGTAGATTAGTGAATGTCTGACAGCAGTATCGGCTCCATCGTGCAATCCTGAGAGTAGAGCGGAGGAACAGGAAAATGAAATGCACCAAGTACTGTTATTGACTGGCCGGCACGGAGCCCTGACCTCGACCTCCTCCAGCTCCCGTGGGGACGCCGGTGGCGAGCACGCCCTTTACCTCCTGACATCAGTGGCTAACCTCACTAGCTCGTGTGGCTCCATGTGAGCTAATCTCCGCGGCCACACAGAAGAGTGGAGGCTGTTACAGCAGCAAATCAATGCCCATTGTTTTGACATGAGCTGACACGCTGGTGTAATGTTTGGGCACCAACGTAGTTTATCATCTTCTTCATATTAAATGTCCAAACACATAAAATTAACACACTGAGCAAAGTCTGAGTGATTGATCCAAGTGTCGTAAACATGTTCTCTCGTAAAAAAACAAACACCCACAAACAGACAGGAGTCATTGAGACGCTTCATTGTTCCACAGCTGCTCTGTTTAATTCGATTTTATTTAACTAGTAAAACGTTTTACAACCATCCTACAGATTTTAAATCTGTGTTATAGGCGACTTGTTCACAGGGAAAGAAACATGTTGAAGCTTGTCAGGGAAGTTTGGAGCCTCCACACGTCGATCACTACTCCAGCGCCATCGGCACAAGATGGCAGCGTTTATAAACACAATGTTTTGGCTTCATTTCTGTTTATCGTGAGGATGTGACACGGGTCATCCATTTCTAAAGTCTCTGTGTAAATATTCATATGTTCTATAATGTTTGCAAGCAAAACGGATCCTTTCACAGAACCAGGATTACTTTCCGTTCACGTGCAAACAAGCCTGAGTTGTGTTTTGTGTGTTTGTGCGATTGATTTTAATGTCAGAATACTCAGATGCTGCTGACAGGTTGTGCACAGAAAACGATGAGCGCTTAATTCGCCCTCTTTGTTCTCTGTGTTGAGACAGAGAGGTGAACAGCGAGTGCGTGTTTCAACCCTACAACCGGCCTCCACACAAAATGAACGCCCCTCTGCAGCTACAGGAGAGATCCAGCGGAGTAGACGAGGAAGTGCGTGAAGCCACCAGCCAGCAGAACCCGGTGCTTGGTTTCCCCTCGAGATCGTCAAACTGCCCTTCTCCACGTCTCTGTTTGTTGTCGCCGGGTAATTGAGTTGCTCTGCTGTCACGGTGTGACTCATCAGTGGCTCATTATTCCTGCTGCCGCCGGAGGAAGAGGCAACACCGGCCCCCGTGTTCGAGTGCGGTCATTAGAACGCCTGCGTACCTGGAGACCAACACGGGGAGAGGAGGAATCTGCGGACGCTGTCAGGAAGGCAGCCACTCCCGAGTCATAAATGATGAACTCATGCGTGGCTAAAATATTCATCAAAAACATGATACTATGTTCTCTCCTCTGCATTCATAATTCAGAGGGTCAAGTGATTTTCTCTTTCCACAGAGTCGAGCCAGAGGGTTTTAAGAAAGGCGGCTTTTCAAAGGTGAGTAATGTCTCATAATTCAGGGTTTATTTTCCAAACCAAACCCTCACTTTTAAATTACAGAAAAAATATAAAATAAAAGCCGCTCTCCACATCGGCTTCAAATGAAAGCTTTGACTGTGTGAAATCAGAAAGGAGGTTCACAATAAAAGCCCAGGAATAAATGTGTGTGTGTGATCCAGGGAACTTTGTCGGATAAGTGGATGAATCTCGTAAAATAATCCATTTACCAGTTTAAATATTAATGCCACATTATTAGAGTATCAGAGCGTGCATCTCTCTCCAGTGCTTAAAGAGGGTGTGGAGCGTTCAGCCCTGTTCACTCGTGTTCGTGTCTCCTCTGAGACAAAGTCACTCTCGTCCTCTGCTGACACATGAAGGGATCCCACCTGCACGTCTCATGTGTGAAGACGCTGCTGTCAGCAAACACAAACTTACACTTTACATATATGCATATTTAATCTGTGAAATGCATATCCTCTGTTCTGCCCTATATGCGACAGTTTCCTACACAAATCTGTTAAATAAACAAACAAGCTGTGCATTTGAGATTATTTATGTTTATATTTTAAGATTATTTTCTTCTTGTACACACAGATTAGAAGAACTTTAGAGTCCAGAGTCTGTGTGGACTGGGGAAATCTGTCCTGGGCCAGAGTGCTACAGCAGCTGCAGAACAGTTAATTTCACAACACAGAGAAACAGAACACAAGGACATTTTTTATGTAAGACCTGGAATAGAAATGCAGAATGAAATGTTGTTGAATGTTGCAGCTGCACAAAAACACTTAAAATGATGAAACACATGTTTTTCTACCTCAGTGCACATCTGCTCCAGAGAAAACACTCTGTAGATCTCCTTCATGTCCATAACATGTATGAAGAGAGTCCACATGGAAGTGCACCATGTTGAAAATGTATTTAAATGCTAAAAATACATTTGAGGAACAGAAAGGAACATCTAGTGACTCAGACCCAGCTCGTGCATTAGACTCATTTTAAATGTTGATGCCATTACTGGTTCCATTTCCACCCTCCAACATTTACAGTTTACTTTACACCACCTCCCTCTGGCCTCCTCAGAATCCCCACCGCGCCACCACCAGCTTCCTCATCCCCTTTAGACACGCGTCATATATTCTTCCCTCTGCGGAGTGATTCATTTTTTCATTTGATCTGGACACTGGAAACTGAGCTAAATCCCCGGAGAGGTTCTCCTGCCTGTCCCCTCAGAAAACTCCATCTCTCTGGCGGCAGATGCTGCTTAAAGTGATGCAGCCATTTCCCAGCATATTTAATTTATACTGCAGATCACAATTGGGAGTAAGTGCTGGATGAGTGACGCCTCCCGTCTAACCGGTGTGTCAGTGGCCATCAGTGCTTCCCTTCCTGACGCTGCTGCACGTGCACGTTATCTTGTTTGAAGTGGAGGGCGAGCGTTCATGAAAGGTTTCGGCCCCTGCAGTCGATTACCTGATAGCAAGGATGCTGAGATAACGGAAGGGAGCAATTAAGATTAATGTGAGGATGCTGGACAAGACGTGTGATTAACGGTGTCTCGGTCCTCTGCCTTCGCCGACAGGAACCAGCTTGTTTGTCGGGATGCAGCAGCACTGGTGAGAGGGAATCCTCCAGAGCTCCCAGTGTTGGCAGCGTTTTATGTTTGCTTGTACAAATGCACCGGTCCCCGAATGATATGCAGCCGGCAGACACTTAGATCAGTCATAGAATAACACCATCAAACTTTCAATCATGCTTGAATGTATTTTTAATATTGAATGTCAGAGTTATGATAAAGAGTGACTGGGATCTCCAGCCGTGGCTCTGGCGGTGCCAGGCACTTCAGGTAATGGATATTAAAGTCTACACAGGGGAAATATGCCCGTACCTAAAGCCGAATAGAAAAGTCTTTCTCCTTCCCTTTTCTCTTTCCTCGCTCTCCTCTCTCAATACTTTAATAATGACAACATAACTCACACAGAGTCACACAAAAAAACCCACATATTGTGACGTCTCCCACGACCGCAGTGCAGTCACTCCTGAGACAGGCCCGCCAGCCACCTGCAGGAATTCTGCCTTGATCAACCTCAGGACAGGCGCCTTTGATACTGCCCACCCTCACGTATCCCTGCACCCCCACCCCGCCCACACATTTCATCCACTACTGACAATATACCAGATGGCATGAAATCCCCGGAGAGAAATCAAAAAGAGGGAGAGATGCAGGGGGAAAAAGTTCCGTTGTTAACCCGATGGCTGGCAGGAGGCTGAGATCGTGATGCTGGAGTCGACCCGCGAGCTAAATGAGATAACGAGCGCGATCATTCCAGTGGCTGGGGAGGAACTGGACTTTGGCCAGTGAGGGCATGCTCACATTTGCCTGGCATGCACCAGCCCATTAGGAGAAAGAGAAAGTGAGCAACTATCCTGCACAATCCCAACCGGCTTCTCACTGCGAGGGCTTTCTCTACTTACTGCGTCGTCTCATTAGAGAGGGGCCTGCAGAAGGAGTCTGGTGTAGCACTCCCTGTTCTTGCTTCACTTGTTTGGCTCTTGCAAGTGATTAAGAGGAGTTTATCGGAGTAGTGAGGAAGGGAGGAAGAGGAGTGAACCAACCACAGGGGAAATCATTGTTTATAAATGTGGCCGTAACTGTAAAACTTTTGGAATCAGGGAAAAAAGCACTTTTCGGTCATTTCGCAAATTTGGCAGTTGAAACAGGAAGCGAGATGATCACGTTTTTAAATTATCATGATCCCAACGGGATGAGGTGAAGCCGTGGATGATGCATTCAGTTTTTGCATTGTTTGAAACTTTGCAATGTATCAAAGTAAAGAAACACAAGGATTAACTAGCTTAATGATGCAGTGATTTAAATATAATAGGAATCAAATGTTTCCTCAAAGAACACAGGTTTAAAGAATAGTTATATCTGGGATTGAAGTGACTTTAACATGCACATTTTATTAGTCCTTCTAGATATACATATATATATATATATAATGGCAGCTCTTCCACGGTGTAGACTGCAGTAGAGTTAGCGGAGGCATGAGTGGGATGAAACTCACAGGACAAGGAAACAGACTGTGGGATCAAAGGAAACCGATGAGAGCAGCGACAGAGAGAGGAAATAGAAAAGAGCGGAAAGCGTGTCAAGGAATCAAAAAGCGGTATGAGCGAGCCATAGGCCGGCGCCGGTGGGTCAACCGCTTGCTCCCTCGGCTCGCTTTAAAAAAATCACACCGCGGAAGTAAGAGACAAATGGGGAAACGAGGAGACAGTGAAGGGGAGGAGGTGAGGGGATGGGTGGTGCATGCAGGTGACAGGCTGCCAGGGGAGAAGAGGAGCAGGGCTCGGGCGATGCCCCGCAAGGTGAGAGGCCTCGTCTGACACAGCAGCAGAGATATGGGAGCTGACAGGTCGAGGGTGGGGAGGAGGAGGAGGAGGAGGAGGAGCAGGGGAGGATTCCTGCTGAGGACGAGGCCAACAACTCAGACATGACACCTCCAAAAGCTAATTTAGCGCCGCTGAAAGATGATGAGTCTGGCTTTCTGCACCTCACCCTGCTGCTTCCCACGGAGACACTGATATGATTACACTTCCACACAGGACGGCTCAGAGCCCGCGGCAGGACTTTTGCGTAATCCTTTATGTTGAGAGGTTTCTCTAAAACACAGGACTGTCAAGACACTGAGTTTAATGTGCATTTGGAGAATTAGACAAACTTTATTTTCCCACAGTGACGTCCTCCGGTGACTTAGCTCGTCCTCGCTCTCAAGACGGCGGGGGTTTTTCATTAATGGATCACGAATTAAGGGCATTCGTTAATCAGACCCTCCGCCGAAGTGTCACTCCTCCCTGTGGACGATCTGAATCCTCCTTCCTCTTCCTCCCTCACTTTATCTCTCTCCTGCTTTCTTTCTTTCCGTCACCTTGAATCTGTGGAGTTGGCTTGCTCCCCGGGGAGGCAGGGTGCAGGATGCAGGGTAATGAATTGGACCACAGGGGTCACGGTGCCACCATCATCTCTTCCCATGCACGGTAATGAGCCAAGGTCAACAGACAGGAGGCGCGGGGCAGAAACCCGGAGATACAAGATGGCGCTGTAATGCTGTCGCTTCCCAGCAAACCTCATTAACTGGGCTCCAACCCCAACCAGCACCCTGGCCTTTGTGCACGCTCCTATCTGGAGGTGAGGAGGATTAAACCTGATTTAATTAGTTCAGCTATTAGTGCTTTCTACAAAACTATTGACTGGTGACCAGGGGGAGAAACACAACTGGTAGAGTTCTAAGTAGATAGAAGTAAAATGACTGAGATAAAACTACTAAAACGCTAAATACTATAATTGACACATGATAAAACTAGTTAATTAAAAGCCAATCTTTAGGCTTCCAGGCCGAAATGCACTTGTATTTCATTGCATTCACACAATTCCAGAAGAGAACTGCAGCACAAACAGCCAATTAATTCCCGTCAGGCACTTTGGACTCACACAGTGGACTTGACATTGCAATTATTAGCTGAACGCAGAGGCTGCAAAGACTTTACGTTGGACCGTTTAGCTTCATAATGAAAACAGCAGGACATGTGGAGATGTACAAACAAGGTAAACCAGACAGCAGCCATCAAACAGACCAAATGCTGCTCTCTCATTGGACAGATCCATTCATCCGTGTCAGACTCTTCTCTGACATAGGGTCACTTACACCAAACAGCTGCTTTATTTTGTTTTAAACTAAATAATAGTTCTCAAACCGGTTATACTTTTACAAGAAATACAAAAAGACGTAAGGTCCAGGGAGGGCGACTTAAATCCAGCTAAGATACCCCCCCCCCCCCCCCCCCATACTTTCCTTTACCTTAAGACTCTGCAGCTCTGACAGCTACTGTTCGTACTTCAGGATGAACAGCGGCAGCGAGAAACACAGGAGACCACATTTCCTCACGCCTCTCTTCTTCTCCAGCTCGACACTTCTCCACAGATGGAGTTAAATTATGCAGCATAAACTGCCTGGATATAATGTTCACAGAGTGTGGGGGGGGGGGGGAGTCATACTCTGCATCTGGGCCAGAAAAATGTATTTGACACAGGGATGAAGTGAATTCACCACAGCCTCTACTGTAAGGAGACACGTCCCATGGAACCAGGAAGCAGAGACGCCGGGTTTTGACCATGTGACCTCTCGTCTCCCTATCCTTTTTTTTTCCAGATCAGACGATCACCGTGAGCCGCTAGGATCCAATACAACCTCCACATTTCAAAAACGAGGGGGAGCCACAATGTGTGGATTTGAAATTCAAATCACTTTGATATGCATTTCTATCACATGCTCATGTGGCAGTTCTCTCCCTCTCTCTCTCTCTCTCTCTCCCTCTCGCTCTCTCTCTCTGATCAGAGGACAGGCAGCGGGCGGCGTGCAGCTCTGATAGCCTCTCAACCAGCATGGGGGGGGGGGGGGGGGGCAGTTCACATGGCTTAAAAGTTGAAGAACAATGGCGCAGAGATCCAGCGATTATCTGCTAAATGTCATGTTTCCCTGACTGAGCCGCAGCGGTGACTCTTCCTTCCTGTGATGGCCCCTGATAGCGGCACACCAGAGCTCAGCCCCCCCCCCCCCCGAGCCAATTTGCATTCTAATAAGCCGCTGACTCTCTGTTAGTTACTTTTCTCGTTTTCTCTTTTTTTTTTGTCAAAGTTTTTCAGACAGAAAACAAATTGCATCTCAGCCCAAACGGAGAGGTAACAATCTGCAGAACGAGGCGCTCACTCCGAGGAGCTGACACTTGATTTCATAGCTCGCTGGTGGCTTCATGTGGCTGCACGGCTCAACGTGCTCTGTATTCCTCATGGCCGGGAATTAAGTGCCCTGTCATGCTAAACAAAGATACGTCGCAAAGTCATAATGGTTCTGCTCGATTTAAAGAGACGTGTCCTCAGCAGGTGGAAATAACCAGAACCTGTCAGGTGTAGCTGGCGGAAAGAAAGTAACTGCTCTGATATCTAAAGGTTTGGTCGATTAGGGGTTCAGGAACACTAAAGGAAATCATGTGCATGTGTGCTATTATATTCAACTTCCTCTTAAATGCTGCAGGAGGGGCAAACTCACATATCTTCATCCTGCAGTATAGTTTAACTTTGTCCTAAATAGTCTTACAGAACGACCACGGTGGTTAGGTACCAAGTTGGAACCCACAGATCTTTTTTGGCAAGTTGTTTCACACAATCTCATGGATATTTCAACACAAAAGCCTGAGTGGACACGGTGCCGTGCAAAGCAGCTTCACTTATTGTAATGCTGCAGCCTTGAAGACCTCAAACATCTCTTGACAGGACTCGCAGGTGTGTTTACTCGTTCTTTAATTTGTTGTTTGTTGTGTTCGGTTTGTTTATTAGCAGGATTAAACCATTTCCATGACATTTGGTGAAAGGCTGGGACCTCAGCCGAGAAAGAACTCATTTATAATTCTGCACGGATCAAGGATTTATCCTTTTTATTACATGTTTTTTGACATTTCACAAGTTTTCAAAGGAATAATTCAAGGATCTCCGTAAAAAGAAAAAGGAGCTTTTATCTTTGAGTTTCTGTAATTTGATGGGTTTGGGTCTGTCGGTCCTGCTGAGTGACATTAAGACTCTTTAAGACTGTGTTTGATTGACAGCTCTATCATTCTCCTGCTCAACCTGTTGTGTATCTCTAGCCTTTTTATTGGCATATAGATTTTGGTGACCTCATGCTAACCACAGTATTTTATGTAACGGGAGAAAGAAGTAAATGTTTAGCTACATGTTCTGATTCTTGAGAAACAAATACTGTTTCTGACCCAAATATAGATTATCAACCATAAACCTCTGAACAAGGAGGAAAAGTTTAACAAAATATCCTCTAACCCAAACACAATAATTACCTCATCTCAACTGCTGCTGTTGGGGGAGCGAGATAATTAAAATACTTGCTAGGAATATGAAACATGTTGTGTCTTCCAGGCACGAGAACCCTTTTCCTGGTAATTATTACCTATTTGCACATGTAATTGATTCCATACTCCAACAACTCCACCAACAGCCCTGTGGGGTTTGAACCTGAGATTTCAACATCCAAACACACACTGATGCTCTACGACATTTTGGAGATGAGATAAAACGTGTGCGAGCTCCTTTGGATTGACATCCTGAGCTGGTGCTTCTTCACCTCCTCAAATATCTCCTCTCAGCTCCTCTCTAACGAGCTCCTGTTTACCTGCTCCCTCCTGCAGCTGTTTTACTGCCCTGCCTGCGTTTTCCTCCGCTCCACCACCACCACCACCACCTCCTCCTCCACCTCAGCACCCATCTGCAGACTCCCAGGGAACTCTGGGTAATTTGCATTGATCACTCCCTGTGCTCTCGTTTGCTGCCCAGCGTGCTTCATGAGGAGTGATGAGCTGCAGGGACTCGGTGTCAAAACACACCTCCTCAGTCCGTCAGCTGTTCTCACTCATTGTTACGTGCAGAGAGGTGAAGATTGACGTGACCTGGTTCCGTCGCCACTTAACGACTCTTTCAGACAACAGAGGATAGGATGAGGACAACAACACATTCTCCTGAGTTTGGTCTCTAACGCTGATTAACAGCCGGGAGGCTCCAGCTGCAGACAGATGCACAGACTGCAGATAACGATGGAGGACATGACTCAGCCTCTGCCATGTTAGTGGACGGGACATGGACCAAACCAAAGAGCTACAGATCACACTGATATACATCCAAGTTTGGTTTTAATTGGTAATTTGATGATATAACATTGATAGACTGACAAAACTGATTTGTCACTGTGTGATGTTCAAGAGGCTATAGAGTACACTCATTGTTTCCCATGATGCATCATTAAATATATCTACCATCATGCATTGCGCTCGCGTCGACGAGATGGCTGCTCCCAGGATGCATCTTTATTTGCCGGGGGGGGGGGGGCTCTCACGCTGCTGGATCATAATGCAGCTGTTTTTTTAAAGTAATCTGTCTGCATGAGCATTGATTAAGTGTTGCATGGGAAGTGGCTGAGTAATTACTGCTCACAATGATTATTGATGACTCATTTCTCAAGCTTGTTGCAGGATGGGGGGGGGGGTGGACATACAGTGTGTTGGTCTACTGATGAACTCCTGGTCATTTGGAAAGTAAACATAAACCGCTGTCTCCTGTATGTTAATCATGCAGCGGTTCACTGTGGCATCTGGGAAAAGTTTACTTTCCACACACATCGTATATTAGGTGAACAATGGTTTGTAATTGCAACAGCAAATTATTGTGTGATCGCTGGAGCCGTCTCCTGAGTCACCGTGAGGCAATTAATTATAAATTCCTGTTTGTTATAGTGATTCCAGACAAAAATAGGGCGAGAGCGCTCATAAATATTTAATTAAGCAACCAGGAAATTGCGGTGACAGTAATTGCTGATGGACGGCAAAGCACTGTATCAGTGTCTGAGTCAGGAAAACAGTTTCTGTTCACCAGCTGGTGATAACACAACACGGAGCATGAGAGGGAGTCAGATGTGATGAGTGAAGAACAACACAGGTTTCTCTAATGTACATAGATTGATTACTATGAGTGTTTGTGTACATTTTGAATTAAGTGGCTAAACTTGGAGATATGTAATTGGTGGTGGTGGTGGGGGGGGGTCGTTAAGATGTTATCACACAGAAATAAACAAACACAAAAACACTTAAACAAATATCTTAGTCTAGATTTAAGAGGCGAGATGCATCAGAATTATATAAAAAGATTTATCAGCACAGGAAATATTGAAACTATATTAAAACTTGACATAGTTTCAATTAAGTAACTTTGAACCTGAGGTCCTCAACTCTTTTCAATGAATTGAGATTTGACAAATTAAATAAACTAAAATCAAATTCTAACAAAATCAAAATCACATAATTCATGACATCAAATTAAAGGATCATTTCAGTGCACAACTCTGTTACTGTTTGAATATGTAATGTTTTCATATTGTTTACATCATTACTGGGACAGATAAGTCATCACTGGAATGTTCACGTCTTTCTAAGCTCTGAAGTTCATTTTAAAACTCGATGCCTCCACACGATCACCTGAGGCAGCTCACCATTTCTCACACGGCTCTGCAGACACCCAAGATATAAGAACATAAGTTTTACAAAGTACCAGTCCACTACCAAAGACCTGTAACCAGGCTTTGTGTCAAATCAGTGGGATTCCACCTTTAAACCACCAGTTTGTGAAACACATCCCAGTCTCCACTCGACGAAACCAGCAGCTGCAGCAACGAAAAATAAAAACAAAAGCAGGATTGTCAGAACAGCGAGGATCAGCTCCTGTAAACCTGCTTCATATAAAAACTAATTTTTATATGAAGCATCAACCTGCCAGTGCTCTGCTGTTCGGCTGAGGTGGGGGTGGGGGTAAGGGGTGGGGGGGAGGTAAATGCCCTGCTGCTCCGAATCCAAACCTGTCGACACTGCAAGAAAAAACATTTTATAGTTTACAGCAGGGCCCATTAGCCGTCGCAGTGGGAAAGCCACACAATGCGACATGGCACACTTGGCACACCCCCATGGCTGAAAGAAAAAGTTAAAAAAAAAATATTCCGAATGTGGAGAAACTGTGTAATATACAATCTAGCTTCAACTACGAGAATCAGCTTGTACCTGCTGTGGTCGTGATTCTGTTTGTACACTGGATTATGAGACGTTAAATTCACCTCACACGATAATCAACACGACTTTAAATGTAGAAATATTTACATGAACATTAAAAGAAAATTATAATATACAGACTCCTGTGACACAGTTGTGAAGATTATTAACAGCTAACATGTGCACAACACGTGCATACATTAAAGGGATAGTTCACGTGTTTGAGTCAACAAAACATATTAAACAACTGACGTAACTTAGGACCACTTGTTCAAAGAAACTCCAATGTCTCCATTCTGCTCCTGTGGTGTCATCCAAGTGTTATTCAAACATATTCATACCTTCCAATATTTAAAAGTCTCCTCTGTTCTGCTACGTTTCCCTTTGATAGTTGATTTCACTCGAAGCTGACGGTTAAACCAAGCAGCTTTTTAATTCTTTGCTTTCCTCTCATATATATATATATATATATAATAATCACAGGGTCCCTGCAGTGCTTCTCACACACGTGCTCCTCCAGCTGCAGCACAGACGTGTCAGTTCCGGTGGATCAGAGCATGAACTTAACGTGTTTCAGTGTCAAAGAGATAATGTTCCAGCTATGTGGATCATATGATAATATGATAACATTCCGGTCTGCGCTCATAATATCTTGGTCTGACAAAGCTCTTCTCTCTCTCTCTCTCTCTCTTTCTCTCTCATCTCCCTCTCTCTCTCTCTCTGTCTCTCTCTCTCTGCTGCTTTCATCTCGCCGGGCGCTCAGAAGCCGGAGCAGAACAGAGGATAAATAAATAATTAAAAAAACTGAGAGAAATCAATGAGCCGCATCTAGACAGACACAAGCTATTTTCACCCAGATTGTTATTCTCAGTCCGTATTTACAAAACTTCCAAAGACCCGAGACTATGAGCCCAATTATGGTTAGCCTGTTAAACCCTCCGCCATTGATTTCTTTTCAGGCTCCATGTGCCAGTCCTGATGTGGGTGTGCTGAGCTGGAATCGGTTCCCCCGAAAGACTCTGAAATGGAAAGCCTTGTTTCAGCCTCCGTGCACCGAATTAGATTGCGTCCTTGTGTCAAGGGGAGTTGTTTGTTTTTGTTGAGTTTCTCTTTGTGGAAAGGTCAAACGAGCCGGCCCGTAGGAGTGTCCCGAGCAGCCTTTTGTCTCACATTATTTATGGATATTCCACAGCAGACGGGCATGGCAGAGGACCCGGTGGAGACGAGGACGAGAGGCAGCTCCGACTCTGCCAAGTGGCACTCTGGGGGGGGAGTAACGCAGGAGTGTTAAAAGAGGAGAAGGTATGAGAAAGCACAGAAATGATCAAGTTTCTTTGCTCTTAAGTGGAAAACAAAAATACAATACTGGCAAAAGGACAGTCCTGGCACCGCAGATGCTGACGATATGTTTTCTTTTCCATCTCCTGCAGCTTCGAGGGAGGTGGAATAAATCAGTGTCAGAGTCGGAGCTAATGTGAAGCACGTGATGGTCAGTGACAGCATGAGCGATGGCTGCATTATTGAGCTATAAACTGCAGTGCCAATTTGACAATAGTAATGGTTTGCTTCCTGGACAGATTTCCGTCAGGCGTGAAAGGAACCAATATGTCAAACTGGGCCATGTCTACAGGATGTGGTGCCGAAAACCAAACGGAAGTCTGGGTTTGAAATTCTCTGGTTTGAAGGTTTGAGATCAAAATAGAGACCGATCATTTGATGCAGGCGAATGATTCTAATTATCTGCCATCATCAATTTCAAGCCAAATTATGTTCATCTACTGTTCGTATAATACATATTTCAACTTGTGCACATTTGTGTTCTTAATAATTGGCTCCGTTGTAACAGGATGGTTAATAACTTTAACTTTTCAAGAGCACACACAGTAAACACACTGTCTCCAACTCCCTCAACATTTCAGCTTTTCAATAAAAACAAAACTGATTACATTAACATAATTCATTCACTGTGAGTTGTAAACTCAAACGCTGTTTCATAAAAATCTATATTTAATACGCAGTGGTAAATTGTTTTTGAGAGAAACATAAAGCCGCCTGGATTAAGTTTTTAATCAACATAATTGAGAAGTTAATCAATGTCCCAAGAACTCGCACAATTTTCATATTTCAAAGTTTCGGTACAAAAAATAATTAATTTTAAACATTAATTTGTTTGTTATATTAAAGCAACAAAAGCCTGATTAATACATTTGTTTTCAACAACTGTGGTTCCTGCAACTGCAGGAGGGGATGACTTTACTTTTTCAGTTTCTAAGCAACAAACTTTAAGTAGCACGGCTTAATTTAGAGAAACATACTTCACATTTTTCATAATGTATATTTCCTTTTTTTGAATTATTTATTTTCAGTGGTGAAAAAACTGAATTCTAACCTTGACCTCGGAATTTGTTCTACTTTATCTAGAAGTTTTTTAATGACCACGGTGTTCATACTCATGGGGCATGGACTAAACAGGAAGGCTGTTACACATGTCTTCCTGTCCTTTAATATTCATATTCATAACAGTCACAACACCTGATTCTCCAGCTTCAACACAGAGGTGAACATTTCTTTGTGCAGTAGCAGTGTTCTGCACCAGGTCTCTCTCTGGCTCAATCAATGCATCATTACTCATGCTCCTATGAAATTATGTGGAAAGAATATCCCACGTATAAGTGAGGCTGCTCAGTCTCTGTGCAAATGTCAAAATGTCCGAGCCAACAACAAAAAGAAGTGGTACTTGAGGTGGAATAAAACCATCATTTCTCTGTGCCGGCCTGCTACATTGAATTAAAGGCCGGGTGGTGTCTTTACATCCCGGAGCTGCAGGTGGAGAGTTTCCCACACGACGACTCCCTCGGCTTCTCAGCCTTTGAACTGTCAGCGCGGTGAACGCCCTCCGGTATCTCTGGAGCGGGCGAGGGGGCTCGATAACGGAAGCTGGGATCATGGAGGGGAGTGGAGAGATTGAGAAATAAACCGTACTGGGTTGCATGTTAGGAGGGCGATAAATGACATAAATCCTGCGTGCCAGTCAACATGCGATAACAGGTTATGGTGGGAAATAAAAAAAAGGGGGGGAAAAGAGCCGGGCGCGTGAAAAGGCCCAGAGAATAAAGATAATTATTTTGATAAGGAGGAAATGGGAAAAGGGTAAGTAGATAAGAGCCGGCCGGATGACTGAGCGCTGGTGACACTGCACAGCCAGAGACTGCCGGCTTCCTGCTGCCGGCTGCCGGCTGCCTGGGGCCTGCTCTGTTTCTGTTTGTCCTTTTTTTAAATAATCTAAAGAATCTGGTATTTTTCCATCAATAAAAGACAAGTGGTTATTTAGCAGAAATGCTTGCGTGGACTCAATTCAATTAAGATTCAATTTGTTGCTCTGAAAACCACCAGTGACAACCAGAGAACAAGAGGTCATAGGCCCTGATGATAGAAATAAAAAGACAAGGAGAAATAAACATAGGCTATAAATATTTACATCATCTTTAGAAAACAATTTAGATCTCTCCCTAGTGGTTGGCTGTGGTATAGGTCATGCACCCCACCTCCTCCACGTTAGCATACTGTACACATCTACATGTTAGGACATCTTCATCCACATTGATGCACGTTCAAGTGTCTGCAGATCAGTGTCTGCAGAAGTAATTCTTTCCTTCCTCTTCCTCTTCGTCTTCCTCTCCTGTCAAAAACTGCTGACATGCACCACATGGTCAGAGCAGACTGCCACAGGAACCAGGAAACAAACAATCCTCTCATGAGAAAACCAAAGAAAGGAAATGGCAACAAAATCTGCAGATGCTGTAAGAATGAACAACTAAACTTTCAAGTTAAATGAACAGATCAAGTTCCAGGATCCATTTCATCATCATATATACATCAGTTTGTAAATCTCATATTATGGTCCTGACCTGGTCTGCAGTAGAACAGCGTGTTGAGTAGATTTGACCGTCTTCCTCGTGTCAACACATCGAGACGCTGCACGACGCCTCTGAGTCAACCGGTGGAACTTCATCAATCATGACGAAGCCGTAATCAAACGGCAGAATTAAGAAAAATGGAGGCTGTCACGAGAACGTGCCGCGGTGGGGGGGGATGCTGGGAAACCACCTCCACTTCATCAAAGACATTTCCTCTCCGGGGATTTTTTTAGGATTCAATACCTGATTAAATTACTGGTTCAAATGCAAATCTCCTGAAGGAACTGTACATGAGTGACAGAAGTGGATCTGGAGAAGGATGGAGCGTAGTAATCAACTTCACCTCAAGCTCGGACTTGTTCGGGTACAACTATAAATCACTGAAGCTGCTTGTTCTCTTTTTACTTCCAGACAGCAGCTTCTGTCAGCGTGCTGAGCTCAGCAGTTTGTGAACTGAAGCTGCGCACTGCTGATGAAATTAGCGAAGAGCAATTTCATAAATGAAATGATTTTTCTAACCTAATCTACAGATATACAGACAATTAAACTTAAAAAAAAACATCCAGGGATTGATTCAGTTTAATGTGATTCCGTCCTGAGTGTGTGAAAGAAAGAAAAACATTTGTGCAGGAAAGTTTTTTCCAGTTTAAATTCTGGTTTTAAGAATATGATCACATCCACTGTTCTTTTTAATCTGAAACACGGTGGAATGGATTTTGGTTTGATTAACTTTTCCCTTTTCAATTACAGGCAAACACAAGCTTGTAGGTTGATTTGTACCTTTACACCAAGGAGGTTATATTTTCATTTGTATTCGTGTGTTTGATATTCAGGATGCAGACAGGTCAAAGAAGAAACCATAACATTTTGAATTTGTTTCCCCATTTTCAAAATGTTCCTTGATTTCTCAGACAATAACTCGGGCATTTCAACCTTTCCCCTCTTACCATATGTTCTGGTTTTATATACATTGAACAAACTGCTCTCTTAAATACTTGCAGAAGAAGAACAGATTTTTAGTTGATGTATCAGCAGACACATGCTCGTAGTTAGCTTCTGTGCCTGTGGATGATTCTCCTGATTCATAAAGTCTGCAGATATTGGAGAGACTCACCGCTGCTATTTTTCTTCTAAATTGCACAATTTTCATTGTCCACGAGTGTAACGTCTGCAAATGAGGTTATTGACTCTGTTTTCATTGCAGCAGGATCATTCAGAAACTATAAATACTTTGAAGCAATCACTCAAATTAAATTTTGGAACAGATCTAGACAGATTCCAGGATTTATTTTCATGTTGTTAAGATACGTGTCAAAAAAATCTCTCTTTGATGGAGCCATTTTAAATGTTCAAAGTTCTCCTAATGATAGAAGATGTGAACACATGAACACAGACCTGAGAACAGCTCTAAGTATATACCCCATGTGGTGCAGGGGATGATTTCATCCTTCATCACACGGACTGAACCGGCGCAGCCTCCTGCTGCAGCCGATCGGTGCATAATCATCACGTTTAACCTCAACAGGCTCAACTTCAAACCCGCCACTTAAAACTACAAGTGACAGCCGGCCCGTAGTTCTTTCGGGCGAGATCCGTTGTCTTGAGAGTATTTTCGTCCATACCGCGGTGACGCGCTCTCGACAGGAAAAACCTCACGCTGATCCAATCTCTGCTCCATTACCACAGATCTCACAATAGAAGGCACGGAGCACAAAAGAGGGGACATTATGGTTCAGTCCTCCCCTGAGCCGTGAGCTTTTCTTCCTCTAATATGTCCAACAACTTCACAAAAAAGAAAGAAGTCAGAAGTCGATCGTGTTGGACAATGATTCACCCTGGGAAGAAACGCTTAGGCCACAGATTCATGTTTTTCTGCCGGGTTCTGATTTTTCCACAATTTTTCTCTCCCGGGACTAAATGAAAACCTATTTTCATTTCATCTCTGAACTGTTTTCTAACCTTAAAACTGACAAAGAAACAAGAAGAGCTAAACATGTAGAAGACTAGAACAAAAATGTCAACTTGGAAAGACGAGGAGATTTTATATTCTATCTATATTTTGAACACAACCACATCTTCTCCTAAGGTTCAACTAGCTCCCTGTTTTTTTAGCTCAGCAGTGTTTTCTGGATGCACCCTGATCTGGATTACCATTAGATAAAGTACCACCATTTGAAGTTCGTGCCAGAAGAGAGAGCGAGAAAAATATCATTTTATTTCGCTCTGAATCCAAGTGTTAGTCAGTGGCGCTTCAAAGGGTCTCTCTCCCCCTTCTTCCTCAGCCTTTTCTCACAGTAAAACATGCTTTACTGAAATCAGGGGAGATTAGAGTGGCTTTAACAGAGGCAACTTCAAAGTGAGCACAGGGGGGAGGGGGATACGACTATGATAATGGGGATGCACTTATAAACTGGTATTAGTTTACACGTTGTACAGCAGGAAGTATATTTAGGACTGATTAAATTCCCAGACTCTCTTTTTGGTATAAACCAAACTTACTTTGTGTCCTGTGGCAACCTCAAGGAATCTGAAGCAGCACTCCTGCTGAGCAGAGCCAACCAGTGTTGTGAATATCAAGACCTCGGCTGCAGGAAGTTTCCAAACTGAAAGAAAAGAACTGGAAGAATCCACGCGACGGCTTGGTCGGAGGCTGGAAAGGAAAGATGCGTCAAAGCTTCATCTAACAAAGGATACACTGGACAGTTGTTTACGGGAGGAAAGGAGATTTGAAGCAGAGGAAAAAGTTTTCTCTGCAAAATATCCACATTTATTACTGTGGACAGGGGTCAAGTTTAGGAGACATCAGGTCAGAGACCAGAGATAATTATTTTGCAATACAAACCCTCTGTATGCCACAGATGACTTTTAAAAGAGTTTAAAAGATGCTCTGGAGAAAAATTTATTATATAAATATAATTAAAATTTTTTGCCTCCCTCCTATGGGCTTCAAATAACCGACCGAAAGCCGAGAAGCGTTCACTGCGGAAATAAACACTGAACTCAAGGGCATGGGGAAAAGTCGATATAAAAGAAGTGGTGACAAACCAAATAAAGATTTTTCTGGTCATTATGATGAATAATCCAACTCGGCAATATTTTTCAAATTCTGCAGAAATCCCTCCGCTCGAGAACAAGCGATGTGACAAAGAATTAAAGACGCATGACCCTGAAACCTTCAGATTCAAATGACTGACACGGAGTTACTGGTATTATCAACTGAATCTGTTCTGCTCCTCATCACACAGCCCTGGGTATCGAACACATCAATGTGCAGGATTTGACTGATCCAGAGTTTGGAGCACAGCTTAGATTCATGATGACGGTGGGAAATAAACCAACCTGAACAGAACCCTCCACTCAGATATAAGGATGAAGATGAGATTTCCTCTGTGATCGTCCCCACACTGACACAAATTCTGTGGTAATCACCGGTTCCCTGTGTCCAAAACTTCACGGAAACTTTTGACAGCTTCAGATTTCCATTCATTTAAAACCTTCTTCTGCCATGAATATTCAAGTGAAGGAGAATTACTTTGATTTCCAGTGAAGGCTCCAGGACCCTGACGATCATTAGATATGATGAAAAGCTTCAGAGCTCGTGAATATCTGGTTCTTGAGTTGAGGTTGTTTTATAAAAAGGTGATCTTTCAAACTGTTGCTCAGTAATGTACAAAACTCATGTTTCCTGGGGCTGATGTGTGAACATGACCTTTACCCAGGCTTCATGTTCTGTGTTTGTCTGTTGCAAACCAACCTGTGGACGTGTGTTTACGAACTGTTGAAGTGTGGATTTGGTAATCACTGCTTTCCAGCCCCTGATGGCATCACCACAACATCCTGGGAGCTGCTGATGCTTCTTATTTGTCCCTAATACCTGATGTCATCTTGTGTTTAATCTGTTGTTCCCCTACGTTTACATACTGTCACACTGAATCTCTATCAGGCAGCCCTATCAGCTCGCAGTGTCGATTAACTGATTAGCATCAATTGGGAGCTTCCAGCGGACGTGAGGCAGCTGCGCTCTGACTTCATCAAAGAGAGGAAAGATGAAGCTGAAGGTGCGAACGCCGGCGCCACCGGCCGCCTCCTGGTCCAGAGAGGAGTCTGGGAGGGAGGCCAGGGGAACGTGGCAGCTGCTCATAGACCCAAGTCACGGGTGTGAGTTCACCTGGACACTCAGCTCAGGAGTTTCATCAGCCGAGCTCACCGGGGCTTCCTTCTCATTCGGAAGCTGCACCTCCACCAGCGTGGACAGAGAGCGGCTGGAGGGATTTGTTTAGATTCTGAAAAAGCACCTGAGTTTTACTGGTGAAGTTCTTATTTAGACTTTTTTATACCTCAATGAATATGTGACATTGTCCCCACTACATGAGAAATAACTGAAACACAAACACACACACACAAGCACACACACACACAGTGAGCTGCCCAGTGCCATCACATCCTCCACGTTTTTTTTTTGCCAGATCTTTCCCGTCACCACAGCCAGCGATCAAACCAGCATCCGGCCAGCAGCGAACCAGTGAGCCACCAGCACATTAGGGAGTTTGGATGCATTCAAGTGCACAACTTATTTTCCGTATTTCACTGTTTCTTTCTGATCTACTATGATTATATTGTTTCTTTCAGTTGGCTTGGGATGTGAGTCGTCGTCTCCCCCCCCCCACACTTCCAGAATATCACCAATATGTTTACTCTGCAGCCGAATCAACGATTATTTGTCGTCTCATAAGTTCTGCACCAGTTTGGGGTTCTAGCAAAAAAGATGAAACATACATTCATATAAAGGGTTATAACATAACCCAGTTGATCAGGTCTGGTCCGGTGAGCTTAAGTATATGGGAATTTTATTTTTTACATGTAGACGTTTGCCCACCGGGAGGCTTCCAGCCCCTGATGGCATCACCATGGTTGTGTTCTTCTGGGTCCACGAGCTCCTCTGGTCTTTAAACACCTCTGAGAGAAAAGGTAGAAATCCAATCAGCAGCTCGTTCAAACCTCCACACAGAGGAAAGCTTCAGGGACGAGTCGGGAAATTCATTCTGCCCCTTTCTAACTTCTTTCCACTGCGAGTGCGATTCTGTTTGTGTGCCCGCATACATTAGGCTTCAACATCCATCTCCACTGGCACCACTTGTGTGGCGCGGGGGGGAACACCAGCTGTGCCCCCCCATCTGCTGCTGCGATAGGCCCAAGCATTTAGACCCCCAGAAACTCGGGGAGAAAAACAACAGCAGGCTAAGAGGCAGGGATTACAGCTTGTGTGTGTCTGGCTGTCTGTTTGAAGGTTGTGTGTAGGTCTTTTATATGTTTATGTGTGTGTGTGTGTGTGTGTGTTTGTCTTTTTCCTTTCTTTCACTGTATTATGAGTTTGGACACAAGAAGCCGGGGGCAGCTCGGCTCACATTCCATCTGCAGCCGTCGGTAGCGTGTAGCAGCTACACACTTTGATCGCAGACGTTTTAATGAAGCGCACACAAGTCGCCTGGAGGCCACTGTGCTGTGTACATGTTTGTTGTGTGTGTGTGTGTGTGTGTCATGACGCCGGAATGTTGTTTGCGCCGGTTTTTTCAATGTTTCGTTCAGAACCGAAATCACGATAACGCTTGACAAACGCAGGGATCCCACGACGGTGAGGAGACCAAATGTTACGCAACCAATTCTGAGGAATAACGCTCACGCTCGAGTCGTCAGCGCGCCGCCTTTCAACTCCGCAAGGGAGACACACAAACACACACATACCACAACAGCTCCAGGTTTCTCCACTGGCCGTGAGAGGAGGTGCGCTCGGTGAAACTGAGTCATGAATAATTCACGTGAAATCATTTTTTCACTTGCTTCTGCCGTTTGTTCGGGACGTCTACTGTATTGACTTGGCACGTTAACGGTTCTGCCTTTGTTGTGCAAACGCAGCCACACTCTGTCTGATTGCATTTAAATCAACAGGCCATGTAAGACATTCAAATTTCTTCAAAGAGACTCTGGGAAAATATTTCAAAGGCTTTGAACTTTGACAGCTGACACGGAAGAATAACAGAAGGAACGTATGACTATGTATGAGATGCATAAGCTGGCATGAGCAGGAATTACAATACTGCGAGTTTGACTTCGAGAGAAAAGAGCAAACAGCTCAGCTGCGGTCGAGACGCCGATATCGTCGAGACGGGATTTTCATAATCAGTCAAACAATATTGTCAATATCGCTCGGAGATAATTTAACGTTGACCCTAACTCGAACAGAAGTGGAAGGAGAGGAAGAACATCTCCATCATGAGAGCGTCTGTGGTGTTTGTCAGCGTCCAACACATCATCCCAGCTGCTGATGGACAGCCTCATCTCGTGTGTGTCTGCGTGTCTGTGTGTGTGTGTGTGTGTGTGTGTGTGTGTGTGTGCACTGATTAAACACATCATGCATTTTACATGTCCTACCTGACTTTCTGCACACGGCTGCAGCCCGACGAGCTCCGAGGCCTCTCCATGCGTCCCGAATATTAAAAAGTCAAACATGCACATGCATCTCTTTGATATATTACGAGGGGGCGCAGCAGATGAGATTCTTTGAGGGCTCACTTGAACTCGATTTCATGGGGGGGTAATAAAAGAAGCCAGGTCTAGATCGAGGCCCGGGCGTGTTAGCATTCAGGGAGCTGTGTCCGGCTTGGCTTCAGATGATGGAGCAGTGTGGATGAATATCAAACCGGACTAATCTGTTCCCCTCTAAAAGCACCGGGCTCCAATTACCAGCCTCTGGCAGATTCTGCACTCACGAGTCATCACCGCCGACTCGATTTGTTTTTTCCAGGAAAATAATTAATTGGCGAGAACACTTAAAATTCTTCGAGTGTGGATACATGACCCGAGTCTGATGGTATTGGGTTTCGGGTCATGTTGGCTGGGCTCGACTTTACAGCCTTGACTTTTTTCACACCTGCCTGTAATCGGGGAAAACATCCGGCTCAGACCCAAAATAAGAATTTTGTCGTCCTGCTCTGTGCATTCTCTCTCGGGTTTGGACATAAAGACTCTATTGGACGTACATCCTTCCTAATTTATGTACACACAGAGAAAGCCAAGGACTACATCACAATATCCACAAGACAAACCGGGTAGCGGACAAGCAGCGTCCTCAGTCCTGCATGACTCTGTCGTGTCTTCACAGATCCGCTCATCACGGCACGAACGTGGGCAGTCAATTGTAAAATGCAACAGGACAGCCTTTTCCTAAAGCGTTAACATTTCAACTTTAACTGGCAGCCGTGTAAACACGCTGCCTCGCTGAGCCGGGCTGTTTCCTTTAAAGAGGGTTCTGCTTCACGAGGCTCAGGGTCGATAGGAGCTGCAACATGGAAGCACTGTGTTACGGGCTGTGAGCAGGAGAACGCTGATTTCCCTGTGAATACAAACGCTGCTGTAGTGGTTCCAGTTTTAATGGACTACAGGTGAAACCATTGGACCTCGACACACTAAGCATGTTTTTTTGTTTTTCGTCAATACCCAGAACAAACCCAGCGGAAAAGACTAATGAAAAAAATATATTACTTAAAGTTTTGAAGCTTATTTCACTGCTAAATTATAATTATTATATTATTTAATTTTCCTGTCCAAACTAAATTATTTGGAGGTTTTAATCACCTTTTTTTATATAATATATTAAAGTACAACTTAATATAGTGTTTTTACCAAAGGAATACTTCTTCTACTCTTTGATACTCTTTGATTGACCAGGTCTCGTTTCCTTGTGTAATTAAAATTAGCCCAATCAATTCATTAGCAAGTAATTCTATGTTTACACGGCACCGCGGCGTTGGCCCTTAAGCCTCAAACATCCGAGCGCCGTACACAACCTCCTGCCATGACCAATTAGAGCCGGCAGTCGTGTTGGTGTTCATGGAAACTCCGGCACGGTAAGCACATCCCTCAGGTTAATTGGGCTGACCCTTTGTTTTCCCTCTTGTTGTTGATGCTTTCTTCCCTGATCTGCTGCTTGTGTCTCCATGTTGACGCAGCTGTAGGATTTGCCTTGAGCTCCGTTCTTCAAGCAGCTTCGCTGACGGCAGCATGATGCCGACGTTTCCACGTCTCACCGAGCAGACGCCTCATTAGTTTCCACATCGGCCGAAACTGCTACGGTTCATGTAGTTTGGAAACGTATTGTAGCATGTTAACCATGAAGTAAACAAACAAGCTGCATGTTGTGTGTATGTAGTATACTTTGCAGAAGATGTTTATGAATTATGTTTAATGGATTATGTTTAATGGATTATGTTTAATGGATTATTGATTAATTCTGCCCATGAGAGAGAATAAAATAAAAACAATAAAAAACAAATATTACGATTGGCTCGTTCACCCCTATTGATTCAGAAATAAAATAAAAATAGACAAAACGTTTTCGTCTGTACAGTTTTATTCCAGACTCATATATCCATATCATTATAGCACAACGACTTAATTAAAAAATGTTTGTTTAAAATTCTGATTTAATTAGAAAGCTCTTTTAAATCTGTTATGATTTTACAGAGAAACTTGTGAGGAGCATCGCATCCAGATGATACAACCTATGAATGACTTGACAAATTCATGAAACCTGTATTTATAAATTATGTATTTCTATGAGCAGTTTGACCAAAGAAGGAACTTCCTCACTTGAGGGTAATTTCCCCATAAGAGGTCAAACTTTCCTCTATCCATCAAAGAGAGCCCCTGCTGTTCATCATCATACCTGCAGGTGTCACATCGTCTTGTTGGAGGAAATCTGGATTTCAAATGATTTCATCTCATTAACTGCGAAGCTGAACGTGAAGTTTGGTCACTAAGCGTCTCAGGGGAGTCTCATCCACATCAAATACAGAGTTTAATATTCATGACATTTCCAGTCGTGTGTGTAAATATTGACATTTCAGTCGTGTGATACATGAATCCTGAGTTTGACCTTCACCTCAGTCCTGTGTTGTATCTTTTCAAGAAGCAGAATGGGATTTATTTGAAGTTCCTCTTGTTGTTCATCTCTGCTTGGCTCATTGTTAGTCGAGGCAACAGCACATTCTTTATAATCAAGGATCTTTTATTAATGTTGTCCTGAGCAATAAGAACAGATCTTTGGCTGGATTTGTTTATGAGCTCGGTGTGCACTCACCAACATTGTTTATTAGATTTTCATCTATTAGTTAAAGTACCAGCTCCTCACTCTCACATTGTACACAAGAGTTATTTTTCCTTATAAACAAATTAGGTTGGTTTGGTTGTTATCTCGGCCAAGGACGGTATGTTTCTGTTTGTTTGTCTTTTTGATATTTTTGCAGGATTATGCAAAAACTACTGGAGGGATTTCCACAGAATGTAGTGGAAGAATGCAGTGGAAGGAGGTGGTGTAGGTCAGGGAAGGAGCCATTCAATATTGATCAGATCCGGATCAGGGGGCAGATCCGGGATTTAGTTTTTACAATCTTTGACATGAAGAGAGAGAAGGTTTGTCTCCACTGAAATTCGTATTTAGGGAACTGGTTTCTATGAGTCTGACTTTAGGGGAATGGTCTGAGCTCTACTCTGTGATATTCTAGTTGGTTTTTCTGATGTTGGTTTGTTTGTGAGGAGGATTGAAGCGATTTCCACCAAACTGATGGAGAGATGGGCTCTTGGGAAGAACCCATTACTACTATCAGTTACATCTGCTGTGGATACTTCTACAGTCTTATTGCTTGGGAATGCAGTTTTCTGCCAGGAGACGAACTTTCTCAAAACTTCAGGACACATCATGGATCCTGTGATTGATGATCAAGTCTCAGAGTGGGTCTCACATTTTGTAGAGAAGTCTTTCTTTTAGGGATTTTTAGCATTTTTGATTTGTTTCTTTTTAGGAATTCACTGTCGGTTATTGTTCTCTTTATGCTTTTATCAGGTCAACATGTGAACCTAAAGAATCTGCCAGTTTGCCTCAGATTACATATCTTTATTTATATCTTAATAATACAGTAAGTCTGGCTCGTGCTTTGTTTCATTCTGTGCACATTCCTTCGTCTGGATGAAACAGTTTTGCTGGAGTCAAATAAATAGAAGAATGGAAATGAGGCTGCGTTGATGTTCTGTAAACACCAGTTCATTAGTGGCCATCATCCTTTAATCAATCTCCAGTTGAGCGTGTGTACTGAAGCAGACCTTCCTCCTGGGGAATAGTTCAAATTCAAACAGTGATGTCAATAATAAAGCCTGTCCGGACCGGGGCATATTGCCACCCCCCACCTGTCAATTGCACCTTTTCACAAACCTGCTGGACCATCATGCAGCTGTGGGATGGGAGGGCATATTAAAAAGGTCATATTATTCGAAATTCAAGCTTTTTGAATAAAATAAGAAGCTGCTTATTCTTACCTCGCCCGGTTTTGGACAACAACAGAGAGAGAGAAAGAGGGAGAGAGAGAGAGAAAGAAAGAACGTCCATAATCATCTATAATTTTGCGGGAAGACGAATCAATTACAGCATAATACTATAGCATGAAATATATTCCTACGCACCACTATGAATAACAAAATGAGGGGAGCAGTGTAAGTGGCTGGGTGCCTGCAGTTGAGTGCTGGTTTAATACTAAGTGGTTATCCAGCACTGTGGATGTGTCATCACAGAGAACAAACATCATTAAACTTATTATTCATTGCAGTGGCTCTGCAGAAGCCCCCGATGGCACATTAACAACAGTCTACTGAGGGACGCATCACTCTTCACTGGCCCTAAAGAGGCCGATGACTCGCCCCTTCTCCCCCCAGACCATTAATGATAATCATTATTTTCCCTTTTGTTCATTATGATCCACGCGCCTCCATTAACACGGATTCGAATGTCCTCTTCCAGTCTGTGTGTGTGTGTGTGTGTGTTTGGAGAGAGGGTTTTCCTGCGTGTCGCCTCAAAGTGCCTCTTTCACCGCGCTACCTCAAGACTCTCAGCGGGGGGGAACATGATAGGTGACAAACGAACGCTCACTTTGGATATCAGCCCCATCTCTGTTGTCGTTATCTCTTCTCATGCCGTCTCAAAACCACTTTCACTCTCGTTTCAGATCCCAGTCAATCACGGGGCTGCCGCACGCCGGCGGGGGAAACGCTGTTGTGCAGCTATAACGCAGCACGCTAGTTATCCCCCCCCCTCGCTGCTCCTTCTCCTACAATGAACGATAGATTATTTAGATGAAGGTTTGCACTGTGGGCGCTGAGTGTCACTCACGTCGGGTTGAACTTCTTTTTGTCAATCCCAGCTCATGTTTAGCAGATTTCAAATTGTAGGAGACAAAGCTGATGTTCTGTTCTTGATGTTTTTATATAAATACCATGAAGAGAAATCAAACCCAACTTCTTCTGTTGATAACATGTTGAGTCGTCAAACGAGGCTTCCAGAGACGATTCCCTGCTGCCGCCACAAGTAGGTGGTAAGTTAGAAGATGCAAAGCTGAGACTCTAAAGATGGACACGACGTGACAGCTCATTCTGAGACACTTGAGGAAGAATTGTCTTTAATTGATGTCTTTTTTAACTAGTAAAGCAGTGCTCTCCTTATTTATCCCTTCTGAGATGTTTCTGCTCAACACTGAGCCTCAAACAACCCATCCAATATACGTCCATCCCCGTGGGCCATCATTAATTCTACTGGATCTTCTGATGGTTTAAAAGTCTCATTCCCTCACACACCCCTGATTAGTCATGTGACTTCTCTTGGCGTCTCCACGCTCCCTCGCCTGATGCGTTTGCCGGTGGAAAGCAGCATTATGATAAAGCAGTCTTAGAAGCAGTGAATATAGAAGATGCCAATCTCCTCTTCCCGCATCGCTGCCTCCTCGTTGACCATGAAACCCAATCTGGACGCTGATGAAGCGCCTGTCAATGCCAGAGGCCCGACCAAGACGTGTCTTTGCCTCTTTATAAATCACCCACCACCGCCTGCACCACCTCCCCTGCTGCTGCCGACTGAACCTGGGGCTTTTACCTCCGAGTGAACCTTCTGGCGAAAAGCAATTTGTCAATGACTCATCTGCATTCAACCCATATCAGGTGTGAAGAGCCAGAGACTGACAAGTCCATCAGCTTATTCTCCAGAAGTCTGCAGAGCCCGCTGAGGGTATCCGGGGTCGATATGAGAAGGTGGGTCCTCTTGTTTTCATACAACAGAGATGCCTCTGGGGGGGAAACAGCAGTTTAACTCAACAGGATTACACCACGTTGTTGTTTCTCAGGCTCTGTGATGCACAAGCAGTGCCTGGGAGTCTTCATCTCTGCATATGTCTGTAATTGACCCAGTGGGCCTACTGGTAAAGCTCCACGTAGCACCCAGCTTCTCCCTGGCAACATCAGCTCCCCATCCTCCATAATTCAGTGTTTCCTCTCAGCGTGCACTTGAAACGAGTGCCTGTGGAAAGCTGCAGCATTTAGATCATGTTGTTCCTCTGATAGCGCAAAACACGGGAGCCTTTTTGTGTTGCCAGAGCATTTCCAGTCACACGCTAAGTGCGCAGTTACACAACTCAACGTTGTTGACAGATGTTAAATTTAAAAAAACAAGTCTATTGAGGAGCGCTAGCACAATGGAATGAAAAAGCTTTGTAACAAATTGATATCTGGTTTTCCTTCCATTCATCGATACCAAACCATAACAATACCATAACACATTATTACAGCAATGACTTTGAATACAGTGCAGGTAACACTAGCTGCATGTCTCCCCCCCATTCACACTCATGCTGCCCTTTAGATTCAGACAGAAATACCTCCAATACATATAACTTTTCAGAAAGAGGCTCATTAGTCATGATCATGTTTGGCTTTTACTTTCTGTCTGGACGTCCTTGTTCTTCACTCAACACTGGTGGACTGCTAATGACCGTGGAGGAGCACTGGGAACGGAATGATCCCTTCAGTGCTTCTGCTGCATCTGAGGAATTGAGCAGAATTAGTCCAATAACAGATTAGAGAGAGCAGCAGCTTCTCTTTGTGAGGGTTTCACAAGCAACAAATGTGTCTCTGCAAATGATGATTTATACCGAAGTTAGTTAATATAAGAACAGGAGTTAAAAAAGCTTTGCAAACACATTCTGTCAGTTACAGATCCACCTTGTGGTTAGTTCAAATAACACAGTTTTTACTTTTCATTGTTACAGTCTCTCAATCGTAAACCTTCCTGCAACAAGGGAACATCCAATCTGCTTCCTGTTTACTCCTGAACGTGCCCAGTGTACGTGAACAGTCATGTGACCTTTTTGGGCGTATGTGTATGGACAGAGATGACATCACACACTCATCTGAAGGCGTGAGTAGCCTGAGTTCCTTAAAAACGTTTCTGAGGTCAATTTTTCTTTCCAACATCTAATATTTGATTTCTCTCTCAATAAACTTTATTGAGCCAAACCAAATATTAAAGTTCCACATTGGAGTCGACATTATTACCTGGACCTCTGCTCCCCTGTTCCTGAGAAGAATCATTGAAGTGCTGCACATTCACAGAACAATTAGGGCCACAATTATCAGGCTGTATTAAAAATGCACCATCATTTTCCATGTTTTACTGCACTCAGCTTGTGGGACTTGGTTAAAATCACCTCGGAGTAATACTCTTACATTTAAAACATCAGGGGTCTTCTTCGGCTGCACGTTTTTTTCGCGGTGTACTCGGTGATTCTGTGCTCGACGTCGCCCCCTGTGGCACACGTGGCTCTTCTTACGGTGACTTCCTGTGCCAGAGGCGTGAAACTCACCAGAGAAGTCAGCACCGACACGTTGTCTTTTGGCAAACTGCAGCAGACACTTCTTCATGTGTGAGGATGACATCACATACAGCATCGGAACCTGAGGTCAGAGCAGAAAACAAACAAGGCCCCAAACAAAACACAACACACACAACAACAGAAAGAAACTAAATCCCATTACAGAAAGATGTATGAATCAGTTCTGCGTAAAAACAACAAGCCCCGTTACGTAACAGCTCACTGTGCAGTGGTGATACGCGTTGGAATGGATAGTGACTGTCATGAAGAGAAAGCTCCAGAGGAAACATGACATCCATCACAGCCTGGGAACGCAGTGTGAGATGTAAAACTCAGAGCGTCTCCACGTTCCCGACGCAGGAAGAGTCTAAAATAAGAAGTGATTCCCCCTAAGAGGAACTTTTAAAGGCCGCTGCCTGTGCGGCGACAAGAAGAAAAACAGGGGAGCCATTAGGGGCGTTGGAAAAGAAATTCATGTCTGTTACTGACGAGGCACAGGGCTCCCAGGAACTGTGACACAAATGCTATTCGGGAAATCAGCGTCACAGCCGGGCTCGGCTCACGCGGCGCCGGAGAACAAAGTCGTGATGAGAGGACGGCGGCCGAATGAAAACACAATCAGCTCAGAGCCGGTGAGCGGGCGGAGGCAGACACACAAACCCTAATGAGGAGGGAAACCATGTTTGAACAAACACAGTCAAATACCAGTGAGTGACGCCCGCTGGCTCGTCCACCACCACTAACGTTCCACCAGCAGGGAGGACATCTGATGAAGCAGCGGTTACACTGCATCCGTCACAACGCTCAGCTTTCAGCTGGAATCAGGAGAAAATACTGAGCTGGAGCCGAAGCTGAACCGACAAGAAGGTCTGTCAGCATGAAGAAATACTCACGGACCAACATCTATCATGGAACACAGTCAGTACATGTGGTTTTGGACTTTTAGACATTAAAGCTTTCAAGCTATCCTACTTTGCAAAAAAAAGAAACACCAGATTGTTCTTGGTTTTCCAATTTGTTTAATTTCATTAATAGTGAACTGGAAGTTTCTCATGCACTGATTAACCTGATGTCCACGCTTGTGATTCTCATGGATGTAAGTTATTTGAAGGAAGAAGATGTCACAATTAGCGCATGGGTTTCTTATAAGTTCTTTTAAATTCATTTTGTCTTTTAAAATTTGCGATTCCTTCATTTTTCCTGTGCCTGTTATATTTTGCTCCTGTGAAGCACTTTGTAACATAGATTTTTGAAAAGAATTACATAAATAAAGTTATTATAACTATTATAATTAACGCTGAACAAATGACAGAGACGTGAATTCAGAGGGGCGGAGTCATGCTGTGCTAAGTGGCCTATTATAGCCATGGTTACCTGCAGTTAAACATTCCTGGCAGCGTGATTTGACGAGAGCTCTGTGTTAGATTTGATGTGATATGCTATTTAATACAAAAAATAGAGATTTCCACATATTTTCTTTTGAAAGAACGTTCCAGCGGACGTACACGTGAGACCGTGCACCAGCGTTGTGCTAGTAAACACAAATTAGACGTGTGACATGTTTATTGTTTTCTGTGTCACGTCACAAAGACGCCGTCGCTGCTTCACTCCCGCTCGTCTCGCTTCTTGCTGTGGCTTTGTGTGTGTGTGTGTGTGTGTGTTTGTGTGTGTGTGTGTATGTGTGTGTGTGTGTCTGTGTGTGTGTGTTTATTTCTCCTGAAGAACAAACAGACGAGTGAGAGCTGAGCTGCCGGTGTTGACTGAGAGAAGTCTAGTGAAGTAAAAGTGAAGTTGTGCAGACAGGAAAGTGAAGAAGTGGAGTGAAGCTTCAATGACGTGAACTTCCTCCCTGTGGAAAAACTACTTTGCAGCCGTTAAGCAACATGGAACATTTTAATGTCTGACAGTGACATTTACAAAATCAATACAAAATGTCTTTAGTTCCAATTCGCTGCAATGATTCATTCACTATATTAGCCCCATTTAACATTATCTATAAACATATAAAACTATAATTCAAATGATAATACACAACTTTTCAGTTTATGGTGAAGATGAATAAAAGAGGAGATATGAGTCAGGAAATAACTAAACTGTGAGATTTCTAAAACATTAATTCATGGACTTGTTCTAATTATCAGGCACATTCAAGGAACTGATATTTATGAGTGTCTAGTTGTTTAAGGTATTTCAGAGTCTGAATTGTCCCACAACAACCATTTAGTGTAGTTATGGCATCATAAACAGTCTGACATTAAATAAAATTGTTAAGGATTAAAGCAAATTTGCACAATCAACCTCATTTTGCAATTAGGAACGTTTCAATCATCTAAATTACACGTGATTTAATAAACTCTGAGCATCTGCTTCAGGAACAGGACGTCTACAGTAAATCCAACCTTCAACAAATGTGGAATTAGCCTTTTTCAGAAAGCTGCGAGTCTGAGCCCAGCGCTGCTCCTCAATTAAAACCTGAAATGTCACGTCTGCTGCTGGCGAGCGCGAGCATTGCAATCTCGCACTAAGCAGGCAATCTGTCTGTGAACGCCCCGTCTCACCCCCGTCTCTTCCTTCTCCTCCACCGCCTCCGTCCTGCTGCACCACTCTCTTCCTCTCTCCTCTTCCTCTCTCCTCCCTTCACCCACCCTCACTTCTCTCAGGAACACCGAGCCTCTCATTTTCTCTGTCTCACCTTATCTACCCCTGAGTTCCCCAAACACATGGACCCAACAGGCGGCGTCCCATCTCATTTGCTCCTTTCTCAGAGTCTCTGACATGCGGCTGTTCACAGAGAGTCGGAGGAACTGATGGAGCTCACACCTTCGCTCGAACACACCTCTCTCTCTCCTTTTCTTGGCATTCAGCTCACATCTGGGTTCATGAATCACTGAATTATTACAGCGAGTGGAGATATTGCTCCCATTCAGAGTGTGTATAAGATCACTGGTGCATGTGTTTCTATTTATCCCTGCCTCGCTTTCTTATTAATCTTTCTTTCTGTTAATATAATGGGAGGTTTTTCTCAGAGCTTCAGCTTCTTGCATTGAAGCTTCACAGCTGAACGAGCAATAAACGCTGCAACGCTGAATTCATCCGTTTGATGAATTCCTCAATGGCGCCACCAAATCTTCCTTTTCCAATCAGCTGTCACATTTAAGGTCAAGCTATGAACAGCAGCTACGTCATATGGTTGACGTGCAGCTACAGAGATGATGCTGAGAACCTTTCCACCAACATGCAGGTAGAAAACAGCTTGAAGCAGGTTGGAAAGGGCTCACATCTCCTTTCAGCAACACACACACACCTGGCAGAGGATCACCAGTGAAAACCCTCTGCTCATCCCAGCTTCCACCAACTCAGCCCGTCCAGCGTTCAGCTGAGAAACAAGCCTGACCTTTCTTCCCTGTCACAAAGAAGAAGAGAAAAGCCTCACACGAGGGGGGAGCTGGTTAAACCCCAAACAGGCAACACAGACATCTTCACACACACCACCTCATGATGACGAGTGATTTGATGACCCAACAGATGTTTAACAGATGTTCTCCAGAGACCTGAAGTTACTCGGTCCCTGTGGTCCTGAAGGTGACCTCTCTGTACTCGGCTGCCTCGATCCCAGTCTCACACCTGACACCATGCTGGCACCACTAACACCGATGGCATTTAACTGGTGTTTCACCTCCAAGGTTCAAGTTTCTGTCTGATCAGACAGGAGCATCTTATTCCCTCACGCGCCTGAGTCCTTTAAATGTCTTTTGGCAAACACCAAGCAAACTGTCACATCTTCTTAAAGTTGCTTCCGTCATCCACTCAACCAGAAGAACTGATTGATGGAGTGTTGGTGAACTGGTCAAACTGCCAGAAGTCCATCACCTCCCTGACCCAGGTTCTTCTTACCTAGTTTGACCAGATGGTTAACGACGAGGAATCCTTACATTCCACCATCATTAAAACCACTCAGCACCTGGGAACACACATTTCCCTCCGTGTTCCCTTGACTGGGTAATTTACTTCTCATCCTGGCATGAACTGGGAGCTGTGGGACCTTGTATACATACAGGTGTGAGTGGAATCGATTCTGACTCGATCCCTTTCTGCACATATCTTATAATTAAACCAAGCAGGATGCACCTGACAGTAATTTGGAGCAGCACAGTGAATATATGAGGAAGTCTTTTTAATACGTTTGCAGATCACGTTGAATTATGGGTAAAAACTGCAATTCAGTGGTCGGATCCCTGTCTGAAACCACTCGACCATCTTTTATATGATATATCTTAATATCTGATATCTATATTTTAACCTTAGATGGAATTAAAAGTGACAGATACAAATTTCAGTAAAATGTTTCAGTCTTGACTTTAAATTCTAATCCTCAGACCTTTCCTGTCATTTTGTCTTTGGCTGGAGTCCCAGTTGAAACCAGGATCCTGGTTTCAATTCATTGCAAATTAAGATGTTTAACTTGAAAAGGACTGTGACACACTCGCACTCACACACTCACACACACTCACACACACAAGAGTTGATATGTCTAAATGCCCTGTAGCAGAATCACTGTCCTATAGTCCAAACTCTATCGCTATATATCTACAAATAATATGCTTTACCGCCTGCAGCCGTTTTCATTACCGACGCCTGAGAGCCAGAGGAATCGCCTCCTATTCAAATGACCGTTGAAGCATGACTGTTGTCCTTGAATACTAATGGAGATTTCCCCCGATCGTGCAAACCAGGGAGGGTGAAATCAGTACGTTGCTCACTCCTCCGAGGATCTCCTCGGGGCGCGATGTGTCTTAGCGCTGTCAGCCGATGACCTTTGTGTATCCCTCCCTGATTTCTGAGTTTGTCGAGCCGCGCCGTGTGACACACTCCGCTGAAAAAGGGCAATAGCCTCCGTGCTAAGGAGACGCCGGTGACAGCGTGAATCACATGGGGATCTGCGGTGGAGTGTTTTTTATGGCACATGACTGCAAGGCATGATTTAGAATGAACCTGTGTCCTTGTCTGTTCGTGAAACGCCATCACACAAGAGTTTCTCAGCACGCTCTGCTCAACTAACCCCGGCGTCTGATGAACAGCGGGGGCAAAGCTTTCGCATAGATGCATGTTAACCTCTGCCACTGGTGAGACTGGGTGTCACACTCCATAACGGCGTGGCTGTGACTGGTTTATTAACGTGCATTAATCTCCGTGTCTGCCACATTCACGTTGGAGGTCAAATATCAGGATCCTGACCTTGGTCCACCGGCGTCATCAATCACAACCTGACGAGACAGAGAGAGAGAGAGCGCCACACGGAGCTCGCTCGTCCATCTACATATCAATCATCAGGTGCACAAGGCTGATGTGACCCCTGACGGCTGAAGCCATGGATCACACGCGGCGGTGATGTAGCACACTGTGGGATTAGGGTGAATAGGACAAACAAGATGGTGCTCAACACCGGAGCGCCGTGTGGAATATAGAGACACAGGATGAATTCAGCCGGAGCCGCAGAAACAAGGAGCACGGCCACGGACTTGTCAGGAGCCGGAGAAGTTGTGTTTTCTTTTCCAGGCTTTCTCTATGAAATCAATAGTTTCATGGCCATTGGAGTGTAACTTCTCTCTGTGCTCTTTCTTCTTAGTGGGATTGAGATCACTATTGTATGAAATGGTGCACTCTCCTGTGACTCTGCCTGACATTTGTACTGTTTTTTCTCTCCTTCTGCTTTTCTGTCTCTGTTTCTTTTTCTCGGGGAAGCTGTTTTGTTCTTTTTCCCATCTGGTTCATTTCATCATTCGTTTAGCCAGGACTCTCCACTGGAGCGGAGGCATGTCACACACTCGCAGGCCTGTGCCCAGAGGAGGATATGATAGAAATGATCAGTTGCAGCATTTCCACACATCTGGCAGTTCTTCATCCTGTCCCTGTGTTTCTCCTCAGGCACCTCCAGCATCATAAAGCAGAGATCCTCCTGTGTGGATATGTGCAAATTATAAAACCCTGCCACATGCATACATACCCTGCATAAGCAGCGTGCACGAGAACATTCTGCATCACTGTAATAAGCTTGTGGATGCACACAAGTGTCGAGCCTTTAAATGCAAGGTGTTACTCTCGGTGTGTGATATCAGCTTCTGCCTGCGGCAATGAGACAAGTAGGGTCTGAAAAAAAACTAATATTGGTATGGATAGTTATCTTGGAGAGGTGCTGTGGCTTTATGAAGTTGTAAACCCTGGACTTCATCGAGCGGGGACAGTGTGGAAGTCGAGATAAGGAGGGAAGGCTCGACCGGAGTTTAAGTGTTTTGCAGTTTATTCAATCCCCAAAAAGGCAAAAGGAAGAAAAGGGAGGAGATTGTATTCTGCTCAGATCCCGATGTCGTGGTGTAGGTGTCAATTTAATGATTTATGGCTCAGGTCTGCAGCAACACAACATTGTGTTATCAACCTTAAAACTTGACATATTGTTATTATATCCACCTTTTGTAATTATTCTTACTGGGGGGGTGATAACAGTAATAGAGATGGTTTCCTCCGCTATCAACAAATCTGGTTTGACAGGTGATATCTGTGTGAGGGTTGATGACAGCTCGGGGAATAACAAATCCACTGTCTGGTCTGTTGAGTCGTTTTCAGCAACTAATCCTCGGAGTGAATGTTTCCACCGTCTGGCTCCCGCAACGCCAATAAACAAAAGTACAGAGCAGTCTGGTGAACTGGTGCGGAGATGGAAGCAGAGAAACAGTAAATAAGAAGAGAATTGAAAACACAAAGATGTAGTTTGCTCGTGTGTGTGTGTGTGTGTGTGTGTGTGAAATCACGACACCGCTGCGGTGCCGAGGAAGTAAAAGATGACATTGATTGTTGCCACTTGAGTTGTGTATTTCTCGATGGCGCCGCTCTCCTGTTGGATTGCTGCGCCGCCTCCTCTGCACTTTAATGTCCTGAGTTACTAACTTCACTTGCAACTTTATCTGAAATGTATTAAGCTCAATTTAGCACGGGAGCGGCCGTGTGGTCACTTCTGTTTACCGATGTGGAATCTCACAGGTTGTTTAAATTCACAGCTGTAATCACAGCAAACTGTTTGACGTCTCGTTGGCTGTTTGAATAACATCGTGTTAACGTTCATGAAGAAATCTTAATAATCCTGCAGACGTAAAATCGTCTTGTCTGACGTTTGTTCTAAAGCACGATGCAGATGAACAGCTTCAGTGTTTTAAAGGAACTGCAAACAAGAGCTGGTAATCTAAATTTAAAAAAAGTGACGATAACAGATAAGAGTTTATTAATCATGAAGGAAACGCTGGAGCCAGCTCCACATTATCAGCAACACAATCTATAACAGAGTACAGAGAATAAAACAATAAACAATTACGACTAAAAAGTAAGGAAGTAAATACAGAACAATTTCCTGATAGAAACAATGGAAATTAAAATAATGTTAGTAAATATAAGTACATCATGTGACACAGTAAACTAATATTAAACTAAACTAGCAATAAGTAGTAATGAATAGATGATGTGGAATATTGCATATGATATTGACCGTAATGTATAAAATAAGGAATTATACATACATTGTTATATTGCAATTAATGTACATGAATCGTTGTGCTATACATGAATTCTAGTATTTCTCATTGATAGTAGTATTGCGTATAAATAGTAGTATTGCAGATGAATTAGTAATATTATAGTGTTGGTGTTAGTCCCAAAAGAAACTTCGAACACTTTCTTTGTTAGTTTCTGGTTCCTCTGCCAAACTCATTTATTCCTTTTTTTATTTTTGAATACACATTTGATGAAAAAAGTTGTTTTCATTGGAATCATTAAGGAAATCAGAGTAACGATAATATGTCGAAGACACTGCTGCATGTTTCATATTTGTGTCTTATTTATATTTTATCATTTCTTTAATCTTTGATTTGTTCACGGTTCAATTCCAGAGCTGCCACCTCCTGCTCATGCAAAACAGTATCTGATGTTCCTCAGTTCAATAAAGTTTTATGAAGGGAAAAAGCCAATATGTTGTACACACACTATAATGCATCTCACTCCATCTTTTATACTGACGTCGATACCATTAAAATGTATTTTACTGGTTCTAATAAAAACACTGTGTCCACACCGGTGCAACAAAAGTGCAGGAGTTGATTGTGAATTATTCATTTATGACATGAGTCAGAAACACTGACGACGTTCAATCTTCAAACTCAATAAGAGATTTAGTGTTTACATGAGAGGCACATGGGCAGTAGTAATTTATATGAATAGGAGTACTGTACATGAATCAAAGTACTGCACATTGATAGTATTTCTGCAAATGGATGGTAGTTTTGCATATAAATATAAGAACTGCACATGAATAGGAGAACTGCACATTAATGGTAGTATTGCACATGGATGGTAGTTTTGCATATAAATATAAGTATTGCACAAAGATGGTAGTACTAGACAGGGATGGCAGTACCTCACATGAATAGTAGTATTGCACATAAATCGAAGTACTGCACGTTAATAGTAGTACTGCACATGGTTGGTAGTTTTGAACATAAAGAGAAGTATTGCACATGAATAGGAGTAGTGCAGATGAATGGTAGTACTGCACACATTCACATAGTCACTGCTATATCACCATTCATATCACTGTCCGTCTCAACACACAGACAGAAAACACACTTTCACTATCGAGGCACAAACACCAGTTACACAAGTTAAACTTTGCTGCTCTCTGTTTTGTCAGGAACTGTTTTCCAGGTGTGAAATCTCCCTGCGTCTCGTTGCTTTCCAGCCGACCTGATTATCTAACCCCCCCACAGTCTGACAGGTTTGACCTTGCAAACCAAACTGCCTGTCTACCACAAATATTCTTCACTCTCACAAAGGTTTCACAAAACACTGTTATTATTCTCACTGCAGAGGCAATAAAACATCTTCAGGGCTGAGCCGCCACCGGCTGACTCGACTTTCAACCGGCGGGTGAGTCGCCGACAGTTAGCGGCGCTGATGCAAATAACGGAGAAGGAGTGAACCACAATCACATGTTTCCAGTAAATACACAAATCCCGTCTCTGCATTAAAACTCATACTCAGGGTCAACACTGTGTTTTGTGCCTTTACAACATGTATTAGTGGAGTTGTCTCACTTCACTGCCATGCACTGCTCTGTTAGCCTTATTGACCACGTGGTTAGAAGTTGGGCGTGCACGTGTAAAATCGGACTTTCATCAAAATCCTTTCAGGTTCCATTAAATTTCATTACAAGTCACAGACCTCTACGATATCATTAGCACACGCGTTGTATCACCTTGGAGGAGCTAATGAGCTGCTGGGTGGAGTTGCGTGGCAGAGACTCAACTCTGTGTGTGTGTGTGTGTCTCCATCCTGGAGAAAGTCGTACTGCTGTGGTGCAGCGCGGCTTCTCAAGGGCGGCTGCGATCTGATAATAGCTGCGGCCCATTCGAGCGGCTGCCTCCTCCAGAGTCCGACACTCAAGACAACTACATGGGTCACGAGGCTGCCGGGCCCCCGAGGGACCGAAGGCAGCTGATAAATACACAACCTCCTTTTCCTTTTTGCTGCTCAGCTGGTTTTTGTCCCGGTTTCCAAATCCCTCTCAAATCGACACACACTGAAACTGCAACACTTTGCCTCGCAGATTCACAACGTTGTGCGTTTGCAGAGTGTCGCATAATTCTATCACACCGCAAAGATTCATCAATTGTTAATTAAAAAGTTGGGATATGTGTGTGTGTGTAGAGAGCCAAGAGGTGTTTGTGATGTTTATTAATAGAGATAATTAATTAACTAACTAGTTAATTAATGAAAAACTAGAATGTCACTCATTAGAGAGCACAAATCCAGCCAAGGCCCAACAGCCGCCTTGTAAAATGTCACAACATCTGGATTCTTGAGTGGATCAGCACCAAATTGCACACATTCATAAATATCAGTCCCATAAACATGTTTTTCATCAAGATCCATATGAGAACTTAATGAAACTACTGCTCTTAGATCTGCCCCCTGATCCACATTAGATCTGCCCCCTGATCCACATCAAAAACTAAACTGCATCTTTACTTTCCACCAAGTTGTGTATGAATCCAGTTTGTCGTTTTTGTGTTATCCTGCTGACCTACATCTTCTGTTTGTTAAAACCAAAACTCCCAATGCCTCCCACCACGTGTAGAATAATACTCAGAACAAATGTTGTGTACATCATTGGAATCCTCCTCCCTGCAGAAACCACACAGTCATTTGGTTCTGAGTGTGTTCCTCCCACTCGTTAATATACTCTCATAAGTATCCCTGTCGTGATGGAGAATATTACAGAGCTGGATTATGGAGGGATTTGTTTAACACAGCACTGCAGCAAAAATAAATCAGCCCTCGTCACTCATTAGCGCCGACAGATGATTGTTGCAGCCGCGTCCAAACGTGTCCCTCGGTGCCGCCGGATGAAAGATGAGCCGGTGGATTTGAACTTGAACAGCAATCGTCCCTTTCTCTCTCTGCTCCTGGTCTCTCTCTGAGAAAAACACTCGTTTGAGTCGACTGCAAAACTGCAAAAGGGTTTTATTGAATTTGATTTGATGGATTTGAAGCGTGTGTTTAAGTCTGAGGGGGGGGGGGTGTGACCTTGTTGGTCGTACATCAGCTCCGTCTCTCACTCTGTGTGCGGTAAGGATTATTGATTTGTGAAATCGTTCCCGGGCGTGTTATTGATATGCTGAAGTGCACGTGAAGTACGTGGACACGGGACTCGCCTCTCCCTCGCCGTGCTGCCACACTGTGTATGGAGACAATTTAAAAACCAAGGAGGGGAGCTGAAGTAGGTATCGATCAGAGAAGTTGACTGTCAGGCAGCGGTGGACGTTTTGTCTTGTCATCGCAGGAAAATCACAGGAGAAATACATTTCACATTAATAGTGGCCGCATTCCATTTATGGATTTAACGCCAGGTGGATCGATACCAGGGTCCTGCTGGATGTGGCGTTAAAGGCTGCAGGTCATATTTGTTTCATTAGTTAAACTTGTCTTATCAATACTTCTTTATTCCAATATTTACATTACTGAATACACATTTTCCCTTTAGTTCCTGTAGTATCTTGTATTTTGTCCCCATTCTGATACGATAGAGATGATTATTTCTGTTCTTTTCTCCCACTATTCAAATTATAGAATCCTGCTCAGTCCACTATGTTTTTTCAGTGACTCTGTGTGTTTGTTTGTGTTGGACAGACAATGTTTGTTGTCTTTATTGGAAGCTTTTAGCTGAACATGGACATTTAACATTTCTTCAATAGGATCAAGAGAAGAAAGTCTGATCATAACAGCAGATTGGAGAAGAAGTGCTTCACAGAACCGAGAGGACATGGACGAGGACCTGCAGGTTCTGCTGATGATTCTCTTCAGACTGGTCCACATTAGACTTTTCACCCTTTGTTTATACTGAATATTGATCGCTGCAGCTGGAGAATCCGGTGCTCTGTGTTTTTCCCTGCGGCAGAAAGTCCATTTCCAATCCGTCCTCTCTTTGTGTAAACAGCAGCAGCAATCATGTTGGACAGACAAAGACCCATCTGCACAAAGGATTGTACTGTCCAAAGCACTTTGACTGTAATTCATTAAAATTATGTAAGATGTTTTCTGTCTTTAACCCCCCCCCAGTTGAGTTTGGAGTTCCGGATCTGCACTGCCCCCCCTTTACGTTTCAACCAAGGTTACAGCTAATCTTTTGAGTCCAGCAGCAAACACCACTGACCTTCCCGCTCGCATGAAATGAATGCCAGGGTGCATTAATCATTCCAACACGGAGACAAAATGTCAATTGCGAGACGCGTAGTGATCAGAAGGAGACGGGGACGGTGTCTCTTTTGGAAAAGGTAACTCTCTCTCTCTCTCTGAAGAAAAATCATCTGACGACCGGTGAATATTCCTTGATCAGTCCGGCTCCCTATCAGCCTCACCGGGGGATTTGGGCTTCTTTAATCTATCTAATGGACTCACTGAGGCTTGTGTTAGATATACTCTGTTTTCTCCTCTCACACACGGGTCCCAGAGACATCACACTGACATCGCCGGCAGGAAGGTGAACGGCTGGAAAAGAAAACTACAAAGTAAAGAGATTTTCTCTGAATGGACGTCTGCATTTAAAAAGGTCCTTGAAAGTTGACCCTTCCCTTTTTCTTGTCGCACAATAATTCATATATCATTTTCCTCTTTCACTGTACACAGCCCCATGAAAGGCCCATGTGGAGCCATAGACTATTCAGAAGGATTCTTAAAAAGACCCTTCTTTGTATTCCATCAGCGAAAATACCATTTTATAACAATCACGTCTTGTGGAGAATTTCCTGGAGCTAGATTTCCGAGTACAAGGAGAAGGAGCTATCGATCTAAACGGGTCGAGCGCTTCTGTTGTTGCTTCAAAACAAGAACGACAAGAAGCACAAAGCATCGTAAACCACGCTCAAACCAGTGAAACCAAATGGTGACAATCCAACTCTGAAATTGAATGAATGCAGCCTCACAAGTTGTCACACCTTCTTAAACTTCTGTAATTAAACACCTTCGTTTAGAAACTGTCCCCCTCCGAAAAAGGATCTGCCATCAACACGGCAATTAGTCCTGATATTGAGAAAGAATCGTCCAAAGTGAGTGTTAATGCATCACAGCTGCAGGTGAGGAAGCCTCCCCTCACTTTGCTCACCGCTGCCATTAAGCTTTGTGTAAATTACCTTCTTAGCATGTAATTGTTTAACCAAGATTGATGTCTAAATTCATCCGGTAGTGGCACGCAGCACTTTCTCAAATGGAGCCTTTCCTCGCTCGTCCATGTCAGACCTGGTTTTCTCCCTCCCGCCACCTCAAAAAAAAACCTTGTGGAAAAACAAAAGCTTAAACGTAGCATCTGGCCACAGAGACAGTTTGGCAGTTTGTCTGCGAGGTGGTAAGTGGCGACTTTAATGAAGATGCATCACGCCTGTTGCAGATTTATCTCCTCTCGTATGGCCCGGCAGATGCTAATGTAGTGTACCACCTCCACGGCAGGAGCCCCTGGTTTCCACACGCCGCTGCATCCTCATCAGGGCTAATACACTGGAGCTCTGAGCTGCAGGTCTGTGGGCTCAGCTCCCAGTCCTCACTGGGAGTTCACCGTGAACGTTTTGGTATCGGAGCGGATCTGTCATCCCATTAAGCCCAGTAAGCATTCATCTCAATCTTAGTTTTCAATGCAGGAAGAAGATGGTTATAGATCAAATTTGATCTTTTCACTCTACAATAAGTCATCCATCATCCAGAAGTGATATAATGTTAAAATATTATATAGAGTTTAGAAGAGCTGATATATTTATATCTGTCCTGTTTCACATCTGCAATTATTCTTATTCTTTCTTTGTGTGAACATAAAAAAATCAAATAGGTTACATAACTGTTATAATGAAGTACACAGCTGGCTTAAGAAAACCAGAGAGACTCATAAGAAGCTGCATTAGGAAGAAGTTGGCAAACACACTGATGCATTCACACATGTTCTAAACAAGTTCACGTGAACACAAGTGGAACAAAGAGAAATGACAACAACCAGTGAGACTTAACAAATCTTATATAAAGCCTTTCATACCAAGCAGTGATGACAGATCACAGACACAATGGATCTCAGCTTCCTGAACAATGGGAAGCTCCATAATGGAAATGTTGGTCTTTGTTGCGTTTGTATTTTCCCATTGCATTGATGCAAATTCAAAATACAGTTGTCATAATGAAAATGTGTTCTTCAGCTGCCGGCAGCGAACAAGGAGCTAAATACAATTAAAAAGGATTTGTACTTAACTTGAGTATTTTCAATTTGATGTTACTTTACACATGTAATTATATAATAACCTGCAATATTATGATTTCACAGCAAGTAACTTTCATATAATTTGAAAACAAAGACTTGTTTATTAGCAGTAAAAGTCTCCTTACGAGTAAACATGGTACTATCAGTACTAATAATCAATGTAGTATAATCAGAAACATACTACTTTGCATATTAAGTTTTACTTATACTCTTACTTTTCAGGCTTGCAAGTTGTTCTGCAGAGTATATTTCTCATTTTATGTTGTGATACTTTGACCTGATCAACAATGTAGTAATATTTATTTTGATTTACGTGTTCGGTCGATATTCATCCTCACTCTAGCTCCACTTTGGGTTCAACCAGCTACAGAGAAGATTGTTGTGAATTAAAATGATATTATTGTCGATGTATTTCTTCTGCTTGATGCTTTGCGAGTATGTTTGGTCAGAACTTATGGATAAAAACATGGATATGGATGATAAGAGATAAGTCGTGAGTCTGGAGCCAAAGAGTCAGATCACTATGAGCAGCATATTTCACACTAAAGCTCGAACCTTTTATCCACCATTCATGTAAAATATGCAGTTTTGAGCACTCAGTCTGAATACCTGCTCTTATATATTAGTCCTATCTAATCGTGACTTTCTGCAGTCGATGTTTATTCAGTTTTGTGGACACACAAATACACCAGTTATATATTTTCAGCTTCACAGCGTTAAGAGGGTTGAATTCAAGTTGTATTTTCCCTTTGGTGAACTCTCAGAGTGCGACATGCTCGGCCTCCTTGTAGGATCACATGCATTACGCTCTCGGCCCGTGTTCAAGTCATTTCTGCGTCCGCACACATCCCAACAAGTCCACAGCCGCTCGGAGACCCTCCGAAGCCTGATTGCATCTCACGGCTGGTTTCAGCTCTAATTCGAGCCTCACTCCCGGTATCATTTGGCGGTAATGCGAAGGTAAAGCAGCGGCGGCCTCAGAGGGATCCTTCAGTCCTCGCCTCCATATGCTCTGCTTTGAGCCAATTTATATTTAGTGTTCTCTTTAACCTTTGTGTTATCTGGAATTCACAGGCATGAAGGACGGAGGATGAAACGAAATGTTTATTGAGTTGTAAATATTGTAAATGGAATCATGATGTTGCGCCCTCCCTCCCCCCCCCCCCCCCCCCCCCCCCCACACGCCTCTTCCATGTGAGGCATTTCCAATTATGAAAGGGTAATAAGAGTCCTTTGTCAGGTCAAATCCAGCACATCGGGCTGTGTGATTGCTGCAGTGCCAAGTTAAAGACGGGTGTAAGTGCTGTGCTGAGGAGATGTGCATGTGGCCGTCAGTGGGAGGACGCGTCCGGCTCGCTGCCCTCCTGAGGTGAACCCGTTCCTGTTAAGAAAATATGCTCGTTACAGTCCAAACAGGTCGTTAAGTCTTTATTAGAAGTATCCTTGCGATGTCCTCCTTTTGCCTTGGTGGTCATTACAGTTTAATTCAGCCCCAGTGCAACTGCTTTCCCTCCTGTTAAATATGATTCAAATTTACGGCGAGAATTTGTTTTGCACACACTCGAGTGGTTTTACGGCAGCTGCAGAACACGGGCGTAAACACCGGTGATCACACACTGACATGACTTTAATTACTGATGAAGAGACATGCGTGTGTGCCTGTGCACGTGTGGAGATGTTGACACGTTCGACAGGTGCGTTTGAGTCCGTGCACTGATGCCAGAGAACACACAGCAAGACACTCATGTGCTGTGTGAGGTGAGAGGAGCACTGGAATTAACGAAGAGGAGCACAACCCTTCATCAACGTGACACCTTCCATCCAAAGGAAAAAAGTTCATGCAGCTTAATAACATTTGATGCCATTAGGTTTTTTTTCCTAAATGTAATTAACTTAACTTAAAATATTACATGAGCTAATTAAATCCATTTGACTAAAAGAAACAAGTCGTTAGCATGTTGTGTGTTTGTGCCGCTAATGACTGGCACTTAAAACAATTTGACTCCTGAAATGAAAGGTTTATTAAAAAAGTTTATCACTGGATAAATTAAGATGGATAAAAATAAAACTTTATTGTAGCTTGATTTGCTTTTGGGCTTTGGATTGGTTATGTTGATTAGTTTTGTGGGAAGAGCAATAATCAAATCATCATTGATTCAGAGTGATAGGTTTTATTACCTATCACTCTGAAACAATTCCCAGAGGGGTTTTTAAAATGTGAGATGCAGACGCACTTCTCCTGCCTCAGGTGGATGATTGAAGCCTGCAGACAAGAAGACAAAACATGAGGTTGTGAGATAACAGCCGATTGCAGCGTTTAATTGACAGACCGGGAACTGAAAGATAACTGAGACACTGACGGTTGATAAGAGCAGAGAAAATAAGTTATTGACCGGATTCTCCAGTCAACACTCAGACCACAGGATGGAGTGAGATGCTCTGAACATGGCTGGATGTGTGCAGTGGGAGGTGATACATGACATCCTGATGGGCAGACGGTGGGTTGTTAGACGCCACATGAAAACATTCCTCTGCCATTATAAAGACAACTGCCTGACAGCTTAATGCGTGTTTACATTGCTGGATGCTCTTTTTCCTCTGGTTGTTAGTTGTGTCTGTTTCAAACTGCTCCACCACTCCTCTGCTTTAATCAGAGAAATACGTTAGTGTCAAAGTAAATCGGCCCAATGAGGCTAATGGTATTCACTGGGTTGCTGCTAAAGAAATATGATTTGAATGAGATGCACTGGATGTGGGGCAGAGTCTGTGGCTTCAATGTCCTACTTGCAAATGATTTGCAGCAGATTTTCAGTCCTGCTGCACAACTTTATCCCAAACAGCTAAAAGCCCTTCATGCTGCACAGAGGGTAGAACAGGGGAGATGTCTGGAGATGAAGAGGGAACAGCGTGGTGCAGCTCTAGGTTCCTCACTTCAGTCCCTGTTCACCAGGCCCTGTTTGTGTTTGTGTGTTCAAAAACATTAATTCCAGCCCAGTGTTGGGCCCAGTCGATTAATCAACTTACCAGTTTGTAGAGAAAGTTGTGTAGCAATGCAATGAGTGATTGTGCACTTTGGGAGGACAAGGGTGGAACTGTTCTACATTATCAGAATACATTGTGTGTGTGCATGTTCACCTCATATAGGTACAAATCACCAGTAAATGAAAATCTGGAATATTTGGTTTGTTTATAAGTGAAGTTTGGAATCTGGACAGGTGGGCGTGACACTCTCTGTCAGGCTCCACCCCCTGGTTTGACTTAATTAGCATAACGACAACACTTGAGCTATATATGCAAATGGTTGTCAATTAGATGTTATTATCTAAATAATGTATCTGGTTACAGATCAGATATTAATTGTACAAATAGCCTAAATGTTTAATTATTGGAGGAGCATCGGTGGTGTTTTAAATTAGTTGTTTCTGTTTCATCATTTTTGTTCAAAAAGCTACAAATATCCATTCTGCCGAACCAACAGATCTATTTTCCAAGACGTGTCCTATGAGTTTTCCCATAACAGAAAAACATATACTGCCCTTTTGTACGTGTTGGCATCTCCACCAGGTTTTATTGACGTTGTTTTACATCAGCAGAGAGAAAATCTGAGGATTTACGGCTGTTAAAAAGAAAAGCTGAGGTGCATATTTCTGACTTGTGTGTTGCCTACTCACACTCTCTTTGTTTGGCCTTGCAGAGACAAGCGTTATTTAAAGAGGTGTGGAAAAACCTCCAGTGTGCATCAAGGGGATCCTGCAGATACACAGCCTATAGGTGAGAGAGAAGCTATAGGAGGCATTTAGCATCTCTTAAAATTCATAAAACAGATACCAGCAAACTATCGTTGTCCACTAGATAAATCTGGAGCGTTAATGTGAAATAAAATATACAAATCCTTCTCTTTTTATTAATTATTACTAATTATATCATATTCCAGGATCCTGTGTTTCATAGCCAGACGTTTGATGTGCAGGATCTCTCGTGACCCCACAGTTTACTCACTTCAGTTATTTTTACATGAATGTTTTTGTTCTCTCGCCAACTGTAAATATACTTTTATCTTGAGCGAAGGAGAGCCCCCAGCCAATCACAGCTATGAAGGTCCCAGACAGAGTGAGATCATCAGACAGGGAGACACTGTCTTCTGGAGAAGTCGACATTCTAACTCGTGGTTTGTTGGGGAGGGGGGGGGACACACAACACTGAGCTGTACTTAGTAAAAGATGTATGAGAATGACTCAGCAGACGAGAGCCTGAGGGAGAGGAATGTAACAGTGGGAGGAAAATCATTAGCTTTGTTTGCATGTTCTCTCTCAATTACGTGTCTCCCAAGTCTCCCCAGTCTGGCAGAGCGGCTGAAAAAAGAAAGACCCGCAGCTCGGAGGACGATTCATCGATTCATCTTTTTGTATCAAGGGTGCACGTGGCTTCAAAACAGCATCCTTGGGCATCGCTGCCTGAATTACAGCTCTCCGCTCAGCCGCTGCCCAATCACAGAGCCACATTTCACGCTGAGGGGGATGCAGGCACCTCCGCATTGTGACAAAACTATTGCTCATTCCAACCCTCAATATTTATCATAGTACAATCCCCCCCCCCCCCCGCACCGCCTCGGGAGGGAGGGCATGATTTATGACACGCTCGTCCTCGGCATCATCAGAACGACGACACGTTCATCACGGGGGCTTTTCACAGGCATCGGTTCTGTTTAATCCGTTCTCGGGGGAAAAGGAGGAAGAGGAGGGAGAGGAAGACGGTGGGCAGACAGGGAGGTAGAGATGGATGGAAACCAGGGGCACTAACTGGAGGGAGTGAAGCGGACTAACGGAGAGAGAGAGAGAGAGAGAGAGAGAGAGGAAGAAGCCGGCATCCACTTATCTATACATCAAAGCGGTGACACTGCCTTGCAAATTTGCTGAAGCTCATTTGTAATGTTTTCCGCTTGTCACCGGCCTTAATGCGCACGGCTCATGGGAGTCGCAGGCTGCCACATGATCAATGGGAGGAGAGGGAAGTTACATCTCACCATTAAATGCTTTTGACTCGCAATATGCAGAGCGCGCCCGCTGTGAGTGATGCTTCTCTGCGCCGGCTGGGGGGGGGGGGGGGGGGGTGGAGTTGTCAGACAGATTATAAATTGCGGTATTGGTGCACAACCCCTGCATGCAGAGACAAAGGCTCCGTCGAGCACTCGTTCAAAGTCACCCCTCGGCCTCCGACGCCTTTTGGAGCATCCCAGCACCGCTGCTGGGACTCGGGCCAGCTGTACTGGGAGCAGAATCAGAGCTTGTTCTCCATGTGCTTTGCTTCACGCTCACTAATGATTCTGTAGTGATTATGTGAGATACTTCCCGGGTCGAGGGGTCACTCCTTTTCAAAGCATCGCCTAATTGGCCAGGCCGGTCATTCATGGATTAGGAGTGGAGAAATCACTTTGTGCTTCCAGAGGCTGTGAAGACGTTTGTTTATCAACTTTTGTTTAACTCGTCTTCTTCCTCTTCTGTCCTCTGTCACTGTCCCCGCTCGCACTCCCCCCCGTGCTCGCTTTGCGTCCTCCCATGGGGGGGCAAATCAAGTCAAACCCGGTTAACACGCCATTCACCATGATTATTATGCTCTTATTGAATCTTTGTGGGAATTCCCTTGAAGGACACCGCATACCGAGGCATTATTAGAAACAGCTCAATCCACAACGTAATGGAAGTCTATCAGAGCGTAATCATCAATTACAGATGTGTCATAATCTATTTTTGGATTCCACTGAACACCTTGAGTGTCTCCAGGTAGCCGGTGAGTTGTGTTTGACAGACGGCTGAATATAGCCGACTGCGGTGGAAAAAGAAGAGCTCTTTAATTTGCAGTGTGTGTGGAGGGGGGGAGGGGGGAATCAGTTTGAAATAACCTGATTATTGGAGGTGGGGCTGTCAAGGTAAGATCTCATTAAAGGTGCATTTAGACATGGAGGATTCCAACATGTGTCACGAACAGAAGCCTCCCCCTCCTCCTCTGATTTGTTTTTAAGTAGCTCTGGAAAACATCAGTTGGAATACCTGAGGACAGTCAGCCGGGGAGAGGAATCCAGGCAGGAGTCGGGGGGGAGGAAACTGCAAACTGGCACCCTGCTTCGCCATTAGCGATGCATTAAGAGCACCTGTCAGCTCCTGGGTCGAATTCTCTCTTCCAAAATTATTACCTGCTTGTATAAAACAAGCCTCTTTCTGCTGATCTGCGAGCGTCAGCTCTGACTCACGCTGCTGGGGATTAGCGGAGGAAGGTGTCATATAATCATAACGCTTTAAAATACTTTGGTGGATGTTAGATTTGTTCGTTGTTTGACACAAAACTTTTTCTACTCGGTGCAGCCAGACCAAACCGCAGACTGTGTCTGGGTTCAGGGGCCACGTCCGGATGAATTGACCAGTTTACATCTCTGCAGGACTCTTCAAAAGCAGCTTCCTTCTGTCCATGGATCCCTCTCGGGCCAAACTCTCCCAGGATGCATTGCACTTCAGAAGTGATGGCGCCGGCAAACAACGAGACATTTGATTCTTAAGCATCAGGCTTCAACTCAACTAACATGTTAAACCGAAGGGTATTCAAATTCTCTCATGGTCATAATAGGTCATAACTCTGTGTAAGTGGATGGGGCAAAACTAAAGAGTCAAAGTGCACATTGAATAAAAGATGGTTTCTCTATCATTTTGTCTGAATCTTATCATGCTGTTGTGCACAATGCAAATTTGGAGCCGGTGTTGTAGCTATTACCCTGGAGAGTGGCAGAAGGTGGAGATGGAGTCTGAGGCCCAAACACCACAAAGCCCCAGAGAACATTTTAGCTCAATTTGGACTGATATTTCCTCCTGTCACAAACATTTCATTAAATATACCCATTTCATTTCCTCAAGCCTATGAAATCCTTTTTCCTCCGCAGTGTTAGCTTCGCCGAGCACCGTATGGCAGTAATGACATATGACCCTGCATATAAATGGAGATCTGGCTGCTGTATATCAATTCTGCTACTTAGGAGGAAATAAGGGGAATTTCAAAGCACCTGCTTCGTGCAGCGGTGGTTCTCTGAATGTTTGCAGTAGACCAGGCTCCCCCCGGAGCACACTGTGAAATACTTGGTTAAGCTGTTTATTGATCTTGGAGGAAAGGTATTCCCAGTCTTGTGCTCCTTCCTGTGCTGGCGAGCCTTTTAGAGGAAGAGCTCTCTGCACAGACAGTCACTATCGATACACATCATCCATCCGTCCACCCACACGGCCAGCAGCAGATGTGAGCCGGAAAGCACCCACACATGCGTGCTTTCACAGGCAGTGAAGGATGTGACTGCAGCCCACAGCTTCACACAGGTTCACCGTTACAATGCAAGACACGGGATGTTCCTCCGGCTGCTCCGAACACAGGATAACCAGGTTTCTGTCCAGTGCGTTCAACCAGTCCTGTGCAGTGACTCTTCAGCATCAATCACTATCACATCACCCAGCCCATAGTAGGAAGAAATGTCAAAAAGAGAAATGCATGAATCAATACTGGGATTTATTTCTAAAAGAACGAGGTCAATTCAGGTTTGGCTCTGGAGCAAATATCCCAAAGGGGGAAACGTGGCTCATGGCGGGGGGGGGCGGCGAACTACTGATCAGTGGCCGTCATGCAGAGGGACAGTGAAACCATTAGGGAGCGACTCTTGACACCGATTGGTCAGGTGTCTCGAGGGAGAAGGAGTGTTCTGCCCTTTTTTCTACAGCTCTCGAAAGTCGTTCCTAGACTTTCAGCGAGCATGCTTTTATAGGTGTGAAGGGGGCTTAGCAAATAAGGTGTTGGGGGGGCGGGTTTGATGGTGCAACACTCACCTATCAGAAGGTGGAGCAGCCTCTTTGTAGCCTGACAGGTGAAATCCAGGGTAAAACGTCTCTTTATCACTCTCCCTGTTACTTGTGAAGCCCGGCTGCTTTGAACGCACTCTCATACTTGAAAGCGACCCGGAGGAGCATCGGCGTTTTTCATCAACATCTATCTTCACTCCACTCCTCTCGGGTTTTGGCAGCTTGACAGACCAAAGATTGTGCTTGGAGACATTTTAGTGATTTAGCGAGGGGGGGGGGGGATTATGCCCTTGAGAAGATGGGACATGACGAGCTGAAGTTAGGGACCATCTCCAAAGTGTGAATTGACGGAGAGTGCTTTCCAGAGTTTCATCAAAATCATTTTTTAAGACACTTCAAAATCTAATTTGTTTTCATCCTGACTTTTTTCAATTTCCTGTCTTTTTCAGAATTTTATGTTCATTCATTTGAGTACGTAGTTAAAATATCAATGAATAACGAATAGGACGGTATTTGCAGGTTGAAACATTTTGAAAATTATTTTTGCATCCTGTGGAGTCGCCCTCTGCTGGTCATTGGAGAGACTACACATTTCAGGCACTTCCACGTTGGCTTCACTTTCCTGACCTGAATTCAGCGTCCATTTTATCCACCGTCCACGAATGTGGAACACGTGAAGCCCACTCGACGCAGACAGCAGCTTCACCTACTTCTCTCCATAGACTCTCACAACTTTACTAACTGTGTTAACCGGGAACTACTTGAGTTCTAATATAATAAGAAACGCAGACAAGTTTCTGCTGAGCCTGATGAATGTTCAAACTAAACTTGTTTGGACAGTAACCGAACCTGCACACACACACACACAAACACACACACACACACACAGTATCGCTCACACAGTCACCACACACTGTGCAGACAAATTGCTCTGTTTATGCAGCTCCCAGGAGTAGAAACAGTATTTCAGGCTGTTCTAGACATTGGCTGAATAATTGTTGGGCTATTACTCCGTGCAGAGGCTACTGTTGTCTTATCTCAGCATGTAACCATTAATTAATTGATGATAATCAGTAAAGAGAATTAGAGTAGCCTGCCTTGTGACTTAATTAATTACCTGGGGCACATGGGGAAACACCCAAGTAACACTCAGAGCTGCACAAAGATAAATGTTTGTCCCCGACTGGAGAGCTGCTGTCAGAACCGCGGCAGGGTGGAAACTCTCCGGTCGGATGAGGACGGAGAGGAAGTTGAGAAATGGAGGACGGGAAATAAGAAGTAATGAGCCGTACGGTGAATATGTGAACATGTAAGAGCCGTGGTAATTGTTCTAATTATGGAGTACAGATGGGACATATTGGATTTAGGAGGAAACAGCTCCTTCTTTCCACAAAGAGCAAAATGTCAGCTGTTAATTCACCGTTCATCCACATGTTTAAGAGGATTTCATCTATTTATTGTACACATCGATGATCTTTATGATTATGATTTTTATTCATTTCCTGGTCGGATATTAAAAATTCTATTTCGAAATTGACAATATAAAGAAGCTTTAAAACCTACACCAATTAATAATGTGCAGCAAAATAAAATGGACTCTCCACATTACACGTTACATATACATCCATCAATTATTATTCAATCTATTTCCCTAAAAGTGAAGCCAAACTATCTTGGTTGCCCCCCCTGGTGGATGGCTGCAGTATTGCTTTTAAACTCCTCCTCCTTCATGTAAACAAATGGGACCTGGACCAAACTAAAAGGTCAAACTAAATGTTCAATTCATTTTAGGTTGAGCTTGAGTCAAAATCACAATATGGCAGATTCCTTTATACGTGATAAGTGCAGTTGCATCGTCCATCTCTAAATACAGTGAAGTCCATGTTTTCTCCTTTTTATTTTGATGTTTTCAGATGTTTTTATCTCTTAAAGAGCTGATCAATCATTTAATCTTGATAATTGCAATCGCACTAATGATATGCAACCTTAATGTTTGCAGATATCTTTGAAGCCCAATTTCCCTGTGTGTCATTTGTAAGCTTGACATCCCGGACAAAAACCGATGCAAGTTTAATACAAAACACAGCTTTTTAATTACAGTTTTTATTGACTGCTTTGCTGTGTGTCTACCACCCCCCCTCCTCATCCCTCTCCCTGCTCTTCCCCCCCCCCCCCCCCCCCCCCCCATCTCCCCTGTCTGCCTCGGCTCTGTTGCGTCCCTTTGCCTTCTATTAGTGTCATCACGCTCTATTGAGCTGCACTTGTCATACTGATACCAAACTAATCAAGACTAATGAATTCATTTAACTGATGATAACAATGTTATTAAAATGCAAATTGTTAATTTCTTTTAATTGTGCGACATCACATGTAATCAATCACAACAACTTTCCGTGGTCACCGCAAATCTCTCCGCCTCTTCGTTCACTTTGCCCCGATTGTTCCCGAGGAGATTTTCCATTTTCCTGTCTTTCCTGTGCAGAGTGGACCTGTGTTGTTCGGTTCTGTCATGGTCCGGTTGGAGATGTGATTGTGCGTCATATCATTTATTTCTAATCTTCTTGTTTGTCTCCGCTCGGGTGGATGTGAACGGCGCTGGTGTCTGTAGAGTTGTAATTGGAAAATGCATGATTGATTTGCTTAGGTGGGGCAAACATGAAGGATGGCATTTTTATCAGCGTTCTCCAAACTATAAGGTTCTAAGTAGAAAACGTTCCACACGGACTTCTCAAAGCTGCATGTGAAAACCAGGTCATGGGAATAATCAATGAAGTCCAGCTTGGCCTCCATCTTGATCTCAGCTGCTCAAAGATTTATGACGATTTCTTTCCGAGTTATGATCCCAGACCAAGATGGACGTCTTAACATTTGCTACTTTGAGCATTGTACAAAAAATGAAGCCAAATTATACAGTCAAGTTTAAAAATATACCCTGTTAACTAACAAATAGCTATATGCTTTCTATTAGGTTACGTATACAGCTAATAAAAGGTAGCAATATAGTTTCTATTAACTTACTTATATAGCTAATAGCTTAGCTCAAGAAAAGAATTATAGGTAGCCTTACTGACTGCAAATTGCAATTGTATTTGAAGTAGCCTTATGATGTTTCAATAAAAAAAAATTAACTGAAATACTATAGATCTATAAACTGCTGAGAGCTGGATGTAGAAAACTACACTTTTAAGCTGCAGATAGAAAATTATCAAGGACTTTGTATATATTGACGATATGAGTCATATTGAGGACATGTTTGCAAAACAACTTTAGAACACATCTTCATCACATTCAACATTAACGTTTATACACGAGCCCTCAGGTGCACGAGCATCAAGCCCTCAGAACACAACTGCATCTGAAAACGATTTTCTTTCTCTGACTGTTCAAACTACCATTTCCTCCGGCAAGTGTGTGCGTGTGTGTGTGTGTGTGTGTTTGTTTTTTAATGCACAGTACGTCAGTGCCCGTAAAAAGAAAAATAGCCCCAACCAAAAATCCATCAACAAAAACATGGTGGTGTGCATTTAATCCCACGAGTTTATGACCTTCACAGCCTGGAATATCAATTTATCTCTAAATAATTTTTAGTGCTCCTTCTTCCATTCTTTTGTTGCTCAACAGTGTCACAGACATTCCTTGGATTTCACGCGCAGACAGACATTGATTCTGTAAGAGTCAAATAAATCTCAAATCATAGATATGAATAAAGTTCATAGTATATCCACTCAAAGGTGAATAGCTTCTTTTATACCACAAATAGATTATTTTTTTAAACAGGTGATAGACCTAATGTGTATTTACACAACCAACAGCCACAAGTATTATGTCTCCTGGCAAAATAAAGATGAGAACATTTTTTAGTTAAATCCGATCAGAGGAAATAAAACCTGTATCTACCAGAAAGATAAGTTTAAAATGAGAAAAATATTTATGAAGAATCCAACTTTTCACTTCCTTTTCTAACGACCCGTCTTCCAGCATCGATTCTGTGATTTGCAAGTCAGCACCTCTCTAATCGTTCTCCTCCCTTCAGGGTTTAAGCAGCTGCTGCGTCACATGTGCTTGAATCCCTGTATTTTGATGTGAGGCCGGTCCGACCCGGTCTCAGCTGACTTCTCACATCTCAATTTTGTTTTCAAATAGGTCTGGAGCCAAGATCCCAGACAACAACAACCAATCAATCGCAGCTTTATTTAAGTGCCAGAGAACAACTGCTACACCTGGAAAACACTGACAGAGAAACAGAATCTGAACCTGTGGATCAGATCGATGAAGTTAAACAGGATAACGGGAGAAATCACAACTCTCAAATCAGCACAGACCCTCGACTGGTTCAGGCCAAATCTAAATAAACTCTCCTTCACCAAGGAGAACGAGCTTTAACTTCTGTATTTAAACTTTGAATAATGCTCATCTACTCATTACTCATAAACTGCTTAAGTGCAGATGACTTGTGTGCTAATAGTGTTGTAAATTATCGTGTGGCGCAAACTGCACTTCATAAATCTGATGCAGCTGTTTAAAAGGAGGGAATTAAACAGTAAGAAAACAATTCTGTTTGACGATTGGCCTTTGATTAGCCACAAACTTTGATTTCCACATCACATTTATTGCATTTTAAAAAGTAACTGTTGTGGCAAAGTTCCCAGAGAATTTAAAGTGTTTTCTTACATCTTATCTGAGATATTTGTCATCCTTTAAAAGTCAAATAGGACGGCAGTGGAGTCTGAGATAAGATCACGACTGCTCTGCCTTCACTTTGAGTCTTTGACCCGGAGATGATCGGCCGTCCATGTCCTGATTCCTCCCGTGGTCCTGTCACAGTGAAAGGTTAGTGTTCGGCCTTTGACTCATGGAGCCATGTATCAAATGAAATGTGCAGCGGCTTCAGAAAGGCTGTGGCTCCTCTGCACCCAGGGGGGGGGGGGGCTTGTGGTAATGTGCGTGTGGGCATGTTATTCCAATAATGTGACTAAACGTACTAATTCTTGTTAGCTTAGCTTAATTCTGAAATTAGCCAATCATGTATTTTATTAAATTATATACATTGATTGAGTTTTTCAAGTTATTTTCCTGCTACAGATGTTCTTAAAAACTAATAAACAAATTGAAACCAAAGTTTGAAACTGCCTGTAGTACCTTTAAAAAACCCAAGGTTAGATTTAAATTCTAGAACAAACCAATCCAGGTATGAAATGGTAAAACAAAAAGGTTTTAGAATCGTTGTTATAAACACTTTCAGAATTGAACTGTCACCACTTGTATTTCAGAGAGCGTGGAAGCATGCGTGAGTTCAGCGAGTGCACTTGCATCATTCTGCTCTGACACACTCAAGCTAGATTGGCAGACTCTATTCATCTGTCCATCAATCAATATGTCAAGCACCATAATGATCAAAGTCTGAAGTAGGAGGAGGCGAAAAAGGACAATCGCTAATTTCCAGAAGCTCCCAATTAGTGTCTCGCTGCTCGTCAATCAAAAACAATTATCAATCAATGAGCCGCAATTATGACTCAAGCAGATTAAACTGAGTCCGTCTCTGCACAGGACAAACACCGGAGGATTGTGACAGCTCAAGGATTTGAAGCTGTATCATGGGGAAGGGGGTGGGGGGGGGGGGGTGTCAGCTGTCAGACATTTTGATGGTCGGCTGGCTGGTTATGGACATACTGACAATTACAGCCCATAGAGAGAATCCATCAGATAGAAAACGCTCTGTGGTTGAAAGGGGACAACTGACACGGTCTGTTAATAGGTGGACATGGCTTTGTTATGAAAGGGTCACAGGTTGCTATCACCAGCAGACCCTGTGTCCTGGAGACATCCTCCACTCCAGCACGTCTCACCTGAAGAATGAGTCTGCCTTCATTACACTATCAACACTTTGCCTCCCAGTTCACATTCCCTCTCCTGCTGCACCCGTTACAATCACAGCTTCACAGGAGATGATCAATCCGAACATTACCTGGAGCTGCACTCGCACACTGATTGCTTTACTGTACATTAGACCCCCCCCCACCCCCCCCACCGACACCAAGCAGCTCGCATGCATCGTCACTCCATCAACATGGACGCGCCAGACTCTGTATCGACACCTCGCGCTCACCGAGTGGGCGACAATGATTTCACTTGATAATAAGTCATCTGACTGCATGACTGCACCCCCCCCCCCACCCCGGAGGCGAATATTTTCCATACTAGAGCTGCTTGGAGATGATAAGACCACAGAGGGATAGCAGCTTTGGGTAGGGACGTGTTCTAGCACCAGAGAGGGCATTCGTTACAGTGATTGTGGGTTTGACAGCAATGCTGTGAGGGGACAGGGACAGTCAGCTGTTGTCCTATTATCACAGCTTGTGATTTATTCATGCTTCAGCTAAGTTATGTCATATGTCCAACCGCACATACGCAAGTTCTAACGCCCTTTAATAACACACAATCTCAGGCAGCAGAGAGTGACTCGTCGTTTTCTCATGTCTACAATGTTCAAATTTAGATCCAGACAGACTTTGTTGTCACGTTGGTCCTTAGTGGCAAAACTGCTGCAGCTGCTTTATTAGAATCCCAATGGTGCCTTCGTCCTTTTTTCTTCCTGGTGAATAACCTTGAGAATTTGAATTATACTGTACACAAACACGACACAAAGCAATGAAGCAGCAGAAAGAGTTTTTTACGATCCCCATACAGCTATAAGGGAGATTTCACTCATCAATCATTATAAAGTGAAATTAACATTGTATAACATTTGAGCCGTAAACACAAAGTACTGCTGAGGCTGATGGAAAACTTCCAAAGGTTGTTTTTGTTGTCTTAAACCATAGAAGACATTTTTAAACTGAGGGTGGTGCTACAGGAAAAGTGAAGGGATTATAAAAGATAGAACATTTCATCCTGAGGACGTTTGCATGATTTAATGGAAATCCATCCATTAAATGTTGAGACATGTTTACCTGTTGGTGGCACTTGAAGAAGAGTCAGGGGATCACCGGAGCCGTGAGTGGAACAATGAACAAGCTTTTAAAAATTGGTGTCAATTAATCAAGGAGGATTACCAAGTTCATAGGTATTCCTCCTCTGTGTAGCATCAACATCTGCTCCTAATGGCAAACGTCAATCCAGGTAATAGCCTGAGCCTCTTTCCCTCAACTTAACAAAGTGTTATACGTGTACATAAGTCTGAGATCTTAAATAATGCTGAAGTCGTTATACGTAAAATTATACTGCAAGATGTGATGTGTCTGCCAAGACCATTTCACAAACTGTACAAGTAACAACATATTCTGCTTTTAAAAGGACATCCTGAGCGTTTTCAGGACTTTGCTTCCTACCCTTCAATATATGTATGTACATCCAGATGTGATAACAGATAATACAACATACTGCTGCTGCTGCTGCTGTTCAAGATTTGTCGTAAAACAAGATTATCGCACCAATAATCAGCACAGAATCCGAATCCTGTTTGTGTTGCTCCGAGGTGTTGATATGAAAATGAACGCCTGATTGATTAAATCATCGTGCAGCCTCTACAAACCACCAGCAGGGTGATTAATGGATGGATGGGGGTGGAGGTAAAACCTGGTTTGCGGTTTGCGGTATAATTAGACGCTCGCATATTTCTGCCCGTCATTCAAAAATGAGTCTGGGAGCAGGATAATGGGAATAATCCTGCTGTCCATTTTCAAATTAAATCTCGGTGTTCATGGTGAATGGAGTGTGTGTGTGTGTGTGTGTGTGTGTGTGTGTGTGTGTGCTCGCCTCTCGGAAGCAAATCCACCGTTTGAATAACTTCCCTCTGGGCTCGATGGAGGTGATACAGATATTAGATTTCCATCACTTCAAACTCTGAAGTTTCTGCCACTGGGTGACTGAATAATTGAAGACCATAAAAACGCAATATATCTGCTTGAGAAAAATGTTGCTTCCTCGAATTTATCAGTCAATATTTCAAAAGTAGGGCCGAGTCCGTTCCCCGGCAGCAGAGCTGTTCTGTAAGCAGAGGCTGTAGAAATGACTCACTTCCACAACGGCAATTATTCCCTCAGTGTGTGTGTCCATTTTCTTCTGAGACTGTTATGATAAACTTTTTAATTGCATATCATTACGATTTCATACTTTTACATTGTCAGAGGTCTTATCCTGCAATTTATCAAATGTTTACCATTATTCAGATGATATAATGTTATACTGTATATTTTCATTTGATGAAATAAATGAAATAATGTTGTTTATTTTTCCATTTCATTGTTAATAGATCGCTTATGTGAATATCTGTGAGTTTTCCCATCACATGACCTTCATCAGCAGATGGGCTCCTCAACCGATTCCTTTCTCAAGAATGAACTTTAAAGTTAAACTTCGGATCCAGTTTGAAAAACATCAAACTCCTGAAATCCATGACAAGCTTGAAATGTGCTCCAGAACCGCTGAGCAGCTTCTGAAAGGACGTCATGGGGAGATTGTTTTCTCATCTGAAATTATGAATAAACCTTGTTTTAAACTTCAGACGGGAGATTTCACACGAGATGTAAATACACACAAATTAGACCCATGGGGTTTCCTGGGAATTTAGCAGGTAAGAACATTAAACAAGCCTCCTTCAGGGACTATATCTGATGTGTTTATGTGTATTATGTTATAGAACCATCCATAACTGCGTCCTTGCAACCAAGTGACTTTGAAAGTAAAGTGTAATAGTAAGAAATGTGTCATTGAGATTCAGTTTTTCTATTTCTCACACGTCAGACAGTAAATTTGAGAGGAGACACATTTTTAAATTACAAAAATTCAAACCGAATCTTCAGGGATTACTCAGGAAGTGTCTCCCTGTCCAAGCCACGGCCCAGTGGCTCTTATTAGACCCGCTGACCCTCCCTCTGTTGTTTTCTCTGTGCTGCGGTCGGCTGAGGACTAATTAGCGGCGCTGCTCATTAATTACACATGAGTCCACGGGCCCGGCGTCACAGCGCTGCCTGCCCAGCTGACTGTATCTGTCAAGTGAATCCAATTTGACCAACTCGCACGACGTTCATGATTTGTTCAATCAAGACGTCAGAGACAATTTGTCTGGCGCGCCTCATCCCTCGGCCACCTCCGAGCTCCTCACAGAAAAGAAAATTAAAGTATCCGTCAGCCTTCCCTCAGGGTCCTGCCTTTGGGAGATGTAGCATCCTCCCCTTCTGTTGACAGACCTGGTGCCTGCCTCACTTGTCACTGTAATTAGTTTTGTTTCGCTGCCATTGTGCTCAGCAGCCCTGCTTTATTGCTGCCTAGCTGTGTGCAGCCGGGACTCCTTCCACAGTGTTGTATTAAAGCAGGCTGGCTTTACATGGCCCTGCATCAAAAAGAAGAAAGCATGTTTTCTCCTGGAGCATCGATTCCTCCCACGTTCAACGGCTCGTAATAAGCAAACGTAGTTCTCGTGTCCAGCTCTGCACAAAACAACAACAACTACTACAGGCCAGTGGTCCGCTGACAAATCTTGTATGGCTTGAATCAATCAGCCGGGTAATGCTGCATGTGGACAAATGTGCAAATGAAAGGGGTCGTGAGGGAGCTGGGCCCGTCGTGGATGGGTGAGCAAATCTCAGAGACGGATCCACAGCAGCAGTGTTAGTTCACCAGCTCTCCCATGCTCTCTGGGCGGCATTACACTATCTGGTGTGCACAGTACTTCAGGGGCATTGAGAAGACCACTAGTGAAAATCCACTGACAGGTTTGTATTTCTATATATTATCTGCCTATAGTGACATATTACATTCGAGCTGATTAATTCACATATTGGAAAGAAAACTGCCATAATTGCCAAAACAAAAATCACAAAACTTAGGAAGCCTACGAGAAGAAGCAGGGGACACAAGCACAGGAGATGAAGCATAACGACAGGGACCAAGACAGAGCATTAAGACAACAAACCGACAAGGGGAAGCAGAGACACTTATATAGACACACAGGGAAGGTAGGGGCAATTGAACAAAGGTGGTACACATGAGGACTGGTGCAGGAAGGGCCTACAAAATAAAACAGGAAACAATACTAGAGACACAGAAAACCACAACACTCACAAACATAAACACAAACTAATAAACTAAAAACACTCAAAAGACAAAACTAGGACTCTCATTCCATATCTGTGGCCTCTGAAGACCACTTAAAATATAATGTTTACAGGTTGACCAGTACTTCTGTTTGACCAAACCATTTCATCCTTATCTGCTGCTTTAACATGTTAAAATCAAAAGCATTAAAATGCTGGAACCTGGAAGCAGGGACCGGCTCCCATTCAAACACTAAAGGATTGTCAAGGTTAGGCTCTGATGCTGAGTGATAACAACCGACTCCCAGTGGTAGTTCCACTTTATAGGAGAGGTGTTGAATGGGGGGGGGGGGAGTCAGGGCTGTTAAGGCAAGAAGAGCATTTCTCCAGGGACCAGGGGGCATCATCGTGTTGGAATGGGAAAGGACCAAACACAAACTGCTGCCAGATAATTGGAAGAACACTGTCGTCTGAAATATATCAAAAACCAAGGTGCCAAGCCGGGACCAGAAGCTTTGAGTGTGCGATTAAAACTGAATATTAGTCCCAGCTCCATAGAACAGGAATCTGCTGAGGGATTATGCAGGTGCAGATTTTTTTAATTTTATAATATATATTTGCCAATCGTACCTGCTAGTTATAAAGTTAAATGCACATTAGAAATCAGCTCCATTCCATCTCGACGGACTAATGCTTACATTTTCATAGTTCAAGTGTTCATCAAGTTATTTTTCTAACCCAACTTCATTCTGCACATTTAACCCAGAAACAGAAGCTCTGTGGCGCCTTGTGCTCGTGAGCCACTCGAGTCCAGAGCTCTGAGTTTGCTCTGGCTGCAGTCCACCGCCCTCACACACAGGTACCACATCCTCAGACTACAATAACAACTGTAATGAACTGATTGAGAAGTGGCAGCTGCTCTCTGACCACCCCCCCTCCCCCTGGCCTAAACTGATTCACAGCAGCCTATAATGGCTTTGACTCCCAAGGCCCCTGGCATTACCAATACCACACACATGTTGCGGGTTCATTTATAACCGAGGACAGCCTTTTAGTAATCAGATAGTGGTTCGATAAAGGCTGAACTGCTGACTCCCCCGAGGAAGACTTCTGAAGGGCGATTTACCACCTCAGTGCTGATGTGGTGTCTATCCTCTGTTGACTCTGTGTGTCTGCGTATATGAGGTGATGGGGTTCTCTTGCTTTATGTGTGTATAAACATACGTGTGTGGTTGTGTGTCTGTGTGTGTGTGTGTGTCTGTGTGACAGCAGAACAGGCGCAGCATCACCTTTGGTTTCCCGGCAGCAGACGAGCGACTGATGATGCAGCGTCCTCCTCTGTCCTGTGACAACACAATTTACACCTTTTGAAAAGACGGTGTATAAAAACATCCATGACATTTTGATATGAATAAACGTTTCCCACTGTTGTCAGGGGATATAACACAATGGCGATTAAACCTCTGCTCATTCCTTGAAAGATATTTCGTTTGCTGGGTCTGGTCGGCCTTTTGTACGAGCCAGTAGATTGTGTATTTTCCTCGTGCAGCGACAGCAACGCATTTGTAGAAAGATACGGAAGTAAATGGGTTATTATAAGCAGGAGTGCGTGATCACAACAGCAACACAAGCTCTGATTAAAACACGTCACAGGAGCAGCATTGCGAGTCTGCAGGTACCACTTTTTCAAATATAGCATGACTTGTTTTGGAAGCAAAAACCTCCCCAAGAACACAATTTATTCATAAACATGAACTCATTATGCGATTCTCATATAACCACATTATTTCAGCAATGCTCGAGTGAAAAAGAATAATTTCCACTCTGTGTGCAACACTCGACTTGTGTTTAAAAAGGTGCTGCTCACCTCGTGTTGATACCCGGCTTCCTCGCCGCAGCCGCGTATGAATAAATATGTGCATGTTTTCAGTTTCTGCAAGCTTTGGCTCTTTTAGACAATGATACAGGCGAGGAGACGAGTTGTTCTCTCTCCTCCTGCTGAGTTCTCTGAACATTGTGGACACACGATGACAGCAGCGCCACACAATGCAGGAAAATAGAGAAAAACTCGTGCTACATAGTCACAACCCTTACATGCACGAGGTAAGTGCTCAACAATACAAAGCACAGATTGAACACACGTGTCTTCTGCCTTGGTTCCCGACACAATGAGGCACAAGCTGCAATCTGTCATGCTGAAGTCAATTATGTGATGCTGGTGGTTTGAATGTCAGTGTTTTCTACAGTAGAGAGAAACGTGACTGAGGCTGTCAGCAGCTTTGTCTCCGGGTGAAAAGCAAAACCAAGAATTGAGAGCAGGTCCGAGGTCGTTTGGTTTCTCTCTAACTGTTCTTGATCTGATTTAAAGAGTCATGTGAGCATCACGTGCTGCGCTGTCACGTTGACTGTGCTGAGCAATCTCAAATTGTAGGTCATTTTAATGATGTAACTGATCCAACTGCATTTGAAAGACGTCTTTAAAAATATATATCATTTAAGTATGGACTGTGTTGTCCTGTTCCATGTGATTTGAGTCCAGGCTTCGCTGGTGGTCCCTCGTCCACCCAACACTCTCTGTTGCCTCTGAGGTAATCTGCTCAATGACAATGGCTTCAAAACAACCTGTGTGTGCTTGACCCTTTTATCACAAGTGAGTGAGAGAGTGGGTTCACCCACCTGCCGCCTCTTGGGAGGAGTCTGAGCTACTGTTGCAGCAACACCTGACCCCCCCGCTCAGAGCACAATCCAGCAGAAACAAGCCGCCACCATGTAGGATTCAGCTCCAGGCTACAGCAGCAGTAGGATTTCTGTTATTCCCTCCATGCTGATGGTCGGTTCCCTCTGCGTGATGGGCTGTGGGAACAGCAAGGTGCCGCTTGAGGCGTCCAAGAAGGGCTACGTCGGGGTGGTGCAGTCGCTTGTCGCCTTCAGCAAAGCGCACAACGACAGCGATGAGCCAAAGAAATGTTTGGAGAAACGAAGAGGCCCCTGGTTTTCCACCGGGGTCAAGCATCGTGAGCCGGCGTCAAACAGCCAGCTGCCGATACTCAGGGACGGACGACAACAGGACAAAGCTGCCAAGTATAAGGACAAGTTCGATCCACGCGTCACAGCAAGGTCATTTTCAAATATAAACTTATATTTACTGTTTGTAAGTAAAATAGTTTTGAATCAAAATCTACTATTTCTTCATGTCGATGTAGGATATTCTGAAATAGAGCAAAAGAGAACTGTGCAGTTAAACTGTTAATTGTACTTTTTGCCAACAGCAGTTATTTTAAAATATCATGTAAGATTTCTATTTCATAAAAAAAATCCATGTTTTATTCAAACTTGGTATTGGAGGAGTGACCTGATGTAGTATTTTCAATTTCAAGTACTTTTTGAATAAAAAAGAAAAGGGGGACAAAGAAAGAAACAAGAGAAGTAAACAAGTGATGTTATCTCAACGCGGTGAACAGCCACTTTTAAAAATCCATTCCCAACTAAATCATTTGCAACACAATGCAAGGTGAAACGTCTTAAGAGCCTTGCAATTATTCATGGGGAGCCTTTTTGCTGTCAGCAGCTTTCTCATTCTCCACCACCAACCTTTGTGCAATACAATTTATTAGCAGTAATAGCAAGACATTGATTTTAGGAGCCTGGGTCTTGTCCTGTCTTCACACCGCCTCACTGTACTCGGCTGAAAGCTCGAAAACAACGAGAGGCAGGGAAAGTGATGTCGTTTAGGAGAAGTGCTCGTCCTCCCTCCACATCTCATTAGTCTCAGCTTATTTAAAATATTACTGTGTTCTCTGGTGATCTAAATCCTCTGGTGTATACGGGAGTTTTCCTGCTTTAGTAGCCGTCACTGCATGAAGATCCCTTTCCATACATCACGCATGCACTCAGACGTGAGTGCGTTTCAACCTTGTATCATGAGATGTAATGAGTCACCCCCCCCCCATCTGCCCCGTCAGATACGACATCAAAGCTCTGATCGGTCGTGGAAGCTTCAGCCGCGTGGTGCGAGTGGAGCACAGGGCGACTCGCCAGCCGTTCGCCATTAAGATGATGGAGGTGGAGGCCCCGGGGGGTCGTGAGGTGTGCGCCTCGGAGCTGGCGGTGCTGCAGCGGGTGAGCCACGCCAATGTGATCCAGCTGATCGAGGTGTTTCAGTTCCCGCAGCGGGTCTACATGGTGCTGGAGCTGGCGACCGGCGGGGAGCTGTTGGACCGGGTGGTCAGCAGGGGCCACTTCACCGAGCGGGACGCCACCCAGGCCCTGCGCATGGTGCTGGCCGGGGTGGGATACCTGCACAATCTGGGCATCACCCACAGAGATCTGAAGCCGGAGAACCTCCTGTACTACCACCCCGGAGCGGACTCCCGGCTGCTGGTCACTGACTTTGGACTGGCTACTTTTGGCGGCACAGGGCCGGAGCTTTCTGACCACAACACAAGCGACGAGGGAGATCGGCCCAGCGTCGGGCGCTCGTGGTCCCTGAGGACCACGTGTGGAACACCGGAGTACTTGGCCCCTGAGGTGTTGTTGAGGAGACCCTATTCGTGTGCAGTGGACATGTGGGCCCTCGGGGTGATCGCCTACATCGTGCTGAGTGGATCGATGCCCTTTGAGGACGACAGTCGCACACGGCTCTATAGATCCATACTGAGGGGAAAGTACAGCTTCCACGGAGATGTAAGTTATTATTTTGATTTGGAAACACGTGCATTTGTGACAATTCTGCAGCCAAAACCAAAGGACTCTATATGTCCAAGTGAAGTGTGGACATGAAACACATTCAACTCAATGGTTTGATAAACACAAAAGTTTGGGGGCAAGCTTTATATAGTTACAATAGAAAGTGACACAAATACCATAAGCAGCTTTTGATTTCATTGTGCGATTTATCTGACCTGGGATCTGGATTTGGCACAAAAGTTATTCAGCCTTTCACTATTGTGTTGGAGCTTCATCTATGTACATCACATTCTCTATATGATACATCACTCTGACACTGCCAGCAAAGCCTTCAGGCACCTGGGATCAAACCGCCAACTCTCTGGTTAGTGTACAATCTGCTTTACCTCCTGGACCACAGCTCATGCAGCCCGACAGAAGCAGTTTTTCTGAGATATTCTCTCACTGACAGACAGAAGTTGTCATTCTCCTCGCCTAATGTTGACTTGACTTGTGCGTCTATAGTGAAGCATGAAGTCGTATTTCACCAGCGCTCGGCTGAAAGAGAATCAGGAGATTGACAGTCCTGTGACAGTCTGACACTCAGATGTCTCACAGGTGCAAATGGAGACTTATTTGTTGGTGTTGTTTAGTGGATGTTAACCAGGAGCTGAGGAGAAGACGCAAGAGTTTAGCCGCACTGTTGTTATTTGACCATGTGACTGTTGATTCAGGGAATCAGGCTTTTCCTGCTTCCAGCGTCTGCCTCTGAAAATCTACTTAAAGTCCCATCTGCCACTTCCATTCTGACATTACCCACACCCTTTACCCACAATGCAGTCTGATCGTGTTGAATCACACCCTGCACACGAGCGATTCACACTTTAGTCATTACCGTATTACACCTCACAGTTATAGCCACTGTTCTATCCCTGCCTGGTATAAATAGATCAAATTCAACAAGGTGTTAGCATCTCGACTTGGCAAAGGCTTCGACTCAGGGGTACAGGGACCCTGCACGTTTTTTTTTACCCCTTTCCCTCCGTCACATGACTAACGTGGGTATTTTTAACTGCCTCGCTCACATATAGAATCTCATGCGCCTCAGTGAGATGCAGTAAAGACATGGACGTGTAAGTTCATACTGTACGATGACAATATGAAGACATCATACATGGCTGAGTGGACGTCCAGGGCTTGATGGATCAGCCATCAATCACATCTCTGCCTTGACAAGACTCTTATTCTCTGTCATTCACAAGCTACTCTGCTCTCAAGGAGACTGACAGCAGCGGCCACACACACAGAGACACACACACACACACAGAGACACACATACTGTGATAATAATGTTGTAATGTCTGACAAAGGTTCACAAGTATCCATAAAGTACCACAAGTGTTCTCATGTCATTCTGAAGGGCGCTTCTCTTCGGGACGAGACCAGTTACGGCAGCCTGAGCAATTCCCCTCACATATTAAACTGGACTTGAAGAGCTTCATGTGAAATGAGCTGTCCAGCATTGGAACGACCTGACAGAGTGATGTGCAAAATGCCCACCGTGTCTTTCATAGAATTAATTGTGAAGACAACACTGACGGGATCATCAGTGCTTCAACGAATCAACAGCATGAAGTACTTTCAGCATCGTAAACACATCTTTTCGCTTCTCTTTTTAAAATTATAATAACATTTACATATACATATACCGTTTGGGGACAGTGCATTAAATTCCAACATGCGTCTTTCTTCTCACTGTGTAGTTAAATACGAGTCTCTGGCACAGTTATGTAAAACGTGGGTTTGATGCTCATTAACATATAGCATCACTGTAAGAAAAGGAAATTTAAAATAAATATATTCAACGCAGCAGTGCAGAGAAAATGGGGATTAACTTCAGGCACCTACATTTTTCCAGGTGGACAAATAGAGATTACAAAGTTCTTCTACCTCACATGTGAATGAATTCACAAGGGCTGCAATTAAAAAACAGTCTTTGTAAAAGAATCAGTAACCTGTTGTGTTTGTGGAAGCAGAGCAGGGACGTGCAGGGGGGGGGGGGGGGGGGCTTGTCTTTCTATAGTTTTCTATAGGACAATTAATGTGAGGACATTTTGACATTATGAGGACGTTTTGACATTGTGAGGACATTTTGATATTGTGAGGATATTTAGATTTTGCGAGGACACAATGGCACAAGTTCCTCCTGAATGTATTGTGCACTTCATCAAGTACATAGGCTATAAATATATATGATATATGTATGGTGCATACAAACACATACATGCACCCACACACATTCTTATGCATATACACACATACATCCACACGTACAGGCATCGGGTTAAGATAAGGGTAAAGTGGGATTAAGCATTAACGTGTGATGGTTAGGACGAGAGACTGTAGGAAATGTCTTTGGTCAATGAGGGTCCTCACAACTATAGAAAGACATGTGTGTGTGTGTGTGTTTGCGTGTGTGTGTGTGTGTGTTGGAGGTGGTGTAGCATCACTCACAAATGCAAACTGCCGCTGGCACCTGCCTACAAAATGGATCCCTCTGTCCCCGGTATTCTCCGCCCCTAGCAACACACACACACATGCACACACACACACACACAAAAACACACAGACACACACCTGCCATGCATACACACCCCCCACAGGTGGAACAGCCCTTGGCCCGAAGACCTGTAGTGCAGACTCACACTGAGGTGTTCACTCGACAGTGGGAGGAGGGAGGAGTGGGAGGCTAGATGGGAGGGTTGGCTGGTGGGTGGGGGGGCAGTAAAAGAAGGGAGGGGGAGGAATGTGTGTAGCCTTGGGGGTTTGTGGCACCTTATCACTCACCTTATCACGGCTGCATGTAGGACGGAGCGTTTCCCCCGCACAGAATCAGGCCATCGCATCTGGTGTGTGTGAGTGGAATTCAGAGTGTGTTTAGGTATGTGTGTGTCTGTGCGTGTGTGTTGTGGCACACTCCTGCATGTAAAGCACATATCCTGGTGTTGGCTCGGACCAGACAGCGCCCTGCTCACCCCCCCCCCCCGCCCCCCCCGCCTCCCCTTCCTCCTGCATTCTGCTGCTGTGTTTATTGACGCCACTCGTCTTCCTGACCCAACCCTAAACATCTGCATCTCATGAGCAGCAGTGCATCCTGGGTACCAGCGAGCCCAGTCTGCCCCCTAGTGAGCGCCATGTGAACACAACCCACCCTCCACTCGTCCACAGTGTATTGTACATGACAGCCCAATCTCGCCTGCATCCGGCTATCGATATTTTGATTACTGCGGCTGTGGCTGCGACTCTCACCTGAATTAGCAACAGGCCACCTCCCCCCATTTGGCCTCATTATGATGAGGCATATTTAAACTCGGTTTTCTCACTCAGGAAATAAACTGTGGAAGTTTAACGTGGCCACGGCGGCGGCTCTTTGTGTGGAGCAGTTCATTACTCAGAAGTGTATTATCCTTCGTGATCGTGTTAATCCGACCTTCTAGCGTTTTCTTGATTTGCTGCAATTACGGCTTTGTCAGGTAAAGATGTAGCACGCCGCAAACCGAGTCGGCGAGCTTCTCATTCTCTCTAACAAGATGTTGCTCAATAAGCCGAGCCCTGTAGGTTTCTCCTGCCGTATCTGCACAGCTCTTGTCTCCCCGCTCTCCCTCCTCGCAGCCCTCTGCTCAACAGTGATGTTTAACTCCCCCTCCCTCCAAACACAATAAAGGCTTTATGTATTTGGACGTGAAAAATGATGGAAATAAGAAACGGGGATACACTTCTTGCAGGTGGCTTGGTTCCAGGAGGAAAACAAAGCTAAATCTCTTCTTTCTTTATGTTCACCTTGTTGATGTCAGGAGGAGCTTCTGCTGTGCCCTCAGAGATATTTCCCTGCATCATTCATGTCGAGGAAAAAAGCACCATTCCTCGAGCAAAGCCAGGGACTGCAACAAGGCCAGAAAGAAATGCTAACCACGGCTGCTATCAGATGTGTGTTTGGTTGCACGGTGACGAGGAGTCTCGCCAAATCAACACCGGTGCCAGATGAAGAGGAAAGTCAGGCTTGTTAGTCGAGGGAGCTCAATCAAACACTTTCTCTTGTTCCCTGAGAAACCGAGAGTCCCTCCGTCTGCTTCTCAGGTGTGAAATAACAACACAGCGAGAAGAAAGCCGGAGCGAGGAGCAGTTTTATGGCTCGTTCGGCAGCCGGCTGAGCGCCGGGCGCCGCACACGCTCCTCTCCAGTCAGTGCACTCTGAGAATGAGCGAGACCCTGCTTCTTTGAATTCCTCTCACTGGCAACAGTCTCGCGATTGTCAATTTCATGCTTGATTAATTGTCATTACTTGTCGAGAGACAAAAAAGAAAGGGGGAGAGAGAGAAATGCATTTCAGGATTAAAATGGAGAGCGAGAACTCCCTAAAGAGGGAGATGTAGTCCGAGCGAGGGAGAGCGGGGAAATGAGAGAATTCTGCACACTCAGATTTCACTGTGTTTAGCTTCTGTTCTCACCAAACAGACGTTGTATAGAAACATCTGAAGTGATTGTTGGGGGACTTAGCAAATATACTTCCATTTTAGGACGAATAACTAAGATTGATAATTCAGTTTAATCTAATGTCTATATCAGTAATATATTATTTTAAAGTAGGATGACAAAAAATGATGAATAATTAAATGATTCTCTTTAAAGCATTGTTGTGGCTCGTCTCCCAATGGAAAGATGATTCGGTAGATTTCAAAATATTCTTCTTTATCAGTTTGGGTCATAACTAGAATAAACATTTGCAAAGAGCTAAATATCCCGATGTGCTTCGTCTGTGGTGCTTTTATTGTGAAACTCACTCTGAATAAAGACAAACATGTGCCCACACACACTGCAGGGCTGTGCTTCCTCCCAGGCTTCACATCCATTCAGCCAAGACTGCAGCTTCACTTTGTCCAGTGACATTTAGCTTTCCTTTGACTTTAGTTCTGCTTGTTAGGCCTGCAGAGCACAGGGATCATAGATTTATTGCTTTTTTTATGAAGGAAATCATGCATCTGACTTTGAAGCGGCTTTGAATCTGTGCAGAAATCTATATGTGAGACCTAGCACAAAGTTTCTAAAGGAGTTTCCCAGAGTGTCTGTGTGTGTCGGCTCAGTTGACGTCCTTTGGGGCGAGAGCTTTTATTTTCACCCTGATGGTGATGACTCTGTGCTGCTTCTTCTTCTCCTACAGCCTTGGCCCTCAGTGTCCAACCTGGCAAAGGACTTCATCCAGCGCCTGCTGGCGTCGGACTCGGCCGCCCGCCTGACCGCTGACCAAGCCACCCGTCACTCCTGGGTGGTCACCATGGCAGCCGGCTCCTCCACAAGGAACCTCCATCGATCCATTTCCCAGAACCTCCGGCAGCGAGCCTCACGCAGCTCCTCCCGGTGCCCGAGCAGCACCGCGAGCTCCTGCCACGCTGGCAGCGCAGAGCCGGGGAAAGCTGATGTGTGTGGAAAGTAAACAGGAGCAGCGGCATGCCGAGCATGTACACTGATTCAGCCTCAGATAGCCGTCCAACATCTGGCCGGGGGGGCTGCAGGAGCATCAGAGCCATCCGACGAGAGCTTCAGATTCATGGGAAGCTAACGACGGGATGGGACCAGCTGCCACAGCTCGGTGTTCGGCCATCACAAAGCTCAGAGCTCCAGTCAGGGAGCCAAAGTGCCTGGGACCGGTGTTAACACACACAAAAGTTTCCCTCTCTTCTCTGGACTTCAACCAGGCTTCTCTAATAATCCAGGTTCCCCTAAAGGCTCAGCTCCATCTTCCATTGTGGTCGAGTTAAGCTGTTGGTGATTATCCTTCAGTTGTGAGAGCCAGGCTCGTACTGAGCTGTCCACCTCCACAAGGTCTCCAGCCCCTGGTTATTCACTCAGCTCAGACTAATGGGCCCAGGGTCTCATCTGGGCCATTATGAGTCACCACAATATACTTTCCTGTGAAGATGTCCAGTCCATTGAAAGTGTAGAAGTCATCAGTTGAGGAATGGGAGCTAACATTAGCAAAGGATTGTGGAAAAAGAAGAACAAACCCTGTGTCTTCCTCTCTGATCGTTTCCACTTCTAATAATAGAATTTGAATCCTAACAACTAAAGACACAAGTGACACAAATAAAATAAAAACAATACACATTAAAGTCTTTCCTTTTGTTGCCCGTCCTCCTACATTAACTAAACGTTTAATCCTGTTTAGTAATATCCCACATAATAACTCTATTGACGATTCTTCCCATTTTTGTTTTAGTCATTCACGATTAATGTTTCTGGAAAAATTGTGTGTATTGGAGCTGGAGCTGCACAGATGGACAAAAGATATAAAGACCTTTTGGAACCTGGAATTCAAACATCCCACATGACCTTCTCCTCTTTATATGAATCATTTTGTTTAATGTTTTGCGCAATCAAGAATCTAAATAAATGACACGATATAAAACATGGTTTTGTCAACAAGTCTTTACTTAGTGCATCGCAAAATGTTGATAATGTCATTGGGAGGAGGCTGGTGGGTTGTCCCTTCTGCGGGGAGGATCTGAAAGTTGTTAACGTCCTTTGATTGCTGCCCAGAGCAGTGACGTGAGATCAATGTCACTTTGTGAAGAAGACGAGAGGGGGGGTGTATTTTGGCAGCGACCAGCAGGACAGACACAGTAGGATGTCAGTGGTCAATGAGATAATCTCCTTAACTTGCAGCAGCAAACAGTTCCTGCTCTTCCTTTATGCTTTGGTGAGTGTGGTGTATTTTCTTTTAAACTTCTTTTCCTCCACACAGAATAACATGACCTCAGGTGCCCGCTGGAAAACGTTTTGTGTTTCCCCTGAATTGTTTGCAATGTGTGCGACGCTGCCCGACTCCATATCTGGTGTCATCAAATGGTGTCTGACTGCCGGTGGAGGGAGCGGCCGTTTGTTATGCATTTTTATTTTAAAATCTGTCTGCAAACAAAAATGCCACTCACGGGCTGATAAAGAAAAGTGAATTGAATTAAACCAAATTGGAGTCGTCAGCAATAATGGAAAGCGGTCGTTTTCTTCCTCCGCTCCCAAACTATTATGGTTTCATTCTCTGTGCCTTTATCTTTCAAAGGGGAATAACCGACCAGCTGCCGCTTCAATGCTTTGTCCATCTCATTTCGGCACACGGCCTACTTCCATTGTCTCCTGCAGTTGCAGTGGGTTTAGAGAGAAACTGGCTCCATCTCAAGGAAATTCACTGCGTATTTACTCCCCGTCTTCAATAGCATCCTGCACATCATCCTATTATTTTAGTCTATAATGCTATGTGATCACAGATTGGTTTACACACAGCCCTGGGAAGTATTCCTCTGTGGTTCCAATGTTCTGCTCGTGCAAGAAGGAACCTCCCGATTCTCTCCAGCAGGGATTTTAAACCCCAGAAACGTGTTCTCAAAACTAATTTAGCCGGTGTGACGCCGGGTCAATATCTCTCTGCACAGGCTTTAGTCTCATACCGTGGTCAGCAAGGCCAAACAATCGAGAAAAGCCGAGCGGAGCAAAGATTGCGAGCGATATAGCGTTTGATCTCTAACACCAGCCCCGCACCGAACGAGGGGAAGTGTGACAGAAAAGTGTTTTTTTTTCTTCCCTCGGCTTCTCTCAGCAGAAAACCAAGGACTTATTCTCTTTATCTTTGGCCTTACTTGAGGAGATCATTTGCTGCTCAGGACCCTGAGACATAAGCCGGCAGATCCACTTGTGGCTGCTGTAAGGAAGAGGATAACAGGAGGGGCGGGGGGGCTGATGGTCCTGCACAAGCTCATGTCCTGCACAGGAACCATCTGCTTTATCCACCAGGGGGAGGACGCCCACTTTGTCTAAATCCTTCCCGGTAAGTGCCTCTTATTGCCAATATGTGGACAAAACACCCAGAGGAGCAAATATCAGGCTCTTCTCTGAGCTGCTTGGTGTCGAGATTATTTTCCTTAAACAACAATTACAGCTGCTCTCCCCTCTCCTTGATTTGAAAGGAAAGAATGGTTCACATTTTCACTCAGTAAATTGCTTTCTTTCTTCTTCCCCCACTTTTCTCCAGATAAACCTGGTGTCCGGTTATTATGCTGCGGGTGCGACGCCACAGGAACACGAGGCGGGTCGATACTGCTCTCATTGAGGATGCAATAAAAGTAAACCGTCTCATTATTCTTACCACTCACAAATTCTCATTTAGATCGTAGCCCGGATCCCACCGGTTGTTTTCCTCTCAAAATTGGCTCTCGTCATCTCCGCGGGGCTCAGGGTTTTTTTTTTAAATGCAGTGGAGATTCAGAATTTTGGGGACAGCTGGCGGACATGTGTTCCCATCTGTAAAGCATTTCCAGCATCGGTGTTGACAAACGGAATCAGGTTGGAATCCAATTGCTCTGGTAAATTTGCTAAATTCACACTATACATCCCAATTACATCTTCACCGTATCCCTGATTTTCACAATCAGCATTTAAAGGAGAGAAATTTAAGGTTTATTTGCAACTTCAAGCTCTAAATCGTACATAGCCCATAAGACCAGATGTTTGCCAATCAGTCGGATTCAGATCCCCTGCAAAAGAACAAAGCACCAACATTATACACTGCATGTTTTATATTCCTCACACTTCAGTATTGCATGTTGCTGATGCCTTTTGACTCTTGCTGCTTGTAATACTGCAAATTTCAGCCTTGTGGCACTAATGAAGGATCATCTTATCTTATCTTATCTTAACTCTTAGCCCAATTTTGTTAGCGTCAGGCTTCACCAAGCTATTTCCTCCCATCCATCAGCCTTGATGCTAACCTATGCTAATTAGCTGCAGCTTCGGTTGACTATTTTATTTTCCAGTTTTTTAAATGTAAATATTCGTAATGTTATCTTAGAAAAAACATATAAACAACACACACAAACACTGAAAGGACTCCCTCCAGACAAAGCCCAGTCTGTAAAGTCAGTGTCCAGTGCATGCGAAGTTGGTGTGTGAGGACGTGTGTAGATGTCCAGTGTGTCTGTTTGGCCTCGACTGCATGATTCAGATCACATGCTGCCTTCAAATGGAATTTTTTGTGGTTGCATTTTTGATATGAAGAGTCACGCACACAAGATGTGTGTGGTTTTCCAGTTTCAGTCGAGAGAACACAACCGTGGCTAAGTGGCCCACGATTACAACTGATGATTTTAGCCATTGAATTGTTTTTTTCATCTAAATCTCAAGAGTAAGCAACAAAAAACACGAAGCTTCCAAAGTGAACCAAAGGAATTGCTTCTCCTCTGTGATAGGGTGCTCCCATGCCGGGGGGGGGGGGAAACGCAGCTTTTTGTTGCACCTACAGTCCATTCAGATCACGGACGCCAAAGTCAGGGGGTCGGGAGCTGTGGAGAGAGTTTCTGGCAGCGGGGGGGGGGGGGGTGGTGGGCACACTGTGTCGGGTGTTGCTGAGGAGGTGAGTGGCCTCGGAAACTCGCTCTGCCTTCTGCTCTGAAGGGATCACTGTTAATGCAACCCTGTGTACTGTTTGCGACCATGAATAAAGTTTCTCAGTAGTTCGATTCCCTTCCTTTAAGGCAGTGGAGGTTGTTGAGAGATATTTGTTCGACGGCCCAATCTGGAATTAATTCGACCATATAAATGTAATTTTAGGGTTTTAAGTAGAAAACAGGTAGGAGGGAGATATTAGAAGAGGGAATGAAGAAGATATGTTGCCCTAATATAAATATACAGTATATTATCATAGAAATACCTCTTCATTTTTAGGCAGAGGGATTATATTAGGATTTTACCTGATTTAAGAAATTTCCAGAAGTGGGTCAGCACATATGGGAACGTTGTGACACAGCCAGGGAGCTGCTGAACAGAGGCTGTCCTGTCGGCTGCCTGGAGGACCCCAGAGGGTCCACTGACCTTCTGAGGAACCTAGAGGTCACCTTCCATCCTAAAGAGCAAACACACTGACGACGGCAGAGATGGGTCAAGCAAATTTGTTCTTATTTAAATTTCACTAAGAAGCTGTCGTGCATTTTCATCTTTGAACAGAGTACAAATACTCTTAATTAATTTTTTTGGCTTGAAAAATATAACAATTACCTGCACAAAACTAAGCCCTAAAAAATGTGATGTATTTGATTATGGATCCCCCCTCCTCAAATCTGTAATATCCCTAAATCCACAGGCCATATGGAAAATATTATGTTGTGTTATGTTTCCAAAATAATAAGCTTCTTAGTTGTTATAAAGCTCAGACAACATGATGGACCTGTCCTTCTCCTTGGAGGACGATCTGATCACTGTCGAGAAGCTGGGCTCTGACCTCAAGATCGAGATGATGAATAACACAGAAAACTTCAGAATGAGTCCGACTGCCTCCAATTAATTTTCATCCTCACCTGAAATGTAGGCCAACACACTTTATTCTTAACTTTTCATACCTCTGTTCTCCTTTTTATGGAATACGCTCCTGTCACATTCACCCAGTCACACTCCCGAGAGCTGCCCAGTACATTCATAATCTTACTATTGGCCACTGAGCAGCACCACTGGAGCTCTTGGGGATTAAGTGCTTTGCTCAAGGACAACTGGTAACTGCTGAAAGAAGAGGGAGCGTTCGTTATTCACTTTCCTTAAAATCACATCCAACAACGTGCTGCTCCTTCTCTCTCCCCTCGATTCATCCCCTCTCTGAAAGGTTTTGGTGTATTTGTGGATCAGCAACGCGAATGAATCCCTGTAAGTCCAGAGCCGTGGCCTTGTGCCCCTAATTTCACCTACTGCCACGTCCTGAGCCTCGCCGCTAACAGGAGCCTCTTCGCTGAGCTTGTGGTGGAGCAGTGGATCTCCTGTGACCTGGATTTACCAGACGGGGGGGGGGGGCTGGATGCCCTGATGCAAGGCAGCTGAGTGAGAGGTAATTTGAGGATGCCCAGCGGGGGGGGTGGCAGGGCTGCAGTGCACAGATTGTTGTTCTTGTTCGGGTGGGCGATGGGAGGAGGAAGTGGAGAGACGGCAGACGAGAGGGACACTTCAGAACGCTGAGCTTCCTACGGGAAACTGCACCAGGTCAGTTTTGTATTTCAAAATCATTATAATTAAAAGTTTAACTTGAATAATTCCATAATGACAGGTTTTAGATTTAAGAGCATGAAGACAAAATATTTTCTCATCCACAGTCATTTGATTAAACACAAAAGCAGGAAGGTATTTCTTTCCAAAGGCCGATCAGAATCCCTTGTGTCAGGGAAGGTGCTGCATTTACTGCAAATTGGCATTTACTGTGATGTTCTTCACTTGCAGGAGCAGGTCGACCGGAGGAATGTGACTTGTCTGCTGGTGTTTTCACTGAATCTGCAGCTTGGTGCTTCCCAACGATGGAAAGTTCCCAAATGTGAACAGCCAAGTAAAAACACAGGTTCTGTTTCGAGTGAAACCTCATTTAGCAGCGAATTTTAACACTTAATCAAATGGTTTTATGTGATGAGTGAACGCAGCCATTTTGTGGCGATAAACAATAGAAAAAAACATCAGGCCTATTTCTGTTCTACGGCAGACTAGAGTTTAATTTATTTTATTCTAAAGCCAATAAGATACGTGGTTTACTTTTGATACCCTGTGGCTAATTTTCTATAAAACCCTTTAGAAACAAAGTTAAACTGGAATGATAGAGAGCAATAACCCAATAGTCCCATTCTATTTAATTAAGCTGCACCAAATTGCAAACACTCATAGATATCAGTCCTCTAAATATGCTTCATTCTATTTCCTTCATGATCCATGAATTATTCCCAAGTAAATTGGTGAAATGTAAACGCCCAAAAGATCTTTCTCTCAATAAAGTTTTGTGTGAATCCATTCAGTAGTTTTTGTAATCCTGTTCAGGAGTAAATGTCATATATATATTCATTTAGTAGACAGAAACTCCATTTTAATGATATGATGTTGCTCCTTGTCTCCGATGTAAGCAGGTATAAACCAAATTGGTCAGGGGTGTTTTTCTTCTGTATGTTTTTGAAGTTCATCCACTGTCGGGTATAAAAAGACACATTAAAGCAGCTTTGTGACATATCTTTCTTCAAGTCAAAAACCAAAGCTTCAATTCAGCAGATCAAGACATCACAGCTGTGTGTGTTTGTGTGTGTGTGTGTGTGTGCACCCTATGGATAGCCACGGCCCCAAGGAGCGTACAATGTTTATCCTATGGACCAGATATTGCTGCACGTGGCAAATTGATTCCCGTCTGCAATCCTCGCTGTGGGATGGAGGTCCAGGCTGCAGGCAGGAGTCAAAGACAGAGATTTAAAGGTCAGAATCAACAGCACAGTTCCCTGGGTGAAGACGACGCTGACAGAAACGGCCTGATGGGAAAAACAGCTGGAGTGTTTGAGGAGCAATTCAAACCAAAGCTTTCATCTCTTAATCGCACTGTGTGTGTGTGTGTGTGTGTGTGTGTGTGAGACGGTGTTTGAATGTCCAAGTGTGTCTATTCACCAGTATTGCTTTGTCCCCGCATTGTAAACATCCATATCGCCCTCTGATGAAGTTGATAAGAGTGTTATGTGTCTTGACCTCATTGCCGTCTCGGCCGCTGACAGGTGGAGTGAATATAGATATTATTAATCTATTTTTGCCTGAGAAATGGCCACCCAAGGCTGTGAATGGATGTGCGAGATGCGTGCATCGCTCCTCGCTGAATGGTACTTTATTTATCTATTTGGAGGAAATGGAAAGTCTGTCAGGGAGAGTGAATGAAATGAGTGATGGAGGGAATTGTTAGATGGGAGGATGGCGATGGAGGGGGAGCGTGCATAGATACTGATTACACATATTTATTCCGGCTTGAGTGTTATGCATCGTGTTTTGCCTCTCCCCCGACTCCCACTCTGTCAGGACTATCCTTAGGTGACTCACGTCGCGGAGACATTGAGACAGGAGAACATCCAGATCATCGTCGCTGTCACCGAAAATGACTCCGGCCTGCACAAGGTACATCGGAGGCCATCTCTGTTCATTCATTATTCATCCGGGGGGTTTTATTGCGGTTTCTTTAATGCATATATACGTTGTGTTGTAATGTGAGTTGCTCTTCAGTCACTGCGGTGACACTGCAGTTGTAAACCCATAGTGGTTTTATAGCAGTGAATAGAAAGGGTTTCACGTCATAGCCACTCATGTGGAGCTTTTACCTGAGACGTCTGGTTAATACACAATCCTCTCTGCCATGAAATCCAAGGTTAAGGATGCTGCTGCTATTCTGTACTTTTATTGCTCTCAGGAGACAAACTAAAAGCACAATACTCTATTTACTTTATTAAGGCAGAATAATTAATCACAATTACTGGGTTCTGTAGTTCTTGGCAACAATCCTCTATCAGGAGTAAATGCAGCATTAGTTTGAGACTATTTTTAGTGGTGGATTAATTTGTATTTGCTGCATAATATTGCATAATTCATGAGAATTATGAGAATGAAGTTGTGATATTACAAGAATAAAGATAGTCGATTACAACCAGACATTTCCTCCTCCACAAAAGAGGCAACTTCCTCCAAGTCCTTATCTTTTCAAAATCCTCATACTTAAGACAATGTGCTGCTGATGTGCACAGTAGTATTTTAGTTATAACATTACAACTTTATTCTTGAAATCTAAGTTATTTATCCCCCTTTAAATTATCCTTAATATCTGGCTCCGACAATACAAACAATATTTACTCACATACATCCTGTGGTGGTCAACCATCTGAACGAATGAATCTGAGATGTTCAGTTGTTAGAAAGAGAAGCTGGCTAAGCCTCAATAAGCACCAACTGTGAATTCATTATATATACTGTATATAATTATCATAGGACACTGTTGCTATGCTACAGGGCCTAAGAGGCATCTTTCCAAAGCATACAGACAGAACTCAACAACTGCCACAACATCCTGCAGATAATATTCTATGAGTTCAATGTAAGTGAGGCAGAAACTCCCTTCTTAGTGGCATTAGTCACATGTGTGCAGGCTGCAGACATCATTTCATCCCTAAAGGCCAGTTTATGCTAACCACACGTCGGCATGGCGGAGAGCCTACGGATAGCCATTAGCTGTGATTGGTTCGCTAACGACAGTATTTCGGAACAACATAATTTCCGGACCTCAAACTTCCTGTTTCATTTCCTATATCACAATAAACCAGAACACAACTACGATTCTACGATTAATGTGACAAGTGTGGTGAGCCAGCGGAGTTGTCCGGCTGACAGTGGCTGGTTAGAGCCCTGACAGCATGTGTGTACGGTCACATGCGGTTATAACGAACTTTCATAACGGCAGTAGCGTCCTAGCCACCATGCCAACTGTGGTGGTAACTACTGTCACGACTTTAATTCCACGGCTGTCATGACACTGTTTCTCAAACACTGACAGGTTAGAAGCAAATACTTGGTAATCCATGTAGCTTCAAGCTGTTGAATTAGCAACGCAGTTCGGAAACAAGACCGGGGAACAGCTGCGCTAAGAAATGATAACATAAGCATTTCGACCCGCTGGGTGTCACTTTATTTTATTGAGTTGCCATCGTACACTGTGTGTGAGGGAAAAGCCGGGAGCAGGTAAATAATGAACGTTGACTTCGACTTCTTCTGAGAACTCATGAGGTAGACCTCTCTAAGCTCGTCTTCCGTTGCGCCACCTACTGTTCTGGCGCCCAATTGTTTTCAGCAACGGAGAACTTTAAATTTAAAAAGTGTCCGTCCGATCCGTCCGCTCTACCGTAACGGACTCGGAGAAGCATAAATTGGCCTTAAGACTTTAACGCCACACTTCACAGCGTAAGGGCCGTGGGCCGAGGCCCAGCCTAGGAGGCAGGAGGTGCTCCTACATCTCCATAGGTGACGAGGCTTGCACCTGGCTCTGTGTGGGGTAAAGTGTAAGTGCCGCTGTAACCATGAGGCCATGGGCAGTGGAAGCGATGGTAATGTTAATTATGATTACCTCATTAGTTGAGCATTATAAGTGCGCTCAGGGAATTCTTACCTCCCCTCAAGGTGAGCTTTAATGTAAGCATGACACCCCCCCTGTGCGTGACTGCTTCACAAAGGCCGTCCCATGTTATTATTAAACCCGAGGCTATAGTGAAGAGGTTGAGGCCCTGCTGAGACCCATATGCCAGCGCTCATGTCAAAAAGGACGTGGTCCCACACAGCCCTTTGTGTAGCCATGGCAACGGCACTCTGGAGTGCGGCGCGAGCAGGTGAAGCTCGACGGCAGGGATAACGAGTCTGATCTCAAGTCAGTCAAGGTGGACACAAACGCAAATGTTTGTGTCTCTGTTGCAGGTGTAGAGAGGCGACATGACAACACATGAGACGTATGCAGTGCACGCTGAGTGTGTGTTTGTGAGAAGAGCCACGCTTACTATGGGCAGTTGTGTGAATGCAGAGATTTCAGCTGTGATCAATACCAAGGACTGCAGGGAGGAGGCAACACACTGTTCAGTATGTGTCACATGTTCACAGAGGTGCTCATATCTCATGTCCTCTATCGTGTTTTGCTGCCAGGGAACGACAAGTGTGTCTGCAGGATGTGTATGTGTCTTATTCTCTGGTCAATCTTCTGAATGTCCCCTCAGCCTGGATCGTGTCTGTCTCAGGGCGGACAGATCTGTGCAGAGGGGACTGTCACTGCAGCACTGCAGGCCAAACCTTGTCCCTCCTGCCCCAACGTCTGCATCGTGCACAGGTACAATGACTAGATGACCAAGACCGTGCCCCAACAATATGTGATTTAAAGGTTTGAATGGAAATCAATGTATGCAGAATGAAGTGGTGACCACTGGTGACCCCAAGTACCTGGAACGAGACATGAGAGAGGAATGCACCAAATTGAATAAGAAGGGAAGAGGAATGAGAGGATGAAGGGAAGTAGGGGTAAGGAAAGGAGGATGAAGAGATCCAGGTAAGGATGATGGAAGTATGATACACGGATGAGGGAAGGATGATGAGGAGATGTGGGTAGCCATGAGGGAAGGATGAAGGGATGAGGGATGAGGGGAAAACGGATGAATAAATGTGGATAGGGATGAGGGAAGGATAATATAGGGATTCAGGTGCCGATGAGGGAGAGGTGATGAATGGATGATGAGGGGATGTGGGTAGGGATATATATATATATATATGTTCACATGTTGTATTTACTGGATCCTGACTTCTCTGTCCTTATTGACGTCCTTATACTGTTTCAACGCTGATGCTTCTTTTCCACAGAGCAGGCATCATGTGCAGGTCTTTCTCACAAGGCTTGAGTCCTGGGGAGTGTGAGACGAGGTGTGTCCACCTGAGCCTCACTCTGGTGGGTCCGGCTGGTGCTTTAGCAGCAGTAGCCCCCTCTTCAGGCCCTCGTGTGGAGGTGGACGGCTGCAGAGCGCACTTCCTGCTGAGACCTGGACAAAAAGACGACTCCATCCGCGCTCCTCAATGAGGTCATTCTCTCGATTCTTTTCATGACTGCACCGATACATCTACAACAATAGAGCAATTCAGTTACTTGTGTCAGTTAAGGCAGCTCTGGGGGGGGTTTTCTCTATTGAGACAAATTCATCGTCCATATTTCACGATACTTAAACACAAAGTGTGGCTTAAGCAGAGAAACTTGTCTGAGAGATTAAATTTCTTAAATGTTCTCTTTTTGCATGCGGCCCCCGCTGTACCCACACAAATTGACACCGTAGTTTATCATGTGCGGCACTCTGATATTACTTTAAGTGGTCTGTGTATTGTAATCCACTTAGAGCTGCTCACGCCGAAACACATTTTTGTAATCAATCTCGACAGTGTGTTTCTGATGAAGAGCTATGGCTTCCCCGTGTGTCTCAAGCATGCCCACCAGGTCCAGACGTGACGCTGATTACCGCAGTGCTATCAGCCTCTGTCGTGGTGCTGCTGGGTGTGGCTCGGTTGCTGCTATGGAAACTGCTCACCAGCATCGGTGACCGCAGGGAGTTCGCCCGCTTCCAGAGAGACGCTGGAATCAGGGCGAGACCTGTCCACACGCATCCTCCTCTCCTGTCTGTCAGGTCAGACGGCTGTGTAGTAAAACGCAGGATTTTGTCTCGGTGACACTGGCGCGGGGACATTCTGACAACTCACACGGGGAAACAAGAGCAGCCTGTAAATATGGCACAGAGCTAACAGGAGGGGAAACGAGTGAGAGGAGAGGATGAACAAATTCTCACATGTGCTGTTGTTTGCTAAATCGTATGCCAAGAAAATTGAATAGTCATGCTTGATCAATAGAAGCTTTTGATTTACAAGCACTGAATTTGATCATCTAAAAAACTAATTTCCACTTTGGTGCAGATGGACAAGTTCAAGCTACAAAAGAGCCATCACAACAACTGTGAGACCAAAATACAGATAACACTGAGAGCCCCGATTGGGATTTGGATACACGTCGTGTCGGTCCATGTCCTGAAGTGCAGAGATACAACAGCATCCTTCATCTCAGCTGCTGTCAGCAGTTGGTCCAACTTGTTTGGGGAGTGGGGGGGCTGGTGGTGGGTGTTGATGTCTGAGTCGCTCCTTTTGATCTCAACCCCGGCCCGCCGGGCTCCAACCATTCCCTTGAGCAATGCACACAAACAAATTCAAACAGCAGCATCCCCCCCCACACACACACACACAAATACACTGCTTCTCACAATTGTTCTTTTTAATGCTCCCACATTATTAAAATCCATGAAAGCTAATTGCACACAGTGTAATATTCTGCAAGACTTATGCAAGGAATATTCTGCCGTGCATGCTGACAATGTTGCTCTCAGCGGTGTCACATGGGTCTCAGAAGGCAGGAGGTGGCGGTGAGCGTTCTGCACGGTAACGCCAGCAGAGGCTCGGGTCTTCATGTGGGTCTCCACTGCCCTCTAGATGAGACGAGAGGAAAGTGACACCCTGCTGGAAATGATGAGGCAACTTTCCATTCATTTACAATTCACCACAGTCATAGGAGATGCTATATCTGACAGCAGCATGAAACGCAGACTCTTCTGCGCTATACCCTGAGACACCTGTGAATCCATCAACGTGAGCACTGCAGGTTTTAGATTATGCAGTATACGGTGCAACAAAAAATTATTCTGCAAGTGTATGTGCCAGCTTCTTTGCCAGTGCACTGGGCTGAATCGTGTAAGCACAGAGAAACAATGGAACGCTCACATCTAAATGGAGATTAGGGTTTTTTCACTGCTTACAGATGGTTGCTGATGACCTTGCTGGGAGACTAGCAAAGCAATATTAATCATAGCAAGGCTTCCTCCACTCCCAGAGTCACTGGGCAGGCACTCACTAGGTGGTGGTGGTGGTGGGGGGGGGAGCAGCATCAGAGAAAATGACTCCATATGCTTCCACCATGCAGCATTCTCTTTCATCCGTGTCTGATCATGAGAAATGCACGTTGCAGAAAAATAAAGCGAGGAGGCGGTGGAGGCTGTGCTGCGACAAGACTCGTGTGTTAGGGGGACAGAGATGGTGAGGAAGAGAAGGAGTAGAGGAGGGTGAGGAAGAGAAGGAGTAGAGGAGGGTGAGGAAGAGAAGGAGTAGAGGAGGGTGAGGAAGAGAAGGAGGAGAGGATGGTGAGGAAGAGAAGGAATAGAAGGGGGTGAGGGAGGGAGGAAGGGAGGTGACCACCACAAGCCCTGGAGACAGTGACATAACACAATAATCATTTTTGGAGAGGGCACTGCAGCTGTTACATCACATCACTGGTCCGTGAGTGCCATAAATAAATCATAAACAAGTCTCATTTGCCTATGGAATTATGAGCAAATATAAATGTATTCATAGCTGTTTGTTTCCCCACATTTAAATGCACCATTTTAGCACTGAACTGATGATGAGTGATGATGATGAGGAGTAATATTAGTATCATTATTACTCAGTCATTCAGTTTTATTTTTAACTATTGCTCTTCTACTTTGTAATGCATGTTAAACACTGAACTGCAATAAAAGTATGCTTGTATGTATGTATTTTGTTTTGTCATTAATCGTAGTAGTAGTAGTAGTAGTAGTAGTAGTACTAGTGGAAGTAGAAGTATGGTCATGGTACCAATAGTGTATTGCAAGTGTTATATGTATTATTCACTCCCATTTTTTACATTATTTGTAGCCTAGTTTTTTCTCATTGTTAATGCGTATGATAATTCTTCTAATTGTAGTTATTATAATTATTTTACTTATTATTAATAGCATCATTATTATGATTGTTGTTGTTATTAAGGTTGTTCTACTTCTTCCTAATATTATTATTATTATTATTATTCCTGGGTGGGCGACCAATGAGCTCATCGCCTCCCTGAGCTCTCCACAGGTGATTGGTGGCTTTCGCCGTCCAATCAGAATGGCCCTGCAGAGTGTCTTGTGGTCAGTTTGGTGTGTGTGTGTGTGTGTTTTTTACCGAAGTGTCTAAGTTTTACCTTCATCGTCAGGACGCGTCCTCCTCTTCCTCAGCTTCACTCCCCGGCGGCTCTCAGCGGCTCCATCGATCCGCTGTGACACCACGAGGCGGAAACGTTCATCCTCCTCCTCTGAGGCGACCTGAAGCGAGCTAACGAGCGTTAGCATCGGGCTAGCATGACAACCAGAGGAAGAGCTGCCATCCTCCTCCTCCTCCCCTGTGGCTTCGCTAGCAGCAGGTAAGTTAAAAAAAACTCCGGCACCTGCTAATTCATCGCTCACCCCGCGTTTTCTGTGCAGGGGCTCGAAAGTGACACGCGTGTGTGATTGCGCACAAGTTGGTGTTGAGTTAAACTGTGTGGCAGCGTGTGTCCGCGCACTGTAAATGGCGCAGGGTCAGGGTAAGTGGGCTAAGCTAGCGTTAGCTCCCAGCTAGCCTCGGTGTTGCTGAGCAAACAGCTGTGTCTGATCTCTGGGCTCCACGGGAATTACGACCCCGCTGAAAGCTGCTCGGTAATCGGCTCCGTGGCGATGCAGGCTCGACGTCCACCTCCAGATGATTCCGGGATCCGCTGGGTTTTTCTGCCATGTCTTGATCTTTTTTTTTTTACCCCCTCTCTGCTCCTCCATATGTGGGTTTGTACTAATGTGCACTCGTAGCAACTAAACTTGTTCTACATGATTAAACCCAGTGTGGAGACGGGCGTGTGAATTCATCCTAATTGACATTTAACTTGCTAAATAATGAAATGTGATCTTGACTGAGTGTATTTTTGGAGCAGATTGTCAAATCTTTAGCTCTATATTCCTGTTACTACTGTAACTAAAGGAAAATATTACAAGAAATGCTTGGATGTTTCTCGTATTATAACGTTTAATGTATTTTGACCTGATTAACAATATTTCTTTGATATTAGCCTGTATCTGTTACTGCTCTGTTTCACAGGCCTCCATTTATGGTCTTCAGCTGTGAGCCTATTGCTCCCAAATGGATGATGATGATCGCGCCAGCCGGCGACGCCTGGATCAGTCACCCATGCCGACAGGAACCGTCTCCCGGCCCTGCAGGTTATTTGAATTTCCTGTTCCACTCTGATAAAATACTACGATATGTATTTACATATGTTGAGCTCCCCTTTGTCACCACCTGAAAATGTCCGGACAACTGGGTCAGGACTTTCACTTGTGAATAATGTATTAAGTCAGGTACTTTCACAATACCAGGAAGATGTCCAAAACATTCAGGTGACGGGTGGAGTCTTGGAAAACATGCAGGAGACAGGACACAACATGTATATTCCACTGGAAATATCACATTTCTGTTTACAACATCAGGGTTGGCCTGTATCGGCAGAAGCTCTTGAATCTCGTTATCCAAGCTGACATCTTCTACATGTAGGACACGTCTTTGTGGGCTCGCTCAGACATTCTCTGGAGTTTTGACAGGGGTTTGGCAGAAAAACTTCCAACAATGTCTGGTCCAGCTGACTCTTGACATTTGCATTCTAGCATACAATGCCTCGGGATAATTTCAGGAGAATATCCAGAGTTCGGTGCATGTCTGAGACCAGCTTCTTTGTTAAAAAGCAGGTAGCTAAAGGTTGAGGTTGTGATGCACAGTGAGGTAAACCACTAAAACCACCCTTACATATTTATCTTTATCTTTGTATATGCTGATAACTGGTACTCAGACTATTCGGTGTTGGTGTGTTGTGCACTCAAGCACTTCACCATACAGGTCACATTCACACTTTCATACAGCAGTGCTTATATGGGCTATTTGTGGGTTCACTGTCTACCCCACGACACTTTGGCAAACATACCGGAGGAGCCAGGGATGGAACCACCAACCCTCTGATTAGTGAATGACCTGCCCTACTGCCTGAGTAGAAGCTTGCAAACTTTTTACCAGCAGATTTTTTTTTTGATAAGCGAATCCTAACTTTTTTTTTTGTCTTTCTAATCATTGGAACTTGAGTTCTCTTGCAATGCAACTTTATCTAATCTGGGATAATAGACTGATATTGGACATAATACTTTGAATTATCTTACTCTCATCTTGTAGGCAGCAAGTGGAGCAATAGTGAAATTATATAAATCGTTTTCATATTGATTTTTACTTTCTATATTTATGTTTTTCTATTTTACATTATAGGCATGGAGCTGTAATATTAAAAGAACCCTGATGAGATGATATGTGCACTGCTCAATGCCTGGGAGCCAGTGTGGATGTCGAGGCTTCTGCATACACTAACCAAATTAAAACTATTTTTATTTATTTGTTGCATTTAAATCAAATGTAAATATACAGTAAAAGTAAACATGTGCAGCAGTTGTAGGCTGACCTATTTAGAATAATAGCATGTAGCATTTCAGTGTGGAGGGATCTCTCATTATTTACACTTGGGCAACTGCAGAAGACGACCGTGCTGATTTATGACGTCCACGAACAAGAAGGCGAGGCAGCTCTGGGATGACGGTTCACTTGATCACAAGAAAGTGAAGAGTTAACTATTTTGTCTTTTTAATGGTCAATTATAAATAATCCATAGCATAACTTTTGTTGATGGCCAGACACAGAATTACAAAAGAGCATCAGTCACTTACTCCCGGACTTTGCTCTTGTTTATGACTTGATGACTACAAAGTGTGGGGTAGTTTCAGAATGTTCTCTCTGGTTGTATTTGTTTACCTTTTGGAATCTTGCCAATTTTACTGTTTTATTATAAATAACTAAGTGTCATATCAGTTTGCAGGCCTTAAGGTTAAATGAAATAAGCTAAATTACCTCATACCACTTTAAATTTGTTACACAACATTATTTCGTCTCGCTTTATACGTGAGGGAACACCTCTGCATACATCAAGGCAAAGGACGGTTACAGAGGGAATGTTCACACGCTGTTCCAGCCTTGTCTGAACCTGTCTGACTGGAACATGGAAGTGAAGCACGGGACGACGGTTGCTCTCTGCACCACAGGATGGCGACATTTGCAAAACCACTGAATCTAAGTGAAGGAACGTGTCATATGATTTTAATTACCTGTTCATTTTAACACAGGGTACAAGTTTGACCTATTGTGACCTTGGAAAGTTAGGACGACGACACTTATCCTGACTTTAATTGGGGGGCGGTTCACCCGGAAACACGATTAAACGCTGAGGTGTTGCAGTCCGGTTTTGTTTTATATTCATTTATTATTATTCCAATGTAAAAGAATAAATATTGACCCGGTACGTTAGCATCCTCCCGGGTTATTACAGGATGAGAACATCCGGAGCCTGGGAAGTTCATTAGCATCCCCCCCCTCGCACCACCTCTCCTCCTCACCCGCTCTCTCCCTCCCTCCCTCTCTCACCCCCTACCCCAAGGGCCTCGCGAGCGCGCACGCGTGCGAAACTGCGTGGGAATGGCTGTTGCTGTGATCGAGGGGGTTGGGCCGCTCGCAGAGAGCTGCATGAGTTTGTAATGTCCGCCATGTTGGCCATGGCGTATTGAACCGGGGAGGAACAGCGGAGCCTAGGGGAAAGAGAGACCGACAGAGAGCGACCGAGACCCGGGCCTGCCCGGCTCTGATCGCGCTGCTACGGACCCGAGCCTGCCCTCGATCGACCGGCTGACTCCCAGAGACCGCGACAGATTCCTCCATGAGCGCTCGAGGCGGAGCTGCTGTTATTCCGAGCGGATCGAGTAGATTTGTGCTGCATCTCTTCATATAAAAATGAGTAAATTGTCGTTTCGGGCTCGGGCGCTGGATGCTAGCAAGCCTCTGCCCGTCTTCCGCTGCGAGGATTTGCCGGACCTGCACGAATATGCCTCGATCAACCGGGCGGTGCCGCAGATGCCGACCGGGATGGAGAAGGAGGAGGAATCGGTATGTTTTAACAATTGCTGCCCGGCCGCTGCTGCATCTCTTCGGACGTGTTTTCATGTCGACGGGCGCCGCTGTGCCTGCCTGCGCAAGCTTGTGCAAAATGGCGGCCATAGCTGCGCTTTCCTACACACGACGGCTCTCGACGTATACGCGATGTTCCGATCCCGTTCCACCGCGGGCGGCGTCGTAAGAACACGACGATTCGATATTTTACTCGCGAGCCCGGTTGTGTTCACTTGTTTCCCTCAAAAGTGCGCTCGACGGCACAAAGAAGTCACGTGACTTTTCTCCGCTCCACCATTTTGTTGACTTTCTCTGTGGCGGCGGCGGAGCGGGCGCAGGCCTCGGCCCCAGCCGGAGCTTCCCCGAGCGGAGGCCAGGGGGAGACACTGAGCCCGCCGCCGCCGCCGCTCTGACAGCTGGGTGCTGCTTGTTGACAGCTCCGGCTCCGCCATGTGTGCGGAGAGCCGGCTGCACTCCGCGCGCCGGGGCAGCGTGTAGCGAACCAGCCCTTTATTTAACCAGAGCATATATCTGCATGTTTGCACAGGACTGGAATGCGGAAGTCTGATAAGTTGTGGATGCGAAGTTTGTTTTAAAGGCGGATCAATTCAAGTTTTTGGTATCTTGATATTGCTGCAGCTATGTTTGAGTGTTTCTAGTTATTCATTAATTGCAATAATGGTTCATGCCAAACGTTGCACCTTGCAGCAGATCGGTGCCTGCGCCTGTCAGCTTGTGTTTTGTGTACAGTTGTGAGTTTTGTGAATACATTGGTGCAGTTTGTACATTATAATCACTTACAAGACTACTTGGATCTTATGGACGTATAGTTTGGTGCTAAAAGCTGCATTGAGCTGCAAATACTTTGGATGCGCTTTATTACTATTCCAGTTTTTAAACTAATCTGGAGTAGTTTATTTCTTTGCAGGGAGATAATTCATTACATAAATGTTTTGTTTGCCTCATGCCTGTGGGAAGATTATATAAACCCATTACTATAAGACCACAGCTTGTCAGGTTGGATAAAGCTCTGGTAATGCATGTGAATTCCCAGCATAAGTAGAAAAGGTTTTTTAAGTAACGCTCCTCATTTGGTTTGTGGCCGTGCTGCTTTGCTATGTACTCGATTATTAATGGGACATACATTTTCATTGTCAGTTGATTGGTGGTTATTGCTTCTGCTTGTAGACAGCGCATTGAGGGGGAGTGTATAATCTGGTGTTTATTACTCGTCCTGGCCCGCTTCACTGATTTCCTCTCGGCACCTCATCACCATGAGGTACCCCCCCCATGTTTGCAGCCAAGTTGCCTCAGCAGACACAAACACAAGGGAAGCACAGACAGGGGCATGCAAAGTCAGCAGAAATCCTGCGCCGCCTCCCCTCCAGGCCCCCCCACCTACTGTACACATGCACACAGCGGCATTACATAACAGAGTGACAGAAGAGATAAAGAGGACAGTTTTACTACAAGGCTGTGCATGGCTTAGCTCCCTGACCTACATCCTGTCCAGCAACAGTGGAGCGGGGCTGTGTCCGACTGAATGACCACAAGCTGGCTTAAGTGTTATGCTGATTCAAAGAAGCAACTAAGCACACCTTGTGCGGCGCTGGTATTGATCTCATTAATATTCATGCATGAGGATGCTCTTTTCTTTTTTAAATCCTTCATTGCTGCTGGCTGCAGGGTTTGGCAAAGGGTTGAAAACATCTGGTGTGAAGAATCGGCTTTCATGCTGTCTTACCTGACTGAAAGATTTAACTGATCAATGTCTGTGTCAACATTGGTTGCAGTGGAACTGGAGACATGGTGCTTTCTTAACTAATCATCTGTGTTTGCACAACGTTTACATGCAGAGTTTCAATTCACCTGCTGCGTCTGTTTAACGAGACCTTACGCGATTACTTGTTCTGTCTTCAGGCATTTTTTTCCTGCTGCGGTTTGTAGAATCCTCACCATGGTGGTGAATAGTAGGAACATAGTGTCCCATCGTATAATTAGGGAGTCTGCAACCATTTTATTTACAGTTATATATTCAGAGATTCAGTCCGGCTCGGATGAGCAGGTGAATATTGTTAGGGATCACAACTTTTTGAGAAAAGGCAAAGGAAAGAATGTAAGAAATTAAACATCTCACAAGTCGGTACATTGTTTGCATCATCATTTTCAGTGCGGAAATTGTGAAGAGGATTATTACATTAATTGAAAAGAAGTCAATTAGAAGGGTGTGCTGGGAGCGCATCTGTATTTCTTGAGAAATTTGAGTACTTTGCTCCCAGTTAACATTCTTAACAATGAAAACACAACGTCCTTGGTGCTCACAGTAATGAGAACTTGCCAAATTAATTTAACACACCCACATTAGTTGCATAGCTCCCAAATAGGGTTGCTTGTTTTACTGCTTGTATAGTGCCATTTTGGTGTTCTGTGGTAGTTTATCAAGGGTAACACTGATTCTCTGATGAATTATTGATGTTGGACTAACGTTAATCTTGTGCCTTCTCTTTGGAATGCAGAGGTAGCTCGTCATGCTGTTTCTTGTTTGGGCTTCTTGTTGGTTTGATAGCATGCGTGCGGCACTTCCAGGATTTTAAAACGGGCTGTATGCCTTGACTCACAGAGCAGATCGCCATCTCAACACTCCCTGGCCTATCCTCCTGTCGGCTCGGGCTGAAGGCCACACTTTGTTTCCATGGTGACTTTTATTTGAATCAACTATTTCTTTCCCTCGGGAACAGTTAATGGAAGGAGCGCGTGGTGCAGTGAAAATAGATTTTCATTTGTCTCCGCTCTATCGGCATCTGTGGCCATGACAGAGCACCGCTGCTGCTGTGAAGTCTCCACAGTCCCAGAACATTTTGTGTAGAAGGGAGGGAAGATGGGTGTTCCTTTTGTGTTGTGGAATGTGTAGTTGGAAGCTACCCTGTAATCAAAGGGTTTGAGAATTTGTCCCCACTGTGCATTCATGAAGAGATAGCATGAGGCAAGTGTGCCTGCTACCTCTTTTCATGTGTTTTAATGTGGGGAGAATAAAGACAGCTGAGTCATATGAATGAACAGACTGAAAATAATTAGGCTTTTCCACGAGGAAACGTATAGTGGTGATTCTTTTAACTTAAAACTTAAAATTTACTGAAAAGAGATTCACATAATGCGTCCTAGAATAACCTAGTTTATCCATTCCCTTGTGCCATTCACAAAAGCCCTTTATCCCTCAATTCCGCAGCAGAGGAAATCCCAGCCTGTGAACCGTAGTTGTGAGGATCACAGCTGCGTAAGATCAGGATATCTCTAGGTCAGAGGGCGGCTCAGGGATACCGGCTGCAATCTGCCAAGCTGATATCCTCTGCAGAAGTGTGCAGTGGCAGGTCTGGCCCGGGCTCAGCCTTAATTGGTTACTTACACGCACCCTTGATGCAGCGCCGCTTACACCCTAGACTAAGGGTTCGTCAGCATGTCAGACATCAGGGTTCAAAGGGCACATTTTTGGTGGAGGCGTTTGACAAATTACACTAGAACAAATCTTGCACTGCTTTGTTAAACATTGGGTCATATCAGCAGAGAGTTGATGCAGCGGGAGACTCCTTTTCCTTGTTTGTCTTCTAGCCACACAAGCATGGCAAATTGCTGTCATGGAGGGAATGTTTGTAAACAGGAATACACAAGGGGTGGGAATCTCTAGGTACATCACAATTTGATCTGATGGCCACGATTCAATTACAAAATGATAACAGATGCATCGGTACATGATACACATCACTGTGACTACTAGAGGTGTGCATCTTCTATAGCCTCATGATTCGTGCTTTAAAAGTATTTTAGACTGTTGCTGTGATTACACATGTGCTTTATTTTGCCAAATACGTTATCAATTAATAACTGGTCAGAGCTCTCCACGTTGATGTGACATTCTTTCAGTTTAGACTTGTCTGCTGCATCTTTAGCCTTTACTGTATCAGGGTTGTTCCACCTGACCCCTTTGGCAGCATCAAGGTGCTACAAACCTGCTGAATTCATATTTATGTTCCTAGATAAACGGGGCGTCGCTTCTTCTGCAACAAAGAAGTTAAAAAAATCCCTGCGTTGTTTGATAATCTGCGGGAAAGAACCTGTGTCTGCAGCCTGTGTGTCTGCCTGTCTCTGTCTCTCTCTAAAACTGATAACCGCATGTATTTAGTTATTAATCGTTGGTGATGGATCATGATTCCAGATCGTCAGGTCAATTGAACCCTGACGTACTGACCGTGTACGTCTGTGTGTAGCAGATGAACTACGGTGTGCACGTGTTTAAATATGTGCGTCACCAACTTGAAAATAGTGTTGGTGTTTATTGTTAGTTTTAAGTGAGAGCAGGTCAGCAGGAGAGTGTACGTGCCATGATTCAAGACAAAAGATTTCAAGTGTGCTTCTGCAACTTTACTGCATTCAAAGCTCACTATTTTCAAGTTAAAGTTGCATGGTCCAGGACTGGAGAACCACACCATGCAAACGAAGGGATAGTTAAATGTATGATTACATGAAACTGTTGGCTATTTGAAGGTGATTGTGTATCTGTGTGTAAAAGGCGATGCAGAATTCAGTTTGGCCAGGCGGTCTGAAAACGCTGGAACAATCAAAAAAAAAGCCATCAGCAACCAGGCTGGGCGTCAGTGGGAGACTTGAACACCTTTTCTTCAGTCCTAGGGTCCATCCCTCCATTATTTATACCAGTTGTCCTTTGAGGGTTCCAGCTGTATCTGTGTGAGAGGTTCACCTGGACAGGCATAGTCCCAGGATCCTCAAGGTTAAATTTACTATCTTCTAGTTAACACATTAAGCGGTTCTGTTTGTGTATTGATTGTAGAGAATGTACAAGGGGCTTGTTGAAAGGCTTTCCAGGGGCAGATGGGTTATCCTAGGACACATGCTGTGTCCTTTCATGCCAGCTCACAGCTCTCAATCGCTTCTCCTGTTACTCCACGCAGAGCTCCTCACGGCTTTGGATTATACTTAAGGCCCTAACCACTTAAAACTCCCACACAAATGACAAAGTGTCCAAATTTGAATCATTTTCGGTCAGTAGCAAGTCAGCTACACACAGTTTTGCTTTCGTTGTCGTTCTGTTTGCCAGCCACATTTAGTAGGTCATGGAACATTGACCCATGTCTCAATATCTACCCAAGAAACTCGTTTTGGTTAGAGAAATGTGTGTAATGTGCAAAACAAGTAGGCGTCCTGTTAAAGTCGTTTTTAGAGAAAGATTGGCCTCAGTCAGTTTGACTGGATTGACCATCTGTTGCATCAACTACGGAAAATGGTCAACACTTAAGATCTTTGGTGGCAGGACTATGTTTTCAGGCGTATAGCATCAGTACGGCTGGCGGCTTTAAATCAATATCATGATTATTTCAAACTTCTAACTCGATTACAATCAGTTTTTAATCTGCATCGTTCTGGTGACTTCATCCCGAGGTTCTGGCTGTGTGCATCTTGTGTTATGCGCCAGGTGGGATGGAGTGCTCACAAAATGTTGGACTTTTTTCCAATGTGTTAAAATATGTGTCACGAATAAACACTAGGAAAACTTCATCATAGAAAATGTTAAAATACATTTTTTGGCCTTCGCCCAGCATAAAAATAATGTTGATATGTTATACAACAGCAGATTATATAATGAGAACATTTTGTGCTTGCAGAGTTCAAGAGTCAAACTGACTCATTTGCTTGTTCTGCCAAGTTAGTTAAAGTCAAAGTTTTGTTGCTGGAGAAAGTCGCAGGTGCTTCATCTTAACTCTCAGATTATTACTCAGCTTTCTCTGTAAACTCGTCGGACAGATTGTCTTTCCAGCTAACTTTGTTGCTTCCTCGAGCAAGAGATGCTGCAAATGAGAAACAGTGAGAAACAGTGAGTCACCGCTGCGATGGTACTTTTGTGTGCAGGGTTTAAACTGATATGTTTGCCAGGAGGCTCTGGCTTTGAAGCACAATCTCACTGACTGTGACGCTCACCTCACTCGCAGTGGATTGTCACTACGCTTAGCAATACTCTGTGTGTCTCATGCCCTTATTCCAGGCACAGAATCATATAAATCCCTTCTTCCAATGACACACTTTTTCTCCAACACAGCAGCGAGAAATGTGAAATGTTTCTATTTGCATAGCATCCTATTGCAAAACTACTTTTCTGCCTGCTTCGACATGTTCAGCAAATTATTAGAGATAAGGTTGAAAAAATAAAAAACTATCTGTGGAAGAGAATCATCTAAACAAGTTTGGGAGGATATGGGACTGGCAGCACTATCCTGTTTTGAAATACTCTGTTTTTGCCATAATTTGTTGGACTAATTTAAATGGGCGTGCTATTAATTTCCTGTACATGGTTCAGCACTAATACTAAAGAAAGACCACAAAACGGGCTGTCGTTTCCATCTGTTGCGATTTAACATTTCACAACATTTTCCAGCTATTCCTACCAAACAGCTTATTGTCCAAATAAATCATACTGTGAGTCCAGTGAGAACTCTGGACTGTAATCATTATCTGTGCATATCCATGTAATGACGTCAGATGCCAAGATGTCTCTTGGGTGTAAATAACTAAATCAATACAATACTTTCTGAAGAAAGTCTGCTGACCTCCTCAAATTGTAGATCTTATATTTTAAATGGCTGTTTTCTCTCTGTCTTCCAGGAGCACCATCTCCAGCGGGCCATCTCGGCGCAGCAGGTGTACGGCGAGAAGCGGGACAACATGGTTATCCCGGTCCCAGAGGCAGAGTGCAACATCACGCACTACGAGTCCCTCTACCCCGGGGAGTTCAAGATGCCAAAGCAGCTTATTCACATACAGCGTGAGTAGCAGGCCACTCGCAACAGGGATTAACTTCTTAGCTGTGTGCGTGGTTGGCGAGCACGTGGTGTTGTTGCTGTTTGGATGCGCCAGATGTGTTCGGAGGGTTTAGGCTGATGTTTGAGAGACTTGCGTGTCTGAGTTTCCGGTTTGAAAGAGCAGTTCTGTTTGCGGCTGATGCTTCAATTAAAGAGAGCACAACTGGCTACGAGTTTCATTAAGTCAAGTCGCTTAATACTGTCTGTCTTGAAAAGCTGTGAGTAAGATGGTTGTTGGCTGTAGTTCCTCTGACAGCAGATGTGAGATATGAAAGAGTTGAGCCGTCTCCATGGGTGATGCATAGAATCCTATAGAGAAGTATTTCTCAGTTTGGACTGCCACTGTTAGATGTGCTGTTTGAATTAACAGGGAAACCTGAGAGACCACTGGAGCAGAATCTTTCACCAGAACCCTGCAGCTCTATTCTTCTCTTACCCAACAATTTAAATATGGGACTGTGAGGGGGGACGCTGCATACTTTCCGAATGCTTCAGGTTTTGACAGGTTAATGTGCTGATTATGGTGGTGCCCTGACAGTGCAGTGAACCTACTTCTTTCGCTCTTCCAGGGATCACAGTAACTGATGGATTACAGCAGACAGCCACTTGCCCAGTTTTACTAGACTAATCTGTTATTGTCTGGAGAATTTCCAGTCCGTTACTGGAGATTCTGGCCGGACTGGTAGGGCAAAATAAAAATAAAGTCACAGGGAATATTTATGAGCGAGTGGCTGGTAAAGTTTGCAGCCCGGTTGCTCGTGTTGGTCCTGCAGCACTGCTTTATTGAGTTGGTGAAGCAAACACAAGCACAGTTAGTCATGATTAAATGGTTTAATTTCGTTGCTCAATAAAAATCCATCAATATTCAACATAGACAATTCAGTGTTTGTCTGATATAAAGATTTTCCTTGTGCAGAAATGTACTGCTGCCAAATACAAATGGCTGCATCATAAAATCATGACATGGCATTTATGAGATTTTTATCTTGGTTCAACAGTTGGCACACATAATTTATTCAAAACGTGATTTTTGCCTGTGGAAGATAAAATCAAATGTGAAATTTCTTGATTATTCAGTCATTCGGGATGGTAGTATTCTGCGTGGTGCCTCTTGTAGTCGTGTTTACACAAATGGAGCTGTGTTTAGTTGAGACAGTCCCTTTCCTGTGTCTGGCTCTCCTGTGACCAACTCTTCTCCCTCTCGCAGCTTTCAGTTTGGATACAGAACAGCCAGACTACGACCTAGATTCAGAGGATGAGACGTTTGTGAATAAGCTGAAGAAGAAGATGGAAATCACCGCCCTGCAGTTTGAAGAAATGATTGACCGGCTAGAGAAAGGCAGTGGACAACAGGTACTTTTCAGCCTGTGTGCAAGTTCACTAGTTTGCATGGTAGTTGCACAAACACATTACTGGCTTTGTTTTAGACAGAGTAAACAAACCCAAGGTTTCAAACTGTGCTTGACTCTGTACTGAATAAATCATGGTTCTCTTAGGTTATCAGTTAAGACCTTAGTTTCTTTAATAGTTACTGGAAGCTAATGCTTTTCAGGATCTCTTGTAATATTTAATTTTAATAAAGATTCTTAAATTTATGCACCTGTAAACCTTAGTAGGTATAAGTTTATGGGGTATGCCTGGGGCACAACTTCTGTTTTCTTTTTCAGAAATTTAAATAGCTTGTTTAAACACCAGGCTTCTCTATTTTATTATTTTTTTATTATACTCAAGGCACCTGAATACTTGTTAGATTGCTGAGATACGTAACCCTGCACTAACTCGGTCACTCCTGCATTGCTCCGCAGCTCGTAACCCTGCAGGAAGCCAAACTACTGCTGAAGGAGGACGACGAGCTGATCAAGGAGGTTTTTGACTACTGGAGCCGCAAGAGGAAAGTCTGCAAGGGTGGCTCCCTTATCCCCAATGTCAAACAGGAGAAGAGGGATGGCTCTAGCACCAGCGACCCCTATGTGGCCTTCCGCCGACGCACAGAGAAGATGCAGACCAGAAAGGTACAAGCCTGAGCCCGGATAATGAAGAAGACAAATGCTGTTGTACTTGTTGCACGCATATGTTGGATTCTCTGCGCACTAGTAATTGGATATGTTGCATTTTTAGAACCGAAAGAATGACGAGGCATCGTACGAGAAGATGCTGAAGCTGCGCCGAGACCTGAGCCGAGCTGTCACCATCCTGGAGATGATCAAGAGGCGAGAAAAGAGCAAGAGGGAACTGCTGCACCTCACACTGGAGATTGTGGAGAAGAGGTAAGAAAAGAGCAGCGTGTGAAACTGGCCGGGAGAGAGTTTGGCAGCAGTTGTTCAAGTTGTCTGCATTACATCAACTACCATGTGAGGCAACTGGATGCTATTATTTTCACATGTGGATTTGGAATACGAGGAAATTGGTGTTGAAATGATCTGATGGGAAGATGTTCATGAACAGTTTTATTGGGGTAATATTCTGTTGTGCAGCTGTGCCCTTGTTCTTTTCCTCCAAAGTTGTGTAAGGAATCATTTTTGATAGGTTTGAACCGCTCATCATGTTTGTCCTCTTGAAAATGAGATGGTCATGGTGTCAGGCCTTTGCCACACGCAGTGTTTTGGAGGGATTATGTGGTTAACTTCCATGTTTGATAAGATTTTTGTTTACTCATCAATTTGAAACCCAAAGCTTGTGTCCTCAAGATTGATCGTGTAAAGAGTCGACCATAATTTCTGATACGTCAAGCTTCGCTGCTCGTGTTAATTGGGGCCACAGTTATTACACCGTTTTGCATATATAATTAATTTAAAACTCACCCTATTTACTCAGTGGTGTCAGAAACAAATTAGCTCATGGACTCCGGTTGCTGTTATAGTCTTTTTATTTCCCCCGCAGTCTGTTAGGCACTACAGTGAACTATATGTTTGTCTTATTTTGTGTATTGGATTTATTTTTTTCTCTATCGACTTCCACTTTGAATTGTTCCTGTTTTCCTCCTCCGTGGAGCCTCAGCGATCCATCTAAACATGACATCCGAACGGAATGAATTTCCTCTGAAAGTAGCTGTCAGTGCGAGCTTAAATTGGACCCTTCTCCTTGAAGTGCTTTTGATTTGTAGTGACATTTCAATTTCCTCTTGTTATCCCCAGCCTGGTTGCTGCCTGTGCATCACTGCCAGTGTTCACTCGCAGATTGGACCGTTCTATTCTCGGTAGATGGCTTCGCTAGACCACTACAAGATCTCATGCGGGTGTAGTGGGGCCCAGGTCACAATTGGCTCATCGTCCCACAATTGTGTGTTTTTTGTGTGATGCGTAGGAGTTGTGGTTCTGTTGGCCACAGCTGTGCAGTCATAGAGCTGAATATTCAAGTTTAAATTACAATGTAATATAAACAGGTCTCTCCATATTTCAGACTTTACAGTAGAGCCTGACGGATTTATCAGTTATCTGAAAAATTGCCTTTCACAAATGTCAGTGTCTGTGCTATTGTTTGGCGATGTGCTCAGATATGAAAATGATTACATTACAGAGTAAACAATGCAGAAGAATTGGCATTGTTTGTCCATTTTATATATAGTGATATATAATAAAGGGTAAAAATACAATCAGTCGGGCTCGACTGTGAAGTGAATATTTTCACTGTTGTGCAGCTACTAACATACTCACCTCCTTCTCTCTGTCTGTCAGGAATGTCATGCCAGACTTTGGCAGTGAGGTGATGGCAGAGGCTCTGGCGCAGCGGGCTCTCGTGAAGCCTGTCTACACCATCCCCATCATTCCCCTGTCCAACAGTAACCAGTACAGACATCAGGACCACTTGGACATGAAGGACTACAAGAAGGTAAGGGTCACACCTCGTCCACAACTCAATGTCCTACTGCGAGGAACAGTAAGGAGAATGAATCCAGCCTCTGAGCTCTGCAGGAGTGTGGGTGTTGGAACAGAATGTCCGCACAAGTATGAATGATGTTATTGACTTTGCATTTGTCCTTCTATTGAGTCAATTCACATACTGCTATACAGACATTGGCTGAAATGATGAGCTATATAATGCAGTGTACTGTATCTCACATTGAGCTCAGACTCAATAGGATCTTGGCTGTTTTACTGTTGTAAAAAGTGGTTGATTTTGTGGTTGAGTTACAGTTAATCTATTCAAGTAAGGAAAAACAATGCTTAATGGTTTTTAAAATATCCTATGATTGCATATCAGAGGAAGAACTTCTACCATGTGCTGGTTGTTCATTTGTTTACCACGTTGTTCGTGTCTGTTAATCAGGGTTATGTCATTTAGGGGGATGGGTACCCAGTTAATGTGCTGACTCCATCAAATTCAAACACATTTAATGTACGGCTGATTTGTCACATGCCTCCATATTATCCTACTTCATTACACAGCACTACAGTGAACTCTGTGTCACCTCCTCTCATTATAACTTCATTAGCTTCAATGTCCAACAACCCTCCCCCTGCCCGGCCAGGAGGCAACTATTTCCCCCCCCCCCCCCCCCCTTTCCTCTTTACATTTTCCCCTCTACCAGCTGGTTGACTTTTCCCTTTTGTTTACAGACGCTCATTTTTAGTTTAACTCTGCCCCCCCTCATCACTCTAGCCCTCATTTCTTACATTGATTCGACAACGCAGTCCCTTGGCTCCCTGTTTGCTTTGTCCCCTGCGTCTAGAGGCTGAATAGAATCAGACTAATCCTAGTGGAGTTGGAGTCTGTTCAGGCAGGGAGGGGTCGTCCCACTGGGGAAGTTAGGGTCAACGGTGGATTGTGGGGGGGGGGCAGCCATCTGGCTAGGCGGCGGCATCTGGCACGTGCTGCCATCTGCATATCAATGCCTCTTTTACACGCTGTTGTTTCTACACACGCCGCAGCCGTGCATAGACCACCAACACTGGACTACCACCAACAGAATGTCGTTGTAACTTGAAATGCCTTTTTAATTATGCAGTCTGCAGCGCAAACATTTCATCACTGTCTCCCTCCCATCCTCACAGCCGGAGAAGACAGAGGCCGTACGAACCAAGAGGAAATATGAAAAGAAACCCAAGATCCCTCCTCTTTCCACACCGCAACATTCAGGGCCCTCTGTGTTCAATCCCAAGGACCTCAATCAGTACGATTTCCCCAGCTCAGACGAAGAACCATTCTCACAGGTAACAAGATTTTGTTTCCGACAGGTTGTGAATGATTCATCTATGCTTGTGATGTGGTTTCATTACAATATTTATATAGTTTCAAAACAAAAGTAATGAAGCTGTTTATCACCCAGACAATATTGGCTGTTCTGATCATATCTAGTGTTTCAAAGAACATTATTCTCTTGATTTACTAGAGTTGTTTTTATTGTGCAGATCCATTCAGGTTCCTCGGAGGCAGAAGAGGAGAATGACCCAGATGGCTGCTACGCGTTCAGGAGGAAGGCCGGCTGTCAGTACTACGCTGTGAGTGCCCTCCTGTGACTCCCATGCTTCTATTTATAGTGCCAACAGCAGGCTGACCAGTCTGGCTGCCCTGGCTGTTAGTCTTCCACTCTCTGCTGGACAACACAATCCAATAATAAAGGATCCCCTTTTTCTTTTTCATTTTTTTATCCGCTCAGTTAACTTTAATATCTGATGTCTGTTCCCTCTTTTTTTCTTTCTCTGCCTCTCCTCTCCATCTTCCTCCAGTCTCGTCCAGTCAAGACCGGCAACTGGCCCTGGGTAAGCCCGTCAGAGGGCGGGCTCGGTGACCCACGCTTCCGCTTCTGTCTAACGTCGCTTAACACGCCGCGGCGCTGCATAGGTTTAGCACGGCGCCGTTCGGGCAGAGGGGGCAGGTGAGTTCAGACCAGCTGAATGGTTTACCTCTTACTTGATAAGATTTGACCAGTGAAACTTGGATCCTTCTGAGAGTACACAGGCAAAATGGAAGTGGATTGTTTCCAGGTCCTAAACAAACAAAATTATAAACAGTGACCATGTTTTGTGAAGCTTTTAAAACAATTTCACATTTTCTGACATTTGATACGTAAAAGACCAAGTAGCTGCTCATGTGCAATTTACATTAAATATCTGTGTTATACCTAAGTGTATAAATTAAGTGAAGAAATTGAGGTCTGAGAAAAACTAGAAGTAAGAAATTAAATGTGTAGGAATGCTGCCAATATCAATACTGAGCCGGGGAAAGTCAGCCAAGTGTTGGCTGTAGCTGCCGAGGTTGTTTACCATAGCAGCTCTTTGGCAGTTTACCAGAGATCATTTGGCGGGCACATTCGATGATAAATAACCCAGCTGGCTGATAAAATGATGAACACGGCCCTTTCAGTTCAGGATTCACCTGCCACAATGGCCTGTAGACAATTTAGAAAACCTAGCCTCCACTGAGTTTAAACAGCAGCGTGTCCCGCAGCTTTGTCTGCTCTCTCCTCAGTAATTACACAGACTAGTGAGTAAAGCACAGTGACTGGAGGAGTCGTAAATGTAAAGTAAATGCAAATACAACCAAATATAACAAACTTGTATGAAGGAAATAATAATTGGCAGATTTTTAGTTGCCCAATGATAAAAGATCAGTATAAGTTGATCAGGCTCTGGTTATAACGTGGCCTTTCTGCTAGCACCAACCTTAAACCAAATAAAATAGATTGCCCCTACTAATGGACAGTCTAGAGTCTTTTCTGGGTTTTAAAAAACATTACAGCCGCACGTGGCTGCTGTGTGGCTCTGAACTTAGAGTCATGTTCCATTACAGACGTTCTCTGCTCTTGATAAAATTGCATGCGTTTGTCGTACCATGCTATATTTGGTACTGGCCCACTGGGCGTTTTAATTATACAGCGGGTATGCGTGGAATAGCCAGACTTGTGCTATGGTCCAGACATAACTGAAGGATGTTGATGTTGTAATGCACTGATGAAGGCTACACAGTGTTTTACATTTCATCAAACCTCAAACGACTTGTGGTCACTGTTGAGTATGTGTTGTGCTCATTTCTGGTTTGTGTTTCAGGGTTTTGTTGGACCGAGCGCACACAGATCTAGACAACATCTGTCAGAGCCTGGACTCTGACCCGGAGCCAGAACCACTCACCTCACCACTTCCAAGCTCTCCGCTCCGCAACTCTAACGCCAGTACCTCAGAAACCAATACCTCGGACCCAGCCAGCTCCTCCCACCTTCCCACCTCTTCATCGCCCCGGACGTCTCCGTTATCATCATCATCAACACCAATGGACCTCAGCCAGATTCTTTTGAACATTAAATCTAGCCGCTGGAGGCACTTCAGACCACGGACGCTATCCAATCACCCCTTGGGTGGAGGAGACTTGTCTCGCAGAGGATTTAGGGATTGTAGCCGGACAGTGTCAGGACTAACCAGGACCTTGTCTGGAGGATCCAGCTCCCAGAACCGCACCGGCTCTGCTCCCACCCCAGTCAATGGTGAGTCAGTAGTTTCCTCTTTTGTGCAGCTTGGTCTTTTCTTATGTCTTTGGTTTTGTACGTGTAAAAGTTTCACAGCCAAGTATTTGTATTGGTCCAGAACCGTTCATTTTATCGCTTTATTGCATTTCTTTGAATCACAAGGAGCTCATTTGATATAGTTAAGATGTCATTCTACAAGGTTAGCAATTCTGGCAGTAATTTCTTGGAGTAAATTCAACAAAAGCCCAATTGTCCTTTGTGCGCTCGCTGCTGTAATTAAAGAAGGAGCTGAATTAAGGCCGAACATCAGTCAGAAAAACAATTTTCCTTCAGTTCATTTGCAACTGTTATCTGAAGTCAACATCCATCTTCAACGAACTGGAGACCTTTTTATTGTTGTGGGAGTGTTGTCTGAAGTCTTCAGTGTCACTTTTTGGTTTCAGCCTGTTCTCAGGTTGTCTTGTTGTTTTTATTAATGTTTTAATTCACAATCCTGGACAGTAATTCACATTCTGATCTGGTAGATTCTGTATCATCTATTTTCTGCTGCTCGGTATTAATGCGTTATTGCTGCCAGTACGGATCCCATTCCTGCCCATTGTTTTGGTATAGGTAATTTAATTTATCATTAATAATTGGCATCTGGGGATGTGTGGATGCTGGTGTAAACAGGAAGTAGATTGTGTACCTTGCAGCGGGTTATGCACTTGTAGAAAAGACTACAAATAAGAAACAACAATAGTATTAAAAAGAAGATAATTAATTACTTTTCTCTGAGAGAAAGGCTTGAAGTATTCACAACGTTTTGCCTTCACTGACCTGGAATTTGTAGATGATTGAAAACTCTGGTTGGGCGTGGACATGGGTCGTACTCATAGCAACAGTTATGCGTTTCTAAACTAACAGTAATAGTGTGGATGTACCCTACAAAAAAACGGCTAATTGGAGAATGGCCTTTGTGGTGTGCACGCGGAGGAATGTAATGGAAAAACCTCTCCATGCATAACGTTATATGAAGTGCTGTTTTGATTTTCATGCATCTTGAGTGATGAGGAGAAAAACGGAAAGATTTGGTTTTAAAGCGTAGCTGCATTTGGTTCGAGGCTTGCTGCTTCTCTTGGGCAACACTTTTTGATGAGGTGGCTCAAAGGTAGATTGCTCCGCTCCGTGGTGCTGTGGAATCACATGAACTCTCTGCTTTCAGACCCTCGTTCCACATCATGTTAAATGAGTTACTGCTCCTTTGACTTGGGGGAGTCGATCAGAACTGCTGTTATATAAATAGATGTGAGAGATGTGAGAGAGGTGTGAAAGAGCTACAGAGCGCACAAGGTGGGGGATATTTGAATATAAGCTATTTGGTGAAATGCCAAGCAAATTATGCTGTATTTAGGTTTGATCATATATCTGTTCTCCAAACGTCCAGAGTGTGGACTCTCAAAGGATGAACAAAGTGTGGATGTCAGCATTAGGCCGCAACTCTGGATATTTTACACTAATCTTAAGAGTCTGACTCTATGATAATGTAATTTGAATTAAATAAACATTTGTTTATGTTTGTGTTGCTTCAAACCTACTGTTTTACTTTGTGGTCACCGCTGTGTGACAGTAGATACTGACAAATCTCGGTGGAATCGAGAAACGATTTGCAAAGGCATGAGGTTTTATTCTTTGTGATGAATGCTTTAATTAAAAAAAAGAATAAAGGCATTCCACCCTGAGGGTTCATTCATTCATTCAAATCTGAAATTGAAGAAACATTTATGAAACGTGATTTGTTGAGTGATGAAGTGAGTGTTGCTTTGTTTGGGTGCTTTTCTAGAAAAAAAAACTATTCATCTCATATTCAGGAGCTCAGTATTTTTATAAAGAATAAACCTCACCATTAATCTGACCAGATATTTAAATACCACAGAGCTCTTGAGACTTTTTAATGAAATCTTGAATTTAATTTCAGTGCAGATTTAAATATTTTACCTGTTTCTTATTGTTTATTCTGAGCCTTTTCAGTTTTACCGCTGTCATATGAAGACGTGTGCAACCTTACAGTCTGTAGTTCTGCAACAATAAGTCGATGAGTCTATTGATAGAACATTTTAAAACAGTCTGCTTTGATACCTAAATAGATTTTCAGCAAAAAATCCCAAACCTTCTCTGGCTCCAGCTTCTCATGAGTGTTTGATCCGTGTCCTTTATCACGTGTGACAGTAAACTGAGCCTCTGGCTTGTAAAATAAAACAAATTGATGTAAAGTCTTGAACTGTCAGAAACTGCATTTATTAGTATGTTTGTTTATAGACAAATTGAAGTAGCAGATAGAGGAGTAATAATCTATATTTGCAGCCCTGTTTGGTTCTGGCTTGATTCTTCTTCTCACACAATGAATAGAAGTCTCTTGACCGCTCTAGTATGTACACCGCAGGTTGAATACCATGTATTAAAGTGGTACAGTCAGCTCTCAGGAGTATAAACCATTTTAACTGACTTTGTTTTTACCGTTAAACCAGACTTTCTTGCCTTGAACCTCGGAGCAACACTCCCACACCCAATAGACCAGTGTGTTGTCATGCCACAATGCTCCTGCTCTCTGAAAGCTCCCAGAGGAGCTTTGCTTTTATACAGACTGACTGTAAATCAGTATGTGCCAATGTCTGCTATTTCCATTTAAAAATACTGTTGGATGAAGTTGCTTGAGAATGTGAATCATCATTTTTACTGTGTTTTAAAGGCTAAATGCTCATTGTTCCACATCACTGAATAATGATGTAGTTTTCATCAGTTCAGTCAACTTTTTATAAGCTCATGTATAAAAGCTTCTTGAACTGGCCTTCAGAAGCATGCAACCAGATCCGTCAAGTTTGTAAATGTGTCCGGAAATCTGGACTAAAGTTTCAGTTGAAAGCCACAACATGCACAGCTTTCCCAAATCCTGCCTCAGACTGGAGCGTTTTCTCCTTCCTGTCCACAGTGTTCACGGCTGAGCAGTACCAGCAGCACCAGGAGCAGCTGGCCCTCATGCAGAAACAGCAGCTGGAGCAGAGTCAAAAGCAGCAACAAGCCAACAACCCTGCAACAGCCACCAAGACACAGGTCAGTGAGGATTCCCAGGTGTCGATATCTTTACACGGGTCAGCATCTGATCTGTATGCACCTGTGTTTATTGACCGGGTCGTTTCCCGAGTCCTGAATAGAGGCTCACAAGCCAAAGTTCTCCCAGATATGGAAATCATTTTAGAGTTGAAGGTCAGTTCACCCATCCTTAAGGAAACAGGAGACATCCTCGTTCCCACGAGCAGTATTCATACCACTGGTGGTTCCTGTTTGCCAGCAGAAGTGCAGAGCTCAGCAGCTTGATACAGTTTAAACAGAGCGGCCAAAGTCTCTGGCACAGACCCACATGTTTTCCTCCCTCCCCGGTTTCCATCCAGGCACTTGTGTCCAAGACGTTGGACCAGGCCAGCGCCCAGTTCGCTGCTTCAGCCCTCATCACCACGGACCAGCTGCTGGCCTTCAAGTCCAAAGAGGAGCTGGTGCTGGCGAGTGGAGTCAACGGGGTCCTGGCAGGCGCAGGTGAGAGCCGCTTATTCTATTATAGACTTCATTAAACTTGTTCCAGAGACTTTTAATATGAAAATGTAATAAAACAATTGGTTTAAACCTTAAAGGTTTGGAACCATTACAAACTTATTGGGAATAATTGGTGAAAACTCTATTTAGGTGGTTATTGTAAAATATGTTGGAAGCCGTTATTATCCCGGGATCACTTGTCTTTTCCCTTGTGTTTGAACCAAGGTGGGAAAACCATTGAAGGCACTTAACAATATAATGCAGCCCATTACAACAGGTCGGAAAATTACCACGGAGTTTCATCATCACTCAAGCAACGTCAACAAAAACGGATCATTATCGGTTTCACAGAGGCAGCGTTTGTTGCAGCATGTTGTGATAGATTGCATTAGACTCGGCTGTGCTTCATTCAGATTCCTGTGGCGTCCCGTCTGTTTTTCCATTTGCACTCAAAAGCTCTTTTCTCTGTTCAAACAGGCGTTTTCAAAGGTTTGCACCTCTCCAGCACAACTGCAGCCCTTCACCAGACCAACCAGTCGACACACAGCGCCACCTCCGCGGCCCAGACTTTCCTCCAGCCCTCTGCTAACTCGGCCACGCCGTCGCCAGCCAACGCCGTCCCCACCTCCCTCACCTCCACCCCCAGCGCCCATGCAGCGGCGGCGCTCGGGCTCCTGGGGTGCAGCGCTGCCAACGCCACCCCCGCCACCACTCAGGTCCTCATCGGGAACAACATCTGTGTGAGCGTGCCGTCGGCCGCCAGCCTGGCCGGACGCCACATCCCCCGGACCCTCGGCAACGTGCCGCCCTCTGCCTTAAAGCTGTCCGCCGCCACCAACCTGCAGATGCCCAAAGTCTCCGGAGCATCGTCCATGGACATGGGCTCAAGGTGAGACTCTACTGCAGCAGCACATTAGTTATTTAAAGGGGAGTTTTCATTGCTACAGTCAAAAACCCATTAGCTTAGCATCAAGTTAAGAAACACAAGGAAATAATGCAAATCGTGTTGCACCAGAACTAAAGCTGCAGAGCCTCAACGCCTCCGGCGATCAGATGATGTTTCAGACACACAAAGAACAAACAAGTTTGCACATTATGTATGAAGTTGTTTATACATAATGTGCAAACCCAGAAAGGAACATTTTGTATATTTCTGTTGCTGCAGCAGCATCAGATACGTTTGTATATAAATATGTGTCAGCATAATCAGAAGTAAAGCCTTTGCATTAATAAAAGAATCCCTGCTTTAAGAATCAGCTGGAGCCGGCAGATCTTGTGTGAAACGCATCGTCTGCCAGAGACAGAGAATCCACACGAGAGACATCAGAGCTCTTCAGTAGCTTCACACAGAACAGATCTGTGACAGTGGAGGAAACAACTGGCAGCAGGGTGGTTGATCTCTCCTTCTTTTCCTGTCCTCCGCAGGGATAATCATGACGAAGACAAGCCAGCACTGAACAGTATAGCAGACAACACAGTGGCCATGGAGGTGACGTAGTAGCGGTGCAGTGAGGAGTCCACTCTTTAGGTGCTGTGCATCGTAGCATCGGGAATGCAAAGGGACGGCAGGACTCTGATGCAGACTGACAGGACGACGGGCGACTGCGGCCGCTCGCTTGCAATCTCATCTCTCATACTTTTTAAACTTTTTTTGTTTTTTTGTTACTGTTAAAAGTAAAAGATTGAAATCTGTAAATTATGAATATGGCAAAAATTATGATCTGTACAGTAACTACATATTTGTAATATCCCCTGTATATATATTACTTGAATACAGAACTGTCCATTTGTGATGTTTTGCACTTGGGAGTCAAACTTAAAGGAAAAAAAATACGAGCCAAGTATCTTGTGGCGAGTGTGAGAGATGTGGGAGTTGTATAGAGAGGAGTTTTATCACATGTGCATGGTGCGGAGCCTGCTGTTTTTATCTATTTATTGTGCTGTGTTTACAGTTTTTTTGTTTTTTGGTTTGTTTTTGTTTTTTTTATTTGTACACTGTACCTTTGTTGGTTCATGTGCTGTAGTAAATGTTAGGTAGCTACGGACTCCTGGGTATTTTTGTATATTGTGAACACAAAGCAGGTCCCTCCCCCTTCACACAAACACACACATACACGTTTACTTTGGGTCCCTGTGCTTCTCTCTGTCAATCATGTGAAAATCAATGGTGACATACATACAGACCAGGAGAGCCAGGAGGAGGAGGAAGAAGAGGAGGTGGTGTGACTGTGGGAGTTTTCATCAGCATTGTCCCAACCACAAGTAACAAAACAGGGATGAAGTCTCTTCCCAGAAGCCTTTGCTGCTTCTGATTAAAGCACTATTTTTTTTGTCGTGATGTTTTTGTTCATGGTTTTTGATAAATATCCTAATGCTGCTTTTGTATTTTGTTTTCAAGGGGTCGTCCTTTTCATGCAAGCAGAGTCTCCCCCTTTTTTCTATTTGTTTTATCCCACAAACGTTTTTGTAAAACAAAAAAATGAGTTATTTTTGTAAGTTTTTTTTTCTCGTTCTTGTGGTAAACTTGATTGTAAGCTATTTGTTTATTGAAAGACTTCATTCATTTGTTGATTTGTTACTTGTTCATGCATAGGTGATAAGGGAGGTGAATGGGCAGTGATCGCTGTACGTGTTTCATCATTCCAGTTTTTAAAAACAAAAAATGCTAATGACGGGGGACGGGGGGGCTGTGAGAGAACGACAATTTTCTCTCCTCTCTTTCCCCTTTTTCTTTCTTCTATTTTAATTTTTTTTTCTTTGAAAAAAGAATCTCCAGACGGCTGCAAGGCCAAAAACCACAAGTATTGGGTGCCTTCCTTTGGGGAATTTAATGTTCTCTCTTCTGTGAAGAGCTAGGCACAAAGGCAGCATTACTTAGTAGTGCTTCTCGTCTTTGTCAGAATCTGAATGCCCAGTCCAATGGCAGGATATATCCTTGAGGTTTACTTGTCCCACCTGGAGGCTGAAAAGACTAAAAAAATGTGACAGAACTCTCACTAAAATAAGACAATAAAGCCCAGGGCATTAAATGTGAATTGTTTGGACTCTGGTGTCTCCTTATCCAAGTGTGTGTATGTCTGTGATTGTGTGTGTGTTCTCTCCGAAGCATCAGGAACTTTAAATAGATTTAATGGGAAGCTGCTGCCTCCAGCTACACATTCAGAATTAACACATGAGAATGAGCCTCATCTAATTCTCACAAAAAAGACAAAAAGCAGAGGCAAACAATTTCTTCTCTGCCCGTTTGAAAAACGTGATAAATTTGCAGTTTTAACACTTGAAAGTCATTTCTCTCCAAAACTGTTCCGTACCAAAGAAACTGATGAAAACCGATTAAATGTAAGTGACTTCCTCACAGCTCAGGGAGAACAGGAAGGAGTAATAAGTTCTTGCTCGGATGACTGGAGCTGCGTGCCTCACACAGATACACACGCACACACACACACACAAAGACACTGCCCTGCGACAGTGTTCCAACATAAAACAACACACATTCCCTGAAGCAACTCAGTTGTATAGATATCACTTTCTCATCAGTGGCCAAATTACTCCAGAGTTTTTCAATCTGGCCGTGCTGGGCCGCTGCCATCCCCCCTCACACACACATTGTTTACGTTGTGGAGAAGAGCTCAGTCAGCAGGAAGACACGTGGCCCAGCTCGGTCTTTCAGGGGGGGGTGGAGGCCGTTACTCCTGCCGCTCTCATTAAAACACTGACTGACTCTTGGTGCAGACCTAAACTCAAACTGTTTTTCTCATCAACTTCTCCGGGTGTTAACTGCAGTTTTGTGGCCGAGATAAATCAGCGAGGGAAGAAAAGAAGCAACTGCTGGAATTCTTTTTGGTTTCTCATTAAATTCACAGCACATATTTCCCCCAAATTGACTTATGTGCATGAAAGAATCGTCTCTGGCTAAGACTTCAGTCTGGAGCTGAAACGTGTGTGAGTTCAGGTTTTGTTTCTTTCACTGCCACATTGACACTGAGTATTATTATAGAGATCCACAGCATAGTTCCAAAATCCAATTCATTTTCTGAAGAGAGATTTTGATCATCAGCGATATTTTAACCATCCGAGGTAGATGCCACAAGTTTGCATGGTATCAACTTACAATTTCAACTTCAATGAGAAGTACCAGACTACCCACAATCCTCAGGTTTCCAAACTTCTCAGTTTTTGCCCGTCCAAACAACAATTTTCTCAAACTAAAACTCTGCATTTAAGGTGTAAACGTAGCATCAGTGTTGTTTTGGAGCTTCATCGTGTGTAGCCACTGAAGTTAGACATTCTTCTGCCTCCATGCAGGGCGATCGGAGAATGTGTGTGTTAAGTGCAGCTGTTGGCCACCACTGGATCAGATGTCCTGGTCCAGAGGGGGGGGGGGGGGTTGGTCGAGTCGGGCCTGTTCACGCTGCTCACACTTTTATTTTCGTGTGTGTGTGAGTTTGAGACAACAGGTGCGAGGCCGGAGGCAGCGACTGAGCCGGTGGTGACTGACTGTCTGGTTCTGTGTAACTCGAACTCCACTTTCCAAGTAAACAAGAGCAGGGAGTAACACACATGCTTATTAATTACAAGTGAGAACAAGGAGGACGGAATTTTTCAATGATTTATGTCATCTGATGAAAAGTCGTCTCACTTTTCAAGGACCACTGAGAAAAATGTGATAAATCTGTTTGACATGATGAATGTTAAATGCAATGATAAGCAACTGAAGGAGAATTATTCTTATTATTATAGATGTTTATTAATCAATGTATCTATACTTTAAAATAAGGGTTTTATTTACCCCATGAATGTCAAAAATCTACTCACAAAGAAAATCATGCAATAATGCTCTGGGGCTTATGGAAGATGTCCAATCAGCAGAACTGAAAAACAACATAAAACAAAACAAGAAATAAACATCTTCATAATCAAACTACTAAAGTGAAACCTAACAAAATATAATAAATAATTATTATTGAATCCGCTTTGACTTGTCTTGCAGCTCAGTGGTGAGATTCTTGGGATGTGTTTGAACAGAAGCAGGATTTGAGAGATTTATCACAGTGCTCTGACTGAATCAGAGAACAGAATACACACACACACACACAGACAGACACACAACATGCATCCACAGACTATTCTGCAATCTCTATTCCTTGCCAGTTGCACAAAGGTCCACAGTCACTGCAGCGAGTCAATAGAGTCCTGTCTGCGTGGGTTCCTCGGAGGCAGCGTATGCTAATATTATCCTCCGCCTCCTCGTTCCAGTGCTGGGATCGAGCTCATGGCTCACGAGCCGCCACTTTGATGACACATTCAAATATTCTAACATGAGAACAGAGAAATCCATCTCCCCGCTGAGCGCCGCCACTCGCCACCATGCAAATGGGCTGTTGAAGGTGACTGTGGGGAATGTTAATGAGAGAGAGAGAGAGAGAGAGAGGAGATGGCTTTCGTTCTTCTCCATTATGCATCCATCCATCAGGAGGAGGCTCAGTGATGTAAAACTTTATTGATCAGGTGAGAACAAGCAGGAACTTCTGCTCCTTCTGTAGTGAAACAAGTTCGATATCTGAAGAGTGAACGAAGCTCATATTTTCTTTGTTAGTTACTTTTACATTTTTACTGGTAAACAAACATGTTCAGTTCATCTTTCTTGAGGATTATTGCCAAGATATAGGGAAAATATTGTGGTCAAACATAAGACAAAATGAGAGGAGGAATATTGATTTAAAATTTTAGCATTTTGAGAATAAAGTCAAGACTAAGGTTTAAAGCCCCAATTTCTTTTTTCCGCATTTCAAGCTCAAAGTTGAAATATTGAGAATAAATTTGAATTCAATCAAACTACACAGATTTATATGTATTTAATACGTGTATACCTACTAACTGTGGTGCAAAAGAGACAATGCTGTATCTTAAACATATTAAATGTGCGTCGTATTTAATTCTCAGAGACTTTGTCACATTTTGTTTTAGGTGAAAAAACAACTTTTCAGCCTCTTTTTAAAAGTGCATTTTACACTAAAACATGTGGATCACATCCAGTAAAGATGTTGTAAGATCATAAAGCAGTTTCTATGTTTTCCCTGGTCTATCCTCTGGGCTCCGTTCTGGTCGGAGGGAGAGTGAAATGTGAAATATGTTGAAAAATCAGATTCTATGATTCAGCTGGTGAGAAAGAAAAGGAGTGAGAGTAACAGAGCGGTCCTTTAATTCCACTCTGCAGGGCTCCTGACCCCCGCATCAACAACAATGGAGCCGTGCGATGGGGGTCACACTCAGCCTGTGATGAAGAAAGTGTGGCATCATCGATCTGCCAGGAACCCCCCCCCCCATCACACACACACACACACACACACACACACACACACACACAGACTTCCCTCCCCTGCTGCTCTGCCCACTCATCACTGAGTGTTTTGTAACCACGGAGAAGTGTGTCCCCTTCCTCCACACACACACACATTCACACCCACATACACACACACACAAGCACACCCACACAGACACACAGACACACAGACACACACTTCCAGTTTCCACAAAGGACAATCTGCACACTGTCAGACACGGCGAGGAGTGAAGTGACCTTTCAATCATCCCTCCAGGGAAGAAGAAGGGGCGGAGCTTCCCCCCCCCACACACACACACACACAGAAGATTGGAAAAACGTCCACCCGGGTTTTGTTGCTAGGCAGCCGGGCCTCTGCAATGACAGTGTGTCAACAATGAGAAGAGAATGAGAAATAGATTGCGGAGGGTCACTGGAGAGGAGCGGGGGGGGGGGGGGGGGGGGGGGGGGAGAGCAGCCTTCATGGACATGCTCGTGTCTCCTGTGTGTCACACACTGGTACCTGTCGCCCCTGCTCAATGGGAAACAACCTTCACATCACTGAGGAGTCGTCACCAGTGTGAAAACACACACAACAAACACAATGATCTGTGAATCGGCTGATTGGCCGTGGGAGGGATTTATCTCCACGTGACATTTGTGCGTCGTGACATGAATATTAATAAAGTTCTGCTGCAGCTTTGTCCTTTGCTCTTTTTTTTCAAACCATGTTATTATCTGAGCAAACATTAAAATCAATTTTTGTTGTTGCTATGAATTCTGTATCTGTGCTTTTGTCTGTGCTCTCCGTGGTTTTATTGGCTGAAAATGATGATGTCATACTTTTGTTGACCAATCAACATTTTCTTACAAATTTTAATGATTTCAAAAGAAAAAAATGAAACGACAGTCATGGGTGGGTTTTGGAAATAAGAGCTTTATTTAACAAAAGACAACATTAAAAAGCAATTTACAAGAAACAAGCAGCTAAGTTCCTGTCAAGAGAACGAAACCAAACTGAAACACAACCAAACAAACCAACTCTGAACAAAACAGCAACACACACACACATACATCAGCTGTATTACACACACAAGAAGAATCAGGTCTCATCATGTATGTGTTTGGGTGTGTTTGATTGGCAGGTACTGTATATATATATATATATATATATATATATATATGTACTAGGAAGCTCCAGTATTTCAAGTTACATACTCCGATGAATGTGTACGATGATGTTTTGTGACAGAACTTTCACATCAGTAGAATATTACTGCAATAAAAAGAGTCTTATAGGAAAAGGCATCTGCTCCATTACTTCCTCTCGTAAAATCCCCCCTCTGCCTTCTTTTGTCTGCAAAGCACTGATCGTGGTGGATGCACATACTGTGTGTGTGTGTGTGTGTGTGTGTGTGTGTGTGTGTGTGTGAATGTGTGTAAGTGAGCGTTATGATGTGAACGAGTCTGGGAGGGTATCATCACAGTTTCCCCACAGTTCTGCACCGGCCCTCGGGCCCTTCAGCACACTGAGACAGAAAACATCCATAAAGTTTTTAACGGCCCTCGTCTGTCTCTGTACCGCCCTCGGGGCGCAGGAGAGAACGAGCTGCGTACTGTATCGTACATGATGTGCATGTGAGTTGTGTCATTTCCTCCAGCTAACCAGATGTGGTGGAAATGGAGGGAAAGTCATTGTTATAATTAAAACATATCATATTTAACTCAAACACAAAGGCCTGTGTGTCGGTATCTATGACTCTTATTCACATTTAATAATCAGTAGACTTTAAAATATGTAATATTGATTTTCTGCTAAAGTGATTCAAGTTTACACAGATTTAGTTTTTGTTGTTGTTTATTCAAGCACAATAAACTGAGCTGTTTAAATGAATGAATCATGAATCATGCGAGAGGCTGCAGGTAGGAGAGGAATCACCCTTACTCCTGTTTGTGATGATGAGGGTGAGACGGTGTGGGATGGAGTGAATATGGAGCGGGGGGGGGGGTCTGGAGAGAGATGGTCGAGCGTGGAGCGACGGTCAAAGGAGCCACAAGTGGCCCAGTGTTCCCCGGCAGCAGCACCTGCCTCGCCGCCTCCCTCCTCTTCATCACCCGTCAACAGAACTCCTCTTAAAGCTGACGCATGGGGAATACAAAGGGTGTGTGAGTGTGTGTGTGTGTGTGTGTACATGAATTAGGACTGTGCACGTGGGAGTGTTGCATCACAAAGAAGGTATTTTACTATCCACATAGACAGTCTAACAGGTACTTCATTCCCCTCCCCCCCGAAACCCAGTGATGCCAATTACCTTCATTCAGAATCTTCTCCACATGACTGATTTTCACTGATTCATTATGGGAGGGACCATCCAGTGGATTCTGCTATGTTAACAATGTATTTAATGTAATTTTGTGCCCATTAGGTTTTTACGTAATCAGAAGATCCTGTCAATCATAGTGTAGTAATCTAGTGTTGGGATTTTTGGAGATGTGGTAAATGTTTCCATGGTAGCGGTGAGCTGCACCAATCAGAGACATCGGTACAGAGGAGTAGTTCTTCTCCTAGACATCACAAATAGAAAAATGTCCTGAGTTTCCCAATCTCTTTGTTTGTGGTGAGTCTACCTCGGATGGTTAAAATTTTTACGGCTGATAAGCAAAATGGGATTTTTTCATTGTCACAGAACTTCACTTTGGAGAACTGTGGTGCCTTCAGGCCTCGGTGGAGGGATCTACTCTGAGTGACATTCTAGTTTGAGGCTCACACAGCTTCACCTCTCTGCTGGTTTGAGGTTCAGTGAGTCGTCCGCTGTCTCTTATGTCCCGCTCTGACTCTTGTCGTCCTCGTGCACGCCGCCATACGTCCTCCTCTGATTGGCCGGGCGCTCAGCCGCCTCATCCGATGCTCAGATGCTTGTCTTCCTCGACTGACACTCTGCAACAATAACTGACCTTGCAAAGATTTAAGCTCGTCTGTGCAAGGTCAGAATGAAACACCTCTTTATGTGGCTCGGCCCCCGTTTAAATCAGCGCTGGTGAAACCTTAGATTTGTTATTGACTTCCTCATTGTCCCTCCAAAATCAATGTGAGGAGGCAGAAGGGACATTTTTCTAAAGCAATTTACCACAAGGGCGAATCCTGCCACTCATTGGTCGATCAATGACGAGTCTTTACACGCTGCCCGAGGATAATTATTAATGGGTTGTTGATTCGTTAGCATTTGTGAAACTGCAGCTGAAGAATACATAACTATTAACATTCAGTTAATTTCAATCTGAGCAGAACACGGGGATTCTGGTTCATCACATCACAACGTGAAGAAACTGTCATGGCTGAGGATGAATTTGTGTTTCTGAGATTTATTTGCTAGTTGATTTGTCGTAACACAACATTGCAGTGGCAGCCCCATGTGGATTTCGTTGTGTTAAAAAAATATGCACATGTAGAAATATCAGTAAATAATAATCATGAAAACGAAATGTAAAAACATTGAAGTTTCAAGGTCTAAAGGGAAATATAAATAAACCACTATTCAGTGACATTTAGTTCAACACTGCAATAAAAGAACAGTTCTTTATCTTATTACAATTTAAATGTTGTAGATATATTTATGATTTTATCTTTGCTTACAGTATCCCACATCGTTTGGGAATTTAAAAACATGCCAAATATAAAAACAAAATTGAAATAATGGATTGTTTGGACTTGACTCCTGCAAATGTTTTGAATTCTTAAATCATCATAAATCATCAACTTGATACAAACTTAGAATTAAGAAATAAAAAAAAACATGCAATGACAAACATATTTTACTGAAAAGTTCTTAGTGAAGTAATATTGATCAAATCTAGGAACCAGCAGGACGCTCTGGATTCTCAGGGGGGATTTTTGCTGACAGTTCGCCACTCAAACATGAAGACGACTGGAATTCAATGAAGAAAAGGAGAGAAAGCAATCCATCACATAAAATATAATATATGCACATATTGACAATAACTGTTTTTTACTTCACTGTGCTGAAGCGTCACTGTAACAATAGAGAAAACTTCTGAAACGCACATGTTTCCAGGGGATCATCCAAAGTGGGTTTACACACTTCATGGTTTTGTGTCTCAGTTCAAGGGATGAAGCTCATGCCTCTCAAACACACACACACACACACGACACAGACACACACACACGCGCCCCCTCACTTAATGGGAAGGAGGACTCAGCCAGCTGGTGCAGCTCACACACACACACACCCACACACACACGCAAACACACAACACACACACACACACAAACCTAATCCCTCGTTCAATTTGTCACCCCTTCAAATCCTATTCATCCAACTTCCTATTCAGGGGTGTAGAGCCTCTCCAGTGGAGTCTCTCCTCATTTTTGTTCTACGTCTCAATAGTTCGAGCCTCACATTCGCTGTGACAGGCAACACAGCTGGACCGCGGAAACATGTCAAACCCCCGAATCTGATATGGAGTCAGAAATATATACTTTATAAAAACTAGAAGCAGAAATATGACCTCATAGAGTGGCTGATAAAGTCGTGTCCACCCGGGAGGTCGTGTGTTTTCATCCCTGTGAGTTTTCTGGTTTGATTTGAAATGAGATTACACAGAAACAAGTGAACAGATTAAAAACAGAACTCGGTGGAGGGATGTGGTGCAGATCAGGACGTGAGAAGAGGAAGAGGAACCCATTACATTTCAGTGCAGATCACACAATAACTCATTCTACAGACGTATTTAGGGGACAGATGTTTATGAGTGAGAGAGATGTGCTGCAGATCCCAATGAAAATCCAGACCTAGTGAATCCAGATTCAGTTATGTGTTCTACTGAGTGTCATTCTATAGTAGTTTCCCATTTTCGCAAAAATACACTTTACTTTCCCCAAAAGAGAAACACAAGCTATCTGAAGGTTGAAAGAAATCTGATTACAAGCTTTTCTAAACTTCACTAATTCACATTTTCCTCGGAAACAATTCAGATAACGAGCCTGCTTGGTTTTATCAAGAAGTTAAAAGTAATAATAAAGGTTAGTGTTCAGTCACAGACGTCTGATCCCTGACACCGTGTTCAAACGTCTTATCTTTAGGCTTCAACGCTTTTTACACTTCACGGCCAAAAACATCAAGTCGTGTTTATTTAAACAAAACATAAAAAACAACAGGAGCCGAGCCAAAAAGGGCTTAATAATCATGGCAAAGGAACGAGAAGCCTGGAAACAAAAATAAGAAATGCAACGATAAAAAACACAGTAAATATTACAAATGCTAAGTCCAGAGAAAAGAATGAAATAGTGATGAGCTTTAAGAATCATCAGGAAAATGATGACGCAAAGGAGCTTGTTAAATGAAGATGAAAATTATTATAGAGAAATAACAAGACCTGGTGCGGAGAAGGAGACGGATTGGAAAGGTTTAATTTAGAGACGTGAGAGGACGACTGAAGGGAAGAATAAAAGCTTTGTAAACAAATAGTAACTTCTAAAAATCCATAAACAACAATTCTATATTTAACTGGGTGTAGGTGTGCCGGAGTGGGAGCGCTGGGGAGTTGTCTTTTTATAGCAGCAGTGTGAAAGTTAAAAAAGGTCCAGCAGCTGGGACCAGTTGTGCTCGAGAGAGGGCAGAGTCAGAAAGGCCTCGTGGAGAGACAGTTTATTATCCAAGACAATTTCATTTGTCCTAGATATTAAAAAACACCTGAATTTATTGTGTGCGCTTGAAAACGTAAATGTTTGCGTCCACACAAACACACAAACACACAGAATTTGGTATACGACTTATTCTCAGTTGTGCGTTTCATCGTGCACCTTTAACCTTTCTCGCCGTGCGTCAGTCAAACGTAGCCCCGCCTCCTGACGTGCAACCCGACCAATCAGATTAATTCTTGCAGAGGCAGCAGCTCCGCACCAATCTGCTCCACACACCATCTTCACAAACCACTTAGCACTAATCCGGGGCCTCCTTATGCCCACTGCACTAAGAAGACAGGGACTCGGCGTGGAGGCTAATCATTCGCTGGCACACAGGGATCAGCCAATGGGAGAGGCTGCAGAGAGATTGAACTGTGGTGACCTCTTAATATCACACCAGGCTAGCCAGTACATGTCTTACTGGGTACTGGTAAACACACACACACACACACACACACACACACACACACACACACACACACACACACACACACACACACACACACAGACACACACACATAGACACACACACCAGTCATAAGCCCATTCTTACTCTTCACTGATAAGCACTTAATAAATACAACACAGGTGTGATGCCCCCTGTGGGCGACTAATATCTAAACATCTCAAAGTAATTACACTTCATTTGAATTCAGTGATCCTAATGATTGTTGTAATAGAACTAATTAAAAAATCATAACGATGTTTTGGACACACATCAGTTACTCGTGTTTTCACACATTTTCATCCCTCACGTCCATTCACCACGAATCAGCCAGGGATATCACAGATTTGTAGCCCCACCACATGGAGGAGAGTGGCATTACACACAAAATGCTGTTACACACAATGTTTGGTCATGATAAAAACAAAAATAATAGAAATTCTAATGGATAAAAACCAACAGAGCAGATCTGCTGTTCTCAGCTCTTCATTTAAACTAAACATATTTATTTATTTGAACTCTGTTGCATTTTATAAACTATATGAATTGTGGTTTGTATTCATGAAAATAAGATTGTGTGGGCTCTTTGTTTATAAGTTGTATAGTTTTTTTAAATGCAACATCCTTTATCACATGAATAATTCACCAGAGCTACTGTGTAAACACACATAATGATCTGCAGTGTGTATGATGTGTGTGTGTGTGTGTGTGTGTGTGTGTGTACTCTACATACAATCCACATGTCAGTTTCCTGCACATGCTCTGTTGCTAATAGCAACCGTTTCTCTCTCAGTTCAACAGACAGTGACTGATAGAACATCTGTTTGTGTTGTTGTTGTTTGTTGTTTGTTGTTTGTTGGAGACCTGGAGTCCATCGTCTGATGACCTCTGGTAGAACGAGCAGCTGATTGGCCAAAACCTCGGGGGGGGGGCACAGTATAAAGTTAATGTTAACACAGGAAGTCAGTTAAACAATCAGGAGACTCAAAATGGCCGTGAAGAGGTCTGACGTGTGTGAATCGGTGGCTCGAGCTCTGATGTGTGAGCGGAGTCGGGTCCTTCCACATGTTGGTGCTCAGGGGCCCGAGGTCCCTTTGTCTCTTAAGGTTTGTGTCCACTGGATTCATCTTTGTGTTACACTTATTATAATAAACCATAACAATCTGAACAAGGTGCCCCCTCCTCCACCAGCGTGAGGATTTCATTGTTTCAAGTGTTGATGAGCCTCAGCCTTCGATCGTGGATCTTCATCCTTGGTTCGGTTCCTCTGGAGAACTTCAGTCTTTCTCTTTCTTCCACGTGGGGATTCGACACAATGACCACAATTGTCAAACTTTATCCTTGTGCGATCTTTCAATGAGCTTCCAGGGAAACTTTCTAGTGTGAAGTGTGTTTCGCTGCATGTCTGTGCAGCCACATGCCGAGCGAGGCCCGGAGGCTGCAGCCAGTAGAGGGGGGTGCAGTTTCACATTCAGACACAAACAACTTGTCCCATTGATTTCTTCTCCTTCTTCTTCTTGTGTTTGTCCCGGTGACGTTCATGTGAGGACACATTCCTTCCTGCTGGAACACATGAAAGAGGAAAGAACCTCAGGTCCTCTTTTTGAAGCCAGACATCTGGAGCAGGACAGATGTTTACCTCTGTCCATCTCCAGCAGACAGAACGTCAACCTTTCCCCCTCGTGCCGTCTGATGTCAGATGGGATTCTCCCTGAGCTGACGGCAGAGAGCTGAGACCTGAACCTGGATCAGTCTGTGGATCTGTGTCACTTTACTCTGGATCTGAAACCCACAGCCCGACTGAGGCGTGTTTCTTTTTTTTAACGCTCCTTTCTTGTTCTTTTTTTAACTTCCACTCTTGGCTTACTCTTACACCGTCTTTCTCTCCAGCTCTATGACTCATCGCCCTAATTTCTTCTCCCCCGACTCTTGGATTCCTCCCCTCCTCCTTCCTCCCTCCCTCCCTTCCTTCCTCCCTTCTCCATCAGATAATGAATCTGACTCATCTATACAAGTGCTTTTCCGTCAGCCGCTCAGCTTCTCCACATCGCCTCCTTTTTTTTATCCCTTCCTGTGTGTGTGTTTTTTATTATCATCCTCCAACTGCCACTGAAGCTTTTCCACTCTCTTCACCTTCCTCTGTGACTCACGTCTCCTCTGTTGTTCTCTCTCTTCCTCCTCGTGCATCACTGTTAATGGTGAGGGGGGAAATGTAGTAGCACATGTGCAGGAAGTGGGAAAGAGCCCAGTGACCAGAGAATCACACCATTCTGGATCAGGATTAATGTGCGATACTGTAAAATTATTGATGCATTGTGGCCAAAATACAACATTACAATTCTAACACCTCGGAATTAAATAAACGTTTGAACCGGGCTTTCTGGTTAAATCTGTTTCCTGCAGGATCTGAACCTGGATCTGAGGTTTAAGTCTGTTTCTGTTAAACTGAACCAGCGAGGTTCATTTAAACAGTGGATTCTGGCATCAGAGATAAATTCCATTTATAATTCAAAAGTGTTTATTTAACAGCTTGTAGCCTGGGATGTGGCTCCCTCTAGAGGTAGAGACGTGACACTACAACTGAATGTGGTGGATCCTTATTTTACTCCTCGACACTGACTCTTCTGTTTTGGGCTCCTGGGTTTTGCAAGACATCTAACATGTTTAGTTACAGGTCTACGCTTGTTCTCAAAAATCTAAATCATTTTCTCACAGTAAATAATAAGTGAATTAAGGTTTTATTAAGGCATTTGCAGGAAGGTTCTTGGTTTTAACGTGAGAGTGAGAATAAAAAGCAGCTGAGTTCAGATGAGGACGCGAGTTGAATCAGGATCATGGTGTTTAACCTGAAGCCTATAGATTCTATAGAGCATGCACCGGTTTGCTCGCTGATTTCACTGGGTTCACTTCAGTTCTATCACCTTCCCAGTGGGAACACGTGTCAGACTCAACATGGTCCACTTGACGTGTTCTCCAGCCCACTTTATTTCTACTTGAGCTCATTCTGACAGCTCGTCTCTTCGGCTGCTGGCTTCACCTCTGCTGCCTCTGGAAGTGTTTTAGTGTCTGTGCTCCTGACAGCCGGCGTCGGTGCCAGTGGACGTGAAGCTAAGTGCTCACAGAGCATCGAATGCCACCCAGGAATACAGAGATCCATCACCCCGCCTGCCACCGAGCTCTTTGTCTGCTTTCATTTAAACCGCCTGAATCTGACTATTTTCAACAGACGCTCGTCGGTAAACTGTCTGTCACCGTGTGAAGGGGTTCATTTTGATGAGGTTTCAGGGTGAATCTGATATTCTATGTTCCAATCTCTGGATCACGGATTAAAAAGAAGATAGATCCAAACCAGTTCCTGAAAGCTCATGAAGTTGTAAATACTCATAATTGGTGAAAGTGTTCAGGGGGAAACAAAAGTCCTGATGCACAGACAGTGACATGTTTAACATCTGGCTGAGGCAGAAGAATAACGTGTGGAAGCGTGTGAGGTCGTGTCTGCTCCTCTGAGTGTTTCCTCACTCAGCAGATTTCTGAGCGGAGGATGTTCACGCTTGGCTCTGTCATTAAAACCTCTGAGGACACGGCGTCCCTCGCTCGGCTACTACAGCACGTTCAAAGAACTGGCTCAGCACGACGCCAAGGCCTGGATTCATAATGAGACTCATGTGGACTTCAATGGAAGCTGCTGCTCATCGTCCCGAGGCCAGAATTCACACTCTCTTCCTCTGCAGTGTCTTTGTGTTTTCAGTGATGACAGTGCGAATCAGCTGGTCTGGGTTCAGTTTGGAGAATATCAATAACTTCTGGGGGTTGAAGATTTGAGGACGTTTCAAGGTCTTCACACTTCAGTGATCCGCTGACTTGTCACAGCCCAGCAGCTCAGTGCAGACGTTCATGATCCTTCAGGCTGAACTCATTTCAGTTAATTTTCAATCTTGTGCCATTGTTCTGTCAAGTTTAATTTTTATCCAGCCGTTTGGTGTATTTGTGTGAGTGTGTGTGTGTGTGTGTGTGTGTGTGTGTGTACAGAGTATGTCTTGGGAAAGTTTCTACAGATGAGTACCTTTGGAGTACCTCAAAATTCAACCTTGAAAACACATTTTCCAAAATACCTGAGCAAATTATAGAGCTACAGTGACAATCATTAGAGAAAACATCTACAGCTTATTAACCAATCATTCATGATAATCTGGTTAATAAATATAAAGAAAGATATTATCTGCTGTTTTAAGTATAAACAGCGTGCACTGGGAATCTCCAAAGCTTGAAGTGCAAGTTGCTGAAATCCCTGCAGGTCTAAGTCATCGTGGTTTTAATATAATTAACTGTATTTTGGGGGATTTCTATTAAATCTAGTTTAGAACAGGAAAAGATGTTGTTATCCGCATCTCATGCTGTTTCTCTCCATGGAAGTTTCTGCATGTTGTGTTCTCTTGAAGATCTTTCATCTCAAGTCCGACTTGTTCAGAAAAACTTGTGAACTTTTCACCTTGTCGATGAATCATTGGACAAAAAACCCATTTTTCACACGGGCAGGCCCCAAACTGTTGCTTCACTTCAGATTTGGCCTGGGAAAATCACTGTTGTAAGGATACGCACACGAGCCAGCGACAACACCAGTCGTGCATGCACACACACACACACACACACACACACACACACACACACACACACACACACACACACACACACGCACACGTACACACACGTACAGTGAGTCCAGGCAATAGAAGTTATAACCAACACCTCATAATCCCAATGATCTGTCTCTGGCCATTAGAACCTTAGACACTAAAGTCGTGTTTGAATGTGTTATTTCCTCCATCACACACACACACACACAAACACACACACACACACACACACACACACACACACACACACACACACACACACACTCTCCTCTGCTGGGGTCAAAGTGTTTTTCCTGGTCATTATTGCCATTGCGACACTGGAAAGCCCCTTTAGCAGATCCCCTGTCAGCAGAGGTGCTGTGTGTTTCCTGTGAGCTTCTCTCTTCTCCATCAAACTGCAGGAGAAACAGAACCTGGCACTTATTTTAGTTTCCTCGTTAAATCTCCCTCTGACCTTATCTGACACGTAATGAGCCATTAGAGAGCTTTTCTCTGAACGTGCTGGGTGAATGTCAGCGGCTTTGATGCTCCACCCTGAACGGGGCAGAGAGCATCAGCGGATAAAACCAACACTGTTCTCATTCGTTGAGGAGTTTGACAGTTTCTTTTGTAAATGACGTTTGAGAAAAGTCACGTTTGATTAACATTTATCACAATTCATGTTTTTTAAAATGTTAATCCTGGACACGATTCAGAGGATTCATGTGTTTGTGTTTTACATTATATTAGAAACAGGCTAGAGCTACCGTCTCCACTCTGATTAAAGCTTTTTTAATTTACGGCTTCAGTTAACTGTTGTGTTATGTGTTGTAATCATCTCTGCTAACAATCAACTATCAAAAGCACAGACCTCCACCAGCACCTCCCTCATCAAAACACATCTAAAACCACTGGATCCAGATCTGGATGATTTCATTGGATCTGAGCCAAACTAAAGAGAAATATCACTAAACTCAAGATGTTTTTAAACCATTAACAAATAAAAATAATCTGAGTTAATATGCTGCAGGATTCAGCTCCATCTCCTGTAAGTATTTTTGAAATTGTTTTCAATTAATAAGACATTTACGATTCTGTGTCACAAGGATTTAAATACAAACTCAGGTTATATTACCGGACGATTAAATCCAAGTGCTGCTTGGATTCATTTCAAGTTCACCGGTCGCCTCCTGCTCAGCAGAGTGAAACATCCCAGTTTAATACGGACATCCTGCCAGCTTTTATATTATGCCATTTGTGTGAGGGGAATTATTACGCAAGGTTTGTTTATAGTGTAACTTCTGCTTATTGTAGCTCATTAGATGAAAACAGTCAAGTGATGCAGTGATTCAAAAATGTTTCTAATTAGATTAGTGCATCATAAACACATTCATTTGTATTTATTATAAATGTAGATGATTTTAGAAATGTGAAATGTCATTTTCACATTCATTTGGACGTCTGCTCTGTAATGTGACTTGATGTGGAACACCTGCAAAGGTTCTGACCTTAATTCATTGTTATTAAAATCCCAGCATCCTCCCTGATGTTGTCTGCATTACCATGGCAGCGCTCCAGAGGAAGCGTGAGGATTGTGTCATTAAATCCAAATTCCATTGTTCTTACCCCCCCCCCCCCCCCCCCCCAGAATCCTAAAGATTATCGAGGAGGGAAAGAGGATGAATCATATGTGAGCAGGAAACAATCTGGTTTCCACATGATGACTTTGTCATTCAGTTATTCAGCTCTGAAAGCAACACAGTGCTTAAAGCCTGATTTAAAGTGATGAGGAAGATGTGTAATTAACAATTTAACATCAGATTCATTAAGAGGAAAGAAGGTGAAGAAGCTTGTTCAATGGAACTTTCTTTAATTAAACTTCAAGTTCTCATGTTCCCGGTTCACATCATCCATCACTGTGAAAGTTGAAATATGAGACAAACCGTGAACTTTAAACTCCAACTGTCAGAGACAGAGATTAAGAATCACACGAGAGACTTCATTCAGTCCGTCCTCACAGAGACGCTGGTGGGACCTGGAGACTCTTAATTCATTATTAATTGAGATATTTTATGGTGAATCACTCATTTATATTTCAGTGTCCGAACCTCTTTCTGTTTCCAGTTGAACCAACTGTCTCCTGCTGGTGGCGTCAGATTCATGCTTCTTTTATTTGGTAGAGCGATTGACTGCACGGCTCAGGATCAGTCTTCTACTAGTTGTTCTAACTTTGCCTTTTTGTGGTGAAACATCATGATTGACAGCTGAGACTGACTCGTGATAGTGATGAGAAAAAGCAAGTTAAAGAACTGAATAATCTACACAACTAAATTCTCCTCATGCTACTTTCTTAAAATCCAAATCCAAGTCCCTCCGTCCTCAGAGACGATGAACTGACCGCTCTACATCCCTGAACTGACTCTTATCCTGCGTATGATGTTCACCATGAAACAGACGTGTTGCTTTGGAATGAGGAGGAATCAGGGCCGGAATGTGTGAGGCCGTGAATCTGCTGCATGTCAAGGCTCCCGAGGCCGAGAGGAGGGTCGACGTGCGGAGGAGGAGGAGGAGGAGGAGGAGGAGGAGGAGGAGGAGGAGGAGGAGGAGGAGGAGGAGGAGGAGGACGACGACGACGACCCTGTGGAGAAAATAAAACACATTTCAAAGGTCGCTCCATTAAACTGAAATCAGGTCTCTTCTCTTCATCACAATCGTGTGGTTGATAAACTGTGTTTACTCCTCACAAGGAAACAGGTGGTGATGATGCACACGTGGCATTTACCCATAAACCTGACACGTTTCATCACTCAGTTAGCAACACAGTAGGATTTTCATTATTTATTTATCTTTTTTCAACGTTATTTTAAATTATTCATCACTCCCATCACACTACACTTGTTTGGAATCATCGATTTTTTGTGTAGAGTAATAAATCAGCTTGTAGAGTAGAAATTTAACACATCAGGTCCTAATTAAGATAATTTGGTCCTTTTCATTTGTTTTTTATTGCAGGATTTGATTGTCAGGGGCGTCTGAATGAGTCCTCTGAGGAAACACCAGCTCATCAGGATACTGGGGCAGAGGGCTGGAGGGCAGGAGAGGATGTTCCTGAGCCGGGCTTCTCTCTGTGGACGTTTTAAAAAGGAGATCTGTCTCTTGGAAGGAAGCAGCTGACAGGATCCAGCTCCCTCACTTCCACAGCAACGCTGCAACGCTTCAAATATCAGATTTCTCGGCTGTTCGTGATCTTCATTTAAGATAAGATGTTTGAAAAAGGTCAGAGGTCAGTGTTAATGATGCAACACAACTATGGTCTCATTCATGGCCTTTTGTTTTCAGGACAGAAAAGGTGAAAGCGGCAAAAAATGAATGTTTTGATAAATTCATGACGAATTTCATTGTATCATCTTTTAAAATTTCCTCCAACAGAACTCAGACTAAAGATCCTACAGAATCAGATCTTTCTCTGCCACCCCAAATCCTCCAAATCTGTCTTCCTGGTGTTGACCTCATTGAAAAGACGTCCTCTCCGTCTCAGCACGAAACACAAGATTCATCAAAGTCGTGGTAAAACTAAGTCTTCCCGCAGATTTTACCCTTTTTAGTTCAATGAACATAAAGTGGATGTTTTGTCCGTCAAATGAAATTCCAGGTGATGGAACCTGAGCAGCTCCAGTGGGCGACTCGCTGCCGATGTCATGGAGCGCTGGAGAGGACGTCTGTTTGCGTAGAGACGGAGTGAGAGCACCCACGTGTCCCCATTACTGGACAACATCCCTGGGAACCGGGACGAGCCCCCGCAGGCCTCTGGACATTTTGAATCTGCTCTGGGATCAGAGGGAAAACTTCTGTGGTGACAGCGCTGCTCTGTCAGTGTGGTGCTCTCACTCTGATCTCATTCACAGAGCGGCAGCATGTGTGTGTCTCTGTGTGTGTGTGTGTGTCTGTGTGTGTGTGTGTGTGTGAATGAGAAAACACATGTGAAAGAAGAGACACTGAGATGCTGCGGCTGTTTGCCTCCACAATGAAAAGGTCGTAGTCTCAAGTCACAGAGCAATCATGTTCCTCCAGAGCATCACGGAGTCGATGCGCCGCTCGAGGAGCAGACGGATTTCAGCTTCGACTCCACTTTCATATCTGAGGATTAAGTGAAGTAACACAACTCCACCCTCTGGTTTGGAAACATTGAATTTGTCATTTTGTCAAGCGCCATTTTAGTGTGTTGAAAACAATGTGTATGTGTGTGTGTGTGTGTGTTTGTGTGCGTGACCTCCACTTAGGTCAAAGTTGGGTGGCCCTCTGCTGGTCATTTGTGAGAATACAGGTTTCAGGCACTTTGCATTGGCGTCCATGTTTATGTTCACTCCATGTTGAGTCGCTTAGCTTAGTTTAGCATAAAGACTGAAAACAGGTGGAAACAGCTTAGCTGACTCAGTTAACAACAAAAAACAGTCCTCACTTTATCAAAGGCTTGTTTAAGGGTCTAAGGGTTAGAATTAGGTTTAGGTCAGGGTGAGTTATTAGTTGTGATGGTTAAGGTTCGGCTAAGGGGCTGGCAAGCTCGTGAACGAGTGTCCTCCCTCAGACAGAAGCTCGAGTGACCCCTGCTCACCACGTCTCACCCTCAGTCTCTCAGGGATTCATTTGTAATTCCTTATTTTTTGTATTATTTCTGACTAAAAGATGAATGTGAAGGACTGTTGCATCCGTCAGCTGCCAAACATCCCCCACCTCCTCGAGCCCTTCGCTTTTACCTTGGAGATAACTCAACCATGCACACACACACACACACACACACACACACACACACACACACACACACACACACACGGAGGCCACAAATATCTGAAATCATAGATGCATCCAGACACAGTTAATCCCTGTGGGAAAGGCGGCAGTGGTTTGTGAGGAGGTTCTGGAGGATGGGCGGGGGGGGGGGGGGTTATTAGCTGTAAGTGATATCCTCAGAGCCTGAGCAGAGCGGCCACACAGGTCAGGGAACTTTGTAAAGTCCGACAGTGACGGAACATCATCTCCAGAGTGAGAGACGAGATCATCATGAAAATTCAAACAAGCCAGGAATCCGTTTTTTTTCTGAATCACACTTAACAGCAAAAATCCAAAACGTCTAGTAGAAGAAAAACTAAATGCAATTATCCACTGCAGAAACATTAGGATGTGATGATTGAGCAGAAATAATCATTCGTCTCAGTTACCTCCACCACCAGAGGTTCATGAAGCTGCAGATGGAAGCTGTTCCTCTTCCAGGATTCCTTCCATGAAAGGCCTGAGCTCCTCACATGCTTTCAACTTGATTCATACGAAGCTGATGTAAGAACTCAGAACTTGCCGAGAATCACTGAGAGCTTTTCCCCCGATGACTCACGGACAACACGACCTGATATCGGCACAAGAGAGGCAGTAAAATAAAGACAGAGCCGCAGGGCCACCGCTGCCTTTGTCCCTTCAAAGTTTCAAAGACACTTTAATGATCCCTGTTGTTAATTAGTTCAGCCGGTGCCCTTTTGAACGAGTCACCGCGGGGAAGTAGGTCAGCTGATATGAAGAGCGGCGGGAGGGAAACGGCTCCAACGCTCCAGAGACGTTACACTTCCTGCTCCGTCACTGTCTGACTGAACCACGGCCGAGTTTCCTGATTGCATTCATCACACTTCACACTGGTTTTCATTGTAACTCATTTTCACCCGAGCTCTTGGGACGAGGACGACGCGGGAGAATCCAGGATTTACTGGAGACTGAAACTTACTGCAGAGGAGCATCACTCAAATTTCACCAAGGACAAACACTGTAACTGCCAGGCAAAGAATATACGCATCTTAAATGAATGTCTTTCATTTCAAATTAGGAAGCAAGGTCATGCAAAGCTAAAAGTCGATAAATGAGTAAATAGATAAAGTCTAATGCTTTGTGGTATTTTCAGTGCATTTAAAAACACAAACATCATTTTAAGAAATCATAGCCAATAAACGATTTAATCGTTTAAGAACTGGTTTTATAGAGTAAACCATATTTTAGTTATTATTTTTATTTGAATTGTTATCTATTGCAGATATGAAGATATGATATGTAGCAGTTCATTATTAAAATGTCTTAAAACGACTTCACCTTGATATGACCTCATCCGTGTAATTAATTTAGTCAAGAAACGTCAGGTGGATTTTAATTTGAAACTTATGATCCTACACTTTTTCACGATATATATTAAATCAGGGCTCTTGTTATTGTTTGGATTGACTGCAGCCGCAGCTCACATCTTGTTGATTTAAATGTGAAAATGTTAAACGAAGATTAACTGAACATCGTAAACAACTTATACAACATTTCAAATACTAAATCCTCTCAGTGCTGCTTCGTGCTGCCGCTTCCTTAAAAGGTAACAGAGCTCTGCAGCACGTGTAGGAAACTCCACTGAAAGAAAAAAGGCCTCTGATTGTCCACAGGAAGATGGTGGTTATTTCTTTGTGTTGTGTAATTGTGTTTGCCTGCGTGGAGAGTAAACAGGAACAAACAAGATGAATGAAAGAAAGGCAGACACACACTCTGCACTGACACACATCAGACTTTGCACTGACACACACACACATATTTCCTCATGTTTCCATTCAGGCAAGGACACAAGCTGGAGTCTGATCACGTTACTTTATCTTCTGTTAGTCAAACTTTAAAGTATAATCATCTGTCCTGTGGCTCTAGGAGAGACAGGTGTAGATAAACAGAGACATTTAGAGAGAGAGAGAAAAAAACAGATTAATGCTCTGGTGTCTTTTAATCATTTATTTTGTCACATTACAGTGAATTCATTACACACTGTCTTGAAAAGGAGGGAAACAGCGCCCCCTCTGGTTGGCAGCGGGGTCAACAGCTTCTTTCCAGTTGCTGTTTCCTCTCAGAGGTCGACTGGAAGAATCAGAGCCTTAGATAAGGAGACGTTCATCAGAGCAGAGCTTCCTATTCCCCCAGACTGCTCTGCTTCTTCAAGGAGCGAGATAAGAACACAAGCAGAGCTCAGTCACAGCTGGAGCCCGACACACTTTACAAGGCTGATACTGACGGACTGTTGGTGTTTAATTCTGTAACACACACCAGTATATCTGTGAAAAGCTCACATCTGCCAACATCTATCGACCAATTTATAAATCTGTTTAGCTCCAATTAGATCAGGGACCCGTCTATTAAAGTCTGAATCGATTAAACAGATCCAGACCTTTTCACAAACCAAACCTAATTCACTCGCTCCTGTAGATCTGAAATTCCTTTTCTCAAATCGTTGGTCTTCAGCTGGTGCATTTCATTTCCACTGATGAGCATCGGGGGATTTTCTTTTTGTCTTTCTCCTCTTGGATGGGAGCTGCTGTCTAGACACCGATTCAGTTTCTACATCGTTCTTCTGGGACTGAAGACAATCGTCTGCTCTGGTTCCAATTATCTCCTGTTTAACACGTTCGACTCTGCAGAGATGTGGAGGGAAAGAGAACAACAACAGTCTTTAAATGTCCATCAGAGCGGATTCTTCTCTTCTTGTTGTTGAATGAGCGACGCTGATATCTGAAGTGTTTTTATGAACAAACAGAAAAGATGATCAGCTTTTCAAAACCTTTCAAAAGGGTTTTGTTCCCAGTTTATCTTCTGATTAAATCAGTTTCACCAGCAGACATTTACTGGTAACGTGGCACAAAGCAAAATAATGATTACTGCAGTTTTATATAAAGCTGTATAAACCCTCATTTGTTTGTTAGTTATAGAATTTGAAATGTTTCCATACCACTCCCAAGAGTGAAGCCAAAACATCTGGATGGCCCCCTGGTGGCTGCATGCAGTAAAAAGTACATTCAGGATATATTTCATTCATTGTTTGTTTCTGTAACTTTCAGTTTCATCCCCCCCTGTCTTTTTTCTTTACGATATTCAGCATCAAAGCAAAACACACACACACACACACACACACACACATTAAACTCTCAATTTCAACTACCGGAAGAGTGCACCCCCCCCTCCCTGCCACCCAGCTGAGGTCTGGTTTACATCTGTGTGCCACTACCACTGCTGCAGGCCTGACACAAAGGTGTGTGTGTGTGTGTGTGTGTGTGTGTGTGTGTGTGTGCACAATCCCTGGTGTTCCTAACAGTGGGGAGTGTGTTTGTTCATGGTAGCAGCTTCTTAAAATTTTTAACACTCCCACTGAGGCGACCTCAGCGACTCACATCTCTTGATACAGAGCAATCAAACACACACACACACACACACACACACACACCAACACACCCACACACCCACACACACCAGCACAGACAGATGTGTGTTTCTTTTCTTTACTTTTTAACCACAAAACACGTTAAGGTTTAAACAGAGAGCTGCGTCTTGTTGCAGTCAAAGTATTAAACACTGTGACTTTGAGTTAGATATGGAGCGGCTCATCTCCTCTCTTCTCCTTGTCTCTCACCTCCTCTCTTCTACTCGTCTCCTCTCCTCGTCTCCTCTCCTCCTTTCTTCTCCTCGTCTCTCCTCCTCTGCTCTCCTCCTCCTCTCTTCTCCTCGGTCCAGAGGAATGCTCCGTCTGGAGAAGCTCAAGGTTTTCAGACGACAGTTGGCACCGATGGCGTCCGACATATGACTGAATGTGCAGGAATTTACGATGCCTGTAAAGGTTGCATTCCTGTGCGACTGGGAGTGTGTGTTTGCCAGCGTTAAAGTGTGTGCGTCTGTGTGTGTGTGTTAATGTGAGAGATAGAAAGAGGAGACGTTATCAGTTTTGGGCATCAGGCTTTTATTGCTGGAACAGAGTTGAAGTATGAAAGAACAATGACAGAGAAAAGTTGTGACTCTATGATAAACACCAAAGTCTTCTCTTGGGGGTCTGTGTTTCCAGAGGTGTAGAACGGATCGTCCTCTAAAAAGAAAGTCTGTGGTTCGATCCCTGGCGCCCTCAAATTTCCCCTGACAGCTGTGATTAAATCTCTGTACTTCCTTCAGATTATTGAATTATATCAAACAGTGTTTCCTTTATCTTTGTTTCCACGTCTGAGGATCATAACAATCAGAGGCAGCAGTTTGAATCCTGATCTACACAGGAGCTAATAACAGACCAGGTACTTTAAACATCTGGCTCATAGCAGAGCTGACTCATGATATCATCCGTGACTAATGTGAACAAACAGCCTGCACTTACAATAGCAGACTCCCCATCTTTCCCTTCACGCACACAGCAGGATGTGCACAGTGACACGTGCACGGAGGGATTCGCTGCTGGTCTCTGCCGCCACAGATAAGATGGAATACAGGAGATTAATGACCGTGTTATTGTCAAAGCTCTGGAAAGTCCGGATCACACCGGCAATAATTAGTCCACCGCATTGCAGAGGCATATGTGTGTGGCTCAGCTAATGGCCGCCTTCAAATCCAATTAATTAAGATTTAAATCTCTTTCCACTTGAGGGGGATTAAACGATCAAAGTCACATTCTGGGTTTGAAAGGTGAAGCTGGATTTTTTTTCTTTCCCTCAATATCACTTAAATGTGGTTAAATTGAGCAAAATCAGAAACTTGCAGAGTAATTTCACCACTTAAAAGTTTAACTTTGAAGAAAAAAAAAGATTTCCACTTGTGAAAAGGTCTGCAGGTGGAACGGGATAATTAAATAACGGAGCAAAGCTGCAACTGGACCAGTTCACATCTGCTCTGGTGTTTCCCTGGAAAGAACAGGAGCAAAACTTCACCTCAGGATCCCATTGGTTGATTTATTTTTTATGTTTTTGTCAGGTGACGTTCACTCAAGCCTTTTTCAGACATCACCTCTGAAGGCGTTCCACAAAAAACGTTGACATTTAATTTCTCCAGAGATTCTCCGGAGCTCTTTTGCACCTCTGGAAGCAGCTTCACACGTCATATGAGTAAAACGTCATCAGGGTTTTGTTTCCATGGAAAGAAACTCCTCCAGCTCCAGACCTGGCAACCCGGGGCTCTCCTCTTTTGTCTCATCCAGATGAACCATCCCAGAGAAAGTTTGGTGGAAATTCATTTTTCCAATTTGGCCGGCACGGAGGCGGAAAAACAGTCCCAGCCGAATCCAAATCCCAGCAACCCAGAGGTTTAGTGGAAATAAGTTTGCATAACATCTGGCAGAAGCACAGTGTCTGGCAAAAAAACACCAAGAGCGTGGATTGATTGAGATTGTTTGGAAAATGTGCGCCCAGTCGAATTCTAAAACCTGGCAACCCGGGACCTGAGGGGAAAACTCCTGATGGACAATCTGCTGTTTCCCTTCATGGAGAATCTCTGGTCCTCTGAGGGATGAGTGGAGTGATGCTGCGAGCTCCATCAGAAAGCTGCAGGTAGATGAAGGAGAGAAACATCAACAGCAGGAAAACATCTAACTGAGTAATCTGAATAAATCAATTAGGCAGCGTCAGATTGATTAATAACTAAACACACACATTTGATTATTATTCAGGCTTTTTCCTGATCTGCTGCCTCTAGTGTCAAGATTGTGGTTTAGGGTTAAATGAGAACAAGTCATATTATAATACCGTTTATAACTGTACAGTCAAATTTATGACCTCACCCGTCTAAAGGAAAACATTTCATTATATTCACTCCCCGACATGAAACATACACGTTTTTAGTTTTGTTGCTATGAACTAAATTTCTGACTGAAACGTTTGTTCGGAGCTTTTTTCTGCTTCACTTTGAAACTAATCGGAGTCGACACACGGCTCCTGACGCTCAGAGAGGAGCTCAGTGTTTCCATGTCCTGCCTGTGTGAGTCCCCCTTCATGTATGGAGAGTGTGACTGTGTGTGTGGGTGTGTAAGTGTGTGTGTGTGCGTGTGTGTGTGTGTGTGTGTGTGAGATGGAAATTCATCGGGCTGTCAGTGATGAGTTCATCAGGGAAAGAAGTGGTCGCTCTGCAGGGAGAGGAGAGGACATGAAAACAGTGATGTGTGTGTTGTCTGACTAGACAGTTGACTTCAAATGTGTGTGTGTGTTTTCAGGGTGTGTCTGTTTTTTCAGTGTATGTGTGTGTGTGTGTTTTTTTCAGGGTGTTGAAGCACATTGTTCTCACACTGCTACTAAAAGCAAACATGCTACTTACTCCCCATCACTAGATTGAATGTATTTTAGCTTGAAACTTAAAATATGGATGAGAATTAAAGTGAAGCACGAAGACGTTTGAAATTCCTGCTGCAAAAATCCTTGAATGTCCGAAGTTTTGTTTTTGAGTTTGGAATTTTTGCAACATTCCCAACTCATCTGAATTCCTCCAGAGCTGCTGAGAGGGAATGAGACATCTGTCTCCTTGTCCTTGGACCTCATACCCTGTGGACCTCGTCAATAAAGAATTAAAATAGATTTGAAATGTAAATAATTGAAATGTGTTGTTTGCTCGATAGGTGACTTTTTCCCACATGCACCCCCCCGTCGCTCAGTGTTGGTTTAACCCTCCTGCAACTCATCAAATGGTGTTTATTCATTGGATTTAGTCATTTATGCAGAAACAGATGTGAATGATTTACCCTGAAGTGAATATTGACTCCACCTCTCGCTGCCTCGTTCTTCTGACTCCTGAACTTATTCAATCTGCTAGTTTTCAATTCACAAAATACAACTTGCTGTTTGTTTCTTAGATTTGAAGAAGAAGATGTGACCTTGAATTAACTTTGGTGTTTTAAACTTTTTTTGCGTCTGGGAACCCATCATGTCTCGCTATTGTTTTTATTCCTCATTATTTAAATAAATTAAAGGTTTAATGGATTGAATTCACTGATATAATTATTTTGTTTGCAGCCCTTTAGTACCACTGCTGTGGTGAAATGGAGTTTGAACAATCTGTGTTGTCATTCAGCACAAACTGTCTCCTTCAGTCATTTCAACACTCTGGTCTCTTCTCTCTCTCACGCTGGGATGTGTTTAATTTCATCGCTGTCATTAGAACTGTTTAATTTTCTGCTTTTTGTTGGTTCAGCCAGATTCTGGTTGTTTGAACGTGAAGTGATGTCACATGTGCTCCCACCATAAAACCCTGTGAATCATCTTGAATTCTGCAGTGATTGTTTCCAGCAGAAGTTTTCTTTGCAACACAAATGTTTGGACTTTTCTATCGCTGCAGTTTGTTGACTCACTGAAAATGATTTCATTGCAGTATTATCTCCAGTTGCTGAGCCACCATATTGTGATCCCTGTCCACCTCTGAGTGTATTCAGACTCAATCCAATCAAACCTCAGACGTCTTGAGCATCACAACCTTTCTGTGCTTATGAACATCTGCGGTGATGAAAACCTCGACCCTGCCCCGACCTCCGTTCAGAAAGAAACCTCTGTCTCATCTTCCTGCAATCAGACATCCAGCTTCTATCAGCCGGAGAAGATGAAACCGCTTCACCTGAAAGACGCCGCTGACGGTGAGCTTCATCATCCTCTTACCTCACGGCCTCAACAATAACATGACGCCATCTGCACTCGAGCGGGTCCTTGAAGAGGCATCAGGAGATAATAGGGTTCAGCGGAGTGGTGACAGGGATCTGAATAGAGCTCAAGGACGCACAAAGAACATAGAACATGAAGTCATCAGCCGGAATGGAGATGACACAAAGAGGCCTCTTTGTGTCTGATTGTTTGTCGTCAATGGACGAGCAGGTGTGTGTTGTTTTTGTGGTTCCGTTCACGCTTTTGTTGGACAAATCCCTTGATTCTTCTTCTTTGTTTTTTAAGCTTTACATATTCATGCTTCCAGAAAAGCTGTTTTTGGTTCTTCTTTAAAAATCATAATAGAAAAAGTTATGAAAGGTCTGAAAACAACTTGATATATGTTATATTTTTTTTTCTGCTTCAAAACATCATCAAACCAGGTCTTTTGTTATTGTTGGGATATGAACCCAAGCAGCCATGTTTTGTTCGTTTGTCAATGCTCCCATCGGATCTTCAAGTTCCCACAGAAGTTTAGAATATCTGTCAGAAGGCAACTCTGGCACCAATTAGTCAGAAAATGAATCAATTAAATTATTAATGTTTTGACATGAGCTTGTTTTCTTGCAAAGTATCACTGCAGCTGTAAAACTGCAGCCGTTGACCTGGTGGTGAGATCTGGGACAGACTCTGTGGATGACCCCGGTCTTCTCTACCTCCACATGAGCCTCGTCAGTGTTGGGGCCACTCCACCATCAAATCTGAAACATAACTGGCCCCAGAAAGAGAAAGGAACAAGGGTTAATTTCATTTTTCCTTCCAGTCAGAGTCCAGCACCGACATCATCTGTCTTCCCTGAGGTAAAGGGTGTTGGTCGGTGCTGGTCTGAGCTGAAGCAGCTCCTGACATCACCGTGGAAAGACCCCAGCAGGGTGCCAGTGCACTGACAGGTGCCCGGGAATGAAGTCGTCGGTGGCTGCAGATCGTTTGAGCGTTTCAGGTCGGCAGGATGAGAACATGTTGGGCTGTTTCCTGCCCTCCGAAGTCTTTCTGTTTGTTATGTTTAGGGAACTGAAAGTCATCTATAGGTTCTATACACGACTAAATGCCAGGACACCATGAAACCAAGTCGAGGCTCAAACACTCTCTGACGGAGCTGCCTCGTGCTTCATGAATAAAAGCAGCAGCCAGTTTGGTTTTCTGTTGCTGATCAGTTTCATGAGTCGTCTCGTAATCAAACGTTCTGCACAGCGACATGAACAAGAACGTGATCGGTTGATTTCTGAAACGTTCTCTGCAGCTTTTATTTGAATGAATAAAACGATGGAGGCCTCCGTTGGGAGTTCCAGAGTCTTCTCCTTCTTCATTAGTATTTCTTATTAGTGCTTTCAGCTCTGCAACATCAATGCATATTATTATGTGGTGTTACAAAAAGCAATTCCAGTCCCAGAGGAGAATAATCAACTCCCCGAGAAACGTATTCACCATTTGAATGGAATGGAAAGGTCTTCATTTTAATGGGTAATGAACACAGGCGACATTAGACAAGACATCTTTTGTCGAGTCGCAAATTCTATAAGCAATATCCACTTCCATTAAGATCTGAATCTCATCTAAACCCTTCATGAATACCATGAAAAGGCTTTTATCTGTGGCACTGGCACTGCGGCTTCATTTCACACGTCGCTGCGTCGTGTTTAAGTCGAGCTCTGCCAACACAGCGTGCTTTCTGCAGCAGGGGAGGAACCAACACACAATCCAGGGACAGAGTCAAATGCAGGAATTGGGTTTTTTATGTCCCCAAAAAAATCCTGCTCCCCATCTGGAGAAGTGACTTTTGATCGATGCTCAAAACTGCGATCCGGCCAACAACTCAGACGTCAGCTGTCAGAGGTCGGAGAGGAATCAGTGAACGCAGAGCCGGAGATTATTTATGGTCCGGAGGGAGGGGGGGGGGGCTGTGCTGTCCCGAGTCAGATGTTAAAAACAGAGATTTGGACGAGACGCCACCCAGAGCTCTCAAAGACAAAATCCCCCAGAAGACAGCTCCTCACCTTGACCACATTTGACCTTTGTGAATCTGTGATATTCATGATATGCATGAAATATTTTCCAACCTGGAGCCACGCGCTCTGCATTTGAACATCTTCCAAAACGTACGCACAAGGACGGGTTCTCTTTTAACTTGTCAATGTAATTTCTGCTGAGTAATGGATTCATGGTGTTCTTCTCTCTGATTTGTCACCGAGCGGTTTGATGCAGAGCAGGACACAGGATCCCAAGATGACAGCTCGTCTCTCTGCAGTAAACTGGGGGATTTCTTGGGTGTGAGACCCTGAGTTGTAATTCACTCTTTTGATTGCAATGTTCAGAAGAATCACAAATGAATCCCAGCAGCCCAAACTGACTAATGAGCTTGTTTACATGTGCTGATGCAGAAACAAAACTCAGAGCACAGTGCGAGACACACGTTTAGATATTTTTGCAGGATGAAGCTTTGTTCTCTTGTAAATCATCTCAGACACAAAAAACTTAGCAGACTGTAAATAAACAGGTTCATTCAAAGAGACCTGGTTTTTCATCAAACCTGCGTGAACCCGCTTCTCTCGCCGCTGGACGCAGGAAGGACGATGATGTACGAAAATGTTTGAACAGTCTTGGCTTTATGAAAAAAGAAGGGGGGGGGGGGGCATATTTCTTGGCAGGCCGGGGACAGTATGTGAGAGAATCCAGTGAACAGACTGACTTCTTGTGTCCGGGCGGTGAAACATGGCCGAGGCCGACTCGCGGCTTCAGGCCCGACCACATCTGTGTTTACCAGCCGTGTTTTCTTTAACATCAGTGGAGTGAGATGACGCCGGGGGGGCTTGTAGGCATCAACAACAACACCTACACACACACACAAACACACAAATGTATAAGCGTGCATGCACTCAGCCAATATTCCTGCATTTTGATATCATAATTATTGTGTTTTTCAAAAGCTGGACTTGTTCTTGTTGCAGTTTGAGGGAGAACTTGTTATTTTATGAGTTTTGCTCAGATAACGTTTCTCCTGCAGAGCGAGCATTAGCGATTATAAGCAGGAGGATTTCTTGTGCTGCTTTGAAATATTCGCTCCGGGCTAACTAGCTCGGTCAACAAATCAAAGTCTCACCTCCCTCAGATAACCTGAACACACCAGACGGGAGCGTTTTCACGACTCGTCCACACGTACACAACAAAATCTGTTTGAAAGAGCAGAGCAGAGCAACTTTAAAGCCCCGGTGGCGAATCAGGAGCTGGAGAGTAGCTGTTCAAGGTTCCAGTCGATTGACAGGGAGTCCAGAAACTGGTTTCCCACTCCACACGACACCTTCTGAAAATCTTCACCCTGCAAGTTTGCAAAATTAACATTTTCAGGGATCTAAAATGCTGTTAAATATTAACCAAAAAACAAAATGCATAGAAAAAGGAGGTGTTTTTTTAATTACTCATATTCGTGTGGACAGGGACTTGACATTTCTATTTATAAAACATATGCTTTGACCTTAGGCTACAAAAGATAACCCTCTATACGTGCATCATGCTAGTATGTGTGCAGAACCAGGAAAAGGAACTTATAAAGTCTGAATTCAGGGACCTTAAACAAAACGTTATATTTATTGAATCATTTTCAGTGGAGTGAATAGTTCAGGATCAGAAAAAGGGGCAGAGCTGGAATGCTCCTCACCCCGAGCTGCTCATTGAAAGCAGCTGCTGCTCATCCACGATAATCACCTGCACATCTGAGGTTGATCTCACACATCAGCAACAAAACAAAAAGGTATTCAACCCCCCCCCCGTCTTTCGAACCCTCCTTATATCTCAATCTGTATCCCACGCTTAGGGCTAATCAAGAAAAATCCCTTTCTCAAAAGTTTCCCACCAAACTCATCTGAACATTCCCTCCTATAGATGATCCTACTCAGATTCTATTCACTCAAAACTCGAGGTTAAAACAGAATTGTTGAGAATCCTTTACCTTAAAACACTTAAAATGTGTCCACACCATTTTAGCATCATCTGCTTTCCTCACACAGTATTGTTTTATTTCAGAAAGAAGAAACAGAAACGTTGGTGGTAAATGACCGGGAGCATCAAACAGTTTAAACATTATTTATCCATCCTCCATGTGAATCACTCCTCCTGTGTGTTTGTCCTGTGTGCATCATGAATGAACAATATCTGGCTGCTGTTGTTGCTGCTTCCTGTGACTGACGGTTCCATTACGTCCGGGGCTGCTTCATACTTTCTCTTTAAATTCCAAACAAAATGCAGGATGACAATTTAACGAACGTAATTACCCCCCGTCTGTCTCCGACACGTGTAATTGATTCTATCATCACCCTGGATTACACACAGGGAGCGACGCCTTGTGCATTGTTGCACAGTCAAGGACGGCGAGCGTGGAGGTCAGACTTCTGGCATCGAACTGTCGGAATTCTACGGTCGCAGCCAGGAACACCTGTAAGGACGATTACAGCTGGAGACTATAATTGCAGCCACTCTGGAGAAATTGATCTACAGACAAATGGGATTTAAAAATGTGGCGTTGACATTTTCCTCTGCTTGGCTGGCTCTGTTCTTTAAACACCTGTAAACCCAATCTGGCTTTTTAGAAATGAAACATTTTTGACAGGAAACGTTGAAATGGAGCTAGAACACATTCAAGACATTTGAAACTCTCTACACTTTTATAAAAGCTGAATTTTCTCTGTATTTTCATCATGGAATTAATGAAACAAAGCTAAATAAGAAAACAATAACTGCATAAAACGAAATTTTAACCTGCAACATCATTTTCTGATTAGCGTTAATCTGAATAAGGTCAACCTTGGAATAAGAACAGGATTATTTATGGATTATTCTTTTAGCAACTCATCAGAAATTTTGTAAAAACATAACCTCTTTAGTAAAGGTAATCATTATTGTCTCTAAAGTTGCTTTGTTCATAAAATGCAACCTGCAGCTGAGTTGAGTTTGAAACAAATGGGTTATGTCTCTTCACTTCTGTGTGCTTCTGTTTTCTGGAATGAACCTTGATGCAGGAATGTACGAGTATATTTTCTCTTGGTCTTTACTCAATTCAGGATCTTAACCCGTTTAAATCTCATTTTCACTTTGTGAAAGCCACTTGACCTTGAGGCTCACGGTGCTGCCAATCACTGAGGGCCTGAGCAGCGGAGCCCCGACTGGTTTTCAGAAGCAGCGAATCCTCTTTGTGAACGCTCTGTTTGGCTTTCGGCTTAAAAAGCAACCAGCGGCACTTGTTATTTTCCCTGTTGACCCAGAATAAACACAAGCGCCCACAGCCCCGCCACCCCATCACCCCACCCTCAGAGATAAAGTGTGACCTCAGGACCTGTAGCCCCCCCCCCCCCCTCTTTCCTTGGTCTTTGTGAGGATGCTTCATAACGCTGCAGCACTGCTCTCGAGCCTGAGGACTGGGGGGTCCATGCATGTCAATCACTCAGTGAAAGATAAATAGAAATAAGAAAAAGGAGGATTAAACAGTGTTCAATTTGAATTTTGAATTTTGAGATGCTTCAAGGTTTTCCACAATGCTTAGTAGGTAAAACCTGTGATCTTCCATATAGAACGAGTGAGAGGATATTTATTTTTTTGAGTTCTACTGGACCCAACAATGTTCACAATGAGAATTTATACTCAGCTTCTTTATGATTCCTTCGCAATAACTTTTTAATTGTTTCAGTTTTGAAAGCATCAAATAACAAGAAACATCAAAACTCACCAGAAAAACAAACTTCCCTTTAAATGACAGAAAACGTCTTTGAGGTCTTTGTTTAACGTTTTTTAAGTTTGGCACATGCCCCATCCACCAACATGGAGGAGGCGGGGTTTATGACCTGCACTGCAGCCAGCCACCAGATGTTTCTGCTTCACTTCAGGGGGAGCTGTGTTGTCGTCCATCTTTAAAAACACTCTGTGGTTCTTCAGATTCCAGATTCAAATGTGCTTCTAATCAATCAGCACAGCTTCACTAGTTTCAATAAATCCTTGTTTTTCCCTTTTTGTTCTCGACCTACATGCACAGCTACTTTCCAAACAGGGGGGGTGGTGCTCTGCTCTGGAAGGGCATACTGTTCCTACGTATCTTACCCACAAATCAAACTCGTCCATCATCACTGACGACTTCTCAATTCCCTCTGCAGACACAAACACATGACTAATAATAATAATTACACAAAACTTGACTCTAGCATCTTAAACCCAGGGCAGAAAGAAGCCAAGAACATCAACAACACAAAACGTGCAGTGTTGTCGGGTTGATAACAATCTGTTGGCAACGAGGAATCAAATATGTAAACTACTGAATACAAAACTAGTTCTGCAGTCACACACACACACACACATAAGGGAAATGACAGATTAATAAGTTCTTGTGAGTATTCTAAAGTTTCCCTGTTGCTGCAGCTGTATTTGCAGACTCATCAGAAACAGGAGCTGGTGCATGACGGTGGTGTTTTGGTGATGGTTACAGGAAGTCACTGGTAATTAGGTCCCCACCCCGTGTCCTCCCTCCTCTCCAAGCATTCACCATCATTTCCGTCGCTCTTGTCTGAAGGTTAATAGACAACTGCAGCGGGGCAGAGGTGCCGCGAGGAATCCTGAACTTCTGCGATAAGAAATATTTCCAATCCAAGGTGATAGGAGAAGCTGCTTATCAGGACTGGGAGACTTCTTCTGAGGGCCTCATTCCAGCTTCTCCTCTGTTTCACGAGCTCCCCCAGGCTTCTTGTGCTTTTACACCACCTGCTTTTTATGTTGTGCATAAATAATCCAGCTAGGATTTCCAGTTTTTTTTTTTTCCATCAAAACGTTTCATTTTACCATGAATACTCAGTTACTCCACTTCGTTCATCAGCAGCACAGCTCATTACAACCACAAACAGCTGAGCTTCACAACATGGAAACTCCCTAGAACACAAGAGGGGGGGGGGGGGGGGGGGAGCTGAGAGCAGATGTGTTTTCTTTCTGTGATGTCGGTTCCGACTGCTTTCCCACAGCCGTCGGGCGAAAGAGCGATGACCATGCGGTATCTTGACTGACTCATAACGGCAAGACCTCAGCCTGGACCCCTTCTAATCTGCAGCCACCCACAGGCTGGAGCCCACCCCCCACCCCCCTCACCCTCCTCACCCCCTTCTGTGGCACTGTGCTCTCTGCATGGAAACACCAGAGTGTGTTGCTCTTTGTCTCCTCATCGCCCTCACAGCAGTGAATGGTCTTTTAGTCTTTGTTTATCTCCAAATACACAGACTACTATGGAGACCTCAGCACACTCACCTAAACGTGTGGGTGGAGTGGGGGTGCAGAGTCATCTTGGCAGCCACAGTGTGTATAAAACTAAATTCCATTAAATGAATGTGAACTTTCTCCAAACTTCACTTTTATTTCAGATATCATTTGGAAACATCTAGTTTATACACAACTACTTTGCACAAGCACTTTGAAGTTGGATCCTGGTTGCATCGTAGTTTGCATTCCATATTTCAGATTTCTCCAAAAACCCTTAGTTAAGGTTAAAAAAGGCTATAGAACAGTTTAAGTGTTTTATATAAAACTGATGTGCAGCTCACATTAAAGAGGTTTCAGCAGCTGTGAGAGTCCAGAACAAACAACAACCGGGTTTGCAGGTAATGTGCACAAACTCTTTATCAAACCCGATATAACTGCCCCACGCGACACAGTCCCCAATGTGTCATCTTCTTCTAAATCTTATGTTGTTACCAAAACAGTGACTCAACAAGTCTGTGAGGAGACGTGAACACCTGGATGCATTTTTTCTCCATGGTGTCATGGGGAACATCCTTCTAAACTAAACTCCCTGTTAACAGAAGCACTTAATGTTGAGTAACAACTTCTTAATAACACAAATCCAAAGGGAACTGAACTCACTGACCTTGCACACTCCAGTTCCTTCTCTCCCCGTTCAACACAAAGAGAAGAACACAAACTACTGTCTGGGCTTTTTGAGGTGAAGGAGGAATGTTTATTCTGGTTGTCTCTGAGAAATCAAGGCAAGATGGCAGCGTGCACGGACGCAGCAACTTCTGGGAACACTCTTGATTTGTTTTGCTTGTATTCCTGCTTGTGTTGGATTGTAAATTTGAGACGTGCTCAGTCTACAACCTCCGTGACCTGTGGAGAGTCTGTCCTGCCGCTTGCAACCAGATCATCGAACCAGGGCGAGCAGACCACCGACAGATTGTCAGGTCCTGGATCTGTTAGGCCACTGTCTCGGATGGAAGACGCAGCAGAACGAGCATAATAATTCAGTGGTTAAAGGCTTCACCACACCAGCTGCCACTGCCAACCCTCATTCCTGAAAAGGGACAAACTAAGACTAATGTTGCAGCGAGATCATCCTGACTAAAGCTACAAGTTTGCTGCAGCAGTACATTGACAAAGTATATTAACTTGTACTTATTGAATATAAAAACTCAGCAATCCTATGAACTGGTAAAAAAACAGTCAGGGGGAATGGGACGCTCTTATTTTGACAAACAATGTCCCCTGACAGCTCCTCTGGTCAGCCTGCGTGAGGTCAGTGAAGTGAGGACGGCTTATCACGGCCGCCGCCGCTCTCACAGCATCGCTCACAGGCTGTGAAGGCACTTATCTGTCTGAGCTGTCCAGAGACAAGGTCTGAACACTTCTTTATCTGCACCCCCCCCCCCCCTCCAGCACTGGCTCCTGCAGCCAGACTGCTGCCTGTTTGTGTTTGTTGTCGGTAGATTCCATTTGGCACCACCACGCACAATGCTCTTGAGACCGGAGGTTTGAGACGACTCACTCCATCATAGCTCTGATTATAAAGAAGAATCAGATTGTGAGTTTGAGAGTGTGTCACAAAAAATGTGTAGAATCCAAAGCACGTCGGCCTAAAGGACCCGTTTGTCCATGAAGGTTTCACAAAGTTTTGAAACGAAAAAATGTTTGAAATAAAATATATAAATCAAAATAACTCTAAATACTGAGTACACAAAAATACAAAAAAAGAACAAAACTAATTATATAGAACTGAAATGAAGACAAATAAACATAAATCAACACAAATCTATATTTCCCAGCTGTGTTTATTCTATGAAATAAAAGTTTATTTCATGCATATACACAAACATAAATAACGATAGCTCTATGTCTGTGAAACCCTCATATTGGCCTTTTTTAAGTGGCCAATTGATTAATAATACATTATTGGTTATAATTGTTTGAATATAAAAGGAAGCTGGTCACAAGTATGTTACATTATGAGTTAATGAAGTTAAAGATATGCCCCCCCCCCCCCCCCCCCACAGACACATACCACCACCACCTTACAGGTCAAGGCCACATTTGCTTTAAAGGACGGGGGAGTGTGGGAGAAACCACACCAGTGAGGAGGAGTGGGAGGAATTCACCGGAGTGTGTTAATTTGTATCTGGGGTTGAGTCGTCTGAGGGGGGGGGGGCCGGATAAGAAAGCGGTCGTCCGCACAGAGACGCAACGGAGTCAGGTTTCAGCTTTCAGCGAGGGCCCCTTGAGTCCCAGCGCACTGAAGCTGCCTTTGTTTGAATGGGAACCAGTGAGGGAAGAGAGAGAGAGAGAGAGAGAGGAGGAGGAGGAGGAGGAAGAGAGAGAGGACTTTAGTTTGGAGTAAGTGCTGGAGAGAGGCAGAGTGTGCTCCATCTCTCTCTCGCTCTGCTGTCACTCTCAGGGCAGCTTTAGTTGGGATCTAAGCTCGGCGCCACTGAAGATGTCTTCACGGTAAATGAAAGCCACAGTGTTTTCTGAGGAGAAGTTGTTTCATGTGAACTTTCAGACTTTTCACTTGTGTGTTTCTGTTTTTTTTGTGTGTTTTGAGTGCAGCACTCCTCCCTGGTTCTTTGGATTATTTCTGCTCCTGCTCGGGTTCTGCTGCCGACGCTCCTCAGCCTATCAGCCGCTGGACGGTATGTGCACAAACAAAGTTTTCTGCTGTTGGACAACTTTCTGCTGGCTCATGAGTTCTCCTCCGCTGCTGCAGAGAGAGAATGATTAAGCTGTTGCACTCGGGTCCAATGAGGTTACTGAGCCACAGTTGAGAGGGAATTTATTTATTGGTGGATGATATACTGATTCTCTTGGTGTGAATGTTATTGCAATAAAAAGCCAAGGTCATTTCGCATTGAGTCGGACACACACACATTTTATGGTTACTATAGTAAAGTCCTGGCAACAGCTTCTCTAATTTTCTATTGCAAATCATCTCAGCTTCTTTATGGATTTTATTTAAAGTGTCTAATTAACAAATATCAATCTCTGGGAAAGTTTTGAGTCTGACGTCAAAGTGCACATTTACATCCAACACCAACTTTTCATGCATTCTGTGAAATCCTTAATGCTTCTCTGGAAGGGCTCCAATCCTCTGTGCACGAGGCTGATGTTGAAACATGAAGATCCTCAAAGTCTCTGGAAACTTTGCAAACTTTTTGGAAAGTTGAGCAGCCTCCTGACACGGAGCAGCTACCTGCTGGCTCCTGTGCTGCTCTACCATGGTTTCAATTAGAGCTGCACTGGAGATGTTTTTCAGGAGGCTGCTCGACTGTTTTCACAGCTTCAATCTGGACTATTTTCCTTGATTAATGGATCAATCAGGACTCGTCAACGTGGCCCCAATTAGTGCAGAGGGTTTTCTTTTCCCTCGCAATTGGAAACAGGCCGAAGCTCACGTTGTGCCCAGTGACAGAGCGGCTCTGCAATCAGCAGCACCGCATTACACAGGTAGTGGACATGATGTGATGCCTCTGCTCTGTGGAGGGTGAGCTGGGCGGGGGGGCTTGTCAGACAATGTCAGCAGAGCCTCATTTCATTAGTCGTCATCCTGATACATCATCGCTGCTTCCCTCACTGTGCTGGAATCCAGATTGACATTTATAATCATGTGTGTGTGTGTGTGTGTGTGTGGACATCTCGACCTCTGATCACCACATCGACCTCTGTGTCACAAAAGCTGGATTGTCAAATCATTGTGAGGATTCTTTTGCTAATGTGGCCGCAATCAGTTGAAATGTCAGTTTGATATTTTGACTTAAAGGGCACTTCTTGTCCCCTGATTATCATATGAAGTGAACATATGACCTTGTGGGAATGAGGAGAAGTTTGTAGATGTTTGTAAAACCAGCAGAACCTGACAGACGATGTGGGTCTGATGTGTCCACTAAAGAAAAAGTGTGATTTCATGGTCTGGTCTCTTGTGGGTCCTGCGGAGGCCGGCTGCGCTCGAGGCTCCGCTCTCTGTGTGTTTGGGGCTTTTTGGCAATTTTCATAATCGTCTGCCATGATTCACTTTTTCAAGAGGAGGGGAGAAGGGAGGGGGGGGCGGGGGGGGGGGGTGGTAGGAACACACGCTCGCTGGCTCACTTTCCAGAGAGAGAGAGCGAGAGAGAGAGAGAGAACACCAGGGACAAATATTTCCAGGCTGCTTGTTGTAAATATTCTTGAAAACATGAGCTGTAGCGTGGCAACGTTGGACATTTCTGTTTTGAATAAAGTTGCTGTGATTTTTTTTCCTCGGTGTGAAACGGTTTCTTTGGGCCTTTCGCTCAGCTGATGGTTTTAAGAGGATGCAGCTGAAGTGAGAGTTGGCAAAACTAAATAAACTCCATGGAAAACAACATATCAGGTTTCAGGTTGGACAGTGAGAGCTTAATTCTGATTATAAAACAAATAGAATGAAAAGAAAAAGTTGATTTTTCAATGCATAAATTAATAAATTAGATTTCGATTAATTACCATTGATGGAGAAAGCAGAACTATAATACAAATACATGGATATTTCATTAACAGATGTGTGACCAGGCAAATTAATGACTGAAATGATGAATAACTGATTGAGAGGAATGCCAGACACTTGAATGAATGAATGAATGAATGAATGAATGAATGAATGAATTCAGTCAGTGGAGCTCTTTTCAGACTTGAGCTCTGGAGGATGTCCACACAATTGGATCCTGGACTTTCTCTGGACTTTGCATTTCACACATGAACATCAGTATCGGCGTCGGGTCTTTATAAACTCTCATGACATCTTCCAAAGTCTGGCACCTCTCACTACAACATTTGCGTACAGCCCCTCCAGAGAATGTCTGACAGCAGCTTGTGTAGAGAAGATGAATGGATGAATAAAGGAGTAAAGTTGATATGTATAGCAGATAGAATTTAAACAAGATGTTCGAAACAAGTAAACAAAACAATAAAGAAAATGGTGTTGGCTCACGTTGTGAAGGCATCAGACATCACTTCATACACTTTGTTCTCATGAGTCGTAAAGTTTCAACCTTGGGGATTTAACAGCCGAACTAATGAGCCTGGAAACAAACATATACTTTAACCTCTTCAGCCTCTGGTGATTCTGTGAGATAATGAAAATGACGCCGCCGTGCTTCATCGTGCACGAACACAGGCTTGCATCAGCCTCTGTGACACATCCACAAGAACACACGTGCAACTCGCTCAATTACTGTTTCCACCATCTGCTGTACACATGGTGATTATTCAAAAATAATGATGTTTGTAATTATCTCCGTGGAATGACACGACTGCCCCCGACACAGATGCCTGTAGAGATAATGAAGTCGAGGAAGCTGATGATGTGAGGCTCTGTGAACGTGGCTGTGATGAGTGCATTGTGGGTGATGATCGTGATGAAGAAGTGTGACGATGACACAAAGACAATAATGTGAGTCCTTGGAGATCAGTGAAATATGCACCGGGTGGGGAAGACGTCAAATGTTCGATATCAATGAGAATTAATTGTACATGACACAGGCATGACTTTCAGATGAAGCTCTCTGGCGACAGACCTCGACTTCATTTGAACAAATTCACACAAAAACACTTATCTGACTGAAAACATTTCTTCTCTACTGCAAAAGCTGGATTCATTATTCTAGTGCAGGGGTCAGGCTGACTCAGCAAATCCCTCGAGAACCTTTAACCTTGATAATGGAGGAGATAATAAAACTCTGAGTCACGCATCTGTGGATCAAGAATGAATACTGCAGTTACTGCAGTAATCTTTTCTTGGTGTTTTGAGTTTTTGACTAAAATTCCGAGGTTCAGTCTTTGCTGCTGTGACTTTGTTTAAAAGTTAAAATCTGGAAACGATTATGCCGGCGGCTGATTTCCATTGTCCTAACAAAATCTGTTGAAACATTAGTCTCATTGCAGTTTGAAGCAAAAAACCTGGAACACGGAGAAACAGACAGAAGCTTGATTGATTTATTATAAATCAGGAAAACTGTGGCAGGTGATAAACCTCGATCCAGGAAGCAGCAGCGGTGACACCTGTAGATCCACTTCATAACAGACATGTCAACAGAAGTGAGAGGACATCAAGCAACGTGTAGAATCCTCCACATCCATTTGCTCTTGATTCTGACTTAATGGGATCCTGGTTTTTCCAGTTTGACCACAGCGCTGCACGAGGCCAGGACGTCAGGTTCTGGTTAGAAGTTCAAACCGCAGAGGGATCGTCTGTTAAAGAGACATTTTACAGTCTGTGACATTTTCCTATAAATCATCGTCCAGGTTGTTTCCATCCATCACAGCGTATATCTCCCACGGGCGAGTTATCTGATACGTAGTTTATCGATTCTCTTACTTTGTCTTTAGTCTGAAACACATCACACTGAGCAGCTCTCTACGGCCTGAACCACCGACCGTCATGACTACCACTAAATATTAGACACAGCAAAGAGTCCAGATGTTTCTTGGACTCTGCAGATGTGTTTACACTCTGCATGTCGACTGTGCAACTCGGTGTGAGTTTGAACAGGTTAACTGTGGTTTCTCTGCTACGTTATGAGGTAATTGTATAAATACCGGTTGCACTTGGGAGAGTTTGGGTTATTCAGTTGGATACGAAACCAAAACAATGATGCTGAAGCTGTTGTAGTGTTTGGTTAAAAAGTGTGTGAGTCACAGAGACACGTTGGGTTTATTAACCTGTTGTTATGTAAATTGATCTAATAAACAAAACGTAAATCATTGAAGATATGGGGTAAAATCTTTCATCATATTCACATAATGTAACTCTGTTTCCCTGACTCTTGTGTTTCTCTGTTTGTTTGTGCCCTGGACGTGGACCCGAGCTTCTTGCGGTTGCATGTGTCAGCGTCAGACTCAAAACCAATTCAAGATGCACCGCAGGTTGTGTGTCTGTCGCACATGTTTCTGCATCACTGATTGTTCCTCACGTCCAACGAGCACATTTCGTCCTCTGTGACGTCTCCTGTCTTCATCTGGCTCCTTGTTCATCTGGTCTTTCACTTGTAATTAATGCACTTTGTTGTTTTTGCGACTTTCTTGCGGTTGGAGGTTTTATCGTTGTTGGTTTTTGCCTCATGACATGAATTATTTTTTTAAACATCCATTAACTCGTGAAGAAGTTTGAAAATTTTAACTGGGGACTTTGCAAACGCTGCCATTCTGCTGACACGACACTTTCAGGAAGCTGCTCCACAGCCTCTGAGCCTGGACGTTGGCTTCTCTCTGCAGATGATCTAAAAGAAACAAAACAACATGTGTGTTATATTCTGCACGGTAAACAGGAATCGCTAAATTTGTCCTGGACAGAACAAGTCACTATTTTTAAGTGTTGGACGCAGTGTGAGCAGAGATGATCGAGAGCGTTCAGTCTGAGAATGATCCGCTGAGGACAAACGCAGGATGTGTGAAGTAGAGGAAGGATTCTGTGGGGGGGTGAAGGCGTGACGCTAAATGTCACTTTGACCCTTTGAAGCTTTTTTAAGTTATTGTTGTCTGTCCACTTTTAGTAAAACCTCACGTGGGGGGGTTTAGACCTTGTAAACAGATTAGTGGAAATCTCTCACCCTTGATTAATAATTGTTTTTCATATAAATCAGCTTTGGTGGGAAAGTTCCACTTATCGTGAACCAATCAGACTTCCTGAGTGAACTTATCTTGGTCCAACCTCTTGTTAATTCGACTTTATCTCGACAGCGGTCATCACTCACTGAAATCAAAGCTTCGGCCATCAAACTGCTTTTAAACTCTGTGTTTGATGTGGTCCCATGTTTTCCTTCCTTTCCCCTCGTTTCAGACGGGGATGACGTAGATCAAAGGAAACCGCACCGTGTTGTCTCCATCGTATTTTATTTGTGTATTTATTTTTCTGCTGTTTTTGTTGTTGTGTTCTTTCCAAGAGGCTACAGCCCTTTCTCACCAACCTGCAAAAAAATAAGGATCCACTTTGAATTCTATTAACCCTGAACCTAAACTGACATCCACATAAAACCTGAAGATATAAACACTCACTTCCCCCTCGTCCTCTACCTCATAGTGTTGTTGGGTAAGAAATCCATTCTTTTATCATACTTCAGCATACTTCTCCATCACCATCTTCTTGTGAGTGGTTTTCTATCAAGCCTTGTTTCTCCTGTAGTCTTAATATAATGGTGCACATCCACAGATGAGGTTAAGGAGCTGTCCTGTTCATCTTCCTATATCCTACATGTTATGCGTTTAGGTGACATGGGTCTATGCAGGCACATCGGTTACAAGCCCCCCCCCCCTCCATCACCAACACAAGGACATTTTCATCTTGTGAGAAACTCCCACTATATAATGAAGTGCAACAGACCAGAGCTGCTGCCAGTAGCTCACCCGGACATGTTCATTGGTTTATAAATGTGAAGCAGGATGAAAAGAAGCGTTAGAGCTGTAAAGATGCACGATGGAGGCCGAGCCACAGAACATCCTGTGTCCTGTGAGGACTTCTAACTGAATAAAATGTGGCACGAGATGTGAGTTTTCCTGCATCACTGGAGGGAAAAGCCGACTGATATGTTGCCACCGGGGCTTAGGGATGCATCAAAAACTGTGATTTACGATCATGTAGAGTGGATCTGAATTAGCGCGTTTGTTTTTCTGGGAGCGGCTTCCTGGCCTTCTGCAAAACACGGAACCTCCGACACTCTGGAAAGTTTCCGTCAGGGCGGAAAGATGGAACAGAAAACAAGCAGGTGTCTGTTCAGCCTGCTGCAGACCACAGAGGGAGAGAGGGAACATCCCGTCAAACAGCGGCGGAGCATCTGAGTTTCTAATGAGGTCACGGAGTGCGGAGCGGTGGGGTGTGTGGCTCCGGAACAGACGTGAGGAGTTCACTGTCTCATTTACCTTAATCCTGGTTGAATCTGAATTCTGTGGAAAGAGCTCGTTCCCCCGAGGAGGAGGCAGAGACTTCTTCTTGTGAGTCGGTGTTTGAGTTGGAGCAGCATGGCTCGAAATGACAGAGCAGTCGTCAGCGAGAGCCGATTTATGAAGGCTTCATTTTTTCCCCCTCTCTCACTCTAAAAATATCACCTTTACCCTCGTTTGCTCTCGATTCTCTGCTTGTTCTTTGGGTTTGTTAATAAAACAGGATGTTGGTGTTGGAGATAAAGGTTCATTGCTCTTTGTTCAGCTAATTGCTTCTGGGGTGAAGGTAACACTTCATTTGAACTCAGGTAATGGTTATTAGATGATTGGCCTCTGTATACCCTGCATGGCCAAAAGGAAGCAGACGTCTAAAGATTATACCTTCATGTGACATTTAACCATAATATATATATACATAACATATGGATTAAAGATATCTATACAGCTATAAGACAGTCAAGAAAACCCAAACCATTGGTAAGCAATGTGTTACCACAAACTTTATTTTAAATAAAAAGAAAACACAATTAAAACCAATTATATTGAATTTTGAACTAAGAAAATAATCTCTCAACCTAAAATGTAAGCACATATATCTTTTCTACATTATTAAAACAAATAAAAATATCATATCTGCGCATATCTACAAAAACAAACAAAAAGGACGATAATGGCTAAAGGATAAATCGGTCGAGCTCTAGAACATATCATTTAAAAATCATTAGCATATGATCATAATACCTCCTCTCTTCTGGGAGGACCTTTAGCAGGATGTGGGATTATGGCCGCACAGATTTTCTTCCATTTATCCTCACGAGCCTAAGTGAGAGTGGCAGTGATGCCGGCTAACGAGGCCTGGTAATGCTCCAGTTCATCCCACAGGGGTTGATCGGGTTGAGGTCCGGGGGCTCGAGCAGGTCAGTCAAATTTGTTTGGTCCAACATGTCATTTAAATCTATAGCATCAAGAACAAAGACTCATTTAGAGTTAGATACGTCTACAGATGGAGCTTTTCTTTCCTACTCATGCTTCTCTTTTAATAAAACATATTTGCAGCCGCTCATCTTCCACCGGGTCACAGCTCTGCAGCGTCAGTGGTGTGTTGTCTCAACCTTGAACCTTCTATGCCTCTGCTTTGTGTCCTGTTGTTACTGAGAAATAACTTCCGGTCATTAACAAACAGACAAGAACAGTCTGACTTTGAGCTTCTCACCACCAACTCCATTGATCTCTGTGTTTAACTTTCTGTTTGCCCGTCTGAGGACCTCCAGCTTGGATCATCAGGTGCTTGCAGAGGTTTGTGTGTTTTTCTCGAAGCAGCAGAGAGATTGATTGTGTGGATAAGTGGAAAGTGTGGGAAGCGACTGAGATTCCCAGAGGTGCATCCGATCGTTTCCCAGCAGGAGGTCGGATGAGGGGAGGTGTTGTTGGTTGTTTAGTGGCGGGTGTGTTTGACTGTGTGTGTGTGTGTGTGTGTGTACACGCATACGAGTGTCGTGTGCTCAGCTGGTCTGCAGCTGCGTTGTCTCTGAGCACACTGTCCATGCACTTCCTGAAGATCCCAACACGAATCTCATTCGTGGTCAGGTCTCATTTTACGTCTCTGTTCCACCACCGCCGGCGAGTAAACATCCACGAACATCTGTGTCTGTCTCCCTCTCCCCTGGATTCTGTTCTTCTTTTTAAATGTGTCTGTCTCCTTCATGTGTTTCCATCCTCTTCATATTCAGCTCTCTACAGATTTTGCTTTGCTTTTATTACCACCAATGGGTTTTGAAAAAGCTAAATGCTGTGAAATCTGCCGTGAAATAGTGAAAATCAGGAAGTCAATGTTTCACCTTGGTTTGCGGTTGGTGCTCTGGCTGTTAGCGTCTCATTAGCGGATGTTTGACTTCAACCATAAGTGTGTAACAGTTTTCAGTTTTCCTCCATAAAGAAAAATAACCCAAGTGGCACTAAATGTATTTCCTGTCATTAGATCAGACTTAGTATTACTGTTACTGTTTAAACTACCACATATGAAGACAGACGATTCTTTTATACACATTTATTCTTCTAGCCACGTAAAGAAGTCGGTTTCTTTGCTGGAGCAGATTTGGGGCTTCACACCATTTGCATCAGTCGCTGAGGTTTTTATGAGTTTTTCCACAGTTACTCTGACAAAATGGGATTCGCTCCTGTGAAGCTGGAATCGAGAAAGTTAATGTGGTCACAGAGAGAAGAAGTCAAGCAGCGAGGGACTGGTTTCTTCACCTCTCGTTCAAAGTGGCGGGATCGTATTTGGATCGGATCTGTTTCACATGGCTCCGGTCGATGAGTTCTGGAAGATGCTGTGTTTTCTCTTTTCGGTCATGACGTGTGCAAAGTTATTTTTGCCTGTGGTCTGTCATTTCTATTGAAGATGTGAAAGCAGATGATGGATTTCCCCAGAGGCCTGAGCCTGAATAATCCAACCAGCTCTCTGCTCTGCTTCATTCTTGAGGAGCGACCTGTGCAACCTGGACAAAGTCAGCAACATATCACATCTGACGTGTGGAGACAAATAACCTCAACAGTCTTTTCTGGTTATAAAACAAATGTTTCTTGTAAACATTTCTTTTGAAAAGACGGTTCTCCTTCTCTGTGACTGCTTCCAGGAAATATTTAACAGTAAATCTGCAGTTTAATGAGTCCTTGTTGGAGATGAAACTTCCACATCAAGGTTTTTCCCGAAACCTATTGAAGGATTTGATTTCAAGAGTCTCCTCTTCCTCCTCAGGCGTTGGTTGAACAGTGTTGTCATCAGTCCGTCCCTCAGGCAGCACCAGTCCTCCCAGTCCGCTGCTCGGGCCCCCCAAGCTTTCATCAGCCTCTTCTGACCAGAGCGAGGAGGAAAACAGATTGATTTTCCAAAAAGCTTTCTAGCTCCAGAGCAAATACTACACCTCACTTCCTGATGTTTTCATGAAACTTACTGGGGGGGGGGCTTTTCAATCAACGAGGAACAAAGAGAGAAGTGAGTTAACCACATTGTTGGAATCAGGACATTAGTAATTCGTGACCTGCAGACTTTTTGAAAACTTCTTGTGTGGCACTGAAGCTTCCAAACTTTTCTACAGCTTCTTCTGCCAAAGTGGAGAGAAACACACAAAACACACAGATCAGAGCAAAGCTCAATTCCTATTTAACTCTCCTCCAACATGTTTTATTTCCTCAGTGCTTCAGCAGCTCCTTTCTAAATCAACGAGCCCTCAGTCAAGGCAACAGCGTCAGACACTGGCTTTCAAGCACACACTCTATTAAACAGTGCACGACACCTCGGTTTGGTACATAAAGCAGACAAAACAGTTTCTCTATTGTGGAGCTGCTTTCACTGGATTGGAATGACGGGATTTCTTGTTTATTTAACACAAGTGCTCATGAGGTAATTAACCTTTCTCTAAACAGCCTCCTCCCCTGTGGTTCAGTGAGACTTTAACACGTAAATAAATGTAAAAATGGAACGAAACGTGCAGCAGCTGGAGGCAGTAGATTTAATGGAAAACCACAGTGGTTAGAAACGTGTATATCTGGCAACAAGAAGCTGAAATGAAGCTGGTAAAAAAAAAAAAATCATCCGTTGCAGATGTACAATTTCCCTTTTGGATCCTCTTCTGCTCTGATCCTCGTTGTAGATCATCGGAACCTCGTCTTTACTCGTCTTTCCTCGAGCTCTTAGAACGACCTGATGTTTTTATTGTGCTGATAAACCCTCAGTGGAGCCGCTCGGCCCCTCATCAGCTCAGTCTCAGTCCAACCTGCCGACGTGGCCAGAGGGGAAGAGAAGGGATTTCATGTGATGCTGCGGTTTGCCTAGCTGAGGAGACTTAGCAGACAAGTCTTGGATTTGATAACTCGCCCACTGGCAGCTGATAAGAAACAGGATCTCTGGCCCAGTTCCCCCCCCCCCCCCCCCTCAGGGGAATACCACCAACTGGGAAATCACTTTGCTTTTGATGTATTATTGAGCTTAACCTGACTGAGCACTTGTGGTGAAACCTCCAGGTTTTACTGTCTTGCTTCCTCCTCGTGTAGGCTGGTGCCCTTCAGATGAACAAAGGACCAGTGGAAGTGGTTTTGACTTGTTCAGTGTTGACTGACAGACATCTGAGGATCTAGGTGGAGTTGTCTGATACTTTGTTTTACGTACAAATCCATATTGTTTGGGCTCAAGGTCAAGTTGGATATTTAAGTAAGAAGATTTCCACATTAAACTCTGCAGCTCTTTGATCCTCCTTCTCATCTCACTCCTGTTTCTCCATGTTTCTGACACTAGGATTTGAAACGGTTGAGTTTCTGCAGCGTCCTGGCTTCAAGGCTCCCCCCCCCCCCCGAGCTTCAAGCACATGATGCAACTTGCATGTAATGGTCTGGAGCAAGAAGGAGTGTGACAGGCAGCGTCATTATTATTAAAGCCCTGGCTTGTCTTGTAACCCTGGAGCTCTGAAGTGTGGACAACATGGAGTTCCTCCGGGTTAGGACTGGTTTATGATGGGAGAGGATTGTGGTTTTCGGAGACATGTTGCGTTCAGCGGCAGCAGCAAACCACCACCACTTAACAAGCTGTCTGGAAAGTGTGGTGCGTTTATTATGCACCCGAAGGGTATTGTGGAAATGTAATGTCACCTACAGTAGAGGTTTCTCTCCCTGAGGTTTTAAGCTGTTACAGACAAAGACGTCTCCTGATGGTTGAACATTGAAACGTCTCTTTTTATTTTCATGAAGTCAGATTAACAGAATTACTCTTGTTTGGTTGGTTTCTTCCGAACTTTGTAAATACATTTAATCCACGTTTGAACTGGTACCTCAATGCAAATATTGTCCTTTGAAATCCAGCCTTTGTTAGTAATTTGTGTGGTTTGTCAGACCACGGCTGTACACTAACTTATATTTGTAGTTGTGTGTGTGTGTAGAGGACGTGATTGTCGTGCTTTGGGTTTGTCTATCTGGCGGCTGAGGAAACAATGGGGGTCAGAGGTCGAGGATCAAAGCGTCTGCAGGTTGCCAGCAGGTACTTGTTGAGGGTTTTTCATGGAGACTAACAGCTAGGTGAGATCTCCTGTTGTTGGACGACTGTGAGCGAGAAGAGAGGCCTGCTTCTAAATCTGGAAGCTTTGCACCCACACAGTAACTCACACATGCTCCGACACACACACACACGGCTGAACAGAGGTACTGTTGCTTTTGGATTAAGTTTCCCCAACAGCGGTAAATCAGACTCATTCTGGAGAGCAGCAAGACTTTTCATTAGTGAGGGGACAGGCTCTGTTTGTGTGTGTTCGGTGTGTGTGTGTGTGTGTGTGTGTGTGTGTGTGTGTATGTGTGTGTGAAATGTCTTTTTGCTCATTCAGCAGATTTTGTCATTATAAAACTATCACAGAGTTTCCACTCAGGAGTCGTGTTTACTTGGTTGTTGCCTCCGTCATCAAGGTCGAGTTCTCATCTGTGTTTGTTTGTTAGTTTGTAGGATTATGCAAAAGCTACGCAAACGACTTCCATGAAATATTGACGGCAATAAATTGTGGTTTCTTTAATTTTCTTCAACATTGTGAGATCATTTTCATTGATTTCTCAAAGGAAAAAATCGGGCATTATATCGACTGATATCTACAAGTGTTTCTAAACCTGGGTTCAGATCAAAAATAAAATAAAAATAAAAATCCAGATCTAGTGAATTTGAATGTGGTTTCACGAGGGGACTCTCTATCAAATGTTTTGTTCCACCTTTCAGGATTTACAACCTTATCCTTTCCAAATGGAAGATGAAACCTCAGCCTCTTGGAACTTCTTTGTATATTGATTCCAGGCTGTTAGTAGCTGATGCTGTATATCAATCTGCAGTATTTCAATTATTGAACCTGTGGTTTGTTTTCTATTGTTGATATGGAGTCACCTTAGTCTTCAGTACTTGAGGTTATTGGTGCTTTTGCAGGTTTCACCAATGCAAAGGTCATACTACATGACTTGCTGTGTTGTGGTCTGGATTCTTGCAGTCACTGTGATTTTATACTAAACATCAATGCCTGGCGACAGGGGGTAACACATTTCTGGATCTTTCACCCTCGACTTCCCCCCGTCCTCTGCTCTGATGGGCTTTAGTTGTCACAGATTTGTCTAGTTGGGGGAGACAGTGTGTTGCTGTCGGTGTCTCTGAAGAGATAACACAAAGCGATTGGCGACTGCAGATGTGGCTCTAATCTTTGGCTTTTGTCGGTGCCAAATTTAGTTCGTATGTGGAAAATAAGTCTGAAATTCACGTAGAAAGGATTCTCTGAGTGATTCTGTCTTATCGTCTCTCTGTGCTGAACTTTTAATAAAAAGCACTTGGGGGACGCTTGATGACTTCTTTCCACATCTGACGCTTTTAGAGTTGTGCTCCGCGGGATGAGGAACCAGGTGACAGAGCCAGAAATAACAAAACCGCTTCTACTCCTTTAGTTTCATCTCTAAAAGCTCTAAAAGTTTCAAACCGTTGAAGTAAAGACCTCATCGCTTCGATTGTCTCTGCGGTTTTTCCTCCAGTTCATCCAACGCTGACGCCATTAACCTGAAAACCCGTCGCCAGGCTAAACACAACAGAAGTTAACGTCAAGAAGATACACTCGTCAGGGAAGTTCTCTGTGGAGTAATATGGACGTGCTGAGAATATGGCGAATAAAAACATGTTGGAAGCCACTAGCACGGACTGTAAAAACCGAAATGATGTTCCCGCCGTGCAGAGCAGCAGATGGAGCGGAGACATCACAGGCGTGTGGGGCTCCTCGGGATCTGGACCGTGACACTGCACATTACAAGTAATGGCACTGCAGGGATCATGGTTATGAAGCAGAGAGAATAGCATGTGGCAGTTTGCCTGTTTGATTTTTACGTGTTTATTTCAAACCGCCCTGAAAGATTGCTTCTGAATTCACAATCAGATACAAAGAGGAACATGTAATGGGCTGTAAGCAACATGTTAGTCAATTAACACAATGTCTGATGAAAGAAATCAGAGATTAGATTCTTGTTGTAGCTCTGTCTCCTTCCTTCTTTTGCAACCCAGATTAATTGCCTCGTTCTCCTCCCTCTCTCATGTCCACTCTTTCTCTTCTTGCATGTCGAACTCAGGCCAAGACAAACACTCTGCAGCGTCTGAATCCTGCAGATTAGACCAATTTACATACTTTTCAGGAGTTTACCCAGACATTACAATCGAGTACCACCCCAAGTCCAACTCCCTCGACAATAACCACCCTCCAAACAACTTGTGAAACAAACCATTGTCCATCTTGAAATGCGTAGCCACATAAAAAACGGCTCTGCATGCTTTCCTTCTGGCCGCATCACTTAAACCACTTGAGTGATGAGTGGGATTTTGTGTTAAAATAACAAGCCGATGAGCTTGACCCGGCTTCGACCTGACAACTGATGCTAACAACTACTGAGTGTTCTCGCTTGTTGTGGGACACCGGGGTCGAGGATGAGGGTCATGTCCTCCACTGGGTGAACCTGAACTGCAGTTTGACCCAGTTTAGCGACTGGTTCCCCAATGAACTCTCGGATGGACAGGATGCAAGAGGTTTAAGTATCCAGGGATGAGGAGTCATTTCTCCACTGTACTTTTCAAGCACCAATGGGAAGGGAACCGTTAAAAAGAGCTGCAGCCAGGTAGCAGTAACTAACAGCTCTGTGTTTATACCAAGAAATATTTGCACTTTCTTCCAAGAAATACAACAACACCTCCTTTCTTCATCCCACTGGGTCTTTTCCTGGAGAGTCTGAACTGTGTTTACTACACCCGATTGAAATTATATTGTCAGAAGTAGAGGAGCATGGTTCTACTCCAAGCTCCCTTCGGACGTCTGATCTCCATATCTCTATTTAAATTAGGATTCGAGTCTCAAGAGATTCATATTAAAAGATATAAAAAGCACAAGTAAGTGAGCACACTGATATTCCAGCTGATGAGACCAAAATCATTCCAAGATCCACACTTTCCCAGGAAACAGCATTTCTTCATGGACCTAACCTCGTGCACCTGGGCGTTGTCAGAGCGTCTGTTCCAAAGTCCTTACAGTCTATGAATAGAGGGAATATTTATTCTGAATAAACCAAATTGTAAACCCTGAATAAGCACATTGCTCTGAGGTCATCCAGGTCTTCTCATCTGGGTCAGCCCGGCCCGGTCAGGACGCTCATACAGTGAAGGCCATGCGGCGCCGGTGAAGCGGCCACACTTACTGTAAGTCAATGAATGGACCGGGCTGCAAGTGGATTGGCCGAGGGCCCGCTCTTCAAACTGGATTGAATAACTGGGAGTGCAGAGCCAGAGCAGATGGTAGCACTCAGCCCGCCTCCGCCCCCCCCCCCCCCCCCCTCTGCAGGAACAGTTTGGATTAGCTGCACAAGTATCTTCACTGCGATGAACACAAACACGACAAACCTTTGCCTGACTGCTGAGCTTTGGCATCCATCAGTGGAAAGAAGAGGAGAGGGATTTCTTTTAAGGAGCTGATGGAGATGAGAATGAAAGTCTCGCTCGCAGATGTTCGTCCTTCACTTGCACCTTTGTTCATTTGCTTTAGTTTTTCTTGCTCTGTCACGTTTGTCTTTTTTTATTTCTCCGTCTCTTTCCCTCTGTAACTCAAGCAGTGAGCACTTTTTCCACTCCTTTTTTTATGCTCTGTCGATTTCTCTTCTCCTCTGGCAGCAGCCATGACAAACCTTGGCTGTGTTAAAAGGTCCCAGTTGCTTTGTTGATTAAGTGGGAAAGAAGCTCTGTACCGTCCTCTCTGTTTAATTGGTGATTGATCGCTTCCATCTTCTCTCCTCCGCATTATCTCCTCTCCTTCCTCTCGCTCTCGCCTGTTCTCTCTCTCTCTGCACATTCATCAAATACATTTTCGATTGAGACGGAGGCTTCGCACCTTGAGGTCTCGACATTGTGGCGGCAAACTGCCAGAAGCAGGCGGTGGTGTCTTTTCCTTTTTTATCCCCACCCTTCCCCATCATTCCTCTGACACCTCGGTCAGAGTGCAGCTTCTACAGCTGGTTAAACACAGCTTGGGGTAAGCCGAATCAACGTGCCGTTTACACGGCGCCTCATGACATCTGACCCCTGTGGACGGCCACTCTTACCAGCGGCCTCTTGCTGCCTTAATTAACTTAAAGGCAGAGTACATTTTAAACACTGCGGTAAACGTTATAACACCAGATCCAAAGGGTAAAGAGAGGTAGCAAACTTTGAAGGGTCAGGAGGACAGAGGTTTATTTTTGTAGTTAATCCCTCTTTCAATGTGACATTTGCTGCGTTGACATTTTAAATGCTTCTCTGAGGATTTACCACTTGACCTGTGTGTCTCTTCATTTCTCATTCGGCCGACAAGGTTCACTTTGTCACCCGAGTGTCGCAAAGAGTTTCTGCAGCAGCATATTTTCTATGCTTTATAAAGTCTCACCCATTTTGTGCATCTGAGGATTTTTCTTCGATAAGCAAATTTCAAATTTGCATGCCGACTTTCAGGGAACATTTGACGTCCCTTAGTTTCTTTTGGCTTAACCGTCAAATCAGAAATATGTCTAACTCTTTAGAAATACCCCCAACATGGTGGACCTCCAGTGCTTCAGATGTTTGTCTTGAGCTGTCTACCTGCATTTTAAACCCTTCTTGGTTTATTATTTTTCAAAATGGCAAAAACCTGCAACTTCCAGGCGCATGTAACTCTGCTGCTCTGCAGAGAAGTGACCTGAGTGGCTTAGGTGAAAAATCTAAGAAAAAAATATGTCAGATATTCCACTTCACAAAGGTGATACTGTTCTCCTGCCGACGCCAGGACGGTGCCCCATGTGGAGATGGAAGATAAGGAACCTGAAGGAGCAGGGAGCTGGCGGCGGCGTGCGTGTGCACAGATGTATGTTTGTTTCTGGTCAGACAGACGAGTGAAGTCCTCGACCTCACCGACGAAATCATTCAGCTCTTTAGCTCAGCAGCCCTGGTCCAGTGACCCCAGTCGTGTCCAGTGTTGGTTTATATGGGCCCGAGTTTTTGAATGGCTGGACTCCCACTAAAAAAAATGGAAATCTGCAGGGGATGGTTTGAATTCCTGAAGGTTCCTGAGCTCTGTTTGCACCTCTGTCAGAGGAGAAAGAAATTATTCTTTTAGTGTAACACGACGTGGGAGGAGTATGAAAAGCAGAGAAGGTGGGATATAAGAGGAAGTTGTTCAGGAGAAACATGAACTGTCCAGTCTGTATTAAAGAAGAAATCCTAAGCAGCCAGTTCGTGTCAAGAAATACGATTTTGTTTATAAAAGTTCACAAACATAAATCACGACACAGAAAGTTTATTATGCCCTGACCCAAAGTGGTCCCTTCCCTCCCGGATGCTGAAATTACCCTGTTGTCATTAGGAAGTCATTTTATGCTCCTCTTCCTCGGTCGGCTGGAGTCACACCGAGACCCCCGACTCCTTGTAAAACCGACAGCAGTGCTGCTGCTATTAAACCTCAGCACAGTGTCGGCCAGCGTTTCCTGGAAGAGCTCGGTATTTTCCAAGACACACTAAGTACTGGGCAACGGTGGAAGATGTGAGACTTAGAAGTTGTTAAAAACCTGCGTTTATCACCAATATCTTGCAAAGTTTTAAAATATGAAGAATTCTGAGAGTTCATGTCCAGAGATTGATAAAAGTCCTTTTTCACAAAGCTGTAACTGGTCCCATTTACAGAGGAGGAACTTGATTTAAGAGCAACTTGACTCCAAAGGTTCACGTGTTTCGGCGAGAGCTTTCCACTGTTTTATCATGCATTAAGTGGACAGTAGTCTGTAAGACCACCGGCCGAGAATGAGCCCGATCCCGCCTCACCCAGAGAAAGTTCCCCCAAAACTTATGTTGGACGGAACACAAGAATTCGCTCTCTGAAAACCGCTCGGCCCCTCTCGCCCCAGAGCAGACCTCACTCTACCTGTCACACATAAAGCTCCTCTTGTACAGTGAGAGAGAGAGAGAGAGCGAGAGAGAGACTATAGAAAAGAGAGCCCTTTTAAAAGGTAGATTAAGAACGGATTCATATCTAGTAATACTCCCACTGTTCAGCTTCAATCCTCTATCGTTTCTTTTGGGGGTTATTATGTAAATGTAGTTTGGTTTATAGCGTTTGGCCACTGGACCATAATCTAATCATCAAGAACTGAGTCGTAAAAGGAAAAGTCAAAGCTGGAATCTCTAAATGATGGACACTTTTATATCCACTCCAACCAAACACCAGAAAGAAAAAGATAACCCCAAAGTAATGATTCCTAAATCCTCACTGAGCTGTGACATTATTAGAAATTAAACAAGTGCACAAACGAACAGCAGTGAAAACACAACCTCCTGCTGAAGGTTAAAATGGGACTGAACATCTTCCAAACTGGTTTTCTGATCCCAGTCTCTTCTTCCAGTGCAGTTGTCATCTCATAGCTGCAGAGTCAGAAGCAGTGATAAACCCCTTCACCTCACATCTGGGAGGTTGCTGGTTCCAGTTCTGCAGCTGGCATCAGGACCCAGAGTGCACTACCTCATGTAGCCAGGATGGGAACAGAGAGTCATGTCTTTGGAGGAGGAATTTGGCAGATTTCACTTGTTGAATAACACAAAGAAGTTTGGACCACAACATCTAATGAATTGTGACAAGTGTACGTGACTGTCTCTGCCATGTTTAAGCCAGAAAACAATAGTGTAGTCACATGACGTATTACAGCATTAAAACCATTACAATAGTAAGAAATTAAATATTTAGGTGAAATAAATACGCTCAAACTTTTATAATGAATACTTAAATACTAAATGTTTTAAATGACTGGAGCCATTTCTCCTTCTGCCACCGAAGTCACTAAACATTAACTCTCCATCCATCTCATCATCACTTCCTCCCAGTGGGAACGGTTCTTATTTACACTGGTTTGGCTACTGTGGAATTTCCCTGATAATATTGAATGTTTGGGGTAAGTTTCCCCTTTGCCCGACGAGCTAATTGCTTTTTCTCTTTTATTTATTTATCTTTCCACCCTGGGAACTAATAGCTCGCGTCTGAATAATGGGACCCACGATAATGGAGTCACCTCCTGTGGGCGAGCGGGGGTCAACTGGGGACACGGGCTGAGATTTGGTTGAGTCAGTCTCGGCTCCGGCACTGAGACAAGAGCAGGATATGTCACAGAAAACAGATCGGTTAAGAAATGCTGCAAGAGAGAATTTGGAAGTGATCAACGATGATGTAGATGGCAACGCAAAATGAATGCAGATAGGATTAATCATTTGTTTTTCCTCTGAAGTCGGTAATGGATGCACGTTACTGTGGATCTTGTTGTCAACAGCTGCATCTGTTGTTTATGTAACCACCCAGTTGTGGAGCACACCTACTCAGCAGCAACACAAATACAAGTTGTGTGTAACCAGGGAAACTCTTACTCCACAATGATACAATCTCAACGGTTGGAGCAGGAAATACCCTGAACTATCTCCCGTGGTCTTTTTCCGGTGGCGACTAATTGTCAAACGAAGTGTGTTGATATCTTCAAAACAGATGTTTATCCAGTTCATCTGAGCATGAATCTGAATATCTGTGGTGATAAGCCAGGTTCTGCTCCAGCCTCGACGATGGCGAGGTCTGAAACGGCTTATTCAGATTCCCGTTAAGCATCTGGTTCATCTCATTGTCGGTTGAAATCGAAACGGCTGTAAAAAAAGCTGTTTCCATTTTGTTGGATAATCAGCTGGGCCGGGTTTAGCTGGTGTCCTGTTGTTGGCCTCTCGGAGAACATGAACTCGTGATGGCTTTATTGTGGAAACTTTCCTCCTTTATGAGATCTTGGCTGCAACAAACACATTATATACTTTACATTTTTTATATATGTCTAGATGGTGTGTATAGATTGAAATGTTTTTTTTAAAGAGGTCAAACTCAGTTCAAAAGAAGCTGCAGCCACCTCGACTTTAAATTAGTTTTCAGGATTTACCAAACAGAACAAGCTTCTTTTATACCGCACATGAAAGCTGCTCTAACTTCCCACGTTGGAAACCTCACGTGGCAGCTCCACATATTTATTTGCATTTCTCAGCATATGAACGACTCCATTGTAACTGTGCTTAGCAAAAAACTATATCTGGGGTGAATGTACAGTTATTTTACAGTCGAGAAATATTTGCACATCAAAATGACACAAACACGAGTTGAGTAGCCGACCAGAAACTTTACGTTTAGTCTGCAAACATATTGCCAAATATTTTGTCATGGTACATAAACCCTAATCCAATTTTTTTGTGGAAATGTTTATAATTTGATTTGCCTTGCAAATGTGACATATTGAGTTTGAAGTGCTCGTTTGCAACTCTATCATAAGTGAAGTATAAAAACTTAGTCTGGGAATAGGAGAAATATGACACTTTTATTCAGGTTCTTAATTCTAATTTGGGTTATTACTTGAAAAGGTTGGTATCTTTCCTCAGACTGCCCAGTGCTGCAGCTCCTCCTTTCAGCCTCTGTCTCAAACACTGGTTTGAATTCTGTTGACTTCTATCGTCCTGGAGACAGAGAAACAAAACTCTCACGGTGAGAAACCACAACAAAGATATGAGAAAAATAAAATTTTCATAATTTCCCTGAACCCACTTTTTAAACAGAAGGTGACATCTTCCCATACAAATCATCCTGGGTGCGTGTTCTCAGTACTGGTTTCCATGTGTGGCTCATTGGGCTCAGTTGCTGCAGTAAGGTACTTGCAACATCCTGCAATCAGCGCTTCCCACTGGAATGAATAGATTGAATGGTATCGACCACAAACGGCCTGTTCTGGATATCACTCGGCTGCGTTGCTGTGTCAGATTGAGCAGATGTGATGCCTGAGACATTCTCTGTCTGTTAAACTGTCTCTGTGCACATGACCCACGCTGGACTCTCAATTTGGGGTCAGGGGCCAAGACACTGGAACAACCTTGCCACAGGAGATCTTGGAGAATCTGTGTCCTGATTGTGAAATCCTCTTTAATTAGTCCTGTCTGAGCATCACATTCCTCACATACAGGAGAGTCACATGTGCAGGTGCCTCCTCATTCCTTCATCTCACATTTCTACTTGAATGTGACGGCAGGAATGTGATCTTCTCTCCTTCACTGGTTCCTTTTCCCTCTGGAGACGACACAGTATGAACATTTCACGTTGTTCAGTGAGCAAAATCTTCTTTTCGGTTATTATGAAAATGTGCTGGAAATGCTGCAGAGAAAGAAAACTCTGCAGCATTTCACTTTGGAAACTTTCGCTGACTGCAGTCGATGCTGGACTGTTTTTGCAAAGAGCACAATAAACCGAACAAGGTTTTAATGATGATTCAGATTTGAAACAGGCTGTGTGGTCTTTTTCAATTTACCTCGGATTTCTTGCTTTTCATAACAGCATGTGTCTGAAATCACAACAACAGCTCACGGACACTCAGACGTTCAATATTTCAAGATCTACCAGCAAGAGCTTAACTTTTAATGCAAGAAATGAGCAATTTCACATCTGTGTAACATCAGTGTTTCCTCATTGTTTGTTTAACGGCTTTTCCTTTCCCCATTAACGCAATCTTTTTATTTAGCTTTGTGTAGAACTGGCTGTTATCTTGAGTTTTTGGGCCTTTTGCTATAACTTCTGGCAGATGTGTCCTCGTATGAGTTCACAGTTCAAGTCAATCTAGTTTGAATCTTTATCGAAACAAGACAATCACACAAAGAGAGTGGCTGTGGGGGGGGGATTCTAAGATGCAGTGTGACCACGGCCACAGAGGATTTACCGCATCACTCTGAGGTTTTTTCATCTTTAAAGGCTGGAATCAACCTCACGACCCACTTGTTCTGGAGTGTTGCCGAAACAAGGGTTTGTGCGCTTGTGAATTCTCGTAGTGCACGTGCACGTACACGGAGGTGAACCTGTCAGACCCATGGATGTGTTTCTGTTCCTGATAATCTGTGAGGATCTGGAGTCGGCGATGAGTGAGGTTTGGTTGGATTCCAGACTCTCGTCATGTGTGGCAGCTCATTACAAACTGCTGTGTTCTGACTGACAGCCGAGGTTCTCCGGGCCAGTTGGACGTGTCCAGATAATATCCATCATCGCCTCATTATTATGACCCACATTTCTTTTCTTTCCCTTTGTGATCAGGCCTCTACTTCCCAAAGTCTGAGCTTAAAAGAAAAGTTTGAAACATCTGTAGTGGTGCAAGTATTTGGTGATTTTAAATACAGCATTTTTACCATTTCTTTATTTGTGCTTTGGTCAAACTGAACTGCAGATCTACAGATGTACCTTGGTCTTTATTCCTTGAGCCAGTTATGTAAGTTTTCCACGGTAGTTTCTTTAAATTCAATAAAGTTTCCTTGAAGAATCATTTAACTTTCTGGCAGTATACTGTCTGATATTATCCCTCCCTCATACACCTATAGCACAATGAATAGAAGAGTAATGTAGTTATAAATTTGTGGTAACTGTGTTTTTCTTAAGTTTGTTTTCTTGAAGTATTTTCTTGCATGAACAGTATCCCAGAAATCCTGTTGCATGTTCTCACATGCTCCAAGAAACAGGGAGTTCACCTCACTGCAGCCAGTTGTTCCTCAGTGACTCAAGCACTCGATCACCTGGCAGCATCTTGTTCTTCATTCATCTACTTTGAAGAAATGACTGTGAGCATTAGCTAGAGGACATGCACTGAGTCTCCTGAGCCTCCCTCCTCTGCTCCGCTCTCTTTCTCATGCCCAGTTCCAGAGCAGGTGGTGCTCAGACTCAGCCAAGGCTGATTACTCCGAGGAGTCCCACCCTGAGTGGAGTTACTCACAGCTGACGTCGTCCTGCACTGACACGATTCATACTGTTACGGCTCTATTCCCATTACTGATGGTTTTATTAATTAGAAACTCTCCCTTCAGTGAAGCCGAACCCCTCCAGTGAGATCAGCTGCGTGGAGACAGATCCACTTTGGCTCAGGGACGATGCAGGACACAGGACGAGCAGTGACGCTGCAGAGCTCCTGCTCGATGAGAACTTGAGCGACATCTTTTAATTTTCATGGAAATCGCTCCAGCTGTTACGTCTCTGACCCAGAAGAGGAACATCTGCAGTGATGTCACTTTTGGACCGAGACGACGAGGAGGGACCGGCCGAGCTGTGGGAATGTTGGCGGAACTTTACCTCTGACAGAAGAGAAGACGAAAAGCCATGTCTGTGTGGTGAAGCAGCCAGCTCTGGATATTCTGATTCCAGGATGCGATCCTCTGGGACCTTTCCTCCCTCCTCCCCCCTCAGTGCAGGATTCTCTGAAATGAGTTGAAGTTTATTTGTAAAATACTGGAGCTTGTTTTAGTTTCATTCACCTTCACAGAATCTGCAGCAGCAGCAGCTCTGAACCTCAGATCATGACGTGACACTCATCAGCTGTAGTGAAGGTTACGCAGCAGAAATGCACCTCAGTGTTATTTATTTTAATTGCTGTGGTCTGTAGGGGTTTCAATCCTGTTAATGCATTGGGGGGGGGGCTCACTTCCTGTGGGGGACCCTCACTCGCCACACACATGCTTTCACACACACTGCTCTCGTGGACGTCTTTTAACGTTACCACTTCAACTCTTTCTCATTCGCTTTGTCGATCTTTCACTTGCACACACACAGACAAACACACACACACACACCATGTGGTAAAGCCTAATTTACAGGAACTGCCACTGCGCAGCACGTGTGTACTACTCGAGGCTAACGCCTTCCAGATGCCCGCCGTCTATACCCTCTGTCCGTTCTCACTAAAACAACAGACGATTGTTCCAGGGGTCGTCCCGCTAAGGAGAACCAGGTGTGGTGGGGACTGAGTCTGTGTGTTTGAGAGAGAGAGAGAGAGAGAGCGAGTGCAAGAGGGGGAGAAAGGACATGTTGTTGGGAGGCCGGGGATTCACAAAGCACTAGAATGTCTGTCGGAGATATAATAACTGTGGCACGCTGGAGAACGTGTGAGTGACAGACAGATATAGAGCAAATGTGCATCCAGCCGTGCATGAGTGTGTGATGACATGGGGGCAGGCCTCATTAAAGATGGAAGCTCCTTCTCACCCTCCTGGAAAACGTTGATGGGGTGAATGTGATGTGTTGTCAAAAAGAAACAGAGCAGTTTAGAGTTGACTGTGGAGAAGCAATTACCTGGTTGAACTCTGAGTACGTACATGTAATACTTTACAAATACCTGGGAAGGATTCACCTGGTGGAGATGTCCTTGCTCTGGTGGAAGGACGCAGCCTCAGAAGGATGTGGCCCCCGAGTTCAGTCACAGCTCAACAAACAGTTGTCATGCATCATTCATTTTTGACTTTTCATCTCGGTTTAAGGTAAATGTGTCACTAGCTCGTTGAGATTTATCCCAGTTCCCCTCCTCTAACACGGTTCCCTCTTCTCCACGTTTGCTTTCTGCAGAGCGCGGTTCCCAGGGAGCCTTGGACCTCACGGAGCTGATCGGCGTCCCCCTCCCTCCCTCCGTCTCCTTCGTCACCGGGTTCGAGGGTTACCCGGCGTACAGCTTCGGACCGGACGCCAACGTGGGCCGCCTCACGAAGTCCTTCATCCCCGACCCGTTCTACAATGACTTCGCCGTCACGGTCGTGGCCAAACCCACCACGCGGCGTGGGGGCGTGCTGTTCGCCATCACGGATGCTTATCAAAAAGTGAGTCATGGTGATTGTCTTAAACTCCACTCACATGTCTCCTCCCATTGTAATCGTTTACCATCTTGTTGTTTAGATTGTGCACTTAGGTGTAGCGCTGTCAGAAGTGGAGGATGGTTCCCAGAAGGTTGTGCTGTACTACACTGACCCAGGGACGACAGCCGGGACCCAGGAAGCAGCTTCCTTCAAGATGTCCGACCTGACGGGAAGATGGGCGAGGTTCACCCTGACGGTGCAGGGGGCGGAGGTGGGAGACAATCATCAATTTAAAACGAAACAGATAAAGGAAAAAGACTGAAATAATAAAATAAAAAGAACACGTTGATGTATAAGCCTTTAAAAATTGGGTCACAAATATATTTCATTATTTAAATAGCTGCACACTGTGGTTGATACCAAACCTGATATATACAGCTGAAGATGTGGGATAGACTCAACATAAACTACAGTTCCCATGTTGGTCATAGTAAAGATCGAGTTTCGTAGACTTCTGCTGCAGAGGAATAAACTGCGAGAGCCTCTAGATTTAAACGGGCGATAAGTTAAATCCACTGTTGGCTTTTGTCCATTATTTCTTTCTGTGACCGCGAGGAGAAACATATAATATCACCAGACATATCATGAATAATTTCTGATTCAGTAAGTTTTTGTTTTCTGTAAAAAATACTTCCTTTCATCAGTTTTCTGACACGTACGTCAGCCGCTGTCATCTATTTCAAATCTAATCTATTGTCAGTTTCTAATCAAGCAACTTGTGACATTTTTATCTTTTACAAATGTGAATTTAAAATGTGAGAAAGTAACACTCAGCTGACGGCTCAGATCTGTGGACGTGAACCTAACTGTAGAGAATAAACGTCTTTTCACCATTCTATCATTCTATTGTTCAGGTTTATAATAAGATTTGTTTCTCAGGTGCGTCTCTACATGGACTGTGAGGAGTATCACCGGGTCGCCTTCGTCAGGAGTCCACGGTCTCTGACGTTCGAGGCCAGCTCGGGGATCTTTGTGGGAAACGCCGGCGGCACGGGCCTGGAGAAGTTTGTGGTGAGTCCGGATGGGGATTGGATTTCCTAGAGAAGTTGTTCATGTGTGTCCCAGTTCAGACGACACTGAAGGCCCCTCTGAAATGGGAAGTGCAGCCTTCGAAGGATGCAGCCCCTGAACTGGGATACTGCAGAGCCTGTTTCCCAGTTCTCTCCCAGCATCAATATTTAACAATGTCCTCTTCTGTGCCTCATTGTATTTCTATGAACTCCCAGAGTCAGACGGCTGGGTAAATGAGTTGAGAGCAGATGTGGAACAGACAGAGAAACGTGGCGTTTTGGGAGGTTTCCTATTTTACATTTGAGACATGAACACAATAGTCTTTGTTGGCAGCTTTACGACCAACACAGGAGACGAGGAAGGATTGACTGCATGTGTTTATGAGCCTCATCCTGAGAGAGACCACATAACGGACTCGTCATATGTGATTTACATATCTGGAGAATAGACGCCGGCCTCATCTTGAATACGTCGAGTGCAACAGTGAGTGCAGCCGCCAACTCTTCAGACAAAAGTGGCAGGATATCGAGGATGGAAGGGTGCCGGTTCCATTCCCATACATCTGTTGTGAGACATATCCCAGAAGAAGCCTGTAGGATAGAGCAGTGATGAGAGATCTGATGCATTCGATCTTATATTCTGCTCCCAGGGATTTTTAAAAGAACAAATGAACCAGTAAATGCTTCAGGACATTCCTCCCAGTCATTTATGATTTGCTGTTTTGTAATTGCTTTGAGATGGAAGAAGAAGATGGTTTGGTGCAAAGGGAACATCGTTCGATTAAGGGATGTATCTGCAAAAGTTTAGCAAGTGCAGCCAGAAAGATGAGATTTAAAGATGCTACAACTGAATTCAGAAGTCGTAAAAAACATGTGAAATCATAAATTTAGTTAAATTTGAATTAATTGGAGAAGAGCTGATTGTGAAAATGTCAACAGTTCTTTCCTTTAACCCCGTGGCCAGTGGCTAAATTCAAAAAAACACATGACCCATGACCTCTACAACTCAATCCAGGCCTCGTCTTCTTCCTGTTTACGTGTGAGTCCATCTGACGGAAATAAGATGTTTTATTTGCCAGGACAGTGGAAAGAAGTTCTTATCGCCAAGCTACTTTATTTTACCCAATAACATTTTAATGGAGGAAATCTGAGGAGCGAGAGCGAGGAGTGCAGGATCCGGGCAGAGGGAGCGGGTGTGTTTGTTCAGGAATCTCTTCGTCTCGGAGGGGGAGTCATTTCGTTCTGGACAAACCTAAAAAAAGTTTTTCTTCTACCTACTGTGGTTTAACACCGGCTCTGACAGACATGTTCACATCGTGCCTGGAGAAGAAGAACCTCACTGTTCCATTTAAAATCTAAAAAATTACTCTACATCTATTCTAACTTCACTTGATAAACCAGTCACGTCACGTTCTATAGTAATGTTTGAGTTTTCTCTCATGTCTGATATTTTGAATCCATTCGTTTTCACTGACTCGATCCATATTCCTCTCAGGAGGAAAACAAACTTTCCCTAAATGTCAGCCTCATATATTCTGTCAGAGCCTTGACCTATTCCAAGATTATCCATTTCTCCTCTAAAGTTTATTTCTTCTTGTGCCAGAGAGTTTGGAGAATTGTGCCATTAATGTGATGCTGATCTGATCCAACCAAAGTTTTCTACTTTTCTACTTTTCTGAACCGATCAGTGACCTGGACCCACGTCTCTGTGAACTGAGAGTCCTTCTCTTACACTTGGAAACTACCTTTAGAGCTAAAATGCTTTAGGAATTTCTCCTAAACCCCCAAAAAACCAATAGTGATACAGCTGATATTCATATTTCTATTAACTTGGCCCTAAACAGATGATATGAGAAAATTACAGCAACAAAAGAAGCAGCCAGAGTGACCTGATCTTCCCTTTTGTGCATCTTCACCATCAACTCTTCAATGGAGGCTAAGCTGACAGAAAATGATTCCTAAAAATAAAAATAGAGTCATGAATCAAGTCCGGCCCTGTAACTGACACGACAGCAGAAAATCATGCTTCTTCTTCCCATCTCTCCTCCCACAAAGCTCCATCCCTTTTTACTGCGCCCTCTCCTCACACAAAGAGGGACCAGTAGTAAGTGTTGGTTTCCAGCTGCTCGGTGTTTGAACTGGCAGCTCCGTCTCAGATCCACCCAGGGGGAGATCGGTAGCAGCAGAAGAACTTCCCTGCAGTCGCGCATGCAAACAAATGCGCAAAAATATCTCCTGCCACACTGACTCTGGTAGTTTGTTTTATGCTTTGCTTAGTCCCCCCCCCCCCCCCCCCCCCCCCCCATGTTGGGTGCAGGGAACTGTTTTTGTATCTGACAGAGGGAGCATGAGTGAGCGATCCATTTAACGAGTCCTCTGCTTCTCCCTCAGCAACTCTCTGTGTGTTTCTTCCTCATAATCTCAAAGAAATTCACTCTGTTGGCCAAGTAGGCTCATGGAGAAACGTGCGTCCCTTCATGGTGCGTGGTGAGACTCTTTAAAAAGTGCAGTCTGGATAAAATTGCGTTTCGACGCCACTTTTTATCCACTTTCCTGGAATTAGCCATAAAAGATAATAGATAATATGTATAATGAAGCTTTAGCTGTAAAAAACAGTTGTTAAGTCCTAATCAAATTATCTAGTGCCACCTTTGTAAAACTCCATCAGTTTACTTTATGTTGAGTTAAACGTGTCTCGACCCTGGACTCACAGTGTGAGTTCTCTCTCTGTGTCAGTAGCTGCACACACAGTCAGTAGTGACCCTTCATGAAGAACACTCGTCTGTGGACAACACCCACACAGTCACACTGTGGCCTCTGCACTGTATTCTCACAGATAAAGGAGTGATATAAATGTGTAGAGTTTGAAATTCAAAGCAGCTATTCAGAATATTCCAAGTTTCAAACTATATCTTGTAAAAGTTATGTATTGTTGTTTATTCCTGTTAAAATCAAGGACTGTAAATAAAGATGGATGACACAGCTCCTCTTCCTCATCCTGCAGCTCAAACTCTGATGGACGACAGGAGCGGGGACAATGTCGTCCATCTTTATTTACTGTTTAAGTTTGTTTACAAGTTTTAAACGTGAGCAGCTACGTTGTCTTTTATCATCTTGAGTAGCTGTAAACAAAAATATCTGTCTTAGTGTCTTCTCACGTGTATTAGTTTCTGAGGGACTGAGGCTAGTTTTGATTCGGTGGTCCGAGTTGTAAACGTGTCACTCAAACCCCCCCCCCCCCACAATCGCTGACCTCACGTGTTTACCTTCCTGCAATTACAAAGTTCTACAAACTGTCGTCCATCGCTCAGCCTCGATTCTGTGGCCTGACTTCAGGGGGAATTCACATAGTAAAGCTGTTTGAGATTGTTCAGGCACAAACTTCTTTGTTTGCTGCACAAACACATGTCTCTGATTTAGCTGCCACACCGACTCACATACTCTCTCGCTCTTTCCCCCTAATCTCTCTGTTTCTCACTCCTTCACCTCCGTTGAATCTGATCGTCCGTGTTTCCATTAAAAACAGGTGTTCGTCCTCTGGCCTGACGCCATATCAATACGCTCGGCTGAAATTGCCTTCTGCTGATTTAATTAGAGGAGAGGTCCGCTGACTCGGGGGTGTGGAGAGCTGTTCCCCGTTGCACGTGGGAACGGGTCCGTGCGTGAACTTAATAATTGGGTTCACACTTGTTCTGTTAGATTGTGACGCCTCAGAACAGAAGCTCAGAACTCACAGCTCCATTGTTGCGTTTGATGCCCGATGACCTCATTAAGCTTCCGCTCATTAATCTCAGCCAATTGAAGCACTGATGTTCGTACAGTCTCACTAAAGTGTCGCAGTATTAACACGTAGACAGGCCCCCTGCTGGGCCGCTGACATGATGTGCAGCAGCTGTTGATATCATCTAAAGTGTGAAAGTAGTTTACATGTGAATATGGACACACCTGCTTCACTGAGAGATGTTGACGTGTGAATATTAGCGTGTGTATTAACGTGTTGACCAGACAGAGGTTACTATGTTCTGCTGTAGGTCGGAGGAAGTGTGTTGAAGTGTGGGAATCGTCGCTCAGCTTCATAACATTTAATGAGACAGCATGAACTAAATTACCGTGTAACATAAAACACTCTCTTCTTCTTCCTCTCCTCCTTCTCCTCCTCTTTCTCTTTCTCTTTCTCCAGGGCTCCATCCAGCAGCTGGTGTTAAAGTCAGATCCCACGGCCCCAGATGACCAGTGTGAGGAGGACGATCCTTATGTGAGTGTGCACGAACACACACACATCTGAAAACACACCCAAAACACGGAGTCTGATGTGTGAAGTACACACACACACTTCACCTCTCTAGTCCAAACCTGGAACTATCGCCTCCTCTACTGGTGGAAAAGTGCACTTCAGTTAACTACCTGGCCAAAAGTATAAGGACACTTCTATCACCTTTATGTACATGGCCAAGGTGAGAGGAAACAAAGTACAAATACTTGGTTACTGAACAAACGTATATTTTTCATATAAATGTTCTTTATTTAGTATTTTTTCTGACGGCTTTTTACTTTTACTCCACATTTTAACACGATTATCTAAACTTTCATCTTCATTTTCATTCTGAAAACAGACTTTTCTTTTGTTTTGATGTATTTAAAGTGAATTATGTTTTTTATTATTTTATTATGAATCATCGATCGATTTCAAATTAACCACATCAGTGATTTTATGTTTTCCGAGTTTTCGCTGGTCAATAAACTTCTCCTGCAAACAGAAACCAGACCTCAGCCCCATCCCATAATGATTTAGGGGGGAACTGGAAAGCAGAGTGAAAGCCAGAGGTCATCACCCGACTTGATTGTGGGACCTCGTTAATGTGGCTTCACGGGAGTGAATCCCTGCAGCCAGGGTCCAAAAGTGTGAGGTTTAAAAACATCAGATTAATGCACACAATAAGTATTTGAATATTAGGGAAGGGTTAAGATTACGTTATCAAGGGGTTCTTCAAACCAGTTCTTGTTTACTTTCTTTACTTTCAGTCTTATAGGATCAACTCTTATTTGAGTAGAGTCGTGTTATTGGAATCTGTCGTCTCAGTTTGAAATGATAAATTGAACTTGTGCTTCTCTATCTATACTTTATATTCTCTATTTGCAAGTTGTATTCAGTACCAGTTGATGTTGCACCGTGTATTTTCTATTTTCCTTTATTATTGTCAAGAGCTTTAGTTGCATCAGATGTGAGTGAATTAAATTAAGTTGGATTTGAACAATCTGAAACTGTGGGAACCGAACACTGGGTACAAAAAAATCATTTGTCATTCTTTTCCTTTTTCCCCCTGATCCACTTTTCTCATCCCACAGTTTGAGCTCAGATAAAATCTGTCTGTTAAGTAGCGTTTAATAATTTCTGTCTTTCTCTGTGTTTATCTTTGGATCCTGCTCTCATTTCTCTCTCCAGGCCTCTGGATATGGAAGTGGTGATGATGCCTATGACGACGCTGAAGAAAGAGAAGAAGTGAAAAAGATTGTGGAGGAGAGAGAGTACACCATGGTACACGCACACACACACACACACACACACACACACACACACTCTCTCCTTCCAAATTAGCTGATCTGGACTGGGACCAAAGAAAACAGCTCTTATCCTTTTAGGTCTGCTGGAGAGTGGAACACGGTGCAGCTCCGTGCCAGCTCTGCTCCTTCAGACAAGAGGGAAGATGGATTTAAAGACTGCAGATTATATAACTTTAGAGAATACAGACAATTAGTTGACCTTAATCACAAGAGAATGGTCTCTTTGGCATTGTGTTGCTTTCCACATTCAAAATACTTTTCTTTCTTGAAGTGCTTTTTAAGTAATTTAGAGAACTTAAAAGAAAATAGAGTTAAATGAGTGATTGTGACTGAAGGTAAACGGTAGTTTTTGCTTTTTTCAAACACAAAGTTTTCTAGAAGAGACTAAAATACAAGAAGATGCATCTTCCAACAGATTAACAAAACCACAAGAAAGCAAATTATTCTGTTCTTTTATATTTAATCTATCTAAAGAGGAGAGAACCAGAACCAGTCATCTTTCACTGACGTCCATTCCTAAACTAGAGAGATGTAACAGGACACACATACATTTATAAAAATTATTGAAATAGTTGCTTATTTTCAGTAAAAAATAGGAGTACCGGAGTAGTAGAAATAGTAGTAGTAGTAGTAGAACTAGTATTAGCAGTAGTAGTAAGGTCCAGCTTATAATTGTATTTTTTAACCTCTAAGTTTATTTTCTCTATCATTAGCAAAACTTAACAATTACACATCCACAGTAAAAAATCTTACCGACATGATCTCAGCCTCGCTAGGCTCAGGAGATTTCCGTGCCTTGCTGAAGGGCACATGGATAGAGCCTTTCAGAAGGAGTCAGGGGGATTGAGCTCAGATGTTTCTGGAGAACCTCACTGACTCTCAGTCCTATGCCTCAAAGACACATGGAACAAAGAGGTTTGACAGATCATGTCCAGGCAGCTCTGAGACATTTGGATGAGAAGTTAAAGACAGATGGAAAATCCAAAACCCCTCATCATGCATCGTCCATAAGCAGGACAGTGAGTTTTTATGGGGTCAAGACTTCCTGTCATCACTGTGTATCTGGTTAAAGCAGTGCAGACATAATGTTGAAGTGATGCAGATCAGATTGGTTCAATGTGCTGAACGTTGCTTTGAGTCCGAAGTTGGATCGTTGTGGACTCAGAGAAAACATCTTGTACATTCTGCTGATATCATTGTGTTTCTTCTTTTCACTTTCCGAGCTGTAGTTTGTTGAATCATAACAGAGAATAAAAATCCTAAATCTATAAAAGTATGATTATGTTTTTTGTAGTTTAAAAGTTAATGGATGTTTTCCAAAAACGAAAGAAAAGCAAATCTGATTCCATAATTAAAAAAAACTAACTTTAATCACATTATAAAATTTAAACTATGTTCCCAGGGTGTAGAATATTGCACAAAGTGTTTTTGTACAGATTACAGATCATATATTTCTTTCTCCCATGTTTACAGCCCTTCCCGGAGCTGGACCCAACTTACAGCACGCCGATCCTGGCTCCGCCCACTGAGCCGTCCATTCGCAGCAGTTATGACGATGATGAAGACATGGAGGAGACGTCTGGACAAGAGGAGGCGAAGAGCACAGTCAGAGGTAAATTCATTCTGTAGACATGAGTCACATCAGGAGGTGATGCTGCACATCTCGTCCTGTAATTCTCAAAACTAGCCAGCAGATGGTGATAAAGACAATAAAGCTGCAGCCTTCATCCCTTTTTCTACCTTCCATTTCCGTCTTGAAATAAGGAGAAGACAGAATAAACCTTATAAACAATAAAAGCTGCACCAAGTACAATAATCATTTGTGTAAAATTGAAGTGGTTAATGTCTAACGAGCGAATTGTTTCTCCGTCACAGTTCAATCTTCTCTGATGGCGACTCCAGCCTCAACCCTGGACTCTGTAAGTATTTATTTATTGTCAGATATGAACTTTAATCTTATTTTTCTCCCAGATGCAGTTTATTACTTCATAATACTGAAGTATCTCAAAGCCAATGAGTCTGTTTTTATCTTAATTCATGTTTTTGTAATTAAATCTCATTCATTCAGTCTCAGTCCCTCCAGTTGTCTCCGGGCACGAAAGGCGAGCGAGGGGATCCAGGTCCGGCCGGCCCACCTGGACCCCCTGGCCTCCCAGGACAAGCCTCAGGAGACGGAGAGGGAGGGGAGCCGGGACCCCGGGGGCCACAGGGGCCACCGGGACCCACAGGTCCAGCTGGAGCACCGGGGAAAGATGGACAGCCTGTGAGTTTTAAATGCTTCTTCTTCCCTTTGCAATGTTCTGCTTTTAAACTTCACTTTCTATTTTTATAAAACATCACATGAGCTATTCAGAGCAGAGTCTGTTATTAATGTTATTTCTGAAAGTCAAATGAATGGTTTTCCATTTCTGTCTCGTCTCCAGGGAACTAAAGGTGAAACTGGTTTGCTGGTGAGTCTCTTCAGTCTTTGTAGATTTATCTGGAGTCTTATTTTAGTGTGTTTAGGGGAAAATAATTCAGGAATGTCCCATTTTCCACATTCAGTTGCTAATTTAGATCTTCAGTTTATTGTATCTGGATAAAGTGTCAGCGTACCACATGATATGATGAGAAACTGTCTCTGGTATATTGAGCTGACCTGTTTCTTTCCCAGGGTGCAACTGGGATTCCAGGATTCCCAGGACTTCAGGGAGAGCCTGGTCTTAAGGGAGAAAAGGTAAAAAAAAAAATATATATATATATATTTATTTATATATATATATACATATAACCTCACATTTATTAAAACATATTAAATACCACAATTACTGGACTAATAAAATGAGCAAAAGAATAATTCAGTAACAATAGTAATGATGGAAATTGAAATAAATACATAATTATCCCATGGTGTCTTCTTCAGGGTGATCTGGGTGTAGGAGTAGCGGGTCCTCCGGGGCCTCCTGGACCTCCAGGTCGAACCAGCTCAGGGTCCATGTTCATGGTAAATTGTTTTAAGTTTAAGTTTTTAAGTTTTATTGATACAACTTTATTCGATTAATCTGTAAGTAATTCATGGTGCAGGCACAATCTACTTGGGTTGTATGTTTCATTCTAGTCCCTCTACACAGTCAGTGTTATTATGCATTTAAAGCAACTTGTCTTTATTTTGCACTAAAGGAGATTAATAACAAATTCATCAACAAACTGAATATAGTAACTATTGTAAAGAATTTGATGTTTATTAGAGTTCTGTTCACTACCACTTTAATGCACCAGTTATACTAATAAATCTGAATAAAGTGTATAGTTTAAAACTGTTAAACTCTTGAATTGATCTGATTAGTTGTGATCATTGATTTATTGGTGATGAGCTTGTTGACTGACTCACTGGTCATGTCATGTGTTCACCAGGAGGGGTCAGGATTTGAAGACTTTGACAGTGATGCAGAACTTATTCGGGTGAGTTCAAGTCTTTTTTTAATTACACATTTTATTATGACACAGTTCATTTTAAAGTCTGTGACTCAATGTTTGAAATACTGAGAATATAGAAGAACAATATGTTTGAAGTCTCATCTTGAAGCACCTTTTTTTTTCTATAGAGATGTATTAGTTGAATATTTTTATCAATTTCTAAGACTTTTAAATGTGTTCTCTTGTTTCATCAGGGAGCTCCAGGGCTTCCCGGCCCACCTGGAGAGCCAGGGACCCCAGGGACCTCGTCCGGAGACGTCTTCCCTGGACCACCTGGGGTTCCTGGGAGAGATGGGAAGGATGGAGTGATGGGCGAACCTGGACTTCCTGTAGGTTCTATGTTCTTTCCTCCTTTTCTTTGCTCTCGTTTGCATTTGACAGATCTTTAAAAATATCTAAATCAAAATGGGAAATATATAAAATATGAAAATCAGTGGTTATATATGAAATGTGACAAAGGAATTCTTGAAGACCGATTATTTTCTAAAGCAAGATATCAGCTTGTGGAAGTTCATCTTCAACATGAAGATGAACATGTCATCCCACGAACATTCTTCTGACCAAGCTTCTGTTTCCAGGTGATTGTGGAGTGGTTTAGTGGCTCTGGCTCTGGGTCTGATTCTGGTTCAGGGTCTGATTCTGGTTCTGGTTCTGGTTCTGGTTTTTGGTCTGGCTCTGGTTCTGGTTCAGGGTCTGGTCAGGTATTAACATCTGGCCCCAAATCAAAGGGGCTGAAAAGACAGAATTTCCCCCAACGTTATTTAAAAAAAGCCATGTTCACTCATTGCTTAATTGCCATTGCTTGCTGTGCAGTAGTGTGTGTTTGTGTGTGCGTATGTGCATGTGTGTGTGTGTGTGTGTGTGTGTGTGTGTAGGGTCAAGTCCTTTGCATTATCTGCAGTTAGCATTAAAAGCTCAAGGCATTTGGCTTCAGAACATGGTCACCGCTGTAGCTTCAGTTGGGGGAAATGTGTCTTTTGTCTCACAGGCTTTTACTAATTGTGTGAATGTACAACTCACATGTTTTATAAGAATCCACTGCACCAGTGTGAAGGTGCATAAAACGCTTGTTGGCCTCAGTTTCTGGTAACTCATCAGGTTTGTTTTAATACGGCCTCATGTGAACCAGTTTACCGGCGATAGCTTGCACGTAGCAAAACATTTCAAATAAGAAATATGTTTGCTCGTGCATTTAAGTCATGAATGTACTTTTATTTTTTGCTAAATCCTGGAATATTCCTGCAGGGAGCGGATGGAAAAGATGGCGATCCAGGTTCTGCTGGCGAGAAGGGAGACAAGGTGAGGGGAAGAACAACATTCAACATAACTGACTTCATGAAATCCAATAAAATGTTTTAATAAACACTTCTTATGAAATGAATAAGTTTATTAACTTCTTAAATACAATTTAAAAGGATCTGAGTTCTTTCCTCTTGTGTGAATGAGCCCAAACCTTCGTGTGGCTCCTGCTCGTGTCTCTGATTTCCCCCGAGCCGGGCTCTTAGTGCTCCGTTAGCAGAAAAACAACTACACACAATCTAAACACCCACCTGACACAGGAGCCGAGCTCCTAATGAGGTGACCCTGCAGACTAATAAAGCTCCGGGCCTCCGGGGGGCTCGCTGCTCTGCCTCTTTGTGCAAAACAGAAACACAGTCGCTCTCCTGTCGTCGCGGTGGTTAATGTGCTGTGATTGTGTTTTATTTGTTAACAGGGAGTCCCCGGTGGGAGCGGCCAACCAGGACCTAAGGTAGGATTTGATTATTTCCCTGCAGTGAACCATCTTTACCATCATAATTACACTGGGCTCAGTTACACATTTATCCCAGTCACATTACAAACAGATCTGAAGAGGATTTAATAAAAGTTTTTCATTTGTCTTCTGTGTCTCAGGGAGACCAGGGCCCTGCAGGGATCCCAGGCTTCCCAGGGTCAGAGGGTCCAGAAGGGCAGCCCGGTCCCAGGGGTCCACCGGGCCCCCCCGGACCCCCTGGAAGAGCCCTCACATTGGACTATGAGGTACAGCTCGACTGGGATACTTTTAATTAAACATGGTTTTAATTATCAAGATGTTTAATTAATAAAGATGATATCTTTATCATCTTATCTGTACTTACATCTGTACTTACATGTGTGTCTCTGGGTTGACTATTAAAAGTGGTGTTCTAGAATAACCGTCTTTGTTCTATTCTTAAAACTATTGACAACATTTCTCCCAAATACACTGGAATCAGGGTTAGTCAGGAAGTGAAGTGCAGCCTTTCAGAATATATATTGATGTACGACTGTGATGGCACAAAATTATCTACTCTTCCAGGACATGTGGCTGTTACCTCATCTCTGTGTTTTGTTCTGCAGGACCTGGAAGGATCTGCCATGCGGGGGGGATTAGGTTCTGCCCTCTCCCCAGGACCACAGGTACAGTGAGTGTGTGATGAAGAGCAGCATCCTGCCCCATTTGTTATCATGTTGTCGTTAGTCAACTGGTCTTGTTGTATCAGATGTTATATTCTCCCTCTGTTTCCCACAGGGTCTCCCTGGAGCTCCAGGACGAAATGTGAGTCTTAATAGTTCCTTAAAACTTGATTGCCAGACTCCCCCTTTATTGTTGATGTAGATATATTTAATATCATCTGTAATTTAAAAACTTGTTTATCTTTGTCTCTTTCAGGGTAAAGACGGTTTAGACGGCGCTCCAGGAAAACCGGGTCAAAAGGTGAGTGTGCCGGGGCCGTTATCTCAGCCGCCCTCCTGCTCCGACCACTCAGATGTGTTTCTGCAAACTAGAAAAGAAAGACTGTGTCATGCAATAATCTGTGATGTTTTATCAGAGAGAATGATTTACTGTTTGAATTGGAATAAAGGAAATACCTGTTACCATAAGCACATTGTTCAGTGATGAATGGAGCCCGGTGGATGTTTCTCTGTTGCCTCTGCAGGGGGACACAGGTCCTGCAGGACGACCAGGGTTTCCAGGACTGGACGGGCCGAAAGGGGAAGAGGTCAGAAATCAGATCGATTGACAGACACATCAATAGATTAATGGTTTCATTAAAATTGTCAGCTTACACATATATAAGGACCAGTTGATACTGTGACCTTTTTCCATAGTAAGTAACTGGTAAGGAGTCTTCATAAACTAAAACGTATAATGACTGAGGTACATGAATGGACCCTTAATGAAAACATTATTATTATTATACATGATAATTATGTATAAGCCTGTGAAAAACACAATGTCAGTGACAGACATCAATTGTATGGTTGATTTTTGTGTTATTCTGTCTCATCTTCAGGGAGCAAAGGGGGACAAAGGGGATTCAGGACCAAAGGTAAGAGACTCACAACACTTCTGACTTTCAGGTTACTCCATGTTGCTGTTTGCTAAAGTGGTTTAAATATCACCTGTGTCTTTCAGGGTGAGATGGGACTCAGTGTTCCCGGCCCTGCAGGACCACCTGGACCTCCTGGACCCGTCGTCAACCTCCAGGATGTGAGTAGAACCTGATCAGAGCTTTTCAAGGCTTACGCAGGATGGAGCTGTACACTGTTCAGTGATGAGGTTCACACACTCTGCATCTGTGTCTTCTTCAGCTTCTACTCAACGACACGGACGGTGCCTTCAACTTCTCAGGGTTTTTTGATGCTCAGGGATCTGCTGTGAGTATCAGGAAGAAAAACACCCTTCATGGATTATTACTTCATTGAAGTATAAAAGGAGTTTGTTGGATATTTGCAGAGCGTAACATCCGTATGTTTCTGTTAATGCATTCAGCTGTTTCCAATTTGAAACAATACAAAGTAAAGGACATGACACAGTATGTAAACACAGATGTGACGACCTGTAGAGACGCCATTTCCCCCTTAAAAACAGAGTCAAATATACAAATGAGAAGTTATTTTAGTTTGAATTTAACTTTACCTGATTGATTTGCACAGGGTCCGAAGGGAGACATTGGGTTGCCAGGTATTCAAGGACCTCCAGGACTTAGAGTAAGTGATATATACATGTGTCTGTATGATTTCAGGAGTTATTTGTGTATTTTCTTTTGTTGGTTTGTGTCTTTTGTCAGATTTTAAACTTGTTTTCATGTAATTCAGAAACAGCTCCTCTAATTTCCGCATTTTCCCAGTTTAATACGAGTTCATATTTCTACATTACATTCACTCAGATATCTCAGTCTACAGTGGCTTGTTTGTTTGTTTGTTTACTTTGCTGTAGGGTGAAAAGGGCGAGCCAGGTTTCATCATGGCAGCGGATGGAGCCATGATGACAGGCCTGGCGGGTCCTGCGGGACCAAACGGAATCAAGGTTACATCTCTTTTAACCTTATTCCTCTTTTACACGCACATGTTCCCCAGGATTTAAATTTCAACATTAACAGCTCATTCAAAAATCGTTTTCAATGTAACTGCACATATCAGAGAAGATGTATGTTTGTGTCTGCAGGGAGATCACGGTGTAGCTGGACCCCCTGGTGTTCAAGTAAGTGTTGACGTTGAGCAAAACAAGCAAATTCAACCAAATTAACTTTTCTGGATTTTTATATTGATGCTGTGGATAAAAAACATTGTAAATATATTAAAGAAACACAATCAGACCCTTTGTTGTATTTCTAACAGGGACCAGTGGGACCCCCGGGGCCTAAAGGAGAGTTTGGTTTTCCTGGAAGAGCTGTAAGCACCAAGAACTCACCAATCATTACCAGTGTGACTTAAGTTTTAATCAAATGAATTGTTGGTTCTTTGAATCAGGAGCCTCAGGTTGAAAATGTTCTTTTCAAACAGCAATTGTTTGTCTTCTGCTGTGAAAATAACTCAACACGTCATTTTACATTAAATGACACCGCACAGTCGACAAACTACCCAATCATTAGTGCTAAAGACAATCTAACTTTACATGTAGTTGTTGTTGTTGTTGGATGAATGGGTTAATGTGTGTGTGTGTCTGTGAAGGGTCGTCCAGGCCCGATGGGACTGAAAGGAGACAGAGGGGACTCTGCTGGGCTGCAGGTGAGTCTCCCACCAGTCTCGAACTCTGAAGTTAGACAAATGTAATAATACGTTTTATAACGTCTAATTATCCTTTTTTAATCTGTGCACTTTTGTGTTGCATCATCTTCATAAGGGAGCTCCAGGCCCCCCTGGACCACCGGGCCGCCCAGGGATGTTCAACTGCCCCAAAGGAGTAAGAACAGACCCTCACATACTTTCAGTAATATATACTGGACATATATGTTTTTTTTTTGTTTTTATTGTGCACATGCTTATGATCCTCTCTTCTCTGGTTCCTGAAGACAGTTTTCCCCGTCCCTCCCAGACCCCACTGCAAAATGGCTGTAAGTTTATGTCTACAGTGCTTTTACAAAACGTTCAGACCCCTTCACTTTTTAAGCCTCGGGATAAAATATCCTAATCTTTTAATCCCCACATTCATCTGCACTCAGTTTAGAAATAAGTGAAATATCCCATTGACATAAGTATTCAGACTCTAGGCAGATGTTTCTCCATCTTGATTGTTTTCCTGAGCAAAGACTTAATTGATTGCACATGAGCCCGGCCTCGGAAACCAGAGGTGACCTTCGTGAGAACCTGGTCCAGAGCACTCAGGACTCTTGAAGCTGATGAAATCTCTGGGGAGACCTGACAAAGTTTGTCCTCCATCTAACCTGAGAGCGCTCGAGAGGATCTGCAGAGAACAAGGGGCAGAAAATCCACAAATCCACGTGTGAATAGATCGTTGAGTCATAAGAGGACCGGAGGCTGTAATCGCTGCTTCAACTAAGAACCGACTAAAGCAACTGAATACTTGTGTCAATGGGACATTTCACTTTCACTATTTAATAAACTTTTTGTTTTGCCACTCGAGGAGATGAGTGTTGAATGATTTTGGGGAAATAATAACATTTGAAATGGTTCAAGAAAGCGGCTGCAACATAATAAAAAAGTAAAAGGGTCTGAGTACTTTCTGAAAACACTGTATTCATCAGTATTGCTACTAAAGCATGTGTTAATCAAACCTTTTACCACAGCCTGTGTCAGAGAACCTTCTGTGAATGAAATACCATCGATTTGTATAAAACTTCATTCAGAGTTTCTATCTACGATGAAACTCCTTTTCAGTACTTTTCTCTGACACAAGTTGTATGAAAGGTTTTGTCCAGATTAGTTATTCACAAGCCGGTAGAGAGTCACCTCAGTTTCCTGAATAATCTCTTCTATGAATTGAAATAACAACACAGTGATTCCTCTCTGATTTCCAGTCGTCACCTTCAGCTCCCTGAACACCGACTCTCTTTCCATCTCTGTTTCTTTTGCACATCCTTCCTCTAACATGCATGTGGTTCTGTGTAACATCAGTACTTCCTGTAACATGTCACCACTCAGAACTGTTCACGGACTCCATCCTACTCCTGCATGCTTCACGTCCAGTCTGGAAAGGTGAAGGCTCGGTGTCACAAACCAACTGAGGTAGCTTTTAAAAATCAGGTATCATGGTCATCTGCATGTGGATTGTGATTTTAACACGACAGACTAATAAGTGACGAGTAGAAGAACTCTTGAGTATTTTCAAATGACAAATCACTATAATGTTTGTGCTTCGTACTTTTCAGCTTAATCCCAATGGAAGCGTCGCAGTCGGTACGTTGGTTAAAATTATACGAATATTTCTAAATAGGTCAATTTAATTGGATATTCAGGATATTAAAACAATAAAACCTTAAAATACTACTAACGTACATGGATTTAGGGATTAATGTAGATTTATTTATTTTTGTCTTCAAGGAAACTGTCAGACGGGAGTGAAAGGATCGAAGGGAGAGAGAGGCCTTCCTGGGATGCCATCTCCACCAAGTGAGTCAGCACGTTAGAATTCAAGTACAACAACGTTCCCTATGTAAACGCACACAAATCACAACTTTAATTATCACCAGAGAGAAAAACAATTGTTGATAATAATTCTTTAAAGTGTTTTCTACGGTTTTTCAATGAAACCATCCTGCTGTGATTGAACTAGCTTTTTAGAATATATTTGTAATGTTTGTTTCTTCCTGTGTTTTCTCCTCTGTAGGTACTTTGATGCCCAGAGGAACCTGGGTACGTTTCAAACCAAAGTCTTCTTGTTTTGGGAAAATGTTGGTTTAATGTTCCATGAGACTCAGTTTTTGTTTGTGTGTCTGTGTGTGTTGCGTCATCACAGTGGCCAAGGGGTGACCAGGGAATGAAAGGGGAGAAGGGAGACAAGGGAGAGACCGGTATGCTGGGGCAAACTGGAAACCCCGGTAGACAAGGACTGGTGGTGAGTCAAAGTTCCACAGATACACAACCTCATCACCTTTCTGACACAGAATTGACAACTAAACTCAGAAACTTCCTCCTGTCATGGTTCAGGGTCCTAAAGGTGAGTCTGTGATGGGCCCTCCAGGCCACCCTGGGGTGCCCGGCTCACCTGGTGTCCCAGGTTATGGGAGACCTGGTCCTGTTGGTCCTCCTGGGCCACCAGGGCCTCCAGCACCCTATTCGTCATCCCCAAGATACGGCTCCTCAGGTACATCCCATCGGTTATACTTATGTTTAATTTTTTAAGTACTATTTATTCATCTTCTGAGCTTAATATGAAAGTTGATGTTTTGATTCCAGCAGCTTTGACCATGAGTGGCGCTCCTGGACCTCCTGGACCACCAGGACCTCCTGGATCTTCTTCGGGTAACTCAGCATCTGTAAGTTAATGTGTTTCCTCTGGCCACACACAGAATGTATACATGTCATCTGCAGTTTTATTGTATATAAATATTTAACCACAGCACCTCCTCCACATGTAATTGGACTTCTCTGTGTTTGCTTGTCAGCTGAAAACCTTTTCTACTCGTGAGAGCATGATGCAGAACACGTTCAGGGACGCGGAGGGAACTCTGTCCTACGTCACGGCATCAGGAAGTCTCTTCCTCAAGGTTTCCCAGGGATGGAAAGAGATACAGGTAAACACTCTGGCTAGTGTTGAACATTAAGAGTTAATCTGTAGATTATATATACACATAGAAGACATGACGAGTCCATAACATACTGAACCAATTGTACAACCTTGTTTTGTCTTTTGTGGTGTCGTCACAGCTCGGCAGCCTGATCTACCTCTCCAGTAACATCATTCCACAGGACGAGGTACTTGTTGATCATTTTTATGGCTTTTACTCTGTAAAAGTGCTGTTGTGAAATATTGTACAGGCCGTTGCTCATCTGCATAACATCTGTTTTCTATTCGTTCAGCCTCGAGTTGCATATCAGATCAGAGGAGACACGATAGAAAGAATAACTTCAGTTAAAGAGAGGGTGAGTGGAAATCGCATGTACTTTTATTTTGAAGTAATTAATGTATTTAGGTATTACACCTGCCTTTTGTTTTGTTGCAATTGAAGAAAATGATATTATGATAATAATTGTAATGGTTTTATCACCCAGCCCTTGTCTGTTGTTATATATAACGTCTATAACGTCCTGTGAGGTCTTCCTATGAGTTTCAAATCCCCAGACTAACACTGGCCCGTTGCTCCATCTCCCTGCAGCTCAACCTGGTGGCCCTGAACCAGCCTCACTCCGGGGGCCTGATGGGGCTCGACACGGCCGACCGCATGTGTTACGAGCAGGCCAAGGCGATGGGCTTGGCTCCAAACTACCGCGCCTTCATCTCCTCCCACAGGCAGGACCTGGTCCATGTGGTCTACCCTGGCTTCCGTGAAAATCTGCCCGTCACCAACCTCAGGGTGAGCCTGCTCCCCTGCTCAATGTCTGTCAGGGTTCACCCTCCACCTCCGCCTGTCTCACCTCTGTGTTGTCTTCCAGGGAGACGTGATGTTCAGGAACTGGCGAGCGATTTTCAGCGGCGATGGAGGACCAGTAAATTCCAGGATACCAATCTACTCCTTTGATGGCCGGGACGTTTTAGCTGACCCCTTCTGGTCAGTAAACTTTATAGGCCGCCCACCTCTTTGTTTGTTCCCTTGAGTTTGTTAAGTTTTCATCTTCTGCCTTCTATCCACCAGGCCTGAGAAGAACATCTGGCACGGCTCCACCAGCAGGGGTTTCCGAGTGATGGACAAACACTGTGAGACGTGGCAAGCGGACCACGTGTCCGTCATGGGTCAGTCGTCCAGCCTGACCTCAGGGCTGCTCCTGGGCCAGCAGACGCGAAGCTGTTCCAACGAGTACATCGTCCTCTGCATCGAGACCCACAAAAACCCTTAGATCCCGTCCCAACCGCCCCCCCAACGCCCCAAACCACTCCACCGAGGAACCCATCCCAGCCACCGTGGAACATTCTGGGAACAGATGTGTCTTTCTCCGCAAAGAACGTCATTTTCAGCACATGGTTGGTGCTATGTGTCGCATTGTGTGGCAGGAAAACCCTGTCTTTTTGCCAAAAGGGTGTTTGTGCTTGTTTTTCTCCACACGTCACTTTGTGAGGAGAAAGATTCAGACGCGGTTACAAACAGAGATTTATTGAAAAGTGAAGTTTGGAGGATTCCTTGCAAAAAACAATGTCCGCGTGTGTTGTAAAGTAACATGATGGATTTCCCATTAACTCCACTGTTGTGGCACATAATGTAAAATGCAGCAGAGCCTGATGGCGGCTGCCAGTCTTCGTATAAATTCGATTGAAGCTGTCCTTTCAAAGTAAATAATTTATTACTGTTAAAATGATAAATGCTGCACCTTTACCTGTTACTCCAAACAAATGCCTCAAGATGGGTTTGTGAGAATCAAACAAAGCAACACAAACGGCTGCACATAGTCACCCGGGTGTGTTGAGGATAAGACGTCTCTTTTGCATCCGTCTCGTCCTTCTTACAGAGGACTGAGAGTCGAGGACGAGGACACACAGAAATCTGCACCTGAACCTGAAACCTGCCCTGAGAGATCCCCAAAGACTTTTCAACAGAAGCGTCAAAAGGCGACTTTCGTTGTTTTGTTTACAGGTTGTTGTGGATATTTTTTTTTAATATTTGTCAAGAATTTCAGGAGACGTTTACTCAACATTTCAAGAGCCAGACCTTAAGAGCTGTCCCTTGTCCGACAGCAGGACGACCGGACGACCAGTGTTGCCACCAAAGTAAATATTTTTGCACTGTACTTCATTTTAAAACAATTCTTTAGTTCAACATTTTCATTCTTGAACGTGTTTGTAGCTTTTCTTACACCTCGGTGATCTCACTCCTTAGCAGCTCTTTCTAGGCTATTTAATTTAAATCCATTTAGACTTATTTATACCGTCACAGCACATAACATGAAATCAAATGATTCAATTTAAGAATGTAATTTATCGTTCATTGTTTGTCAAATGACTGTTTTCATCACTTTTTTTTTTGCTTTTTGTACAGTTGTTTTTAAGCTCATACTTTTCTGGAGAATGTCGACAAACTCAAAGTTTAAGAGTTTAATGCACACGATTTAAACAAGCAAAAAATATTTTCACAATCCAATAAAATCCAAATCTTACAAAGTCATTTCATGCTGGCAAAAGTGAGAGCACATTTTTGTATGAATGTTGGTGCTTTGTTGAATAAAGATTTTTCTTTTCATAACCGGATCTTGTTTCATTCTCAATGCAGGTAAGAAAATAACTCAAAAACTCAACTTACTGAAAATATAACAGACCCTAAATAGAGAAGCTTGGATTTTATTTATTAATTCTGCCTATTTTCATTTCTAATGTCAAAGATTGAGACATTTCAGAATGAAAACTAAATAACAAACAGAGGGTATTGAATGTTTGATAGCCATAAGGAAAGATGCTTAAATTTGGTTCGTACAAGGATTGTGATGTATGCGTGTGTGTTTGCATATATATTGAATGTACACAGGTGGAAATAAAATATTTGTGATCTTTACTTCCATCTTTGCGCTTCCAACTTAAAGACACTTAAACACTTTGTGTATCCTGGAGGCCTTAAAGATGTTCTTCACTCATAATTCATATGCAAACCTGAATTTAAATACATGTTATTCTGATACTGTTGGTTCATTATCTGGCGTTTAACTGGTCGGCATTGGAATATGAGGAAACAAAAGACCAAGTGTCATTTGACCTGTTTGTTTGCATAATATAAACAGCATGTTTCACTCGTGAATGAAACGATCCATTGAAATATTATTGTTCAAAACCTCCTGACCTTTAAGGTTGCCATTTATTATCTTAAATATTGAGCCCACTACATTATTAATAATTCACAAAGTAAATAATGAGCTGCCTACAACAGTTACCCTGAGGGCAGCTGAAGGCAGAACTATTATACTGTAGTTTGAGCTGAATGTGATTGTTAGATAACTCTGTACTGAAGGTCAAAGGTTTCGTTGACAGATGTTTAGCTCTTCAAACACAGTTGACTTCCAAAGGTCTGATGTGCAGAGGAAACTAAACAAATCCCACAAAACAAACACTGGTCAGTTTGTACTGAGCTGAAAAGACAGAGCACATGTCACATGGTGCTGTTGCTTCACTTCTTTTGAAATCGTGTTTTCTATCGGAGAGTCTCCAGCGACTTGAACATGAAGAAGATCCAGGTACTAAATGCATTGAGGGAATATCATGATAATACTTGTAATGTGCAGAATGAGAAACATCCTCTGGAATTGTCCAGGTGACTGTTCCACTCTTCATCACATTAACTCTTCTAGATTCCGTGTGAAGGTTCTGTTCGTGCTCCTCCTGTCGACCGTGGCCACCGACGCTCAGTCCCTCCACCTCGGGAACTGCCCTCAGCCGTCAGTTCAAGAGTACTTCAACGTCACGGAGGTAAAACACTGACTCTTTCCTTCTGGTCCTGTTCTGTTGTAACGCTCAGCTGCAGCTGAACTCACACTGCTCTGCTTTCCCTGTAGTACATGGGGACCTGGTACGAGATAGAGAAGCTCCCGGCTCTGTTTGAGAGAGGGAAATGTGTCCAGGCCACTTATTCTCCTCTCGCTGACGGGACAGTCAGAGTTTACAATTCAGAGTTGCTGTAAGGATTGAACTTGAATACTTCTTTTACTTCTAATGTGAGAATATATATGAATTAATTATTAATGTAAAGTTTCCTTTTCTTCCTCTCTGTAAAGGTCTAATGGGAAGATAAACTCCATCGAAGGTGTTGCCAGAGTTAAAGACCCGTCTCAGCCGGCCAAGCTGGGTGTCAGCTTCTTTAAAGGTGGGCGAACTCTGAATGCAGTTTTAATCTTTTGGGAAATTGAGTGTTTTACTGTAACTTCTGTATCCAGGTGTTCCAGATGGTCCGTACTGGGTTCTCTCCACAGACTACCAGTCCTACTCTCTGGTCTACTCCTGCTCAGACTACCTCCGTCTTTTCCACATTGACTTCGCCTGGATCCTGGCTCGCACCCGGGAGCTGCCGGAGGACCTGGTCAGCAGACTCCACGAGGATCTGACTGCTGCTGGTGTAAACGTGAACAGACTGAAGGTTACAAACCAGACTGGCTGTGATGTCATGATCTGAAGAAGGATCAGAACAAATGGGGACAAGAACTTCCTCTTACAGAAATGTGAATCTTATCCTTTAAGCAATGCTGTTTATGTTTATGTTTATTCCATTTAAAATAATTGTATTTATCATGTAAATCCCAAACATCAACAATAAGTCCTTCATGTGGCGCAGGAAATGATTCCTGACAATCCTATGTGTGATATGCTTTTGTGCATCTGAGTGATTAAAACACAAACATCTTCTCAAAACAATGTAGTATGATTTAATTTTTGTCATGTGGGAGCAATCTTGTGAGCACATTCATCTTTTGGGACTTCAGAGGCTCTGAACTAACACAAGTACTTATTTTAAAACTCTTTATCTCAAAAATATTCCTGTTAAGTTGAAATACACATTTTCTTTTATTATTTCACAGGAATGGAATAGTTTGTTCTATTAAAATATATATATATATATATATATATATATATATATATTTACCAATCTAAATGTATGTGGTCGCTTTGAAACAAATTAATGGACAAATTATCACTGTTGAAAATATCAAGTTCATTTTAATATAGTAGGAAAAAAAATGATGACATAACCAAGGTTATTTGAGGGCAGGCGTGCTCTTATTTTGAAGCAACCCGGAAGTGCAGTCGCCGGCGGGTAATGGCGACTGCGGTGAAACGAGCTGATGTTTGTTTTGCTTTCAGAATCATGATGGTTCCGTTGTTTCTCGTTCCTCTGCTGTGCTTCCCGTTCTATTCCTCGGCCAAGAGGAACGACAGACCCGTGGTGGGTGAGTTCCATGTTGTCTCGTCACCTCCTGCTTCTTTAACACAACCCCTGCGGGTTATTGTTGTTGTTGTTATTGTTGTTGTTTCACACGTGTGTTTCCCTCTCAGGGGTTCTGGCTCAGGAGGTTTATTCGAAACAAAGCTCGTACATCGCTGCTTCCTACGTGAAGTTCCTGGAGGCAGCGGGAGCGAGGGTCGTCCCCGTCATGTGAGGATCTTATGAAACTATGAATTATTAACTTATTGTTTATAACCATCATTCCCAGTGGAGAGAAACCTGCTGTCTCACTGCTGGTCTGCTCTGTCCCTGCAGGATCAACCAGACACTGGAGGAGTACCAGACCCTGTTCAACTCCATCAATGGGTAAATGTGCTTTAATAATGTAAAGTTAACTTGATAGGGGGTGGAGAAGATAAAGTTTAAAATCATCAATCAACCAAATTTTATTCGTTTAGCAAAAGATCATATTTCCAAAAACCCTCGTCTTTTTTTTAAGTTGACATCTTTGTCTGCGTCATGTATGAAAACAATATTTCATACTGAGATTATAGTATCTTTTATTTTCATGTGTGAAACATCAACATTGTGGATTTTCCGGTATTTTCCTTCTACTTTCTCATATTGACTCACTCAGATATTTTCCCGATATTTCAGATTAATATCTATATTTTCCCGCTCACCAGACAAACGTTTAACTAAGATCAGATTTTTCATGTAAACTTTTGTCGGCTCAAGTTTTGCTCAGAGTTTGTTGACCCTGCTGTCTGAAAGAGAGCCCATATAACATGAGGTTATATACATACCCCCTGGATGTATATATGATAAAAAGGATACCAATATTTACTCTATAACCTCTTTCTTCCTTTGTGTGTGTGTGTGTTGTTAACAGGATCCTCTACCCGGGTGGAGGAGTCAGCATCATCTCATCTGGTTATGAACGGGCTGCAAAAATCTTTTATGATCTTGCCATTGAGGTAATCTTTTAAAAGTTGAAACCAGTTTGTTGATGTTGGAGCGTGTTTTTAAACTGTGTGTGACGTTTCAGGCGAACAAGCGAGGCGACTACTTCCCTGTGTGGGGAACCTGCCTCGGGTTCGAGCAGCTGATGTACCTGACGAGTGGAAAGTCGTTACTGACGCACACCAACACAAGTGGTGTGTCCCTGCCGCTGGACTTCACTAATGGTACGACTTAAAGACACGTGGCTACTGATCTTGAATCAGTATTGTGCTGATGTATCCAGATATCTTCTGCTCTGTGTTATCCATGTCTTTTCTATGATTTTATCTCCTTAGCCAGATTTATCTTAACGTAACAGTTAGACTGACAAAATAATAAGATCTTAATATCTTAGGTTTTGTCTGGAAACATGTCCAAATTATTCTGATGATGCCAGACTAGTTATTGTTTCATTTCAAGACGTCTTTAGCTTCTTAAATGTCCTTTATTTTGTTTTAAATGATCTCAATGTTGTGACCCCACCTCTAGAAACCAGCGGCAGCCGGATGTTTAAAGGTTTCCCAGCTGAACTCATGAAAGATCTGGAATCTCAGCCACTGACAGAAAACTCTCACACGTGGAGTTTGGCTTCGTTGGTGAGTCGTCCATTATTGTTACGACAAGAAAATCTTCCATTGTAAAACTTGATTTACATCATTTAGTAAACGGTGCAGTGAAAACCCCCCTAAAGCATTTTTCTGACACTGAAAAGCACAAAGACAAACAGGGTTTGTTTTAACGTGCTTCATGTTGATTTACCTTTCAGACTTACGACACCAACGAGGACCTGAAGACGTTTTACAAAGTTCTCTCCACAAACACGGACGGAGAAACCCAGTTTGTGTCCACAGTGGAAGGTAGAAATGATGCAGCACCACTTAATAGGTTTAAAACAGAATAGATCCCACTGAAGTGTTTTAAACCTGAGTCCTCTTTGTTTACCTCTCCGCAGCATATGATTACCCAATTTATGCGACACAGTGGCATCCAGAGAAGAATGCATTTGAGTGGACGCGGCCGTACATCCCACACACTCCATCGGCCATCAGGACCACCTTCTACATGGCAGAGTTCTTCGTCAGCGAAGGTATGAAGAGCTTTATCTCTGGTTCTCCCTTAGAATCGTCAGTATCTGCCTGATGGAGCGTGAAGTGGATTTTGAGTTTCCCTTTGTGTCACTGCAGCCAGGAAGAACTTCCACAGCTTTGCGTCGGAGGAGGGGGAGAACAAAGCGCTGATATACAACTACAATCCTGTTTACACCGGGAATCACAGCGCCTTCGAGCAGATCTATCTTTTCTGATTTGTCTCTTTGCACATGAGCTTTTCCACATTGAGCCGCTGATTGGCTGCATTCATCACTTGTGAATCTTTACGGGTAAATCTTCATGTTTGATTTGATGTTTGCTGCTTTTAATCAATTTGTTGAAAAAGCCTGAAGTTGGGGTAAAAGGATGTTTGCAGGAATGTGCAGCATGATGCAGTGCAGGATTTACAAAATGTCAGATGATGTTTAATCTGGTTTACATGTGATATTAATGCTGCATGAAGCTGCATTTTTAGGCATTTTACCTTGAATGTGTTTGTGTTTACATTCCAAAAAGTTTTAACAGTGATAACATGTAAATGTTGCGTTTGGTTCTGCTGCTTCCTATGTACGCACAAGTGTCACAGAAATAAATGATCCATCACCAGTAAAGAAATTTATGAATGCATATTTATAATCTCACAAATTGTTGTTAATAAATGAAATACTTTAGTATATGTGACACTTGTGGTGCTCCATAGATCCCATGTGGCCAAAAAATAATAAAACAAATGAGCCAACAACATTGTACGCTGATAAAATATCTACTTTTCTTTATTCTAACATTTACCTTCATGCCACAATCTGCCTTTAATCGGCTTCTATGCTTCGGGTTACAAAGTTAAGCGCCTTGGAAAAATGTCCTCAACCACGGGCAAGAGAGTTCCACGCTGCGATTGGTTATTTATAACGTCCACGTCCAACTCAAGTCCAGGACAGCAGCAGGAGAAGAGAAATGAAAAGTCACATGTAATTTCCAAAATGCTTTTATGCACAAATAACACTCAGGTAATATTGTTTTTTTCTCTATTTAGAATAAAATGATATTTGAATAACATTTACACATCAAGCTGACGAGACTGGGTTCTCAATCACAATACTACTGGAAATGTAATTTATGCAATCCAGTAAGGAACATTCAAGATGTCAAAAGTACCATGTGGAACTGATCGGGGGGAGGGAGGGGGGGTAGTGCTGCAAAAAACTTCTGAACATGCACTGGAATGTAACACAAATGTCCATTTAAATAAAAAGAAATTAGAAACATGGAAAATGAAACTTGTGCCTCAGTAATTCATCCTTTTATATTCTGTATTTTCCATGAGATGGACTCTGAAGCAAATGTGTTTTCAGAATATAACGCGACTCACCTGTCGGCTTCCTGCCTTCAAACCCTGTTCCACGTGTTCATCGATTTAAAGTTTAGGTAGCGTTCGATAATAAACTCTGGTTTCTTGATTCTGTTCATTTTTAACCTCGGTGTGAAGATGTATTTCCTTTTCTTTAAATCACAGTGTGCAGCTGGTTGGCAGATTGATCTACAGCTAACTAACCCTAACTAGCTCTGCCTCAGTCCTAACACTAAGCTAATTGGCTGGTGAGGCTGTGACTTCGGTTTTGTTCGGGATGGAAACGAGTGGGAGCAATCGCACATAAACATATATCTCCTCAAACATCAAACCAGTCCAATAGAATGAGTCCCACAGCAGGATGTGTTCTGATAAAGTAAGGCACAGTGACCAAAAAACAAGTTTCTGTTAAGAACGTTTGTTAAAACCAGGTTAAAAAGAATCTAAAACGAACATTGAGAAACCCATCGTGACTCTTTTCTTCCAAACACTTTTCAGTTCAATCGGAATCACTGGAATACATGAGGCAACAAGATGAAACCAACATCGGGAGCAAACATGGAATCCAAAAAGAAATTGTCTCTGTAATAGCTGAGTGAATGTTTGTGTGCTATTTTACATAAAACAACAGACACGACCACAGTCCAACACGGAAAGTTCTTCACGACTTTAAAAATAGTTACATTTCCTGCATCCTGCTCCTTTCCAGTCGCCCACAGAAGCGTTTTTTTTCTTTTTCCCACCGGGCGTCTGATTTCCATTAATATACAAGCCCTGGAGTTCTGTGCTGTACGGTGCTCCTTCTCCTCACAGCGTCAAAGTCTGTGTGAGAGCCGGTGCTTCCTCTCCACTGCTCTGGAGGAGATGGTCCAGACTGCTTCCTGTCATGTCCATCGTATATTCCAAAACATCGGGTCGAGTCGGCGGTCTCTTGTCGGCCTTTTGGGTTCGAACTCAGGGCACAAAACGAGGAGGATGGAAGCAGGAGTAGATCCGCCTCAAGTTCAACAGGTGGACACGCAGGGAATCCAGATGCAAAACCAAAACCAGTGAAAGAGCAGATGAGAGTTGCATATTGTGGACTGTTGGGACGCCAGTGTTGTGGTAGATGACTGTATGGGTGGGGGGGGGAGGGGGCGCAGGAGCCCTAACCCTCTTCTTCGCTCTCTTCCTCCAGAGCCTCCTCAAACACTCGCTCCGGTAGCCTGAAGCATTCCTCGAAGAAGTTCACCAGGGACTGACTGAGGTGCTGCCTCGTGGCCTCACTGTGGATGAAGTGGCCTTCGTCCGGGTAGATCTGAGAGCAGGAGAACTCGGTGAGAACTTCACTACACACCTGGGTGAAGTTTTCAAACCTCACCACACACCACAACTCTAAATAGAAGGGTTCTCCTAATGAAAACTTTAATTCACCCTTGGGTTGAAATTCTGATTGCAGAGCATTGAAAGTGAAATACGTGGATAAAGAATTAAAAAGCTAAAAGTTTATTCATTAATTGTCCAATCAACTTTGTTTATGTTTAAAATCATAAAAAAAGAAAGCTCCTTTAAAACTATTATTATTTCCATTAAATCAGAAATGAATCCAGCACCAGTGGGACGTTCATTTCATGAGCTTAACACCCATTCTAACTGAGTGTTTACTCGTGTTAACCTGAATCCCACAGAAGCTGCTGCAGAAACCAGTTCAATGTGTGTGTGAGCAAAGGGACTCGTCTGCTGGTCAATAACCAGCTCCGACGAACATCCAGCCGCTCCTCACTGTCTCCTAATTGGATTAGTGCCGGCGTTAATGCACCGAGGTCTCATAATCTCATTATGTGGAAGAAAGGCATTGTTAGCGGCTAATCCTCGGCCCGCTGTGGGATCCCCGCCGGGATGGAGAAGTCCCGGAAGGTCTGAGACTCAGTGAGCCAGGGAAGAGAAAGACGAGCAGAGACACTGGCTGTGCTGCGCAGAACCACGTACCTGTAAAGTGTAGTTGGCCTTTTCATTGATGAGCTGTGCAATGAATTTAGCCGTATGTTGGAAATGAACTTTTTCTGCAAAATACAGAACAAGACAGATGCCCAAAAATGTCAGATTCTAATTTTTTTAAATTCTCTTTGCACGTTTCAATAATTCTGGACTTACCGTCAGCTGTCGGATGGATAATAAGAAACTTCTTATCAATGAACTGAGACGCTCTATGTGCTAAATTTGCCATCTGCAGAGGAAAGACACACAGAAGCAAATGGGATCAATTGGATTTTACAATAATCAACTGGAATTTGAGATATTAAAATTGTCATTATGTAATCTTACTGCGTATGCCCGTGGATCAGGTTTTGGCAATCCGAGGTATCGCTCTGAAAATGCAGAGGCTGGAAATAAAAGATGCAATTACTAATAAACACTTTTCATTGGCATTAAAAATCAAGTTTCTCTCTTGACACTTTGAGGAGTAAAAGTCGATATCTTCAGGTTTTTCTTTTCCACGTTCAGATAAATTCACACATGAACACATTATTTAGTCTCTAAGCTGCCGCGGACCGCCATCATTTGTAATTCCGAACTCATCCGGTGTCACGGCATGTCTCTCACCCCGAGAGCGAGAGAAATCAAATAGATGAGAAATTCGTCACGCCGCCAAATCCAGCTCCTCCTTAATTTGCAGTTTCCTGACTCGGTGAATCTACGGCTACAGGAGCTGCTGTCGTCCTCCATCCCTCTCTCCCTCTCTCCATCCCTCTCTCTCCATCACACAATTCTGCATTTCACACATTTCCATTCCTTTGGTAGCTGAAGTGAGGCCGGTTTAGGTATCTTTGTTTGATTGGGTTCCCGGTGCAGTTCCATCGGCAGCAGCTCAACGAGGAGGTGAACGAGCGCTTCCCTCACACGGTTCATGTTTATGTTTAACACGGCGACTGAAACTTCTTCCGGTTGCAGGGTTAAAGGTTCCAGATTCACCATCTCTCCGTCCTCTCCCTGTTTTTGACGACTTCCCGGCCGCGGCAGAGAAACTGGATTTGTTTACGACGCAGAGCAGAGGCTACAGATTTCAAGTTTTCTCTCACCGTATAATTCAAAGTCTGTGATGGGCGACAGCACAGCTCCACACTTCACCGGAGTCTCCTCGCCACTGACCAACAAGCTGGTCACGTAGCCGCCGTACACCTGACACGCACACGCACACACACACACACACACACACACACACACAGAAGACACATGTTATCACAGAGGGGGACGTCCACAGACACATGTTCAATTCCGCTTACCTCCACACTGACTCGTCTCTTACCTGTCCAAAAGCCCCAACTCTGGTTTTGTCAACATACGGCTCTTTCAAAATAAAACTGCAACAGATAAACATAGGTTCACGTCAGGGAAATCAATAGTTAGAGATGTTTCAAAGGAGCTTTCTATTGCTTCCGTAAATCAAGTTCAAAAGTGATGCACAGATGAGCTGGAGAAAAATAAACAGGAGGGTGGTAATATTATTTTGCAACTTTTTAAGTTATTAAATCCATATTTTGAATTCGCCAATTAATTCTTAAAATATACAGATATATTTAGTATACATATTATAACATATATGGCCTCCTGTTAACACAATTATCATTTCATGACATCATGACACAGATTTGGATCTGACAGCTCTTTTATTAAAGCATCTCCTAATATGATGTTTTGCTTTAACAACTCTCTGTTATCGAAATTGCCATTTAACACCCGTCTGCTCTGGATGTTTCCAGGAACACAAGATGAAAACGTGCCGCTCCACACATACTTGAGCGCGTCCTTCTGATCCTGCTCCTCGAACACGCCCACTCTCTTCTGGATGCGGTGCAGCAGGTTGGTTCCCTGGAAGCCGCTGCCCCGGCCGTCACACCGCATCACGATGGCGCCGAAGCTGCTCACCAGCACCGTGCTCCAGTCTATGTGAAACTGCTCTGACACCATCTGACCACCAGGTGTCCCATCGCTGCACAGTAACAAGGACAGACGGATTACACACACACATCTCTACAGGGGAAGTTTGATGGTTTCTCTAGCTTCTCTACGCAGGATTGGAAAGTTTAATTTTATTCCAAAGATGATTTGAGAAAATGTTCACAGACAAGAGGTAATGATGAAACTTCTCAGGATTAAAAATGTTAACATGGAGGGAGTCCGACATGTACAAGCAGAGCAGCTGAGATGTGAGGTAAGGAGTAAAACAACAAAACGCTGATGACAGAATAAGAAGAACAGCAGGAGACGTTTCCTCATCCGCAGTGAATTTATCATCCGTCTAGAGGACAAAGGAACGCATTTGAATACGTCTGATTAAAGTTCTGCCAAGAAAATCTCCAACACATCAGAGAGGAGAGTGGATGTGAGTCACACAAACTTCACCGACGTGTGAGTGTGTGAAAACGTGCACTGATACTCACACGAGCAGGAGCAGCGGGTAGTGATTCGTCTCCACGAAGCCTGCGGGCTTCAGGATCTGCATCGACAAAGCTGCGAGGCAGACACACAATAAACACACTTCAATGAAGCCGGATGAAACGCAACATTTAATTCATCCTTTTAAATTTCTGTTATCTTTAATGATCACAAGCTGTGCTTCAACTAATATCTTTTTTCTGGAAATCGAATTAATTGGGAGACGTTAAACAAATGACAAATAGATTTTAATTGCAGGCAGTAAAGAAAAGTGATATTTCTGCCCTAATGGCAGCTTAACTGATGTGTTTTCAGATTAAATTATAATTAAAACATCACATTTAACTACAGTGGCAGAAAAAAGTAATTGAACCTTTTGGAATTGACTTTTTCTACATAAATTTACATGAAATGGGATCTGATCTTCATCTAACTCTGTAGAATAGACAAAAACAATAAGCTAATATCATCATCTTATATATCATCTCATAATCTTTTGGTTTTTTATTGAACACATCCATTACACATTGACAGCGCTGCTGCACCTTTGGATTTTAATAACTGCTTGAACCTCCTCTGGCAGCATAACTTCCAATAGGCGCCTCCAGCTGCTGTGGATCCGATCTGCTGACTCGACTAATGTTAAGGATTTAAGAAAAAATACCCTTTCTCACAAAGAACGGCTTCAGGAATGTATGTGACGTTATTCTCCTCAGAGCAGTTTCTGCTGTCGTCTCACTAAAGAAACTGTTAAATTAACATCTCACCATATTTTAAGATTCATTTCTACATAAACGCAGACACAGATTTATTGTTCAGTATCTAATTTGCATGTTTCTGGTTGTTGACTGATGTTTATCGTGACACGTACTGTAATCATCCATGTGGATCTCCTTGTACTCCACTGTGGGCATCTGCATGGAATCCAAGGTCAGCCTCAGGTTCTCGTTGCTCTCCAGTTTGTAGACTTCTGTAATACCTGCAGACAGAAAACAAGATGTGTCTTCATGTGTGGACAGAGACGTGGTTCAAGTTCAAATTATACATCTGAAGTTACATCTTGAAATTACAACTAAATATATTTTAAAAGCTTTTAAAAACAGAAAATGCGTTTACAATCTTCTTCAGCTATTTTCTAGAATTTCCCATATCCATCACCTAGATGATGTATTCATTCGAATATGGAAAACAATGTGTGGAGCTGTGTTTTTTAGATTAAAACAAGAAATCATGCCCACACATTATCAGAATCCTCCCAGTCCTCCAACATGAACCTCAACTAATCCCATCCCACAGACACAGACATGAGAGCAGCTGAGTCTGTGACCTGGATAATCCAGAGTTTGCCCTAGAAAGAGAAACCAGCTGTGCTTATTCAGCAGGTAACAGGTGGTTTGTGCAGCCGGCTCATTGCCTTGGGTTGCACTGGAAGCTGAAGTCGGGGGGGGGGGGGGAGCAGGAAACGCACTCTGAACACAGGCAGCTTCCTCCCTGTGTTGCCTGATCAACACTCTCCTAACAACACGAGGCGTTCTTTACAGATGTCAGTGATGTTAACTGCAGAACAACCTGTCGGTGTACAAACAGCCTGTGAAACGGAATAAACTCAATTACCCACAAAAAAAAATCACAGTTGAACAGCTGCAGTTATAAAATCAAACTGCAGAGTTGTTTTAACAAAGTCAGGGCAGCGACCTCATGTTGATGAAAGATGACACACCTGCTGGCACACACACACACAGACACACACACACACACACACAAACACAAACCCAACACACACACTGTAGTAATGAAATTACAGCATGCTGATGTTGCTGTTGGGCAGCTCATAATTTAATGAGTACATCCATTGTGAGGAGTAATGTGATTACTTCCATCAAGCTGCACTTGGCTCTTGGACAAACGATGACTCAGTGCACAGGTGGACACTGCAGTGGAAACAAGGCCCTGTTCCACAAGGTCATTTCTAATGTTGCCACTTTATGCAAATGGTAAAACAAGGCGGACTCGTCTGGAGCATCATCACTGAGTCTGGAAAATGAAAAATGGTTGAAAAACTCACTTTCTCTGTCTTGTGTCTCACTTTCCGCGTCTCTCTGCGTCTTGTAAATGGCAACGAACGGGATGTCGGGGCCTGGGGAGAAAAGTGTGTGGGGGGGGAACACTTCTTTAGTCAAATCATCATCATCATCAGCAGCAGCAGCAGCAGCAGCAGCAGCCTTTTTCTTATAGCAAAAACAACAGTAAATTCTTTATTCTGCTTTATTTGACCCTTTTCGTTTCTGGTCTGAGTCTGAATATATCAAACCAGACAGAGACACGTCCGTCAGACAAGGAGGCCTTTTCTCTAGTTTCTTGATTTATGTAATGCATCAGATGGAAAAGCTTGTTCATATCTAGGCCACAAGCAAAGTCCCTCTGAAAGCCTCTGAACCTCCATGAGGCCCGAGGACGGACAGCGAGTGAAGAGATTGATGCACTTAGCAAATTGTGCACAGGAACACTGAGGCTGCAGTTGTTGGACTCCTTCCTTCCTCTTCCTCCTCTCTCTCTTCTCATGGTAATGATATTATAACCTAATCACATGAATTCTGCATGAACTCTCATTGCTTTGTGGGTCGACAGAGAGGCTGTTTGACGGCATCCCGGCCGCATGCTACTTGATCTGCGCTCAGTGATGATCACTTAGTTCGGATCAGAGGTGATTGTTTGATCAGCAATTTCACTTTGAAGCCTCGAGTCTGACAGAGATCACACACACGCAGGAATCGTCCGACACCTCGGGCTCTATTTTTGTGGCAGTGTGAACACAGTGCGATGACATTGTGATATTCTTCTGATCTTGAAAAGTGCTTTGCCTTGTTCTCTCTGTGTTTTCATGGCCAGCCCAGTGTGTATAGATTAGAAGTGGATGCATTGGAACGACAGGATCTTTTTTCTTGTTGATGAAAACTGGCTCTCAAACATTGCAAAGAGAAGAGACATCCAAGGACCTGGTATGTTGACAGCTCGATGCCTCCAGTCGTCCAAACACATGACAAAGAAGTGCAGCGACTGTAGAATAACACCGACCTTCAGCTACTCAAGTTCTGTCCTGTGTGATCTGGGATATTTTTCTGTTGCCAATTGGTGAAAGCCTCCCTTCAATGTTAAGCCAAGACGAACACAGAAAACTAGATTGTATGCCTTCACCAACCAGTGTTGTTCATCTACAAGATCTAAGTCCTTTACCTTTGACCACTGAAATCTAATCACCACATATTTTGAAAGGCCAACATGACCTTTCACTTTTCTACCCAAATCAAATCAGCTAATCCTTTATTCCAAATTAATCTTTCTACCGATTGTGAAAGGATTCCTTCGAGGCAGCTGGGAGATATCGGGTTCACGAGGACATCTTCCCTTTTTGTCCACAACATAAAGCCTCAAGCCACTGGCTGTTACTGGAGCAGAGCAATAAAGAAACTTTCTTTAATAATATCCTGAGGGATGTGTTATGAGTGTGTGCTAGGATTATAGAAAGGTTTATATAGTTTTACTTTCTTGCTGAGTTGTATTTTCTATTCATCAATAAATAAACTCTTATTATTTGTCTTTGAACAGTTATTCAGCAAGAAATCAACAGCATCGCAGTGCAGCAGTGGAAATGTCATCGTAAAGTAAAGCATTAAAATGTTTATGATTAATCACCTTGTTCCACGTAGAAAACAGTAACATAATAAAAGCAGATCTTGCACCGTGCTGTTAAACCTCAGCCCCGCTTGCCCTCATAAAGTCGTGAGGATGAACAGAGAGATGCATTGAGAGAGGAAGGAGACATGCAGGTGTTAGCTACCTTGGCAGTTGAGAAGGAAATAGCTCATGTTGTGGCTGAAGGAGCCGCTAACGTAGCCACAGCTGTCGGACAAGGAGCAGGAGAGGCAGCGGCGGTTGAACGAACCAAATGTGTCGGCGCTAAGAAAACAAAGAACACAGCCAACGTTTTGCAGACTTCTACTTTTATGCACATGAGCAGAATGTCAGCGGCTTCCACTGTCAGAACCAACTGGTACAAATGCCACAGGAGCAGGGATTACCTGTAGAGATGCCTTCGCTTTGGACCATCCTCAGTGCTCAGGAAGTATCTGTACTCATGCAAACAGAAAAACACATATCGTGGCATTAGATCTGACTGGACTATAAGTTGCAGAAGTACAAGCACAATCTACTAGAGAAGGTTTCTTATAAATCAATGATGGAGGAAAAGAGGGGAGTGAATCCTTTTAGAAAAGAACTAGGTCGAATCGTAACCCTGTGGGGAAGAGGGTTTTTTTGTTTGGGAGATTTCAGTTACCACTGCTGAACAAAAGAATGACTGTGTTTCTATAAACACATGTGAGCTCCTGTTAGTCGGATCCCAGTTGCCTCCTGGCCTGGAAGCGTGGGTGTGAACTGATCTGGGAGTGACGGCGATGAGTCACACTCCTCCCGGCTGCAGCAGAGATGGAGGGAGCTTTTACACCGAGCACATTTAGAGCAGTTTATTGTTTGGAAGTCTACGAGCTGGTGAAGGAGCACGAGGCTCCAACACAACAGACAATAAGTGCCTTCTCAAAATGTAGCATCAGGTCTGTGAACTGGTCACTGGTCATAATGGATACACAGCTCGATGGTTCATTTGAATGGAAATAGTGGATCCTGGTTTCAGAACCACGGACAGAGACAGAACCCATTAAAACATGTGGTCTCTTGCTCTGTGTCTCTGTCCATGGTGCTGAAACATCCACCCCATTGTCCAACCTCTTATTTTTGAACTTCTTTAACAGATAAAACTAACTGTTATATTGTTATATTATATTTGAAGGACGAAAACAAGTAAAGAAAAAAAAGGTTTGGGATAAAAATCCATTTGAATGATCCCCTTCTTCAGTGTTGCCAGCGTATGAAGTGATTTCCTCATGTGTCACGTCATGCTTCCTCATTAGTTCAGACACAGCTGACATGATTATCGTGTCAAGTCAAGGTTACAGGGAGAGAATAAATTATTTATGCCTCCGCATTCCTAATCTCCACGAGGATGACAGCTTGACAGGACTTAATAAGTGCTCAATAAATTAATTAATGCTGCATCAATGTGACTTTTGTTTGCTCTGGAATAAATAATGTGCACAGCCCCCCCCCCTCAAAAAAAAAAACTTCTGCAAGATGTTGATGCACTGCTGTGAGTCGCTGTGAGTGAGGTGCTCACATCAGCTGGCTTTCCTCACTGTAGGCCAGGACCTGGGTCACATCCCAGTCTCCAGAGGTGATGGACTGCAGCGTGTCTGTACTGGTGTTGGGCTTCAGGTCGCGAAAAGGAAACAGAGAAAGAGAAGAGTTTAGAAGATATTGTCAAGTTAAGTTAAAGAAAAACCATGCACATTTGCAAAGTTTTCTATGATACAATAACTTAGACTTGTACATTAGTACGATTTTTTACTACGAACTTAAAACACGTAAATGTTTTTGGGTGTAAAACCTGACGTATGATGGTTTCAGCATGACCCCGGAGACCTTTATCACTTTGTTGTGTTTCACATGTTTTCTGATTCTCAGTAGTAATCGACAGATGAACATCCTCGTACCTGGGAGATGGACATGGAGATGTGGAAGAACTTTCCCCGGCCTCCTTGAGGAATCGCCCGAGTGAAGAACAGCTTGAGGCCATCTTTGGAAAACAGAGGTCTCTCATTCTGAAGACACACATTGATTAAAGTTACAAAAGCCAGGATATTGTCATCTCATTTTCAGATATGCAGAACAAAGCTTTAAAACCCGAGCAAGGTTAACACAAAAGACAACTCTATTAAAAAATAAGTATTTATATATTCTCACCTGTCTGTGCAACCATCCTTCACTTTCATCCTCGTGTTTCTGAAAACGAAAGCGTGACAGTTTTCACTCGGTGCATGAAGACGAGCAGCAGCTGTAACATGCTCACTGGACTGAGTCGTACCTTAGTGCAGACGCCTGTAGTGGCCTCACACAGTGTCAGTATGGAGATGTTCTGGGCTCTGTTCAACCAGTTGATGGCCAGTTTGGTGGAGGTGGCCCATTTCACCATGGTCACATAGTATTCACTAACAAACAGAGAAAGTTATCTACATTTCAAGGTCTGTGAATCAGAGAGTAGGTCAATCAAAATATTTGAGCAAGAAATGTTCCAAAATCGTTCCATTCACTAGTTTTAGATCATGATAGAATTAAAAAAAGAGATGAATCATTTATGATCTCTGGCAGAGAAATTGAGATATTAGAGCAGCATACAGTCGCATAATGAGCCACAGCAAAGGAGGAATAATAAAATGGGTAGAAGAAAAAAACGACCAGAGCAAATGAGGTCATTAAACTTAATGGAATCGAACATGGAACCACATTAGCTGAAATCTATCACTGGACAAATAGAATTTACAGAATCTACAGCAGCAATAAAACGTATGTGAAACCCTCAATGTTAATTTATGTACATTCTTTATCTAACTTAAACCTACAAACAAAATAACACACAAATCATTTAATTGCCAACGTCCTTGGGTTGATAAATGTGGGTGGACCTCGTTCAATAACAACAAACACACACTGGAGTCAAGTCAATGATACACGAATGTAAGTGTTAGAGCTGCTGTGAGTCTTATTAAAACTAGAAATACGACCCTGTAGTTGTAGCTAAATCAAATCAGTTAATTCTCCTTGAGTCCAAGTGAATGTTTATATCGAAGATGTACTCGAGATATCACGTTCACAAGAACAGGAAGGACCGACAAGCCGATAGAATACTTCCTTCAGCCACTGACTGTCGCCGGCGTGAAGGCATCAAATGTGATTCCATGCTGTTTGTGCAGGACGATTCGTTTGGTTGAAGGTTTGATTTGTGGACATTTCAGACGTCTCACCCTATCCTGGGATCATCAGGTCTTCTCATCTCGATGGTGTGAAGAGGTCCGTTGAGGTTCACGACGTACAGAGTTATAACTGGATTCTCTTCCCCGGCCTGACGAGAAAAGAGAAACAAACTATTTTATGTTTCAGAATGTGTTAAATGTTAAGTCTCAGTGATGCAAAAGGGTAAAGCATGTACCTTAGGGTAGTGGTACTCTTTCCCCATTGGGTACGGCGTGCCTGTGAACATGGGCAGCTCCATCCTGGGCACCAGGGTGTCGTTGATCGTGGCGTAAGCCAACCTGGCTCCATCTGGAGACCACCAATGAGCCACGTGGGAGCGAAGGATCTCCTCTGGAAGAGACAGAATGAAAAGACCATAGATCACAAGGACAGGGAATAAAAAAACTCTCACAGCAGCGTCGTGAATTAACGAGATGGCTCCCGGCCAACAGGACCACAGCGTTGTTACCTGTCAGCAGGAAATGAACAGGTGATGTGGGGAAGTATAAAGTGCAGAGTCATTAGTGGCAATAAATTGTTCTTTGCATAAATGCTGTCACCTATTGGCCACGATAAATAGTAAAGGACATAAATCAGTCAATGTAAGTCGTAAACATAGGAAACGATAGTTATAGCCACTTAAAAGGACAAAATCTTTTAAAATCAGGTCAAGGTGGCAAAAAATATAAAGTTACACGTTCAGCTACCTCCTGCCTGACCTGTTTTCTGTGTGAACTCTCTCACTCACTCTGTGCCTCTGTTTCTTAAACCTCAACACAAGAGCTTCCACTGCAGCGAATGCTTGGGTCATAAATCACAGGAGCTTTTAATCTCACAACAGCCGAACATCGACCGGAATAGAACCCGGCTCCATTCCCCACAAATGGACCGAACAGCAATTCCCCACCAGGTGCACAGCGCACTTAGAAAGATAACTTTAGTTTCTTTGGGGTAGGGCTGTGTGTGTGTTTGTGTCTGTGTGTGTTTGTGAGAGAGTGTGTGTGTGTGTGTGAGGTTTCATCAAGAAACTACCTCCCTTGAGACAGGTGTGGATAAAGTTATGCAGTAGTAACACTCTATAGTACAAAGAAAAAAATTGAGGCCAAGAGCAGAGAGACACACACACACACACACACACACACACACACACACACACACACACACACACACACAGACACAGACACTTGTGTCTCCATGTCTTCGGTGGACTTACTTTAACCCTAAACCTAACTTTGAAACTTGTCCTCATTTGAAATCTAATGATTTACGTGATGGGGACTTGATGTTTGTCTCCATTAGGACGACAAGTCCTCAAAATGCATGTGAATGTGTTAACATGTTATATGTCACCACAACATGAGTAATACCTGGACCACACACACACACACACATGCACACAACTCTGTCAACACACAGTGACTCATTAAGAAATTATGCAAACAACATCCTGCCGAGGGAACTTGTTGACAACATAAAGCGCGGCCGCGACAATCCCACTTCATCATAGAGTCTCTGGCGCCGCCGCAGACGCCATCGCCCGACTTCCTGTTGGAATCCGCCACGAGCTACGATTATATCAACTTTTGCAATTAAAATGTCATTAACGCTGTTTATCTGCGGGACTGGGCCCAGGCTTTAGGGAATTAACAGACATCAACTACCAATTAGCATTTTCATTAACCGTGCATGCTTGGTGGAATGACTTTATGTGCAGAATCATTTGACAATCACCCGCAGCACTTATGTATATTTGTTCTCTAATGCACATCTGCAAAGGCTTCTGTTCCAGAGCTGGACACTGTTAAAGTATTTATGAGTCCGGACATCTTTATGCTCGTGGCTTGAGGAGAAGTCGAGCTAATGGCAGCACTTAGTGGGGTCAGTCTTTGCTCCCCTGGCCTGTGGTGCGGCCGCCTGCCCCCTGCTGGCAGAGCTCCGCAGGGACTGAATGGATCTCACTGCCTGGTGCTGAACGGAGAAGCACAGCCCGGCATTAGCAAAGATGAAAACACCTCAAATAAAATAATAAAAAACGATTTCCCGCATGGACAGCTCCACCGGCGCCTCCTAACTCCAGGAGCGGCACCTTAAAGAGCTTTCCACGCGGAGTGGAACCGGCCGGCTGTCGGCTCCGCTCGGCTGGGGACGCCCGGTCACCTTGACTAGTGGAGGAGAGGGTCGTTAAGTTTCTAGAAGCGTCCTGAGATGTGAACAAAAGAAAACGAAGGGACAAAAGAAGAAGAGAGTGTAAATGAACCACTTGTGATGAGCTCATTTTCTTTCTCTTTAAGTAATGAGATCGTGTCTCTTTTTTCTTGACGGCCAAGGTGAGCTGTCTCATCTCCTCCCGGCTCGTCCCCCGTCCTCCATCCCCCTGCGCAGAACACATTATTCACCGAGTGGAGGATATTATTAATGCATGAGATACCAGGAGTCAAGGGGCCGGTGGGAAATAATGAGCGCAAGGTGACAGCTTCAGGTAAACAGCCCGAGATAATGAGGAGGAGAAAAGCATATCAAACTTCCCAGGTGGCATTTGGACAAGGCTTTGCTAATAGCAGGAATTCACAAAATCTGCCTTTTGAGAATATTAGTCGTACGGTGGAAATCTGTCTCGACTAAGTGGGGAAATAGTGAGCACATGTTTCCAACAGGGGGCAGCAGTGTCACATGCTCGAAGGGACACAGCTTTTGTTGTCATTCTTGAAAAAAGCCAAATGGGTTGTTATTTGTCCTCTGAATATTAATATCCTGCGAAGGACATGAAGTTCATTGACGAGTCAGATTTAGATAAATATACACGGACCAAATCCAATTAAGCATGAGATCTGACAGCGGGGGACACACCCTCCCCCCGACTGCTGACAAGCAGGTCAGTCACATGACATGATGACATACCCTGCTCTCCATCCAACATGCAAAACAGAAGGAAAAAAAACGTGTTTCTATAAATACAGCTCTGTTACCAGCGCGCTGACGGAGGTGACAGGTCCGCTGACAACCGAGCCAGAGCGAGACGGAGTGGGGGGGGGATTTTGACTCCTAAGCCTCATCAGCAATTTGTGCCTCAGTACAAAGAGAAATCATCGCTGGATGACGCAGGAAGAAGATGAGATTACAATGAGATGTTTTCACAGGTCTGGATTGAGCAGGAGAGGAAGGTTCAGGGAAGGATTCAGACCCAGCAGGAGTTCTACTGACAGACTCTCTGCAAATAAAAGAGGAGAACTTTTGAGTATTTTCACAACGTCACACGTGAAGTTCAGTTTACGCATTAAACAAAATCATCATGTTGTGCTTCTGAAACAGGTGAATAAGGTCTGTTGCTGTGGTGGGTTACCTCGGCCTGTCTGTGGGGTTTAAAAGAAATACTGAGGCTCTCATGCATTATGGAAAAAGCAGGATCCAGGATTTCTGCAGCTTAAACATCACCAGTAACTAAATGTCAGGATATCACAGAAGTCTGCTTCAGATTTGAGCAGAGCTGCAGGTTCACTTAACTTCAACATGTGACATTTCTTTGTTTGATGGATTCTGAAGAGGATCTGAAGCAGCTCTCAGACCTGCACTGAACTCGGGAGAATCGGCGGACGATATCCAAAGGGACAAAGGATGTCCGAGTGAAAGGTTTTAGACATTCTCCAGAGTTTATCCTGTCAAAACCCAGCAGGAGATCCTCAGCAAGGAATGAGGGTGTTGATGATGTGTGTAACGCAAAAACAAAAAGGAAACAAACATCTCACAATGAGAAACATGAGGCAAACACGTGAAGATGTGTTATAGACGATAATTAATGATGTCCTCAGCAGATTTTATACGTTAATAAAACATCCTCTGGAGTTCATGTCTGAAAACGGCTTTATAGACCTGTTCCTTGAGTGTTTAGTGATAACAATATTTCATTCCGGATTATCCTCCACTGACAGAATCAAAGCAATTGATACCAAACCTTCAACTAATAGTGAATTCTCCTCAAACCTGTTTCCTGTTTGTGATTCAGCTCGATTCAGTAAAAAGTTCTATTTGCAGCCGTGTGTCTCGGAACAGCTTCAGCTTCACACTGAACTAAAAACCAACATTTTCACTCCCTTTATTAATCTTTCCCTTTCTGGTGGCTGCTCTGTGCCCTGCAGCCTCCGACACAAACACAGCGATAAACAAAAAACAAACCTACAAACAAGCCTCTCGATGCAAACAGTCATTTAGCCAAACATCTGTGGGGCAAACACGACTCGAATCAAAGCCACGCCGGCTCTTTATCTCGGCGCACCAGAGCCCAGTAAACAGATGTTTTCCTGCGGCTGGTTCCCACTGCAGGATGCGTCGGTATCTCTGCAGCCTCAATAATCAGACAGATGACAGAACACTCGAGACTCTCCTGAGGCAATCTGGACTATTACACATAGCCGACGGGGTTCTTGGCTCCATCTCCTCTTTTTTAATTTAGCTTTTAATTTTTCCTCTTCTCTCCCATCTCCCCCCCCCCCCCCCCCCCGCCCTGTCGCTCCTGCCAGACAAACACACACAAACAGGGATTAAGACAGCGATGTAAACCAGAGGATATTCAAACCGGGGGAGATTATTTACCAACCTCTCGCCCCTCAGCATCAAATCTGCAGCGCTGCGACATGAAGAGCTTAGGACCTAATTTCTCCTCGGCGGCAGTCTGAGCCTGAGCCTGACCTTGGCCAGAGTCTGAGTCATGTACTTGGAAAGCCGTCTGCCCCGCAGTCCCACTGATGAATGTAAATATTACACAATCTGGCTCAGCTTCTAAACTCCCCTGCAGCTGCTGGCGTCACCAGCAGGCCGGCGCCAAATCTATTTAGAGGCTTAACGATACGTTATTTCTACCGTGATACATCATCAATAGAGGATAAAGGATTTTTTAGTAAATAATATTTATCAAGCTGCTTATTACACACACAGAGATATCAGTACCCGAAATGAGACTATTTCCATCAACATCCATGAATTATTCCCCAAGAATTCAATAGAAATGTTAAAGAAGGAGATGAACAATCTCCTGGATTCATCTGGATTCACACCAAAGTTTTACAGATTTACTTCCAGTCAATTCTTGTGGAAATCTGTCCGGTGTATTTTTGTGTAATCTTGCTTGGAAGCAAACAAACCAACAAACAGCATCATCAGCAGCTGCCTGAAATGTAAACAAGGTGAATACACAAGTATTAAACCCTGTTGACACTTTAACGTCTCATTTTAAAACCCTAGGCAATAACCTGCTTCTCCAGAACAACATCCTCAACTCCTCTAGTTTGTAGTTGCTGCAAAGTTCCTCTCCAGAAGCGTCCGTCATTGAGAACCGACGCATGATCCTGAACCTTGAGGTCTGGCTCCCAGCCAGCGATGCAGTTCCTCTCTACGCTGCTGGGGGGGGGGGGGGGGGGGGTCAGGATCAGGGCGACGTGCAGGTCAGACAAGTTCTTTCAAACCAAAGTGGGAAAAACAAGTCTTATTGACCTTGTTCTGTGCACAAGGGAACAATCTGAACACTATAACCTTCAGGAAGGTGCAGCAGGACTGTTCTATGTTGGAATTAGATTTTAACTATTTCTATTCTCCTGTTCTTTTTCACCTGGACATAAAGTAAATCAACATACGGGACCTAAAAATAAACTCCCTAAAAATAAATCACCATGAAAATTGATATCTTAAACTAGTTTCGAGTCAGAGCTGCTCTGTGTTTGCATCTTGAATCGAGTTATCTGCGACTCCTGAGGGCAAGTACCTCAAGAAGTCAATGAACGTATAACAACATCTTCTCTTATCACACCCAACGAGTGCTGGAGGGATTCCTGCATCGCTCTATCTGAAGAAGTACAGAAATAAACACATTCCATTGTTCCATGATTCATTTTTTATCCCAACATTACGAAGCTGATTCTCAGTTTTATCGCTAGCTGGGAGATTTATCGGCTCCATAAATGATGAGTGTAAATTACCAGGCCTTCAGCAGCCCATAAATACGAGTCCGGGGGGGGGGGGGTCAGACGCTGCAATATCACACTGATTAATGTCTGAATGGCTGAGAACGGGTTCTGCTCTCAAAGGATGGACGCGGTCGCAAATGTCAGCGCGGCTAACGCAGAGATCAAAGTTAAATGAAAGGCCGACCAGAGGAAGCACGGCTCCGGTCCTGGTGCACCGGTGACCTCAGATATCCACCGTGTCACCACAGCTAACTCCCGGGAGGCCTCCGAGGTGGCAGCCGCTCCCGTTATCAAACACTTATGCTTTTGTTTTACGGCGTTTTCAGGATTAACAGCTTGTTCTATATCAGCGGCTCCCTCCGTTCCTCGTATCTCTTCATCGACGAGTCGCCACCATCTCCCTCTCGCTCTGCTTCTAAAAGTGAAGCCACATTCATCGGGTGAGTGCTAACACAGCCCCCCCCCCCCCCCCCCCCGTCAGGTGAGCTTTGATCTGTGGCGCCGACGCTCAGAGAGCAACACAACTGTATCTGAGGCTACACAACACGCTGCAACGCGGCCTTAATGCAAATCAAGCTATGTACAACATCCATTTGTTTTTTCGGGGGCTGTGTGGCGCAGAGGGGAGTTGACAGACTTTACATTTTTTATTTTACCGCCGGGAAATCAAGGCGCCAACAATACTAACGTGGCCGCAGACGCTGGGGAGTGAGTCTGTCGTTAGTCCTGAAAACATGTTCTCCTGAGGAGTGTTCACATTCAAGTGATGAGGGACAGAGGAAGGACAGATTCTATAGATCCATCATCTCCATTTAAAATGAGCCAGAAACTCTGTTCATTGAAACCACACCACAGTTTGCACAGGACAACCCAGATTGTGCATCTAAAGTTCGACCTTTGTGCTTATGTAACTCTGGGACACTAAATTAGAAACATCACAAATATCAGAGAGGATAAGGAAATTCATTTTTTTGTATTATTTGCATTCAGATGCAGTGTGAACGATCAGAGCTTTGTGCGCTGGAGCTTGGGTCTGTGGATTATCCAGAGCGAGCTGTTTCTTCAAAGACACGCTGCTATTTTCTTTTTTCTATTTCAAAATGTTCCCTGCTTTGAGCTGTACCAACAAAAAACATCCATTCAGGAGCAGTTTCAGAGGCAGATCGCTCAAGAAACCGTGGCACATCCAAAGAAAGCACCACACCACAGCTGGTAAGTGAGATAAGTGCTTTTGTTTTTAGATTTCGACCTTCAACCACTTTTCTCTGTTTGTTTCTTTCAGCCTTACCTTCATAGAGCCAGTCGCTGAGCCCGTTGAAGATGACGCCCTCCTTCCCGGTGGACACCAGGCGAATGGAGCGGCTCTCCACCGTCGAGCGGTAGTAGATGTTGTTCTCGAAAATGAAGATCTAACGAGGAGCAGAGAGGGAAAAGGAGATTATCTTTAATCCAGATTATGAATCGCAAGATATGAGATCAACTGTCTTTAAACGTTGGAAAACCAGGATGAAAGATAAGATTAACATTTCCCATGGACAGGGATATTTGTGTGTGTGAGGCAGAAATCACGCTATCACAGGTGAGGTCGACCTCGGGGGTCAACACGCACATCGACACGACGCTTCTCCACCTGTCGCTCACAGGAGATCAGTGCACACGTCTGCGATGGCGCCTCCTGATCCAAGGCAAACCAACATTTGTGACAATAGCACAAAGGGGAGGTATAAAAAAAAAAATCGTTTCAAACTCCGATAAGACGGCGAACCTTGGGGACCGCGTTGGGACTTTGATGCTGAACCGCCACAGGCCCTGCGGGGCTTTCAGGATAACTGAAGGTCAACTCCACGGAATAATAGATCAGCAGCAGCCGCGGTGAGCGCGCTGGGGCAGGGCGGCTCTTGGGGCTGGAATTTTTTAAATGTTACAGCCGTAATGCCACGCTGAAATCAATCTCAGGCTATTACAGAAAAGGGCTCACTCGGGATCTCCAGGATTGTGGAAAGTCTCGGCCTGGAGCTGGAAGGGTGGTATCAGCTTGTGAACGATTGAATAACAAATAATTCAAAATGATAGAAAGAGGAAATCCAACCCAGAAACTCTCCATGTTGCTTCATGTTGATTTTTTTACTCCATCCTGCAGACTACAACATTATAGTCTTTCGTACATTCACCAGGAATAACCAGAAAGCCAAATGTCGTCTCTAAAGGTGACACCACATCTGTCACAATGAGAGAGACGGTGGCTGTGGACTTGTGTGGTTTGGTGTCACACTGGTACAGATGGAGTCCTGGTATAGAAGCTGATCTAGGCCACATCACAGAGAGAATACCCTGTTCTCTGCAGGAAGGTGTAGGAACCACATTTATCCTCAGGAAAGTTGGAGCAAACTCTGGAGAATTTGTTATGTTCATGGTTTAGTCGATAAAAAACAACACAGACGCAAACAAAACTGCAAAGAAGCAACCAGCATCACCACAGGAGAAACAGAGCCTGTTCCAAACAGGCAGGGTTTCACATGTTGATCTATATAATAGAGGCACAATTTGTGGATAACTTTACAGGAGATAAAATCTTTATTTCTCTAGTTCTTGTTAATAATAGTTTAAAGTCTCATTTACTCGCTAATTGTCCAACTAAAGCCTCCATGAGATGCTGCAAAGCTGATTTCCCTCCAGTTTTGACCCACAGAGTTCACCCTGTTTACTCCTAAGTGATTTAGACACAGTCTCTTTCTCTCTCCCTGTTCCACACACACAAAGTCTCTCTGATGTAATACCAGGGTGAGGCCTCCTGGGGCTGAGAGGCTCAACTCTGAATGTGTGAATACGTGTCGACCATGTGCTGAGGAGCAGACGCCCACAGGGAGAGTGGGGAGTGGAAAATAAACTTCTATTCACGGGAGGATTTACTTTTCCACAACAAGAATAAAAAGAAAATGCAAGAAACCCGCGTAACAAATCTCTTCTTGTTGCTGGACAGCTGTAATACGTGAGTGTGAATATGTGTATCAGGGAGACAGGAGGACAGGTTTCTGCAGAGATGTTTTACTGTGAAGGTGCTCGACTGCGTGAGCTCCTTTTATCCGACTCCCACTTCAACCTTCGCCACTCTGGCAGAGGACATCTGGATCTCCGGGGGGGGGGGGGGACCAGCTGCTGCCAAGTTTCACACGAACATCGCTCGCCGAGTGAATCCACTTCACGACGAGCGGTGGGAAACTCTGGGGCTGTATCAATCCAGCTCCTGCGTTAATGAATCCGCTGATGAGATAACAGGTAATTAATAGCATTGTGCTGCAGGATGTAATCACTTACAGTCTGTCTGTCTGTCTGTCGCCCCGAGAAGCAACAGACTGAAGCTCATTAAAGCTCCAAGTTCCACTGCCATGATGGAGACGGAGGATGACTCATCCTCGAGGAAGAGGTGGACGGTCGCTCGTTGGGATTCAAACAACGGCGTCTGATTTGAATTTTGTTTATCATTAGGAGACTTCACCCCCCCCCCGAGGGAACACAGGGTTTGCAACGCGTTGACTGAATCAAAATAAAGATTAACTCTGGGTTCGGCTAGGATCACGAGGGCCTTGTTCTGTCTGAGGTCAAAACTTCCATAATCCCATAATCCATTGTGCCCTGGTCGATTGGGAACAGCAATGATGCATTCAAGGAATCCTGGTCGACTCGTAAAGTCAAGAATTTGTCAAGAACGAGTATTTGTCAGGTTCATCGATCACTAGTCAATCTATTGAATGATGTGGAACAGTGACAAAGCCAAAGAGGAGGTAATTAAAGGAAATCAGGGCTAAACTTGACTTTTTTGTTCCTGTTGGCACTTATTACAAAGACTAATTAAAGTTATATTGAAGTATTAACCCTTAACTTGGTGCATTGTTGGCCAGTTGTCACTTTTCAACTTCTCAACAGTATCCTCAGGTGAGACAGAACTTCCACTGACACATAATCAGCCGTGTATGTACTGAGACGTCCGACTCTTTGGTTTGACTGACAGCCCCTGAATGCACCATTAGTTTTAAACTATCGAGGGCTGGACTGTCTCTTCCAGGAAGCAGCTGTGTGTCCATCGTGGTCTTGAAGGACAAACCGTCCTGGGCGACCAGGCACCTGCATTAAAAACTGACTTTCCCAACTCAACATAACTGGAAACACAAACAAAACAATAAACCCTTAAATCTTCTCCAATCCCTGTTTTCATGAGTGCGATGGATCAAATTACCACTTGCTCTTGAAAGGAGTCAAACCAATAGAGATTTTTGTGGCACCCTTAAGCTCTACGGTGCATTTTAGCATCTTTCAGTTTATTGTTTTGATTTTACAGCATGCAACTTTACTGCTCTGGTTTAACTCTCACTTCCCTCATCAATGTCATTCTCTGCTGCAGCGCTACCGGCCCGCCAGCAGATCACAAGTGTGGGACAAGTTTTAGCAAAAGCTGTTTATCTCAGGAGTTGCTGGAGAGGAAAACAGAACTAAAAAGAGATTGAATACAGTAAATTACTCACGTGAAGACAAACAATAGATTAATTGAATGTTTTGTTGACATAAAGATAAATCATATAAACAAAAAAAACATATAAAACATAAATAAACAGAGATAAGTACAGACGTCTTTAAAAAGTAATTTTGATCAGGAAAGATGATTTCAGAGTGAGCGTCTGAAAAAGCAAAGGCAACGATCACCTTTAGTTTTAAAGATGGAACAGATGTTTGAGTTTTTAGGATCTCACTGGTTGAGAATTGGAATAAGAAACAAAGAGGACAGAAATGTAATGGGGGGGGGGGGGGGGGGTTGTGCGGTGCCAGGAAGCCAGTGGAGCGATGTCAGAACAGGGGCAATGTGGGAGGAACGGCTGGTTCCAGTTACTGGTCTGGCAGCTGTGTTTTGAAACCAAGTGTAATTGATTTAGAGCAGATTGACTGAAGTTAAGTATAAGAGATTAAGACCAAGATTCTTAGTTATCAGGTCCGATCAGAACAAGTTAAGTTTAAACTGAAGGACGATTCTAGATTTTTGGTGGCAGCAAATTAACTGTGGAGAGACTGGGATTGTTTGGTTTGGTAGAGAAATAGATCGATGCATCATCTGCGTAGAGGTGAGTGAGGGACTTGACACAGTCCAAGTTTGGAAGATGGTGCCTCAGCATGCAGGAGATGAACCAGTGACTTTGAGGGAAGGTGCAGTTCTTACCAGTTGCTGACCCTGGGGCCCCCAGCCCGCGTACTGCAGCTGAGCGTTCCGCACCTCTGGAGGGTTCAAGTTCCACGTCTCCCTGAAGTGCACAGACGAGGAGACACAATGATATCCGATAGGAGACACAGACACACACACAGACACACACACGAGGTGAGCGTGCGCCTCAAGCAGAGCGGCGGCAGGAGAACAAGTGTAGAGCATCTGAGAACAAAGGTTTTAAGTGTGTTTATATATACCAACACACTGTGTAACAGTGTCACCTCGACTCATTGGGAAAGTGCTGTGCAGTGCAGGCTGCAGAATTAAAGGTGCCACTGACTCTGGGTCTGTGTCTGGAGCCCAGTAGGAACGAGGTCATACGCTGTGAAGGGATGTTCAGCACCAAACCACTAGGTGGCAGCACACAAATAGATTTGAGCAGGCGAGCTGCTGACTGTGCTCTTGTACTTTTTATTTTAAAAGGGAAATAATTGAGTTGGCTACTTTAAGAACAGAAGGGAATCACCCAGTTGGTCTCTGATACAGATTAATACCAATCCATGGATTTGTAAACTTGCTGTTTTGAAAAAGTGAGTTGTGCTTTATAGTTTAAATCAAACGCGATAATGAATTTTCTTGTGTTAACTAAGATTAGACATCAAATCCCCTTTAAAAACATTCATAGCTTTCCTGCATGCATAATGCATTTCTTACAGTTTACCTTCCCATCTTCCCATCACTCTTAACTTTTTAATCTTCTGCTTTTGATGAGCTTGTTGTTTGTCTTTACGATGGTGTTGTTTATTATTTGCGTTTGACTTTGACTTTACTGTTTGCTCGTGTCCTTTGCGTCGTTAAGAGGAGCGCTGCCGTAAGACTTGAGGAGAGAAGAGGATGTAAAAAGCAGCTCAGAGTGGAAACTGGTCATGTTTCACTAATGGCTCTTCCTGTCTCTTGACAGTTAAACTATCCAGCGATGACAGACAGCTTTGTTCTCAAGTTAAACATGTCCGTCTGCTGGGCGTCTGTCTAATGAGATAGGTTTGCATCTGATTCTGAATCTTGCTGCCAGGTCATAGATCACTTTCTACCTCCGCAGATAGAATCAGTGCAGGGTCTGGAGTTTCCCTCGGGGCTTTGTGGGAGGTGGGAGTGAGAACAGGTGGGAATGAGTCCCGGGCAGTGAGGTCAGGTGAGATACAGCAGGGGGGGGAGGATGAGGCAGAGTGGAAACGGCCCTCTCAAATACTTACGGAGTCTCCAAGCTGCAGATGATGTAGAACGCTGTGTAGGAATACTGGTACACCTGGAAGTGCAGAGAGGAATCACATGAGAGGAAGATAACACTGCACAACGCACTCACATGACATACTGAGGTGGCTCTGCCTCTGGAGAACTGTCCACTGACTGTGAAAGGTCAGGGGTTTGATCCCTGGCTCCAACTGTCCAAGTGTCTTTGGGCAAGACATGGATGACAAGCGATAGATGAAGTGCTGCTGGCAACAGACACTTAATAATGACAGTTTCAGTCTGTTCATAAACCATAGAGAGCAAAAGCAAAAGTATAGTCAAATAGAATCATATTTTTATTTGAATATTCAGGCTGTTTTTCTATGATCTGAGCTGGACCTAGCAATTCAATTCCATTAAAAAGAATCTCTATTCCATCTCTAAGTGTATATTATTATTGACAGATGATTTCCTGCATGTGTTTATGAGCAGTGCAGGAACACATTAAGTCACTGATCTCCAGAGACACATTCATATTCAAAGGCTCGAGGCGTCGGTACGCTCTGAATCTGTATCTCTAGCAAACAGTCGGGATCCCTTCTGCATGTTAGAGAGGTGCGCTGTGTGTGAATGTGCACGTGTGTGTGTGTGGGGGGGGGCAGACGACTGTCATCTATCAAGGTGACGAAGCTTCGGGTGGAAAAAGAAATGCAAACACGTGCAGTGCAACACACCCGACGTCTCCAGTGTGTAGCAACACGTCCCTCTTCATCTCAAACAGTCACACAAGGTTACACGCCAGCAACACGCCAGCGTCACGGCACCGGGTCTCGTGACATCAGTCAGAGAAACGATTCACTGAACCTGATCCACACCTGCACCACCAGGAGAAGTGCTCTGGGGCAGTTCTGGGAAACCTCACATGGAATTGCACAGAAATGACAAATTCCCAGGCAATACTTCCTGTTCCTGCTGTCAATCCCCCCCCCCCCAACCGCTGAGGGGTCTGTTTGTGTTTCTGCGTCCCCCCCCCTTTGCTAAAGTTCCACTCTGCTGTGCCGGTTCCCCTCCACTGCCATTGCTGACAGGCGGCGGTGTGCGGCAGGCCGTCACACCACGCCGTGATTACTTTCTCCTCCCCCCCCTCCTGCCTTCGCCTCACTACAGTGCCCATAATCACAGCCCCCCCCCCCCCCCACGCCCCAAGTGGAGGCGGCTGACATATTTAGCTGTCAGCCTGCTAATTCAAAAAACAAGCAAACAAATGAGAAGCTCACCGGTGCGACGTTGTAGGCCAGCAGCACGTGCTTCATGTCGGGCGACACCTCGTACTTGCTGGCTTTGTACATTTCCTGGGAAGCAGAGGAGACAACGAGATGAGACCTTCAACCATGCGTGGTCTTTTTTTCATTAAACTGCTCATTAAACGACTGCGTTTGACGGATTGCTCGGCTCCGGAAGCAAACAGGAGTTGCGTTAATCTCTGCACTGGGGCTCGGTGATTTGATGGCGGACATAATGTTGTGTGGCGTCGACCCAGCTGCTGCGGCGCTGACGCCACAACTCCATCTCAACATTCAACACAACGGAGCCCCGAGTGGTAAACTACACAGCTTACATTTTACAACAATAATGGATCATTCCATTAAGCTTTGTAATAAAAAAGAAAAGAAAAGAGCTGTGGGTGCTTTGATTTGCTGATGTAATTAGAAAAAGTTTTTTATTCAAATTCATTCACAGCGTTGTGTGATCGTGAGTAAGGAAGAGAAAAGACTTACAAACTTTTTGTTGTGAACCAGGATTGTCGTTTCATTGGTGTCGACGTTGTACTTGACGACGTCGCCGTCACGATTACGGTACAGCAGCTCTGAACCTGAGAGATGGAAGAAGGAGAGAGAGAGAGAATGTTAATAAAACCATCTTTTAATAAGACTCTGAACTCCACGTTATTAAACACAAAGAGGTTGACATGAGGCTGCCCACCTTTATTTGAAGTGTGTTGACCTTTTCATATATACTGTGTGTAAATGTCATGAGATAGAGATGCTGCTAATGGTTGAGAGGACGTGTATCACCTCTGCAAGGTCCGAGACAGTTTGAGACACTAGGTGGTTCTCTGAGCAATGTTCAATCCATAAATGTCAAATGTAAATAGGATTTTCAAACCAGAATGAATGATAAGTTGTTGATTATTGATTTAGTTTACAGCTTAAGAAACACGGTTAAGTTTCCTGTATCTCTTCAACGACATGAAAACAATCCCCTGGAAAAACTATTCAAACTCTTCATCAAAAGATAAATATGAGTTTCAGCTTTTATTTCTATGAGTTTAAATCAAGATGTGACTTGTGAAGACGTCGTTCTTGTTTAAAAGATTAAAAGAATAACACAAAGAGCAGAGAGCTGTCTGCGCAAGAAGCAAAACAATCTATCAAAGCCATTTCACACACAAAGGGAAGAGCCAACGATTTGTAAAATTCATGAAAAACGAGAGGAGGCACTGGTGCACTAAGCTGCAGCCATGGAACGTATTGACCGAAGACGACAACAGCTGCATTGTCAGAAGAAGAAAAACCTGAAAACAACCGTCAGCGACATGAGCCCCGACCTCCTCAGAGCAGCAGGGAAGGTTTCACACAGCCACGGAGAAGTTTGAGAGCAGGAATATAAAAGCACGGATTGCATGAGCTATGAGAATCAAAAGGTCACATTGGACTAAAGGTTCTGGGGCTGCAAAAGTTTTATGGAGAGATGTGAACAAAGTTTGAGAATCAAGATATTGATATGAATACACGTATATACTGGTTAACATATACATTTGTAATAAATTACTATAGATAAACAGAAAACACAAATGAAACTTCAATATGTAATTTGATTTCAAGCATAAAAGCTAACACAGAAATGTCTGTGAAACGTTCATATCTTTAATCCATCAAACAATAACCTGAACGGATCTATGTAAGTAATGTGCTCTTGAATCTGACCCAGTGAAAAGGCCCAGTTTCCATTACATCTGAATTCAAAAGCTTCCAGCACAAACACAGAGGAGCCAGGGGAGGAAACCCCCTGCAGGCGGCCATCATGATCCAGATGTATGAAGGTTCACGCAGCTCTCCATCCGTCAGGCCGCTATCAAAGAAGGAGAAGTTTAATCCAACACGTGGCCCCTTTCACCTTCACTCCACCCGGGCGCTCCTCTGCCTCATTGCTTCCCCTGATCCAGGCGCCCGAGCAACCCGGCCATTCGGTGCGGTAATTAGAAGCCAGAGATTGTTACGCGGCGTGCTCTCTATCCGCCGGCATATCTAATTGTCCATTAGAGGCGACAGAATTACCATCACAATGCGCTTTAATTCAGAACGTGCTTGCGAGGGCAGTTTCAGATCAGCAAAGCCAAACGCCCCTCCGACTGCTTTTGTACAAGAGTACAAAATGGAGCCCTTCATGTAAATCGCGGTGGTGAATAATGGGTATTGCATTTTTTCCACCCAGCTCCATTATTTTATGTTTGACTCCATTTGGCATCTTGATTAATGGGCCTCTTTTTATACGTATAATATGGTAATTGCCATCGCTGGGGCCTGAACGGGTGAGAAGACAGATATGATGGTGCTGAACGAGTGGTCGGAGAGATTGACAGGTCTTCAGGTTTCTACTTTTAAACTCTCAAGGACCTGCATCTCTTTAAGGAGCCTTTCTTCATCTTTGTTTCTCACCGAACCGCTGATCTTCCCCTTTTATCCTCGCACCCCGAGACACAAGATACACCTCAGATCTTTCCAGTGCTTCCCACCGCTGCCCTTTCCGTGAGCCCCCCCGCTGCGCTCATCATTTTAGACCTTATCATTGCTCCGTCTCCAATCCTTTGTTTCCGGCTCTTTTCAAAAAGCAAGTATTCTTCCACAGCACCCGGGGCTTTATGCCGTCCCTTCAGTCCATGTCTTATCTGGATGCTAAGACCCCTTTATTTGCCTTTGTGGGATTATCAATAAAGGTTGACCTTTCAAATTCTGGCTATTTATCCATACTTCTGCGTTTTAGTATGGAAATGGCCTTTACAACGTAAATTATTTGTTTTATAGAGAGCGTTTTGGATCTGTATCAGTTTTAATCCTTGTCCATACTAACACACAGTTTGAATTACAGATTGTTTGAGTAATAGCCCGTCTCCTACACATGGAAGCAGTTGTATCATGGTAAAATGCAGATGTTTGGGATCAATCCTCCATGATTTGCTCTACATTGCTAGACGAGGCTATTGCCAGATGTTTTCATCTGTCATGTGATTGAAGCTTGGCGAATCAGTGAAGGCTACATCATGACTGAAAAGACCCAATCAGCAATGGGTTATGAAAGTCCACGTCACGTTTTCCAAACATGGCCCTGCAGTTTTCATACTAAAACCAAGCTTCTCCCTTTTGGCAGCTCTAAAACTCCTGTGGACATCATGTGTATCTGTAGCAGGGTGAGTAGTTAGTATTATGGATGAAGCCTCAGAGACGTGATGTGGAAGATATCAGTAGCAGCTTCCTGCCCTGGATCTGTGGACACATTCACAACGGGGGGCCACATTGCCTCCACACTCCACGTTCAGGCCCTTCATACAGAACAGTGTGGCAGAGGTGTGAGTAAAAAGGGGCCGAGGTTTTCTGCCTCTCTCTTACCCTCACTCTCCTTCTCCTTCCTCCTGTACCTGTATCTGTTGTGCTTTAGCCCAGGGCTCTGCTTCCTCCTCTGATCTATACCGTTCCATGGCAGTATGTCTTATTAATACAGACTCCTGCCCCGGGCACGGCTCTAACCTGCAGCCTAACCCAGGGAGGCAGAGCCAGGACGGGGAAGGGAGGGAGAGCGGGAGGCAGAGATACCAGGAGACACACTCGAGTGAGGCTGAGAAAATAAAGAGGTTGTATGGAGAGCAGAATATAGGTCTTATCTTTATGGTTTTGTATTTTGGATCAGAAAATATTGGTTTTCATTTAGTTTTTCAAATTTTTGTTTGTGTCACGTGATAGAAACATCTTCCCCAGCCCCGCTTGTGGTTCAACCTGCGGACCGTCTCCTGTGGTTCTCTCACATGGGCTCCTCCTGTATTACTGAGGACTCTTCTGGAACCAGCTGGAGAGAGTCTGCAGAAAGTCTGGGGTTCAGTGCAGGTCTGAGAACAGCTTCTGTCGGCAGGTTCTCCTCTCAGGCTGCAAACGGCCCAAGACAACCTCCACGAGCAGGGTGGGGAGGCCCGTGTGCAACCTGAGGAGCAGAACTCTCAAAGCACTCAGCGGCTGCATTGTGTTTTCAGCTTTATTAAGGCTTTAGACTCGTTTTGGCCTCATGTGTAATATCACAGCTTAATTAAAAAAGACAGAACAGTGCAGCAAATCTAGTTCTTACTACGAGAAGGAGAGTTAAGTTACCTTCCACTGCACTGCAGTCAGTTCTACGAGTTGGACTGTTCACCATGTTGCGCTCTGCCCCTCGTAATGCAATACATAATGAATGCAGCTGCATTCACGCCGCTCAATGCATTCAGTGTTATCCTGAGTGGGTTTTGTACCAGTGGAGAGGAAACACAGTCCTCAGCAGACACTTACGGGTAGAATAGAGAAAGAGAAAGAAAGGAACCTGCTTCTGCACATTGTTGTAGGTGAGAGCTCATCAAGCTGGTTTAAAAAGCTTCTCCCACCTCCAGCGTGGAACTAATAGAAACAGATAAGAGGGACGGAATTTGTGCATCGCTGAGAGGAATAGAAAAATGCTACTTTAACGACCCCAACTTCAAACCCATAACCTCCACACAATACATCCCCGTGTGATTACAAATCACTGTCAGGCGGCTGCAGTGGGTTGTTTCTGTTCGGGGGGAGGGGGGGGGGGTCGCTGGCTGCAAGGTGAGCAGGGTCGCAGTGTTAACTTCTGGATGAAATGGGATTTTCCGTGTCCGTCCAGGTTGTTTGTCAACGCCCAAGGCTCCCGGTGATGACTGGTTTTGATAAAAAGCGACAGAAGCCGCTGGTGGAGAATTGTGGCGTCTGTTGGTGGCTCAATAAAATGAAGTTTCCAATCCGGTAATACACTCTTAAATCTCTGCCACCCTTTGAATTAGATAAGCAGTAAAATAGGTTCGTAAAAGAACTCAATGGGAGTTTTAATTAAAAATCTTGCCCCTCTTATATTTCTGGTAATTTATTTTGATTGGTGTGGCTCTCAGAGGAGGATTTCTCATAATGCAGCTGTCTGTGGTTTTCTCTGCTGATTCGGCAGCACCGAGGAATTTGAATTCCTCTACTTCTGACCACAAGAAGCTACGGCCAACGAAGATCTAGATCCAGTGTGTTTGTTTTTCCCACTACTGCAGCTTGATCAATACTTAAAAAACAGTGCTGGAGTCTAAACGGTGACCAAACCTAAACCTTTTACTTTAAATAGCCAGAACTTACGATAAGAAGATGCTTTATGAAACGTTTGTCTTGCCAAGGGAAATTGGAACTTGTAATTTTACATATTAACTGTTAAAAAATCCATTAAAAGTACAAAACCTCTTCTCTTAAATTGACATTATTAATAGAAAGCTGCTATTTCACGGTGGAAAAAATCGCATAGTGTTCCTTTAATAGTTTAAGTAATAAAGAGCTATATTGGCTCATATGAATTCAAACTAACCTTAGCACAATAGAGCTAATGATTATCACCACCTGAATGGACATGGTGCAAATAACAGCCAGCACCAAAACCTGAGGAGAAAGCGAAACGCCCTGCACGAGGTAATGATGCATCAAAGGAACTGTGCCAAGATCTGCAGAGTAAAAGTTTATGCCCCGGCAACACGGGTCCATTAAAGAAGCATCCAACGAGCCCAACCTTTAAATATGCCATGACAACATCTGTCGCGTGAGCCCGATAGGAAGCAGTTGTTTTAAAAGTAATCTGGGTGTTTTTATTCCAACGTAATGTAATGAGCAAACTCTAATTTCACAATATTGGCAACATAAACCTCAAGTTCAGCATCATTTTCCTCATTTAGAGAAGATAAAAATGTTCCCGATCTGTAATTAAAATCACGAAATGAAATAAATTACCACCGCGCTGCACGGAATATCCTTTCAAGTGTATTGCCTGGATGAGAGAGCAGCTCACAGAAGAACATTAAGTCCTCAAAAACTCACCAACTGTTCATCCAACTCCATCTTTCTTCCAAGACGAGTCCCAGGGGGGGAGCGAGTGAGCGTTTTCAAAACCCTCCATCAACTCTGAATAAGCTGCTGCCGCTCTTCTTTCTGGAACCTGGAACCTCGACTGCAATTAATCCCGAGAGCGACTTGGCGCGACTGATTTGACTTTCATGCCTCGGAGGTGACAATCATTCCATCAGCATCCGCCTGACGCTCACACGCTCGTCATAAATCCATAACCTCCGCTGAGTCCACAGCCTCAACAGCTTCATAGAGTCATATCAGTTCAAATCAGCCTGATCCTTACATTCAAATCTATCACAACAACCATAATAATGACAATAAACATCATAGCAGTGGTCGGGCTCTTGTGTTTTGTGTATTTTTACTTTCTAAAAGCTCCCTGGTCAATTACTTTTATAAATCTTATGAAAATGAGTGACTTATACTAATTATTTACGATTCACCGTCCACAAGCTCCTGAGATTTGCATTTGAATTCTGCAGGAAAATTACGTTAATGTGTTTCCGTACCCAAATCCTCCGGCTGGGCCTTGTGCTGCGAGGGGACGCCGGCAGCTTCTCTGTTGTGTCACACAAAACACAGCTAAGCTACGAATACTCGGTGATAAGGCGGCTCAAGTGAATTCAAAGCACTGTAAGTCAATTTCACGGATTGGATGTGGACGGCGTGTGCAGAGGGCGTTGTGGGGGACGCGGGTTTTGTCGATGCGCCAGCTGGAGATATTCATCCGCAGCAGGGACGCAGTGTGTGTCGGAGCATGTGCGGCAGCGGGAACACGGCAACATTCATTTAGTGCATCGGCGCTGCTTACACATCCTGCTTAGAGAACTGTGGAAGCACCAGAACATGCATATGACGAACAAAGAGCCTGAATAAAGTAATTAGGATTAGTTGGAGATGCTGAGAAGAGAACAACACAAAGAAAACCCACAGTTTGTGTGTTTGTGTGTGTGTTATACGACTGTTTTGTGTGTGTGTGTGTGTGTTTGTGTGTGTGTGTGTGCGTGGGTGGGTTGCGTTACTTCCGTTGCTAATTAACCACCTCGGTCGTCTCTCCTCCTTCAGGCAGAAACAAGACGGCACAAGTGAGGCTTTTCAACCAGATTTACTCACTGCTCTTTTGTGAGACTAAAATAAATTGCTAGATTCATGGAAATACCACCAGTACAACAACAACCACTGCTGCTGCTGGTGCTGCTGGTGTTATACTGGAAATCTAGAGAATAGGCCAAAAAAACAAACAGATTAAGTGAGAAATGATTTTGTCTACTTGAATCTGAAATCAAGTATCCGTGAGTTACAAAGAGAATATCAATAGAAAGTTTTTCTTCTGGTGCCGACACATCATCTCACACTTTGTGTTGTTTTTATTTGATTTCGGGATCTGTTGTTCATCTCGTCCACAGAAAATAAACACATCTTTCATTGATTTAAGATATTCAATTAATATTATAAAATATACTACTTTGTTATTTCTCACTTTTCCTCTTCTTCTATCATCTGCTTCACCTGCTATCTCCACTTTACCTCCATCTCTTCTTCTTCTTCTGCACATTCTCTCTTCCCTATACTATCATTTCAGAAGTATTTAAAATGTAGCTTATGTCGCTAGTTATGTTTTCTCTTCAGGTTGTGATCTTGACCCTACTTGAATTTGTCAGAGTCAGGGCTCATAGAGATTTAGAGCATAGAAGCAAAAAACAATCAAAAAAAATACAGTATATATACTTTATAAAGTATATTGGCCATTGGTATCAAAATCTACAAAGTGTTGGTCGTGCTCTGAGTTGCAGTCTGATAGTATACTTGTCTCGGTGGGTGTCAGACTTTAGTAGATTCTGTTTTTTGACATAATAAAAGAACCAGCATGATTTTGTAGTAATAACAACCTACAGCACACAGGACGTTTCATAACCTCAGGACCTTATCAACTAATGTTTTCTCCTCAGGTGTCAAGCTCCATCTAGTTCCTTCTCATAGAAGTTTAAGATATAAAAGTCCGACTTCATTTTTATACAGCTCTTCATTCTAGACGTGGATCTGAGGTTGTGGAAATTTCAGCAATTTGGTTTCTACTTTCAAAAGGTTTCTTCTGAGAACTCTGTGTTATGTAGAGCAGCGCAGTTGCTCCTGTATGAAAGGAAGCGACACAATACAGTAATCAGGACGAGGATCATGAAAGCTTCTCTTTGTCACAGGAAGAAAGGAATAATCTCATATTCCTATTCTTAAAGTGGACAAAAAGGACGGAAATAGCATGTTTTTCATTTTTTTGTTCCTTGGTCGCAAGTTTTGTTGAAGGAAACTTGGATCAAAGTCGATTTCCGGCTCCTCAGATGTGGGCTTGATGTTCTCAGCCGAGGAGCTGGGAGACTGCTGAATTTATCAGGAGACGCACTGAAGCTTCTGAATCATTGGAAAGAGTCTTCCTCTGCTCTTCAGTTCTGCATCAGATGCTGTTCTCGTCCGCTCCCGTCCCCGGTGGGATTAAGACACTGAGCAGCGGCGGAGTATCGTGACAGCTTGTTCCTGTCAAGAGACGAGTCGTTTGAAAAAGACGCCAAGATTTGAGTTTGTGCCACAAAACGTCTTCTCAGATAAAAAAAAAATCACGTCTCCTATTGATGCTGCAAAAAAACAAAGACGGGGGGGGGGCGCTGCAGACGAGGGTGACACAAAGTGAACACTGGATACTTAACAGTGTGTAAACGACGCTGCGGCAGTTTGATTCCCATGGAGCGGACAGGGGGTTAAAACGGGCGTGGGTGAGATTTCAGTGGTGTCTGCAATTCCATAACCAGGGAGAGTTAAGGTGATGGAGTCAGAGCACTATCAGAATTTAGATCCTCAGGATAAAGTTGATACAGTGAAAACACAACTTTACCACCACTGCTTCAGATATTAACAATATTTATAATGTGTGATATCACAGCAGGAAAGATTGTTTTTCTTCTGTCTGATTGAGAAATCCATTATTCTGCTAATTTACAAAGAATGCTTGGTTTTTAGAAGCTCCATTTGAAAGACATTGGTACCTTTTTATAATAATTATAAGAAATGTATGCTATTCAAATGTTATTTGATTTCTGGACATCACCAACTTTCCCCCACTGGCATCTCATGGACACCCAGGAAACCATTAATAAAAATCTTTATATTGATCGATGGACAAAAGTCCCAAGTTGCACTGAACCAATAAATTCCTTTAAATCCCGATACAATCGGCTGCAGGAGCAGAGACCACAGTCCTGGGAAACTTAGTGAGTAGCAGATAAAAAGACCCATCGTGATAAGTGCAGAATAAATTTAAGTTAATTCTGTTTCGACATGAGGAGGAACATTCTTCTTGGTAAAAATAACCTAATGTATGACCATTAAGGATTTGAGAGGTTATATTCAGTCCAGGGACCTGATTGATAGGTGGAGAGAACCTTGGGAAGGGAAAACATCAAACTGGGCTCCATTAGGTTTGGATAAAAAGAAATTCAATTACCGCCCCCCCACTCAGAGAAGCCCTTATTGAAAAAACCTGCGGCCAGTCCTGAAAGCATGGGGGCAGGTGGAGCCGTGGGTCGAGTAAAAATGAGAAACTAACGAAGATGATATAATCAACTCTCTCCGTATCTATTTCCTCCTCCTCCTCCTCCTCCTCCTCCTCCTCCTCCTCCTCCTCCTCCTCCTCGTCAGGGTAAGTCTAAAGATACACTAGGAGGAGATGAAAGAGCGGACGGCTTTTTAATGACGAGTCTTGTTGGCTGCTCTATGGATTCCTTCAAAGCGCCTTCTTGTCTTTGTGCATTTAGGTTCAGGGATTGTTGAGCAAGAAAACAAGCACAATTAGTTTTATCTCATTAACACGATTTCACATCATTCAACCGCTAGTTGTTCTGTGAGATACACGCTTCTCATTACAAGTGGAGACCAGATGTTGTCTTCCAGATGTGTACAGCGCTCACACTGTTTCGAGATATTTGCCGACGCTCGTTCAAGCGTGATCGATTTGTTTACAACTTTTTGTGGGTCACAGCTTGAAACGGCAACACATCCGCCACACAAGAGACGCCTCATCCTCCAGCACACATGGGAACCTGCAGCCAACACAAACACTGGAGTCAGCCGGACGGATCCTCGGCTCGGCATCCGGGATCCAGAGGAGCCGCCTCTTCCACTCGCTAATGGAATACATGCAGGGTTTCAGCTTTTCTGATTAGAAGCAATAACAGAGGGGAAGAGTTTCTGTTGTATCCAGGGTTTGAGTCGGAGGTTTAACAGCTGCGCCGCTTCCAGGAGCCAGCTTAGATGCCCGTGATTGGAGGAGACAGCTTCGTCAGGCACGAGAGAGGACACCACATCCACCTCATTAATCCTTCAGCTGCACGTATTCCTCACATCTCAGAGCCGTGATCGTTCTCCTCACTGCAGCTCAGACGGGTGAGGCTGGGATCCAGTCGCTGTTGTTGTTGTTTTATTTACCTTTAGTAGAATTCTCTCTCATGGGCCCCCCCGCGGAGCTGCCGCTGTTTACGCTGTCGCAGCTCCGAGGTGTAAAAAAAAAAAAAGAAGAAGCAATCCGAAATTGATGGTGATGAATTGTAAGAATAGTGTAGCAGCAGCAGACACACACAGTCGTTGATCAAAGAAAAACGAGGGTTGTGGTCACAGGTAATTGAGCGACTATTGAAGCATATGGATTACATCGCAGGGAGGACTGTCTCACAGCAAGGACACACACAAACACACAAACACACAACACAGGAGATAGATGGTGCACAAAAAACTAAGAAGAAAGTGAAGAACAAACAACTCTGATTGTTTCAGTAAATGTTTGGTTTGCTGCAGGTTGAATTGAGCTGCTCAAATGCTGAGGGACTTTAGAAAATGTTGGTAAACTCCACCTCACACAGTGCGAGGGAATCGTCTGAGAGGGAAAACTGAAGCTCAGGATTTACCTGCTCACACTGGACTCACACTGGACTCACACTGGACTCACACTGAGCTCACACTGGACTCACACTGAGCTCACACTGGACTCACACTGGACTCACACTGGACTCACACTGGACTCACACTTGACTCACGTTGTGTCGGCACACGTTCCCAGAGTCGCAGTTTGTTTGAAAGGCAAAATCTTTTAGGTTTTCTTTTAAAGACGTTTATTGAACTAGCTTCTCTGACTTGGGAGCAAAGTATGCAAAAGCTGCATACCCGATTTTCTTTCGACTGTTGTTATGAGTCGTTCACATCTCTCCCTGCATCCCCTTGTAAAACAAACGATGCTCAACAATTTTAAAAATCGTGTTGTCTCTGAAATGTGTTGCAAAACTCAGAAATCAAGTCAAAATCTGTCCTAAATTCATGTTTTTGTGTATTCCTCGCCTTTCAGCGTGATGCATATTTACACACATTACTTGCCATTTGCTATGAAGCAAGAGGTAGAAATATGAAATTAGAGGAAACACTTTTTCCAAGTGTAATGACTGAAATCGCAGCTCTAGAAGCTGAACTCTGGACTATGTGTATTATTTGTGTTGGGTCGCTCTGTATTCCTCACACAGCTCAGCTCCTGTTTCCTGAGGCGCTGGAACACACCGACTCTGTAGCTTAGTGTTGTCACTGTTTTTTGTGTGTGTGCTTTGTTTGTGCTACATCTGCTCCTTTGTGTTTTAAACACAGCTGATGTCAAACCCTCCTCAGAGTTACCTGCGTTCTCCTCTCTCCTGACTCTGATTGGTCCACAAGTACAAACGAGGACATTAACTGTCCAATCGGATCATTGTGATGCTGAAGAGTTTCCTGTTAAATCACTTTTAGCTTCATCTCATCCAAGCTTTGAAATACCTATTTATGAAGTACTTCTTCATCAGAATGCATCAGAGTATTACAATTATTTGTCAAGTATCTGCACAGTCTCTGTTTTTGATTTTCCCACAACCGATAAAACGAAAATATTGCTCCTGTAAGAATCCTTTAAAACAGCCCGGCACCAGTTTTAATGTTCAACAGGATTATGACTTACTGCTGATCCATTTGGCGCTGGGGTCGTGAACCTTGCAGTCTTTCCTGAACAGGTCTCCCACCGTCACCTTGCCCTTGAGAGCCAGACGGTTGTCCTCACCTGCAAAGGAACAAACAGACAACTCAGCATCTCTGTGTGCAGCGACTACACAAACTCAGAAAGCTAGTTTTATGCAATTTAAATAAAATCTTAGTCTAAACGTTGGTTTGTAGATGGCTGTCATCTGCATGTTGTCAATTCAGTGATGGCATTCGCTAACTTTTTGGAATAAAGTCCGTAGAAATAAGTATTTACGCTTGAATGAAGAAAATAAATAAACTACTTCCTTCAACTCAATACCGTTGCTGCTGGAATATCATTTAGTTTACTGTTATTTAATGTTATATATTGTTATATTGTCAGAGGTGAAGAATGCAGAAATCCTTCCTCTTCTTTTTCTCCTGCTATTGTTTAATGTCGTCTCAACTTCTGTGGATCGCATGAACATCTATAAAGTTAGAAAAAAATATTTAAGTCTGAACCATAAAGAAAAAACAAGGTGTCAGGATGAAACTGAGAGAATACATAATGTTCTCTCAACACCTTTTGATCTGCAGCCGCATCTTAACAAGTTTCTCCTGCAGGTCGGCGACTGTTCACCTTGCAGAGAATAAAGAGCTGAGGCAGAAATAATAAAAAAGAGATGACAAATCGAGCAGAAGCAGAATAACCTCCCAGAGGCCTCTGATTATAACTCCTGCTTCGTCTGATCATCGTGCATATTTACAGCAGACGCATCCTGCAATTCATTTCAGCTTAATTTCATCCATCAATGCTCATCACATCAGCTCCAGCTCCGTGACGTGACTCATTTCACCTCCGCGCACGCTATTGGACGATAGGAAGCAAAGATGCAATATACATGACTGGCAAACTCAATTTGAAATCACATCCTTGCGTTGCTTTAACTTCGACGGTTTCCGTCTCCCCCCCCCAGCAGGACGCGGTGGTTGACGGACACGCTGGTGTCCACGGGGATCAGACCTGTGATATTTTGGATTGTTTTTTTTAAAGTGTGATGTTTAATCCCTTTGCTTTTCCCGTCCAGCTGTCATTCTGTTTGTGAGAAAACATTCTCTTCACCTGCAGTAGTATGAAAGCATATTCTGTATTTTGAGTACACACCTAGAGACACAGACACACACACACACACACACACACACACACACACACACACACACAAGAGAAGAATAAAAATAAAAAACAGAGCCGTGAAAAGGAAAATAACAGGCGCCGCTGCGTGATGTCTGAATGGGAGGAATAATTCCGTGGTAACCAAGGTTATTAAATTCCATTTCAGTAGAAAATAAAAACACATGTATTCATAAGAGCTACGAGCCATGTTCAGAGGCTGCACACGCAGATAGCAGCGGCAGAAAGAACAAGCTCCGGCCGTGATGACAACACACATCTGTTTAGAACTCCCACTCCTCTGGTGTTAGACATGAACGCTGCTTTCTAAACCAGGATGTATGCATCTTGTAGGTAAATTATTCAAAGGTTATATATACACAGGATTGTATTCATTAATTCTTCCTTTTATTGGGGGTTTTCATGGTCCGTATAAACCAAATGAAACCATCTTAGGACTTAGAATGAAAGATTAAACCTCCCTGAGGCCTGTACAGCAAATAAATTAACGGAAACTAAAGAAAGAAAGTTGCTTTATACCCAAATAAATAATGGTCGTAGAGTTTCCAATCTAACACTTTCCAAAAGTGAGTCTTTCTATCCTGTATACGTCATAAATATTACTTTCAATACAAAGATTCAGCAACGTACTCAGCTACATGAGCACATACTTCATCTGAGCTGCTTTTAGAAGCCTGTTCAGCTGCATATGCATGTGTGTGCATGTGAGTGCACGTGAGTCCGACCCTGTGAATAAACCCAGATGGCAGAGTCCAGTGTGAAGTGCGGTGAAAGGAGCTGCTTCTCTCTAAGTGTTTGTTTGGATGTGAAGAGTCAGACGTGAACCAGAAATCTGTTCTTTGTGTTGATTCTACGTCTCAGTCCTCAAAACACTGATAACATCCTTCACCCCCTCTTCAATATTTAAAACACGACGGTGAGAGTGTGAAGTCGAACTAAGAGAGGTTATTACCTTCATCTGTAAACACATGGCCCGACTTTACAGGAGTGAGAAAAGGCCGAAGTAACGAATAGTCTGAAGACGTGTTTCGATATCTGTACGTAAAATGATCTCATCGCCTTGGTCAGAAAGCACATTGAATTATTTTAGGGATAGAAAGACAAATGAGTCATAGGAAGAACATACGTGTTTCAAAGTTTTAAAGCAACTTCCAAAAAAAAATAGATGAGAGCAAGAGTGAGAGAGAGAAAGAGAGAGAGAGAGCACGCTCGACTCAAATAATGGCGTTCAACAAAAGAAAGGCCAGGACTAAGTGTTTCTTTAAAACTTTTTTCTGTGCAGCGCTGTGGAGCCGGAGCTATCAGCGGGCCGACCATTATGTGGAACTGACACCGTCTATTGAGACCCTGAAGAATGAAAAAGCTTTTAGACGAGTCTGAGGATCCATAAGGCTTCATGACCCGCTGGGTGCGTTCAGCTGCCGAGCAATCACATCCCATTTTACATGTTTGAGCAGCCGATGATTTTTCCCGCACTACACGGCCGACATATTTATTTAAAAATCACGCAGCACTTTAGGTTCTCAGACTCAGGAAAAAAGGATTTCAGATACTTTCAGCCTGACTTCTATAATAGCTATGATAAGCTTGTGGTGTGATTACCTGGTTATGTAGTTCAATTCAATTTAGTTTTATCTCTATAGGGCACAGTGTAAGGTCGACGCCTAACAATCAACTGCACCTCTGACTAATGTTAAAGATGGAAACAGGTCATTCACATCAAGAAAAGGAAGGTTTCAGTCCATACATGTTTTTATCCAGACCCAAATGAGGTCACTGTGACCTTTAACCTTTGACCTTTGAAATCTACTCGGCCTCATGGTGTTTTTAAATGAGCCAGTTCACAACTAATTGCCTCTGGCCACTGGCTGTTGCTGTGGAAGCGTAATTAAATCTGAAAGACAGATAATTAAAAGCAATAGTGATGTCAAGTAGATGTGATCTGTAGTAAATCGTGTCAAAACACAACCCAGTTACTTTAAGCTTTGCAGATCATTCAATGTAGCAGCGGTCAAAGAAGAACAGCTGAACAATCTTTATCTAAAAACACTCACAACAAATTATCAAACCAGGATTCAACAGCTTCTTCTCTGCATCTTTCATCTGCTGCAGCACCAAGAAGAATCTTTCCTGTAATCAAACCCTCTCGTTTCTCATCCTGGTGAAGCAGCTGTCGGAGAAACCGTCTTTAATAGAGAAGAGGAGGAGGAAGAGGAAGAGGAGTTTCTCAGAGAGAGTCTGGTAACACGGAGTAACACTACACATCTTCCTCTCGTCGCGTCACACACTGATTAATGAATCATTTTGTGATCGGAGGATTCTGAGACCCCACACGAGAGAATCGACACCAAGCAGCAAAATTCACGATTCAAGGACCGCGACCGCGTTTCTCAAATATTAGCGACGGATCACAAGAATGAGATCCGCACAGATTTAAAAGAAACATTTCAATATAACTGATTAATGATTCAAAGTTGAATATGTCTGACACGCAGTTCCCAGAGCACGTTCCCTGAGTGTTTGTGAATGACTTGTTTAGTCTGAGTGTCAGCTCGCTCTGTCTGACTGATCTCAGAACACACTGTGGAATTTATCTCTTTAATGTGACAACAATCATCCTCAGCACTGATTGGACGGCCGCATAGACAGGGGCCGATTTCTTTACTTCATTCTGCACAGAAAAGCATTAAAATCTCATATTTTCAGAAGCTGGAATGTTTGAATGTTGGTGTTTAATTAAAGAAAAATATTGAGAGACCATCATTATTATCTTTTAAATCATCCCACTCATTCATTTGCTTCTCGTTTTCCAGTTCATGTCACATCACTGAGCTCATCTCTCTGACAGAAGAGTTTATTAGCCCCACCGAGGAGGTGATGTTATCATCTGTTTGTTTGTTGGTTCATTTGTCTCTTTGATTGTAAGTTATGCAAAAACAACTGAATGAACTTCCACAGAACCCCTGGTGGTGGGATGTGGTACAGCTCAAGAAAGAACTCATCCAAGTTTGGTGTGAATCCAGATTTCTTTAACTGTGCGTTTATTTTAAAACTCTGATGGTTTTCCCAGCAAGTGATTCAGGTATCTGGTTGATTTAAAGGACTGATAGTGATATTTGTTGCAGCCTGACTGATTTAAGGCTCCTGATGGGCCTTGGTGGAGGTTTGTGCTCCACTGAGTCGTTTAAGTTTGCAGAGGGAGGTTTTTCTACCCGACTTTCCAGAAGGGCAGACATGTTTAAATGTGTAGTTAAGCTCTGGAAGCACCGGACCAACAGATGAAATCGTTTAAGCATGAGAGTAATGTTTGATTAAAGTCTTGGTTTTGGATGAAATGGAAAAATAGAACTGTCTGCTGTTGGAATTAAAAACAAGACGCTCTCATTAGAATTGTCTGTTTTCATTAAAAAACAAGACGTGTGAAATCTTCCTTGAGTGACGGGATAATATTGCACCTGTCACGTCGTCCTGTCAGAGTCGATAACAGAGCAGCGCTGCCGGAGCAGATCTCTGTCACATGCATCAGAGAAGAGAAGCTTTGTTTGTTTTTCTGTCAAAAATCAAAGAAATAAAAATAATTTGCATCCCAGAATTAAAGTGTTTTTAAAATTGCAAGAACGGAAACAATCACTTGCATCACACATCCGGTGTTTGTGTGTTTGTGTGTTTGTGTGTTTGCGTCATATTGTGCCTAACAGATGGACAGACATCGACTGATCCTCACTTCCTCTCCGATTTCATCACCGGGGACAAAAACACCTTTGAAGGCATCTGCTCGGTGCTTCGCTGGAGCTTCAGTGTGATTATCGGAGTCACCAGACTGTGAATCGGCTGCGGGGGGGGGGGGGGTCGTAACAGAGCAGCCTCCGTCAGATGTGGAGGTTTACAGGGGATAAACTCTGCATTTATAATACGTTGTGATTGGCAGATTCATGGGCTGAACACAGAGTACGAGTTCCTGGAAAGAGGAAGTTCTACATGTTTAAAAGTATGTTTCCTGTTCAGCTCTCTACGGTTCTGAAGTCACACGTCTATGCTGATTGTGAGAAATCGTTATAACGCTAGAACCATTGATTCAGGGATGAAAATATGACCTACAATCAATGTCATAACCCCAATACGATCAAAATTACAATAATGATAATCAACGATTGAGAGAACGCCTCTAAAGAAGCTGAATTCTGCTTTCGTGCAATAAACTGACTGTTTGTTTTCACCTGCACCAAATTACCCCAGCGTCCCGTCCTGCCACAGTTCAAGCTCCTCACTGTCACTCACACTGACATCCCTCCGTCTGACGAACACACGGCTGCCGATACCGAACATCTGACCTAGTTGTTCTGATGTACGGAGCAGAGCGGGCTCTTAGGAACCTTTAGACATCAGTTACAGCAGACGCAGCCTGTCAGAGGAGGGAAAAGTCGAGCGGTGTGCGTGTGAGTCTGCGTGTGCAGTGTGCACGTTGTTGTTGTTGTTTTTTTTCTTTCCTGAGAACAAAGTGGTTGTCAGGAGCAGTTAGAAAGTGGCCGGCCCGTCTGGCGGAGGAACATCCATCAACAAACCCTCCTAACCGAGTGGAAGCAACTCGCCATCTCATATCTCCTCAGCCGCACTGCTGCAGTCTGCTGCTGCTCGGGGGGGAATGAGAGTCAAATGAGTTGTTGTGATTGACTGCTGGGTGTAGCATTTAAAAAAAGACTTGCACTAATTTGTATGTAATTAAGCCCTTGAGTTGTTTTCCTGAAATGCAGAGCAAAGATCCGCGTTGTGTGTGTGTGTGTGTGTTTATGTTTTTAAATCGAGCTTAATCTTTGTTGCATTATCTGAAATATTCATAAAACGAGACAGAGACGCAGCCCTGAGACATTTTCCTGCTCTGCAAAGTCGTCTATTTCAAACAGATAAGAGACCAAACGTTCTCTGATTGATTTACAGAAGCAGCAGAGGAGGGTTTTTCCATCATACAGCATTTTTTCAACTATGTGAAAAGAAACAAAAAAAAACGGAGAATATAAAAATCTGTGCTACGCCTGTAATTGTGGTTTCACTGCCGGAGAATCAAGGCCTTCCTTTCACAATCATTCGAGAAGGAATTCATCTTAAGAAGGAGAAGAGACTCATCCAGAGACAGGAGCCGGAAGAGAAAACCACCAAATGCATCTGAGGAGATCCTCATGGAAAGTGTGTGAAATATGATGTTTGAAAACCTGACGATGATAAAAATGTATTTCATATCCACACGTACTTCTCCATCTATGTACTGGTATATTCAGTCTGAAGGTAAGAAAGTTGTGGGCTGACGAGGGATTTAACAATAAGTTATAGATATGATTCACTAATTAGCAGCATATAGCCTCCATAGTTATCATAAATCAGATTGAGTGAAACATAAAACACTTCATCTCCGGATCAGGGCTTCGACTCTGTCTCACTTCCAGTTCCATGCTGGCTGACCTAACTGGTGTCTTCATGTTTAATTTACAGACATGAAAGAGATAAGAGTCTTCTCATCTAACTTGTGACAGGAAGGAGATCGAGTTTCTGTTCCAAAATGTTGAAGCATTCGCTCAGATTTACTTTCATCGAGGGACAGAGTCTGAATTATCGAAAAAATAAACAAATATTGATCATAGTTGAGGAAATACTGAAATACTGAAGGGTAAAACAGATTTCATATGTTCACAGGTCAAATAACCTCTCTACACAAACAACCGAGCGTCCTTGAGGAGTGATTTATGAAGCTGCAACATCCTGGAGCTCATCTGAGCTGCTCAACACATCTAGTTAATCCACAGCTACTTGAAATGGATTTGATGCGGCAAGAGAAAACATTTAAAAATATCCCAGATGTTTCTCAAATACCACATTCCCTCGGAAAACACTGAACTTTCCAGGAGACCTCGGAGCTGTGGCAGAGACTCGGCTCCTGTCGAGATTTGGCAACTCTGGTTTTTGATGCGACGACAGGAAACACAAGAGCGAGGTCCAAGCTGCAGACGCCACCTGCCCGGCCGCCGTCTGACGCTCCCGCTGCTGTGCCGTGTTTGGGAACGGGCACATTAAACAGCTCTAGTCCATCATAACAAACGCCACAGGACAGGAAGAGGGCGGCGGCCGGGAGGTGACGAGGTGTTTTGATCCTCGCTGCTTTGACACCTGCTGCACCGAGGTCTACGCCGGCGACACTCCGGCTCTGTCGACTTCTCTCAGGATGATGTAGAGAAACACAAGCTTGAATTGCTTTTGAAAACTTCCCTCCCCGTGCTTTGCCACCGAGCTCTGACATCTACATGCTGTATCTCTGAAACACGGACACGGCGACACCGTCTCTGTCAGTGAGGTATAGTTCACGCTCACTGATTTGGTTCTGGCAGCACATAAAACCAAACCAAGGACGTTTGTGCGCCTGAATATAAACAGACCACTTGCTGAATAGAGTTTAATGTTGTTCTGCAAACAGAAAAACCTGAAGGTCATTTTGAGATTAAACCTAAAATAACGGTGATATCCAAGAGGTGCAGAGTCCAAGGGTCAGAGTGCACGAGGCAGAGGAGACCTGCCCTTATGAAGAAAGAAATGTTTCACAAGCTGACTTCAATGAGGATTCCTGACCTTCACCACCCCCCCGTGCCTGAGTTAACTGGGACGTTCCCGTGGGTGACTCTGCAAATACCACACGAGAGCCCAGCCGACCAGGACAGAGACACACATCACTCTTTGCATTGTCCCTGCCCAGATTGATTGCAAAACCTAATGGGCATGTCAGTGCATAACAATCACTGTGTAAACAGAGCGATGCATGGTGGTGGTGGTGGTGGTGGTGGTGGTGGTGTGCCCCCCCAGCCCGGCCTGTGCCGTGTACCTGGTGTCAACAGGATGACGGAGGTGACGATCAGCGAGCAGATGACCAGAATGACAAGAAGGGCGATCGCTATTCCCTTCCAGTTCCTCTGCGGAGGGTTACTGCCCACCAGCTCCTACAGAGAGAGAGGGGGAGAGAGAGAGAGAGTGAGAAAGAGGGGAGGAGGAGAAGAGACATGGTCAGGAGGAGAAGAGACATGGTCAGAAACAGTAAAACCACTATCATCACAGGGAATCAGGGAGACAATTCACGGAGACGAAATGAGAACAAAATGACGGAGAAATTGAAAAGAACAATATGTGGGCTCTGATAAAGAAGCAGCAGGAATGAGAGGAAGTATAAATGACAAACTCATGAAAAGAAAGGAAAAGGGGGGGGGGGGGGGGGTCGGGGGGCTGGGAGGTGTCAGTCAAGGACGAACGTGAGTCAGAGTCGCAGCCTCTCGGCTCGAAAGGAGACGTGCCAGCGGCAGCACCAGCAGGAGGAGGGGGGGAAAGAGGAGGAGGAGGAGGGGGGGGGGAGAATTCTTAATGAGCCGAGCATCGGCGGCCATCAGCAGCAAACGAATGTGACAGATAAAAATGGAGCCCGAGACACGTCGGTGAATTGCACACTTGGAAACGAAGCAGGGAGAAGAAGGAGTCGGAGTTATGAGAAACCTTGAGGCCTTTTTTTTGTTTCTCCTTTTGTCTGACAACAAATGAACTTATTGCAGTGAAAGGGAATTAAAAAGAACGAGCACGGTGCTGGAGGAGGCGTCACCGCGAGATATGAAAGGAGAACAACAGGAGGAACTCAGCTTCAGGCTTCTTGTTCACACCCGAAGCCAAAGTGACGCTTCGGTGCATCCCAACCATGAGCTATGTGTTTGTGCCGGGAGCAAAGTGAGAAGAGCGAGTCACGTGAGAGGAGATGCGTAAATACAGGCATAGGATCCATATTTAGCTAAATTATTGTTTATCTTGCAAATTCATCATACAAAGACAATAATTATCCAACAAACGTTTCCAATATCTTCTGGAGTCCGAGCTGCAAATGACTGAGTCTCTATTGAATTGTGTTCCTTGTAGAGTTTGTGCCGCACCTCCGTGTCTCTGCTCTTAAATTCTTTGTCAACAGAAGCATGATGGTGAAACAAATGAGTCATTTCAGTGAATGAATGAAAAACCACCCGCGTGGCTTGGAACACAAAGCATCCCTTAAGGTTTCCGACCTCAGCTGTGGTTGTTGTTGCGAACGCACAGATAAACCAGAACCACTACCGGGGGGGGCTCTGCAGGGTAGGATCCAAAGCCCAGACTGTTGTGTGGAATTAATAAGTTCTTAATTAGTTTATGGAGGATGAAAGGAGCGAAGCAGAGCGTGTGCTTCAGGGACCTGTGGAGGGAGCGTTAATGAATACACACTCAGGCTTTAATGAAGCTGAATGTCTGGGCTATGAAGCAAACCTTTAAGTGACCTTGCTTCCACCTTAATTGAAAAGAGCCCAAGACATCATTAGCCCCGGAGATAAGAGCAATCAGGGCTATTTACCAGACTGCCCATTATCCACATTCATTAAAACAGGAACCAGTTAGTTAGCTGCAGAGCTGCGACGGCCACAAAGGAGAACACACGGCGGGCGGAGATGAAGAGGAAAACTAAAAGGCCCAGAAAGTTCGGAAGGCATTAAAGTTGTTCCCTGAGTAGGCGAAGGTGTCTGGAAACAGAAACTTTAAGATGAGTTAACGATAATTACTGAGTTATGAGGAGAGAAGCTACAGTTACTAGACGTCTGATATGCTTCTGCAGACCTGTACTGCAGGTTTAGGTCATGACTATTAGTTGGAACAGTTAATACGTTAACTTTGAAAGAAGGGACAGAGAACCATATATTTCCCAGAAGATGCCGGAAGAAGTTTTTCAAAGGACTTTGAATTCAACAGAACTCAACATTTCCTAATCATCAAACCCAACACAGCAATCCTCCTTAATGTTCGTGTGACAGTGAATTGATACTTGATTAACGAAACAAATAACTCTCGGGAACGACAAACGCACAAAGCTCTAAACTCAACTTTGTTACAGCTCAACAACGAGGCCACTTAAGAGCACAACATCGAATTTAGTGTCTAAAACACTGAAAGGAGATTCAAGGCTGGAACACAATGATGTGGCTGATGGATCCTCCTTGTCCTTTGCTTTCTCTCGTTCTGTGCTGAGCCATCTCTCCGGAACTATACATTTTTTATGAGAGTGGCACGAGGCCCACGGCTGATTAGAGCTGCTGTTGATACAGTAAGTGACGGACTGGGATCCACAAAGACGGGGACAGAATGGGGGGGAAACTGCTCTTTGGAGAGCGACTACTTACAAGCAACAATGGGATGCTCCATCTTTTTAAAGTGCAATAAAAGAAAAGACGGAAAATCCTCACGCAACGCTGAGCCATTACTGTTTTTGATGCGTTCATGGGAATGGCTCCGCTCTGAAGAAAACACAATGCTGGGCATGATTCCAACGCAGCGTCTTACATTTAACAATTTGTCTGAATGTGTGTATCTGAATCTTAAACAAATGCAAACTGCACAGCAACACAACCCTAAAGCAGATCTCTAGCTGGATGGGGACTGGCATGACTCATCATAAAGAGGTTCATGCGGTTCCGTTCCATTATCCGTTACACAAGAAGTGACGCAGGTGCTCGGCGAGGCGTCAAATCACAGAGCGCCACTCATTTCCAGGTGAAAGACCTGTCGTCACTCGACCTTTCTGAGGAGAGGAGGGAGAACGTTCAGGGGACGGTCCAGTGGTCAACAGAGAAGAAGCTCAGAGAAGCTGGAAGAGCTGGAAAAGCTTCTCTCGGTCACAAACAACATTTCTATATCGGTCTGTGTGGAAACAAATCGACCCTGGAAACCATCATGAAACATCTTCCGAGGCTCCTGTTATTCACTGGCATTGGATCTAGGATCTAGAACCTGCTGGGGGTCAAGCGTATCAAGTCCCCGATGAGTGATATTATATTTATTTTATGGCGATATAAAGAAGCTCTAATTATCAATCAATGCAGAGTGTGGTTGAAGCTGCACACGTCAATTCAGAGTAAAACACGCATGAAGGGTTAAACATGTACACAAGTGTTAGTAGCATATATTAAGTTTATACACACACACACACACACACACATGATTTAACCAGCGACAGAAACCCCACCAGGACCTTGCGGCACTGTTTCTCGGCTCGGTGAGAAGAAACCGTTCTTCAGCCTGGCTGAGGCAGCCTGACCTTGGCTGACCTTCCCAATCATGCCTCAGTGATCAGTAATTATAGTGATGATTGGACAAATTAGGGAGACCTTCTGCACTGAAGAGATGACAAGGTGATTACAAGTGACTGTGGGGAGGAATGAGGAATAAAACCAGATATGAGCAGAGCGAGATCAGAGCTTGCAGAATCAGTAAATAAATAACACAAAGGGAGGGGGGGGGGCTGCAGGAGGGTTCTCTGACAGGAGAGCTTGAAGCATGACCAAAATATGACAGATAGAAAGGAAAAAGAAAAAGTACAGGGACGCGAGATGGATCCAGGCCCCGAACTCGAATACAAACAAGATCCCGGTGTTTTCGAGTCCCCGGGAGCTGTCATGTTCAAATCTGCAGAGCATGAACAGACATCATCAGTGTTGATTCAGCCCCGGGAGTGTACGACTTGACGCAATGCCAGTGTTTCTCAGAGTACACAACTACCGAACCACAACAAGTCACACGGAGCACACGGCTCCTCGACCCACGATGCACCAGGAGGAGGCAACGGAAACAAGATCGGGTTCTTTCTCCTCTCGGTGCTGGAAGCAAAAGGGGCTCAGAGGCAAAATCAGCTTTCTATTGTTTAGGAACACACTTTTTAAACTACTATTCTACACAATATGAACGATATGAAGCGGCATTGTTTGGCTTTTTAGTGGAGACTTAAACTGTGGCTTCTGTTGGGCTGCAGAGAGCTCGTGTCACTGTGTGTGCAGACGTGACCTCACTGACCAAACCCTGGAGTATTCACCACGACCCCTGCAGCACCACAGGAGGTCAGAAAAAACAAAACAAAACATGTCCAGGCAGTTAAATCGCTCCCTAACCCTGAAAACGTCGCAGCTCAGCAACCAAACAAGTTGCTTTTCTCTGCAGTCCAATTCCCCAGAGTTCGTTCTGAATGCAGCTGCAGAGCGTTCAGCACGTAAAGCCCAGATCAGCCTCTTTTTTTAGTTTAGGTTCACAACAACACTGTTTCACCTTGTTTTTTGTTATTGTTTTAAACCACTTCCACATGTTCACACCCACACAACTACAAACCAACGTGTCCTTTTTCTGAATTAATCATCATTGCGGCGAAAGAAAGGAAAACAGGAAGAAAACCTGATTTTCTGTGAGACATGAGCAACATGAGAGCTCTATGGGCTGAACCGTAGTAGAAGGCTTCTCTCCGCTTTAGTAGCTCGAACTATAATGTGTTGCACGCACGTGTAGGCTTCATGTCTTCTCCCGGAGGATCAAATGATAATGTCTCCAGGCTCTGGCATTAGAAATGGTACAGGTCATTAATTCTGCTTCTCAATGAAAAACACTGAAGCCGCAGCAGAGTATCTGTTATCCAAGGGCCTGTGTGCATGTCGGCAGATTCTCTACACTTACACACATTTCCATCTGTTTAATTATACAATAGAGACGGTTAGTAGCGTTACCAGAAATACCACATTGTCATTAGGTTTGCATCTCAATGCACCGATGAGAGAGTTGAGGAAGAGGAGCTAAAGGAAGGGGGGGAAGCGTTGTGGAGCTGCAGAGAGGGAACACGAGCAACACGCCGCCGCAAAGAACAGAGTCATTTCCTTCCAACATCAAATGTGTTGCAGCAGCAGAATTTAATGAGCGTTTAACTTTCATGAAATGTGCTTTTAAGTCGTGCACTTATCGAGGGAGGCCCAGACGGGCAGCCCGAGGTTCAGAGGCTCGACCGACAGGACTAAGGGATCAAACCTGTGACCTTGTGCTGCTTAACAACAGATGCAAATCATCAAATAGTCAGAGCCGACGTGTCGCGGCACGGCGAGGTCCCACGCCATCTGATACACGGCGAGTCGCAACGCGGCGGCTGATAGCAGCGACACGTTTATCATGAAGCGTTTAGTCAACACGTTTATCTTTAAAGACTTCAAATGAGAGAAGCTGCTTGAGGCTGAAGGATGAGACACTTCACAGAGCTGAGGTGGTTTCTAACTGTTTTGCTCGTGTTGTCATTCCGCACAAATCATGTGTGTAATCAAAAAGAAAATATGAAAGTCACATTTTTTCGAAAGGGATTAAGAATTTGTTGTTTATCACTAAACATTAAATAACAGACAGATAGAATTTCATAAAGTTGAAGGTCCCGGGGATTGAACCACAGACTCTCTGGTTAGCGGACGACCCGCTCTACTTCCTGAGCCCCTGGACGACATAGAAGAAGAACAAACTGCACCCACCGTCTGTATTAATTTGCAGATGAGTTTTGGAAAACTAGGTTCCATCTGTCTATCACCTATATACCATCGATCACATGACCCTGCTCATCAATTTGCTTCTTTTTGCTTCAGAATACGTTTTTTTAATGGTTTTCTATAAATATTCATATTACTTGGGTCTTGTAACTTATGTCACGTCTCCGTATGAATAAGTGGTGAAAGGTCTCATTTCCAGCTCATTTCAACAGAGCAGAGATTCTAATCCTCAAACAGAGACATTCTGAATCCCTCCTTCTCTCATCCTCCTCCTCCTCCTCCCGACTCCATCCCGGAAGAAAAATAAGAGCAGATTAATCTCAGATCCAAATCCTCGCCTATTGTTTAAATGGTTTCAAGTGAAGATGGATTTTCTTTCATGCCTTCCCTCCGACCAGCCACACTTTTTTAATCTTTGAATGAAATATTCCAGATGGGTTGCCTGCTCCTGGTCTGAGCTCCACGGGGTCAGAGGTCACCGACGCTGTGCGACTGCATCCGAAAAACATTGGAACAATCTGGTTGTTATCGCAGCGATGGGGCTGTACATAAACAAGCTGTCCTGTTTGTTACACACAGCAGGAGAATTAATTTCCGAAAGGCCAGCGTATATATGCGTCTTAGTGGGTCTGTGTGTGTGTGTGTGTGTGTGTGTGTGTGCACATGTTGTTCTCTAGCATCTTCCGCCTGGTTTGTTTGATTTGCGACTGAATCCCTTCCAGTCCATTAGAGAGTTGCTGCGAGGGCTCCACCGCCGGCCGACCTCCCTCTGCACAGTCTGCACTAAATCACATCTCTTTAAAATAACATAGAGCAGCCGAGGCCAGCGTGAGCGGCTCCGTGCTGCCGTAACAAGGTGCCGATAAACCAGTGGGGATGTTTCCCACGTGTCACTGTGCCTTGTTGACTTGATTTACATTTGATGAAAGTTTTTCATTTTCTTTTATCTGAAAATCTGATTCACCACAACGAAACAAACAACTCGAGATAGAGACTTTCTTTACAGATGATTTCTGGTGCATAGAGACGCCAATTAAATACATGGACTTCCAATCATTCCCCATTTGTCACTATGGGAACAGAGTAAGATCTGTGAATGTCCCATTTGGCTGCTGCTCCACTGATTATGACAAACAAGTGATGAAGAAGAGCTTTTCTGTGATTCCTCATTCTCAACACGTAAATCCTCTTTTTCGGGAAACGAGAACAATACAACACAGAGTTTCTCCTCATGTCATCACTCTCCCTGTGGCGGTGTGTGTGTGTGTGTTTGTGTGTGTGTGTGTGTGTCTGTCTGCACGTCCTGTACGCCGAGACAAAATGTACCCGGAGAAATGTGTCTGTGGCCCAGATGACTCCAAAGATTTACCTTCATCTCTAAACTGCATCAGTGTCACGAGCTACACGCCGGAAGATAAATGACTCCCTGGGGGGGGGGGGGCGTCCTGCAGGTGGGAAATCGATGGGTCACATGGTCCTTCGTCCTGAAGTGTTACGTCCCCGCTGCATTAATGGCAGATGTGTATTCAAAAGGTGGAACCAGTACATGTTCCATTGGATCATTAGTCAGGTATCTGAAGCCATGTGTGCAAACCAGAAGCTGATCTGCAGAAATCCATAAAGCGACATGTGCAAACAGAATATTATAGAAAAGCACAGCCCCTGTAGTTTCTCACAGAAACCTGCCTCACACATCATTATGCCATTTTTCTCCTGTTTGGGCTCAAAGTAACACACTCATTAAATCCTAATGAGAAAGAGAATACACACAGTTTAATGTTCTATTTGTCATTAGAGGGTAATTCTTCTGTCAACTTCTGTCAAAGTCAGCGGAGACTGCGCTGCCGCTGCCTCATCAGCTGAGCAGGTGCTGGAGAAACAAAGGAATCTAAGAGTAAATGAGTCTGAGCGTTTTTAATCCACATGTTTCATCAGGGTGTTCAACCTAACGAGTCTTGATCAATCCTCCGCTGAGGCCTGGGCACATAAAGGACCAGCCTCTAAAGGACGCAGCTCATCCCACACACAAGGGTCTATGTGAAAGTCGCTGTGTCCTCGTGTTCAAAGGCGAACACCAACTCACTTCCTGCGTTTCATCTTGTCGTCTCGATTCCACACGATTCTTTCTCCGTCTTTCACTCTGTCAATGTGCCGGGGAAAGAAATCACAGAAGTCGGATGGTTCTCAGTATTGTGCAAACCTCTTCCAAGGTCCACCAGTTTAATGCTGCACACACACACACACATATAGTTTTCAGTCCTTTTTATCCCATCAATTATTCCATGAGTTTGTTGAAACTCTCTTGAATTGAGATTATTTTGGGTCCGTGTTCCATCCTCCCACGAAGTTTGATAGAAATCTGTTCGGTGGTTTTTGCGTCATCCATCTGACAAACAAACAAACATAAGAACTAACCGACCAACAGACAAACAAAGGGACAGTGGACAGAGGTCGATCAATAAGTTTGACCCAGGACACATCATGATCACACCAGTATGAGGACAGACAGTCTCCTCAGGGTTAAACCACAAACTAGGTCGTCTAGGTGCCTTTCAAAAACCAATATGACCATAACAAAATCAATGATCTGGGATTTTTCTTATCTGGCACTTCCATCAAGGTTTGTAAAAGGTTCAAGCGACTGAAACGTCTCTGTATTTACAGCCCAGGTGAGCGGACAGGTCACTGTGAGATGCTTAGACTTCACGTGAGGTCGTAAACTGCTTTGCATGAAAAACTCCCCAGCTGCGAACACCGAAAAGTCGTGTGAGAACCCGTTTGAAGGAGGGTCGGGGAAGGAAAACAGAGAAACCAGAGAGAGGGAGGACGAGAGCAAAGTCAGGTGGGAAGGTTCCACTCGGCCCGGCTCTCAGGAGTGATTGGTATTCACCGCGGCCCCGGGCGCCACCGCCACTCAGCGCTGCATCTCTCTGCAACATTAAGAATTGAAAAAGTATCTGTCCCATTGTTCTTATCTATCAGCCTTCATTCCATAACGCACACTTGTGGTGCCACTCCAGCGAAATAAATTGCCGCCGTGGAAAACAATATGCACCGGCGCACACGCTCGCTTCCCCCGAAATGAAATGTCCCACAAGCCACTGCTTCCAGGCGCAGGGGTCTAATAACCAGAGGCTGCAGCTCCTGTTGATGTTTACACAGGCTAATGCATCCTGGCCTGCTGGTATGTTAACGCCTTCCCTGACAAAATATGAACAATCAGGGGAAAGGAATCGACTCTCCAGCCTCTCATCACCGGTATAACGTCGGGCTGAAGTGCTCTTATGATGAAAAATGTCTGGAGTTTAAGAGACGCCTTTTTCTTTTACCACCTGGTTTAACCCGGGACCGCTGCTCTGAGCGGGAAGGTAAAATCAGGATATTCACGACTCTCTGCACATGCGGCCGGTTCCTCCTCCCATCGGTCTACCTTGTTTACGTGGCCTCTCCTTGCGTCATCCTGGCAACGCTGTCAAAGGCGCAACAAATAATTCCCCCTCCCCCCCCCCCCCCCCCCCCATCCCACCACCTGCTGCCGCCGCCGCGACCCGAGCGTTCCTGCTATTAAGCCGCAAATGGCAGCGCGTGCTTTGCCTGTCAGAGTGGCTCCTGAATAATTGAACGGGTTTATAAGGACTGTATTTGTTTAGTAAGTGGCCGGCTCTCGTGCTCAACACGCTCTTCTACTTATGGCTGCATATCACAGGAGCTCTTATTGGATGCAGCCCCGAAGCAAACGTGTAGTGAAATTAACTTTAAATGAAGGGGAAATGCAGAATTTGTTTTCCAGTGCGAGGTCTTACCTGGTTACTGAGCTGTGAGTGCAGCCTCGTGCAGAATACATGACATTACATTGAGCCGTTAGTCTGTAAAATCTCCACCAGGCCCCTTTGTACTGAGCTAATTTGTCCGTGTGTGTTTGAGTCTTTCACACGGTTCTGCACCAATGTCCCCGAGATGAGACAGGACCCGGCTCGGGCTGCCAGAGGGTGTCTAATGTCGCCTGACAGCACATTATAAAACATATGTGTTGCTTTCTGTCTCCATTTCAGGTCGTGGTACGCTACTGAAGAGGCTCCTCATTAACGGGTCATCACCGCCGACCTGCAGGGGGCGCTGGGTGACAAGTGGCCCGTTATTGAGAGATGTATCCAAGGTTTGTTGCTACGCTCAGTGCAATGTGCAAACGGTGTTTATTAAAATATCTCTGCATGACTTTATATTTTGCAGTGTGACCTATTGAAATGTGAGGTTCAGCCCTAAACTGCTCAATCCTGCCAGTTGCATCGTTGAAGATTCAGAAATGTCAGAAACAAGCTGCTTGCCCTCATATCGAGCTGCAGCATCTTCGGTTTGTGGACATATTTTCGATGAAGCGACAAATCTGCTGCGTTTCCTGCTCCAGCCCCCGTTGTGTGTTTAATGTGCTGAGGAAATGTTTGGTTTGCATTGGCAGCAGGTAAATCCAGCGCTGATACGGACGTAGACGAGTGAACAGTAAACAAACGGCTGCCTTCAGTGAGATAAAGTGACAGTGACAGTGATGCTGGATTAAATACATTGTTAGGACTTAGGACAATAGGATGTGTGGAAATAGTGTTTTCTGTTGCTCACAATGAAAACTGCTTTGCAGAAAGAACCTTAAATTGCTTTTAATCTAGAAACACTTTCCATTTAAGTCAATTACTGTTTTTTTGGGTTAAACACACTTTTTTGGGGTTAAACACACTTTCTCTGCTTCTATGTCCCAGCGTTAAATCTCCTGGTTTTTCTAAATAAACCAAAATCCCCAAAACTACGAGGTGGAAAAGCGACTCGGGATGTGTCTGCTGCCTCTGAGCCTGCAGAGGTTTTACAGATGCTGCTTCTCTCATTCTCAGGCCCGTGCTGTTTGAAGGTAGACCGCTCATCCCAGTTCTCGGGGCATGAACTTGACCGACCGGGGGGGAAGATGAGAGAATAACTAGCAGAACTCTTACTGCTACCACAAAGCAACTGCAACTTAAAACAGTCTTAAGCTTTCTCTTTCTCTGATAAGTCTTCCTCTGCACCGGTAAAGAAAAATATGCTTTAATGAGAACAAGATCTCGATGAAAGTATGAAACACAAACCAACTGCAGCCTTGAACACTCACAGAGCAACATGTAGATTACTGCTTCTCAGAGTCGACAGTTTGGATTCCAGAATTGATTTTCACGGGTTAGCTATTTAAGAAAAGTGCACATGAACTTTTAGAAGAAATGTGGAGGTTAAGGAGGGAAATTATGTGCAGGGAAAGTTTCCTGTGAAAGTTCTAAGTCAGAATAAAAAATTCTGATTTACATCGGCTCTGCAGTTCGCATATTGAAACTACAATGCATTCCTCTGCTGAGGTCCTTAATGAAACCACATTTAAATTCACCAGGTCTGGATTCGCATGTAGATTGAACTTTATCAATGTAGTTATATGCAAAGTTGAACAATAGTATAGTGACAAACTGTGCAGTAATGTGTCAGAAATATGATGTGACCACGGTATAATGATAATAAAAATAAATTTCCACATAGTGGGTCTAATAAGGAATTATCATATGAGATGTAGAGCTCATCCCACATTTGAATTCAATAGACCCAGGTGTTTATTTGGATCTGCACCATCATCAGGAGCCATGAATTATTCAAATGTTGAAGCATTTCAATTTTCACCATGTTGGAGAGAAAACAAATTCCTGCATCGAGCCTCTGATCCAGATCCACACCGACATTTAAAGAGCTCTACCTTAGTGCTCCATCCTGTCCTCTCTCTAGAAGAAATTAGTTTTTGTGTAACTCTGCTATTGAACACACACACATGAAGCAGATGGATGTTCAGTCAGAGGACCTGTGGCTTTGCTTGTTGCATCCTCATCACACCAGCGATGATAATTACAAGCAGTCATAATTATCATACGCTCTCAAAACCTCAGCCCCCCCCCCCCATCGATACAGCCTCTCTTCACATCGTCTCTCCAGATTCAAAACTTGACATTTCAATTTGAGCCGGGCACTTCAGTTTCACAATTACTGGCGAGGAGAACGCATTGGAATACGAATGATTCTCGGCCAACCAGCCCCCGGTGAAGAAGTCCAATGAGCCGGTCGCTGATCCTGAACAGATCCTCAGGTGCGTCAAAGCGGTCAGTGCGACTTGAGACAGAGGAGGAGGAGGAGGAGGAGGAGGAGGAGGAAGAGGCCGAGCTCCTGCCAACATGCTCCAGGGCCACGGCTAATGAGCCCTGACGCAGGAGCTGGAGAAATGTCAGCGAGGCCGTGGACTGGACCAAATGCAGAAGGATGGGACGGGGGGGGGGTTGCGTCGCACGCATTCATGTGGGTCTCAGGTTCAGCATCACTTTCAATTTTCTTTACAATTTATATCTGAAGAGAATCGAGTTACACAAACAACACAAATTAAAGTTCCATTAAGCTCCCACAACTAAAGTATTTTATAGAAGTGATATTACAAATTTTTCTCAAAATGTAATATCACGAGGAAATGTGGGAAAAACAACTGAAGCTCCATTGATTTTTCAATAAGTAAAAACATGCATTCACTGCCTTCCAACCCCCCCCCCCTCCCTTCCCCCTCTACCTTTCTGCATTCACCTGGAAATAGCCCAGAGAAAGTGCTCTCCTCTCTGACAAGCGGGGAGCAGTTTGCTCTCCTGTCAAGCTACAGTGAAAAGAAAGGTCGATGGTGTGTCTCCTGTGAGAGCGTCAGGGAGGAGAAATCTGTGCATCGGCCTCTGCAGCTGCATCGAGAAAAATACGAATCCGAAGGTGGAGATTGAAGCGGAGTTCAGCTCACACCATGAAAGGTTCTAACACGAGAAGTAGAAAGAGAAACGCTGTGGTATTTACATTCACTCAAAATATGTAATTCAAAAACTCTGCAGCTTTATTAACAGCAGCATATATGAGTTTGCATATTGATTCAAACCCTCATAGTCTGAGTAAGTTTCTGTGGTTCAATAACGAACAAAATAAATTGATATTGAAATTGGCAGATTGTGACATTCAGGTGTAATTAACCTTTTAGTTAATAAGTCAGAGTCGGATATACACAAAAGACAAAATGTTACTTTCTGTTTTTAGTCAAATTGTTGGTATACTGACTTAAATCTCTGGAGTCACGACTGTGTGTTTGTGTGTGTGTGTGTCTCTGTGTGTGTTTCTGTGTGTGTTACGTCCCGTACCGACAGTGCACTGGTCGACCTTCATGCACACAAGTTCACAAGCCTCCCACAAACTCCTGAGTAGAAGAGTTAGGTCACTTCTGCAGAGAGCGAGTCGATAACTATCGAATCCCTTCATCCCTGTTTACTGACCACCATGACAGGAGCAGAGCAGAATTATGAAAAACATGTTCACCTTGGGTTGGGTGTATCTGAGAAAGTATATATATATTTTTCTGTATACAACCTGTGTTCGCCCCCCCCCGTGTTGTACGACATCAAGATGAGGAGAGAAAACCTTCTGCCTGCAGATGTGCTGGTTTCTCTCTCTCTCGCTCGTCCCTCGGAGCGAGGGCAGCACTTCTGATTTAGTCCAGAACAAATTTAGTTTGGCGATGACCTTGAGAGAAAAGGTTTGTACTGCTCTCTAATAGCTTGTTCAACCAGCCGGCCCACAAACCATTCTCTCAAAATCAATGTTGTCTCTGCAGCAGGGGTGAGGGGGGGTGAGGGGGGGGGAGTACATTATGGCAGCTGAGGGGATGCAGCTCGTCCACTCTCGGGACGTGTCATCGTGTCCCTGGAAATGACAGCAAACAAAGTCCCTGAGGGGGAAATGAAATCATGTTGCCTGTGAGTTCTCCTGTTTCTCAAACACATGCAAATAATGTTTTCAAGTGCCACCAGCCAAGAGCCAGTCGTCCACGCTCAACATCGATTTCAACTTTTAACTCGAGGATTCTTTGCTGACACGGGAAACAACTCTTATCAGAACCGTTGGCTACTGAGAGAGGCTTTAATATTCCTGCTGAGGAAGAGGAAGTGGGATGTTTCACGAGAGGAGGGTCTGTTATCAGGGGGACCACTTGAGAATGGCCCCCGAATCATTTATGCATTAATAAAGCGGACAAAGAAAAGACTTGGTAACTCAATCTCAAAGACGTACTCATGGAATGAGGTTGCCTGGAAATCTGATCTTCCTCTGGATTGCTGGCGGCCGGAGACCGAGTCCAGGCCCGGTGCTCCGGTGGTAATTGGGAGCTTTATTGATTTCCGGGCCTGTTGTCACGCCTGAGGTGACCTTTTGTTTGAGAATAATTGCTCTATTAGAGGGTTTATTCAGGCACCTGCTGGGTATCTCAGACGCGATTATTGTCCAATCAGGATCCCCGGGCAGTAAAGCACTGACCCTGTTCTGATGTGTGGTTTGGACGGAGAGAGTCTCGCTCTCTGAAATAATATCAAATCAGAACAATAGGTGGACTTGGTGCATGTAGGGGTTAATGGGAAGCTTGATGACGTTTGACTTGTGGAGGCTCCTGCATTGCTTCACCAAATTAACTCAGAAATCAATCAAATGTATTTTCTGCTGTGTTTCCTCGAGCTGCAGTGAAATGTGTGTTTCTCAACAACCTCGGAAAATACGAGGGGTTTATTTGTGCTTCCGTCGTTTTCTCCACCTCAACGGAAATAAGTGAAGCCCCCCATTAGCATGCAGCACTGGTTCTCTGTGGGTTCATCCCCAGTGTGATCTGCACACAGTCGACAGAGAGGGAGAAAGGTTTACAGAGGAAACTTTCTCAGGCTGCGGTTCAGCTCCGTGAGTGTTTGTGGCTGCAGCTCACTGCCACCTCGAGTGAGAGAGGGAAGGAGGGAGGGAGGGAGAGAGAGAGAGAGAGACAGAGAGAGAGAGAGAGAGAGAGAGAAGGAGAGCTACGAGCCAATGGGAAGTCAGTTATCAAAATAGAGATAAAGAAATACTGGTTCTACTCTCTATTTATATTATTGGTTGAAAAAGTATGGATGGACGGTTGGATGTTAAAACATGGGAGACCACTTTTCCTTTCTCATTTGAAACCCATGTTAGTCACTGTGAGAATCTCAGGGTAGAGTTTCAGAGTTAAGTTCTCCAGAACCTTCAAACCGCCCATCATCCTTTCAGTTCCTCGTATTGGCCCTGAGTGCAGGTGTGGTGAGCAGCGATATGGCACCTGTCTAATCCCCCCCACTCATCTCTGCTCCTTACAGCACGGAGACAGAAGGTGAACACACTGCTTTACAAAAACCCAGAGATGAAAGTGCTGGCACTCGAACGTCCTGTTCAAATTTAAATTATGGCCCTGAGGAAGTGTTTGTCGTTGCGGGTCCACACGTCACCTGTTTGTGTTTGTGTCGGTAAAGCACCGCGCTCCATGTTCCCACTTATGACTCATGCTCGCTGCCATCCCTCCATCTTGTTTAGATCCAGAAGCATCTTTATGCGCTAGCTCTGACTACGCATCTCTGCTCTCACTTAAAACATGTATTGTAACATATACAAAAATACATAGAAACATGTTGTGGCACTGGAGGACACCTGAATTAAACATACATGTTATTAAGCCTCATTGAAAAACGTTGACACGGCCTGTTTGTGCATCAGTTTGAACACACGGGGGGGGGGGGGGGGGGGGGGGGGGCTCCAGTTCAATGGTCTTAATGCACTAATGCTCTCTAATGCATTCTGCTGCCGCTGAGCAGGAACCTTCTCCGTGTGATGAAATTGATTTTCAACATGTTCTTTGTTCCCAGTTGGCAAAAAAAAAAACACATCAGCGAAGCTCTAAGATGTGGTTTATTAATTAAAGCCAAAATGTTTGCTCTCGCTAGAGTGTGTGCCCCCCCCCCCCCCCACCATCCCAACACAAACACATGTTGCTATGTTACCGTCACAACATAAAAAAAAATTAATAATAATCCCACACTACCGCAAATTGTGTTGTTTCAGTTCACTGATCACGATGAAATACAGAAATTTCCCTCGGGACAAACAAACTATCTATCGATCGCTATTTCAAATAAAGTGGACTGAAAACCCAACTGGGATTTAACAGATTACTCTACAGACTTTATAAACTTAATTTAGCCTTTAATTGACTCAAATAAAAACTTGAAATTGAGCTGAGTTCAACTTATTTGTAACCTGATGTTGGTACAAACTGAAATTGCGATTTAACACCAAAACTGATGAAGCGTTTATTTGCCGGTTTTCACCCCAAGTCATTCCAGATGTTGGTCAGCAGTGTGCTGTGTTTTATAACGTGCACTGAAACACTGGAGTCAACTTCACTGCAGCATTAAACCACTGACCTGATTTTACTGGGTTATACTTCCCTTTAAATTACTCAAACGTAGCCTCAAGCTTTTTCAACACAAACATGATATTAAGCTAAAGTTATTCTATAAAACTGTACGAGAGACAATATTTTCCTCCAAATCCCAGACAGTGATTAATACAGAATTAGAGAAACATAATAGAAAGAGTCCAATCTATTCAATTAATAATTACTGAAGTCGCAGAGGAGTTAAGGGAATCAACAAATGTCTAATTAAAGTTTTAATTTATGAACACAGTTCATTTTTTGTCTATATTTTGATTAGTTCTGTTTTTGGAAAATGTTCCCTTGTGGCCTTTATTAATACTTTGTTTAAAACTTGTTAAGGTTATTTTTCAAATGGATGTAAATTTGTATTAAAGTGATGAAGAAACTATTTGCCCAAAGGTCTGAAAACACAATTTGTTGATGTATTATCACCGGAAGCAACACGAGGGTCAGTGACAAGTGATAATAAAATGAAATGTGATAAAAACTTACTGAATAGCTTCCTAACACCTTGAGATTACACCCAGGAGTGCAGTTTTTTTTCTTCTTCTTCAAATTCTTCTCTGAAAAGACAGCAAATGGCTTCATGGAGGATAACCTGTACTTCCCTGATATAAGCAGGACTGGAACATATCATTTAGGGGCAGTTGACGTCACCCTGAGGATCACGGGAACGAGATAATAAACTCCAGAGTGAAAACCCAGGGACTGTGTGGACTCGATGGATTTGATCACGCTGTGTAACTGCCACTTTCAAACTTCCACTTGGTTGCATGATGCAAATGAACGACGCGTTGTGTCAGGGAATTACTGGAAGGGGACAAATGTAAACTTTGGCTTCTGCTCAATATATAAATGATGTTTACTTGCCGATAAAGCAGAGACACTGGAAGTTCAGCGTTAAACTGATTTCTGTCACTTGCCAGGAGCTGTCACCAGTCTTTGAGAGCTATGCCAAAGATATAGCTCTTATCAAGATATCACTTCTCTTCCTAAGGGTAATTGTGCCTTTGCCAATTAAGTCTTCCCCTTCCATAGACATATTCAATTAAAGACGCACATATTAATTCTCCTGAAATTGTATCTATTCCCTTTTTATCCTTTTATTTATTTCGATTCTTGTACAGCACAATCTTCAGGAAGCTTTTTTTGTTCTGAGATGAATTCTACGTCGTTAAATGAACCCAAACGTCTGATATGAAGTAAACACAACTGTTAATGTACAAAGTCCAGATAAGTTCCGAACAACAAGCGGTTCCCAGACTGTGAACAAGTCCGAACCAATCTCAGGTTATTAGTGGAGCGTTCTGTTTCTGTTCTGATCGCCTGTTTCCCTCAATCGACGGGAGCTTGACCTTCTACTCAACTCTCCAAGTCTGAAGACAGATATTTCCTTGCTGTCCACCACACGGCAGAGTCCAGTCTGTCCCGATGGAGTGGTGCTCACCGGCCGTGTCATCACTGCTTGTAAACGCACTGATGTGTGAAGCTCCTGGAACCACCAGCAACACCACCACCTGCTCAGAGGTCCAAACTTTCTGGAACAACACAGTTCACGTCACCTCAGGATATGAATCCCAGCTTCAGGCCCAAATCCTGCAAAGTGCCAGTGAGCCTACATTTAAATATCAGCAGAGCAGTATCTACATTCAAAGCCCTGATGGAGCTTCCTGTGGTGATGGTGAGGTGAGGTTTGAACAAAGTCTGACGCTCGCTCACTGGAACTCTCTGATTTCAGGGCTGCGCTCATTTGGCAGAATAAAAAATACACGCTCACAGAGCATTTGATTCAATTTCAGCGGGTGGTTAACGATGGAAAAACATAAATGAAATGGCGGCACGATTAATGACCAATGTTATTTCCCCCCCCCCGTCTCACTTTGTCTGTTTTAATCTGTGTGTGTGTGTGTATGTGTGCTTGTGTTGTCTTCATACAAAGCAACACACTAAGCAGAGAAACCAGGCAGCCACTGGGCATTTGGAGTACACCCAGCAAATGTCATGATGAAAGTCAGTATTTCAGGCGTGGGCGCTAAACACCACTGAGGACACATGTAATGGCTGCCAATATTTTGAGCGTGGAAAATCAGCAGCGGGTTGAAACTGTCGCCTCGGACCAATTTCCTTCCACCCAGACTTGTTTTTTATAGCTGGAGGAAGCAGGAGTGGGAAGCGAGCCAGCTGCTAGGCAAACCAGGCCGGCACTGACAACACGACTGACAACACGACTGACAGACGGACGACAGGAACGCGAGCGTTTCAAGTAGGGAAAGTTGATATTGCAGTGGGCTGCCTGCTTTCACGGCCCCATCACCATAATGTGACGAGCTGTCATATTCAAATCCTCGAGCTGGTCAATTTGTAGCACCATCAGTATTCTGTGCCGAGACTCATTGCAGCCATAACAATAACACTAAAGGTTTGAGGGGATATAAACAGCGGGGGGGGGGGGGGGGGGGTCTTCCTTCCAGGCCAGCAGCCTTTAACCTCCTGCAGGCGACTAAGTGTCACTATGTGAGGTCTCATCAGGACCATCAGGCCCCGGCAGGAAGCGCGGTGGAATCCCATCCGTGCATTTTCACCAATTTTTAAAGAGAAGCTTGTAGGAGAGAGTCTGAAACCAGAGGTTAAATAAGACTAAGCTGATGACATTCTCACTGCAGAGTTTTTGTATCTGTCACCCCCCCCCCCCCCCCCCGTCTCTGGCACAAACAACCCCTGGCAGCATGTCCAATGAAGCTGCAGCACCAGCTTCTCCTAATTCGTATCCGGGCCTACAGGCCATTACCTGCTTATCGTTCACGACTAGCACTCGCTCTTCTGAATGTTTGTCACCGATGCGGAGGTGGCGCCGAGCGACAGCGGGACCCGAGGGGGCCGACGGTGAACCTGGCAACTCTCAACGTTTCAATTAGAGGCTCGGTGGAACATGGCGGCTCCTGATCGTCTTCCTGCTCCACGGCTCCGGGGCCCCTCATTACAGCGGGCTGATAAGAGCAGGAGACACAGCTCCAACGGGCTGAGGCGGGCGCGGATAAACACGCAAACGTTGACGAGAATACAAAGATATATGAGCCTACACACGGAACGACACACAAGGACACACATCAGCTGATATACACCCTGACAGCATGAAGCATGATTAATCTGACCAGGACCTGCAACCACACAAACTGGAAATATCTGACTCTGAAACCTCTTTAGAAATAAATTATTCTACACACACTTGACTTCTCATGACACAACACAATTTGTCTAAAAAGAGAAGAAAAAGAAGAGAAGTGTTAAATGAACCCGGTCTGCGCTGACTTCCATCGCTTAGAGACACAATTAAAAAACAACGCAGGAAGAAAAACTTCTTCTTAAACACCTGACAGCTAAAATGTTGACCTTTTCCTAAATGAGTAATTTACACACGGTGTAGAAACTCCTGGGGTGTTTACACAGACACACACACACCTGAGGTCTACCGTCTATTAGCGACACGGAGGATTGTCATGACATTTGAGTTTGACCGTTGCTCCAAACACTGAATATTTATTGCTGTATTAAAGGCGCCGTCGCTCTCCTGCGTAATAAACCATGTCAGCAAAGAACATTTAAATCATGGCAACAATCCTGATGAATCGCCGCGTGGCAATCAGGCTTCTAATCTCCACTTCAGACCCCAACACCACGACTCAATTGTTCATAATTGCCCTTAAGATGAACTATGGCACAAACATTCGAGGCATCCAATGCTCCTCTGAATCCATCCTTCATTCCCTCTTATCAGTCAAGGGCACTCGGCAAACAGGAAGAATTGCCCTATTATCTATTTGCATTCCAAAAAGTGAATCATCTCATCACTCTTTGCTTTTTTCCCTGAACCATTTTTCAAACCACGCTGTTCATTTCTTTCATTAGGAAGAGGCTACAGTGGGAAGGGAAGGGAAAGAAGCAGAAATAGCTTCAGCGTCTGTGATGGCGGTTCATGACCCACGATGTGATATCCACTGATTAATGACAGAGGGGACGTCTGTGAGCGAGCAACAAAATAATCTCTATGACTCATCTACGAGGCGCAATTATGATGTTTGAAATTCAATCGATGTGTCGCTGCACGGAAATATACTGATCGTTAGACGACAAACTGAGAACAGACCATAAAGAAGTATATATCAGAATGTAAAAACATAGCATAGCATATTCCATTTTTAGTATTTTGCCTAGAGTTGAGTTAAAAACTTGGGCTGGATGCTAAGCTACTGGTGCTAGCTGTCTGAATTCCATAAGGATTACGCAAACAATAAATAAAACAACTAGCACTCGTGATGAGAGCAGTATATTTCCATTGCTGGTTACAAAGAGAAACGACTGTATATCTTGAAAGTGAATTCACTCCTGACATATAGATTCTATAGGAGCCAACAGAGTCACAGCCCATGACTCATTGGCTGACGCTCTTTGTTAACGTTCACAGATCAAAGCGCTGGTTGAAAACTGAGCTCCACACCATTTCTACTACACTGCTGCCTGGCACAGATAAGTTCATGCAGGAACACAAAAGCCAAAGCAGGTGCCGTGCGGATGATTCCTCGGTGGTCTGTGTGCAACCTGCTAAGTTAATGAACATCTGTTTAAGCACTTATCACTGGAGCTATTCATCAGAGGGCCACTGAGGCAGCAGCCCCTCCACAGCGAGGTGGATCCAACCAAACATGGCTAATTAAAACCGCCCTTTGTTTTCTGTACGTGAGCAAAAAAAATTAAAAAAATCTGAATAGAGAAAGATCTGCCAGAGAAAATGTTCAGTTGAAAGTATCATGAATTACCCATCATCGTCTTAAAGCAGCTATTCTCCGAGAACTTTTTTCCTGACGTGGATATTTTTGGTTTTGTCTTTCATGTGTTTTACGCTCGAGTTTATCAGCTCCCTGCAGACGGGCCCCGATTCAAATAAACAACTTTTAATCAATATTTGACAAGAAGACGTCCTGGGAAATGTTACTCAAAATTGATACGACATTAAAAACACTCACATTACCGAGTGGATATCATGACAAGTATAGAAATAAATAGAGGCTGAACAAATGTGTAACACCCAACGCGATAGTTTGCCAATTAGTCACTTCCTTCTTTGGCTCCTGGTGTCTGTTCTCCTCGGCAGCGCCCACAGGCTGCTCCACTCGGCTGTTTCTCAAGCTGCCTGCTGACATGTTGGATTTAAATCAACCCTTTAACTCAAAATGCTGCAAATTCTAATTTACCGGAGCAGACCTTTGCTGTATAGCCCCTCCCAATCCCCAACACCGGCTTCCCAAGTTTTTCATAGAAAGAGAAGGAGTAGTAAAAGGCTGAGGATGGAGGCGTCTCGGCTGAAGTCCCCCCCCCCCCCCCCCCCTTGGATCCTGCTTTTAAAGCTGCACTGGACTCCAACTGGCTGAGAGGAGTAACACACTTCTGAGCTGAACTTTGAAAAACCCTAATTTCTCATGTAATGTGATAACGACTCAACTGCGTCTAACAGCCAGCTGATGATGAAGTTGCCAAAAAGCACGTTTAAAAAAAGACCTGCGGCAGAGTCTGGACTCTATTGCTGCTGTTCAAGTTTTAATTTATCATATTTTTTGTGTGAAGAATCCAGGCGCAGAATTTAATTTGTTTAACTATCGTGTTCCCGGTGATATTACTCCTGCAGCACTGTCTTTTGTAATTAACCAAACTTGACTCCTCTTCGACTACAAAAAGCAATACTTTAGCTCCACATTAGTCAAACGTGTCTCTCCTGTGTAAATGCATTACTGCCCCTAAAACCCCAATTTAACCTTTCCCTCCACCAGGCACCTCCACCCTGTTGCAGTAATGAGGGTCATTGGTGGGATCCTCTCTGTGGACTGTGACTAGCTGATTACTGGAGAGCTGTTGCTATCTCCAGTGAGCTGCCCTCTATCTCTGTCCTCTGTCCCCGGACCACGAGACGTGTTCGCAGGCCATCAATCAGGAGGCCACAGCAGGTCCTGGTGTAATCACAGCCGCTGTGTTTGTTTGTGTGTGTGTGTGTGTAGGCAAACACCAGATGTGTGTGTGTGTGTGTGTGTGTGTGTGTGCTGCTGTGCAGGCATGCATGCCTATATGTAACATTGCAGATTTTACAACCTAATACGCTTGAGGCAATTTCTCAGTTTGCTGGAGCGTCACGCCTCACGACAATCCGCTGACAGCCTCCATTTGCTATTTACAGGAGTTTCAGCATCAACACATTTCTAATTGTGTCAGTGATTAGCACAAGGATTAGTTTCTGCAGGTGTGAAGGACAATTGCTGCTATAAATTAACAAAATCAAGTGATTTAATACAGATTACGAACACCTAAAGCAGCCAGTACCATATAGGTAACAGCTAATAAGCAAGAGCCAAAATTGTGAAAGATTAGCGCTGTAGGAAAAGGATTAGAAAGGATAAGTCGATTATTTGATTAGTGGATTTAATCAAGGTTGTTTTATTTGTTAGTTTGGTTTAATATTGTTATTCTTACAAAAATAGCATTTAAAGTCTATTGAAAAACATTCCTCTCTGTTTTCTGACCGCATTCATTTAGTTTTGTCCAATTATCATTCTGAAACCCAAAGACCTTCATTTATAATCATAAGCACTAGACAACAATGAGAAGATTCTTACATTTGAAATCTGGAACGCAGCATTTTTTTGTCGTTATACTGCTCGATAAATCCACATTATGAAGTTTGCTAACAATAAATCTTTCTTTGATTTATCACTTCACCACAATATTGTCACTTCAGAGTCGGTCAGTTGCTTCTGTTAAGGTTCACGCCTGCTTATGGTCTGTGCTGCATGTGCAGAATACATGCAGGGCGCAGCCAGCAGACCTTCGCCTGCTTCTGAGGCTGTGACTGGCAGCTCACAGCTAAAACCACAGCAGGATGAATTATTGTGTGTTTGGCAGAATGATGCCAAGACACCCTCTCACCTTCTCTGTCACCTGGAGACACGTGCAGCACAGACACGTGCAGCACAGACACGGAGCCAGGGCACAGACAGATGCTGTAGAGTTCAGGTTTGAGGTGAACCACTTGGAGAGCAGTGGTTGTTGAATATAAGGAGCTTTACTAAATAAAAACTGTAAACGACTTGTCTGGTTAAATTCAGGGTCTGAAAAATAATATTAGTTTTGTCATTATATTCTACACTGGGGGGGGGATTGGTTCTCGTTCATTAACAATAGTGCAAACTTGTTTCAAGTTGTATTTATTCCTCTTAATCCACAAACTTTTAAATGCTTCCATCGCCTGCAGGAACCTGTGTAGAGCATTATTGTTCACAGTTACTGTTGCAGGCTGTGTGTGATTTGTCAACCCCTGACATACACAAAGCACAATGGAAAATGGGCTCTCTTCCCCCCCACCCACACAGTCACCCTCAAAACATGAAATATTGATAGTCCACAAACAAACAGCCATTGTTCCCTGTGTTATTCAGGTGAGTGTGCTCCTCTGTGGATGCTCCATCATCAGGTGACGGAGGCAACAGGAGAACAACACGGCTGCACCGCGCAACGACGCAACAGGGCTGTTCACACCGGGGCTCCGGAGGGAGGGGGGGAGGGTGGGGGGGTCAGCGGCGTGACACGGTGCTATTCAACGGGGAATCAAACAGTTGACACGCAGCATCATTCGCACTTGCACAGGCCCCGTTCACACGCACGCTCTCATTCCAGCTCCAGTTGGGCTCAATGGGCTGATCCGCGTGTCCTGCGGCTGCAAGGTGACGCGCAGTGGAAAACACGAGCTGCGCGTCGTCTGTGCCTAAAGTCCCTGGACTGAATAATACGAATAAGAATAATGATGAAGATGATGATGATGACAACCGAGCACAGGGCTGCATCACCCTCACACCATCACCACCACCACAGTAGTGAGGAAGTCCCTATGACCCCCGGGTGCAAACGTCTAATTAATGCTTTTTCATTTTTACCACCCATGCACGCGATGATAAAACTCCGTGTTGGCCAATCACAGCGGGGCGGCACAGGTTCATGTCGGTATTAAGAAGCGAGGGCACGAGTGCGCGTGACGCTCATCGGTACCTGTTCCTGCTGCTGGACCGTTTTCGACGGTGCGTTGCCTTCCTTCGCCGTGGTCATGATTCCCTGAGGCTGGGGAGAAGCTGCTGCTTCCCCGGCAAGAGGAAGAGGAGGAAGAAGAGGAGGAAAACAGATGTGCAAACGCTGGAGGATGCACCGGCGCAGCGGCAGAGGAGGAGGAGAGGAGGAGGTGGAGGAGGTGGAGGAGGAGGAGGCACGGAGCCGGTAACAGGAACACACACAAAAAAAAAACTGAGGTGGACGATGTATTCACGGCTGCGTGTGCAGCGACCAAGGTGAGAAATAACAAGATCCTCAGTGCAAGCGAAAGAGGAGGAGACAGCTAAGAGAGAGGGAGGAGAGCGAGAGAGAGAGAGAGAGAGAGAGAGAGAGAGAGAGAGAGAGAGAGAGAGAGAGAGAGAGAGAGACGCACATCTCTTCTTTACACGTTTGTCGCGAGCCACATTCAATATTCCACACACACACACAAACACACATACGCACACAGGCACACACACAGAAAGAAGGAGCCTGTATGTTGCAGGATTACAACAAAACAAGCACGTTAAGATCTGCATTTTGAATGTGTCAGTCATGAGGAATATAAGTTAATGTGCGACCAGAAGGACATTCAAACACTGCAGTATCAATTATTCTCATTAATTACAACATAAAACCACTTCCCTTCTCAGCAGCTGGCAAAGTAAAGCAGCAAAGGTTTAAATCTTCTCCCATGTGTTCCTGCAGAATATGAAAGTAAGTCTCTGGAGGACATAACTTTCCTGCTGTTATAATGAGAAAGGAAAGTCCAGAGCTCTGCTGCAGCAATGCATTGATGCTGAAACACTAAGTGGCCTGTTGTACAGTAACAGGATTTCAAATTGTCCTCACACAGGAGCAGCAGCTGTAATAACACCGAGAGTCAATAACGACAATGTTGGAAATTAGGTTTAAGGCTTGAGTGGCTGTGTAAAGTTGTGATCCGTGCAGGGGACGGAGTCGTTTGCAATAAAGTGGAGCTTTTAATAAAGTTCAGTCAATATGAGATTTAGTTTTTCAGAGGTAATCGGATCTGAATTCAGTTTCAATCAGTTTAAATCAACTTTTTCTCTGACAACTTGACTCAACTCCAAAAAGATCTGGATTATTCTGATCCCAGTAGGAGCCGGATCTCAGGAACAAAATGTAATTAAACTTCAAGATTGGTCAAATAATTCAACATCTGTACAACATCTGTACAACAGCTGTACACACACCTTTATTTACATTCTGCACTTGGTATGAAGTTGAACTTACATGTTAAGCTTCTTATTATTGTTAAGTATAAAAGAGAAGATGTGAACACGATTAAACAATCCCCCTGAACAGATGTCAGTACCAAACAAAAACAATATATTAATTTCTAACTGTTATTTATCACAATCTGTTTATTGAAGTGTCACGACCATAAGAGACACATCAGTCCCATCATGCTGAGAGAAAGCTGGAGGTTGTTCCGGGTCGTCCAACAGCCTCCGATGCATCGTAAACATTACGACAGTGAGGGGGACATTACGATGAAGTGATGAAGTGATGAAGCACAGGACAGAACAGACGAGTGTCTCAGTACAGTTCCTCTCGCAGGTAGTTAAGGTTTGTGAAGCACGGACTCAGAGTCTCCATCTTAGCGCTCGATTGCACATCTGTATCACGGTGAGCGTCTCTGATGAGTTGTGTTCGCTACAAGAATAAAGGTCGATCGAGAGGTCTGACTTTCTAGAGACGAATCAGGTGAAATGGAAAATAAATGGTCTTATTGTTACCTCTGCTGAGGAGGTTATGTTTCCATTGCTCTGTGTTTGTTTGTCTGAAAGTTTGGATCTCATGGTGAAAAGGGAGTATGAACTTTACGAGCATCCCCCCCCCTCCCATAGTTTCTTCTGCTCTTCTCTATCTCTTCACCTAAAAACACTTTACAATGACCCCATGCTTAATCCAGCTGTTGCTCTTTAAATAGGAGCCTGAACTGTTATAAATATTCCCACTCAGAGCACTGGTGAATGGTGATTCATATTTCCAAATAAAACAACTTGAACAACTCGTCCCTGGAGACTGAAATCTAATTGGCACGTCTGCAGCCGCTCGGCAAGAAAACCTCACACGTTATCTGAATTTCACGATGGGAACCAAACGTCTCTTCAAGGCCTCGTTCAATTAAGCCGCCCTCGTTATGCATTCTCTGTGAAACACAGGAAGGGAACGACTCGTCGGGATTCGCTCGGAGTCGTACTTAATGTTAATTAATACCTGGGTCTCCAGTTGGACTCTTTGCTTTGCAGGTTCCTAACTGAATGTGCTGCCTCTGCTAATTAAAAGCAGGTGGCAGCTGTGGGAAGTCAATTACAACCTGGAGTCCCGATTGGACGCCTGCATTGTTGCTTCATGTGACCGAACAGAAAACAGCCCCCGAGGGAAAAATCTGAAATCCTTGGACGAGGTACTAGTGAGTTGTTTTGTGTCAAAGAGCTGTTTTGCAATTTGCTCAGACTCAACCTCTTCTCTGACTCTTTGTCAATTTCTCTGCAGCAGTCCTCGGAGAAACAGCTTTCTCTCCTGTGTCGGTTTACGGAGCTTCTCGACCTTTTCTACTTTCTACTAAAGTGAGAGCGTACTGGGACCAGTCCCTGCACCTCCCACGCCTGCTGAGTCAACACGACTTAGAATCTACAGCTATGCTAGTGACACTGGTCGGCTGTATTTAGGCTCAGGGGTAATCCCGGCATTACATCCAATCCAATAGCTGTCAGGACGTTTCATTAAAAAAGAAAGATGTCAACCTTAAGGTGCAGCTTGAGGAAGACAAAGCGAATCACCAAAATAAAAGACTTCAGACTGTAAATGTTTGTTAACAACCTCTTAGCAATCTGTCCGGCTCAAACGACCCAGAGAGAGAGAGAGCGACTGTAGAGAGACCAGAGTTCTTCTAGTCATTGTGTTACAGCTGTTAAAAAACCCATTGAAAAGGATCTTGTATTGCACTGGCACAACAAACAGGTCTGAATTGCTTTATAGTCCATTTGTGGATTATATTTTTTGAAGAATCTGACTTTTCTCTGGTTCTTCAAATAAAAGCAGTTTTCCCCCCCCGGAAGAAATCATAGCATTTTGCTTCTCGGCACATAAAGCCACCACGGCCCGTATCTGCTCAGCTTTTGAAATGTGTTAAAGAACGATAGCCCACCCGGCGCTCGCAGCTCCAGCCGGTCGTGGCTCAGAACCACATTAACCGCCCTCCTCGACAAACTCAGCCTGTATTTACCATCGAGGAGATGATGTATGAAACCCAAACGACTTCTCAACAGCCAATCAATCAGCGCCGAACTAATGACAAGCACTCTGGGCCCAAAGCCCTATTGGCTGATGACGGATGCTATGTGGTCGCACTGCGGCAGCAGAGAACACAACATCACCACCTTATTGTGGCCGTGTACAGACTCCATGCCTCGGATGCTGACAGATGGACGAGAGGTGACGGTGATGGATGCACCGGAGGGCGGCTCTGGTTAAATACACATTCCTGGAAAGTCGGGAATTAAGTGAGTGACAGTGCCAACCTGCCTGAACGAATGGAGCCCCCCCCCCTCGCTCCTGCCTCGTCACTTCAGTGCCAAAGCCGAGCCGGCCGCCGCCAGCCTGATGGACTGGAAGTGCTTCTGCCTAATTAGAACTTCAACATAATCAATACGCGGCATGATGTGAAAATACTACACACAGAGGCATTCGTTTGGCATCGGGTGCAGCTTTTGTAATAACAGGATTATGGAGATGACAATATTGCAAATGTTAAAGATGCATCTGCAATTAACAAGCACGTTAAGGCAGGGAATATTATATCTGCATGCTTTTAAGAAACAGGGCCTGAAAGGACAGAGATCATTTGCAGGAGTGAAAAACCAAACTGAGTGGAAACGTAGAAAATGAGCTGATCGGTCACATTTAGAGGAGGAGGTTGAAAAAGACGAGCTGCTGGTCTGAAAACACAGAGTTGCACAGATCGACTTCAATTGCTGCTTCTTCCCCTCAATTTAATTTTAGAAGCACAAAACCAAAGCAAAGTCGGCGCAAGGCTTTTTCAGTTTACGTAAAGCAAACAGTTGTTTCCTGAAGTGCTCGGTGCCGAACCCCCTTTTTAATTGAGACGTTGGGAGAAGTAAAGCGTTAAATCCCTGTGAACACCACTGGGTGTGAGAGGGATCGAGCACATTACATGGAAATCTGGTGCGGCTCTGATTAAGCCTCTTGTCGAAACGCGTGGAAGTTTGAAACTGAGCAGGAACAAAGAAAACTCCATTAACATCTAACGTCAGTGTGTTAAATATGATTATTAAAACAGAGTAAAGTGTGTTGTTGTGTTTTGCTTTCGGTGTCTGCACCCACATTAATAACACACACCCCCCCATCCACAAAACAGGTCCCAACACGGCCATTTGTGAAGAAAATGGAATCTGGGAGAAATAAAAAAACATATTTTCTGAGTTACAACCAGCTCCACTCTCCTAGAACATATCCTGTCATTGCAAACGGCCACAGCCATCTATCAGTGTTACATTAATTCACAAAATCAAACCTCACAATGCGCCGAGCCCCCAGTGCATGGAATAGCCAGGGGAGCGAATGTAATGGGATGTTTCAAAGCCAAAAGTTGTTCAGTGCTGCAAAACCCAGTGACTCGTTTTGATTGAATACTCGGAGGTGTCCGTTTCCATGTGGGCTGCAGAGCTACTCCCTGGAACGTAAATTCAGAATCGGACAAATCTCATCTTGTGTATGATGGAAGAAGCTTGCTCACAGAATAAGAGTGACACGGCCTCAAGGGAGAGGTCGAGGGGAGATAAGTGATTACCTCGGCGCTGACACTGAGCCAAGACCAAAGGTCTGAGATTCACACCCCGAGACTCTGTTCCCCAGCAGGTGGTGCGTCAGGCGACTGCTGCCTCAATCTTTTCCGCTCTTATTTCCCCGGCACAGCTTCCAGATACGGGAGGAAAACGTAATTGTTTCTACACCATCTCTCCCGCCTGCTACCTCTCCTGGAGAATCCTCTGTGCGAGGGCCCTTAAATAAATACAGGTCGGGACCATCATCCTGACAGAGAGAGGGGGGGCTGCATCAGGACGCCGGCTCCTCTCTCCCCGGCACACAGCACTTTGTGCCGGGTGTGACTCATCAGCCTTCACACCACTCGGCTGTGAAATGTCAACAGAGCCAGATTCCACAGCCGTGCCCGCGTTCCCATCCCCGAGATGATGAGCGCGTCTGGTGGTGGCTGAATGAGTTTTGCAGCCTTATTAGCATACTGGTAGAGTGCAGCACGTCCCCCCCCCCCCCCCCCCCCCCCCCCCCCCCCCGGCTGGAGGGTAACGCCGAGCCTCAAGGACGTGGAAGCAGGAGCCGGTCGGAGGCTTCCAGAAATGACATCTCTCGTTTCGAGCCTGAAAAAACTGTTCACTTGCTTGGTACCTCTTGGCACCCCCCCCCCCCCCCCCCCGGTGAAACACATGCAACCAAAGTAAACAGCCTCAAGTGTGACTCCTCTGTTTTTATTGTAATAGAATAACACTTCTACTGCTCGTGCTCGCACCACCTTGCCGTTTCCCTCCCGGTGCCACCAGATGCTAAGGACGTGTCCTCTCCAGGTGCCGCGTGGACGTCCTCTCACTTTTCAAAGGCTCTGTTGTCATGACAGCAGCGCCTGCATCGCACACTCGATGTGTTGTTGCACATTGTCGCTTCAAGTCGGTGCTTTGTATTCTGCATTTTCATAAAAACGCTCCCTGAGTGTGTGGAGAGCTTTCTCTAAAAGACAAGGGAACACACGTCCCAACCCAGAGGAGAAAAATATCAAAGCAATCAAAGTGGCCACAGCAGTGTGTCGCCTGATCTCCGAGAGAGAGGCTGACTCAGCAGCGTATCGCTCCTTCAAGGACCAACACTTCCTGGAGTAATAGCACCCTTCCAAATACCCCCATAGCCCAGCAAACACATTTAAGGGCAGTGCTAAAAGGCCGGGGCACGCTGTAACGCATTTCAGCAACAGGCGAAGAGGACACGTCCCCCCCGCTCTGATGCAGACGCTATCGACAGCCTCACAGAGCTGAAATAGATTTCCAGCAGCACTTAACGGACACAACTCTTAATACCCAGCTCCACGTCCTGGACTCCTTTCACCGAGACGATGGAACCCAGAGAGAGAAAAACACACACAACCGCTCGATGAACCTTTCTCCCTGTGAGCAGGAGCTGGTGAGGACCGAGGCCGAGTGGAAACGATTGTGAAACAGGCATCGAACATCATTAAAGTGATTATCATAAAGTGATAAAACGTAACTTAACTTTCTATACCTTGCTTTCGCTGAACTTTCTATCAGGTCACCAGGGTTTTATTTTATGTAACAAGCTTTATTTTAGAGACGATAACCAGCTGAGTGTAGTGTTACTGGAAGTTGACCATTATTCATAACCTAAGAAAACACAAGCTCACATTCTGAATATGAATATAAGATCTTTTTAAATTATCATCAGACAATAAGATCCAGTGATTGTAAATAATTGATAATTGAATGAGTTATTTTTTAAAGATTTGGATCTTGTGAATAATTAATCAAGACCTTTGTGAACATCTCATCTAAAAGTGTAATATTTAAAAAACAGCAGCAGCGGCCGGTTACACACAGAGAAACTAATTCTGGGGAAAATATTTGTATTTAACAGAAATATGAAGTGTCACCTCTCCTTTAAAGTTGTCTCTTAAAATCATATCTTAGTTTGACTTAAATAAATCTCCTTCTTTCCGAGCCACGTTTTCCTATGCGCAGCCTATGAGCGTGTTTATGTAGCAGAGACCGAACACGTCTGTAATTAATGTCAAGAGGGAACGTCTTGTCCCCGATGACGCAGTAATTGAGCAGCTACAGGAAAGCAAAGCTAAGAACAAAGAAAAGAAAGAGCAACACGAGTGTCTTGACTGCACGAGCTGTTCTGAATCTGATATTAATGGAACCATAATGTGACTCGCAAAATAAAAGAAAACTTTCTCTCGGTTCTGTTCCATCCAGGTTATTAAATTTACAATGGGAAATAAATAAATAAATAGTTTTGATGGCAGAATAGTGACTTTTCTTTTTCTCTTTTGATTTCAAATATTAAAGTTTTAACACTTTTGTTGAAAATTCTGCAAAAACAACCTGGAGGACCTGAGATGCACTTTATCAAGAAACGCACTAATTCAAGAGGTCACAAGATGATTAAGTGGAAAAAAATGAGCAAAAAGAAAATCACATCACTGCTGCGGCAAATCATACTTTTTTCTTTATGTATTCACTGCCACACTTTCCTCTAATTGCTTTCCCTCCTTTTGAAAAACTGGATAATTGCTCCTCTCTAAAAAATTGTTTCAAATAAAAGCAAAACTCAAAACTAAATGTTTCCAGCCATCGACGAGGGGCGAGAGGGGCTGCGAGTAAACAGCTTCCTCTTAGGGCATCGCATCACCGACAGGAGAACCTTCAAAACTACTGGTCCTCCTGCTTCTTCATTTGTGAAGGTGAATCCTCCATTATCTGGAGTTTGTGTCCGAGAACAGCTGATTTCAAAGAAAACCCTGGAGTATGAACCAATAACCTCCCTGGCAGATACACTTGAATTCTGAAATGTAGTTTAGATAAAGCACAAACAGAGACAATTCACAAGCCGCCTCTTAATTATATGCAAGCGGTCCAGCGTTGTGGCACCGTGCTCCATTAAAAGCTTATTCAATAAACAGTGAGAGACCAAACTGTGCGGTTCAGCAGTTTTACTCCTCTGCTCGACCGAGCAATATAGAGCTGGGACTCCAGCCCTCTATAAGTGAGCGTCTTCCTTATTTCAGAGAAGCACTGAGATGCTATTTTCCTCAACATGACTCACGGGGCTTAATGGAGTAAGTGACCCGCGTTGAACTGCAATCACGCCCGCGCCCCCTCACGGCCTCACGCTGCAGAAGACATAAGACAATCACATTTAAAAGCAGGGGAATGAGACTCGTCCTCCACCAGACGCCATTTGTATTATCCACAGCTGCTCTGGAGGTGCTGCTCTCTCAGTCTATGGACCGTAATAAATCAGGAGTCGGGAGAACATTTGTCACAGTGGGCCACGTGTTCTTTGATGGCGCCGGGGCTCTCTCTCTCTGCCTCCCTCGCTCGCTCGGGCTCAATCTCCCGCCCGCCTCTGGTTCCTTCAACTTCCACGGTCGTCTCATTCCTCACAGAAAACAGGCTTTGTTGTGACTCTGTCGCCGATAGAGCCCCGGCGCTGTGCTAGCCGTGCCCTTGGGTTTCTAATGGTGCCGAGCAGTGCACGGAGGCGCTGAGATATAAGACTGGAGCTCGGCGGGGCGCTCTCCACAGCCTATAGCCCTGATGCAAGGGGCCTGAGCCGTGGGACACCGGTGCCCACAGGGGAAATTCAGATGCAGAAGCTTTACGAGACAAATACAAAAGAGTAATACAAAGGGTCCTGGAGATGGGGGGGGGGCTTGGTGATGCCCGATGAGGGAGATGCTGTAATAGGATTTTCTTTCACAGGCGCTGGAACCCATATCCTTCTTGACACATCCCTCCGAGAAGCACGACTAACAGCCGCCCTCGCCGTGATGTACCGCATGTGTCTTCTTGTTTAACTTCAAAATGATGCGGCGCAGGAGGAAGAGGAGGAAGGGGGGGGGGGTTTGAAGATGAAGGTGGAAAACTGGTTCCTGCCCGAGCCCCAGAAACACACACAGGTTCATATATACACTTTGATTTAAAAGTCAAAGACTCTGATCGGAGCTTCGATGGTGACACAAGTCAGCAAAGATCACAGGCTGATTCAAGAGGTAATTACAGAAGTCCTCCAGATACGTGGCTCATTCACGTTCAGCGTTCTTCTCCACGTGGTGAGGATGATTAGAAATATTAAAAGGCGAGATTGCATGCATGCGGGGGGGGGGGGGGGGGGGGGGGGCTTTCCTCCTCGAAGCAGGCAATAATACAACTCATTAAAACTTCTCGTCTCCTAAGACAGAAGATAAGCAACTGAGCGAGGAGGGCGAAGACAAACCAAATAACCTCGACGGCAGAGATTCGTTATCGAAAATCACTCCTTTTATATCAAGCTTTTTCTGATTAAATGTCAAAGGCCCCGGGCGTAACAGTACCGACGTGGATTCTAATAACAAGGACTCTCCCTGAATGGAGTTGATTATAAAGTGCAGGCTGTAAAGAAACTGTGCACACGGGCTCATTCAGGACGACGGTTTCTGTGCAGCACTGACAACTGAAGAGAGCCTCCGCTATGCACTGAAGAAATGACCGGAGCACAAAGAGAGAATGTAGACACATAAATACTGAATCTCATGGAGACCCTGAAGCCTGATGATGTCACACGGTTTCATCCAAGCACAAGCTTTCAAAGTAAGTTGATGCTTCACACACCAACACAACAAGAGAGTACATATATCTAAGTTTCAGAGGAGGAGGAGATAAATTTCAAACTGATGCCACAAAACATCCAACATCAATATAAATATCAGCTATTTGATGATGAAACTTGATTGACAGCTAAGACGGACTCAAATGTGGAAGATGTAAATCCCCAGAGAACTTCAGTCACACCCGGGTAACTCTCTAGCCTCATGTTGAATGTCCCTTATCGTCCGGAGCATTTTCACACTGTGTGCACTAAACTCATGAATATGAAAAACAACGTCCTGAGGAAATGGATGTGGCATTTATGTGACAGTAATTTATGAGACATTTTTGATTCCGGACCTAAATGAATGACAGGAAATTGCCTGAATGAAGGAATGAAAACGAGCTCTGATCTCCTCCGTATATTGTCATAAAACTCACACAGAACGTAACATTTAATGGAGGCTAACAGCCGAGCTCATGACTGAGCAGCCATTCACTGGGTGTAAAGGCTGCTGGATAAGATCTAGGGTGAAGGCATGTCTTTCTCTGATGCCTAATTGCTCTGTAGCAAAGTAATTGAAGGTAATGACCTGCTTGTTTGCAGCAGGAGAATACACAGTTGAGGCGGTGGACGGGGACGGGGGACGGGGGGGACGGGGGGATGGGGGGGGGGGGGGTAACTGTGACTGCCAGCCGCCTCCGTCTCCCCGGCAGCTCTCGTCCTCCTGTGAAGCAACAGGCCGGCCGCTTGATTGCCTGGGGTGGATGACTTGACCTTCCACTGTTCCCCCAGCAAGGGACACACGCTGCAGAAGGGTTTGCGATTGGCCGGCGGGGGGGCGCTAGCAAACTAATTTACTTGAAAAGGATTCGTGGGCAAATGCATTCCGCAACAACTATCGGGCCCGGCAGGCAGGGCGCGCGGAGCGAAGGGCGAGTCTGTTAAGGACTAGAGCAAAGTGAGGGAGAGGAAGGAATCTGATAACAGGGGGGGGGGGGGAGACGACTGTGGCCTAGAATCAGGCTCCAATTATCCCGTGTGTATTATTATAACATCCCTGTTATTGTAGTTTTTGCTGTAATGTTTGCTTCTGTCCTCCATCTTAATGTCCTTCAGTGGAGGAGATGCAGGAGCAACTTCCTGTGTCTGTGTTCCATTTGAAATATGCTTTTATTCTATCCTCGCTGCTACAGTTTAGCCAAAACACAGTTCCCATTTGTTGTCTTACAGATAAAATCCCATGATGGATAACATGGACACTTTTCTGCTGATCTTCTCCAATGTAAAATAAAAATCAAAAAAAAAAGGGCAAATATTTTTTCTGAGCGTTTTTGCCTCAGAGACCGAGAATTACTGGAAGCGTTTTTCCTGCCACTTCTCTACCGCATGTTGACAGAGCGACACAGAGCGGTTCACACATCACAGTCTGGCAGGTCGGAGCTTTCATGGCGGGGGGTGGGGGGGGGGGGGGGGGGGGGTGATGACGGCCATAAATCAGAAAATAGTATTTGAAACTGAAATGACACCTTCAGCTGGATTTGGACGTCTCTCCCCAGCGTTGGCGTCGGGTGACAGTCTGGAAAAAACAAGGCGCAGCATGTGTCAGTGAGCAAGGTGTGCTACTGGGTGGGTGGGGCTGGGAGGAAGGGGAGCCGGGGGGCTGGGGGGGTAGCGCAGCCTGTCAAATCAAAGGGAAATCAGAACAGCTCATGGTCGGCTGATCAAAGTGTCCATGAGGACCTGTGAGACCCAGCTGCTTCCTGCTGAGCAGAGATACAAGCTGCAGAGACGTGGGCACTGGGGAGGACATGAGAGCTCGGGACACACTGAACACTTCCCATCAACACAACCCAATAATGACTGGGTTCTTTTTGAGGAGGCGGGGGTGCATGTGAAAAAGATAAGCTGTTCTTTTGTTTCATTTACCACATGAAGGGTTCGGATTTGACGCCCCTGTGATTCCGTCTCTGTGTTTCATCACATCATGCACCATCGTGCTATTGCTCCTTCTCTCCTCGGCAAACACTGATGGAAATATAAACTTCTGCGAGGATCCGCTTTATAGCATCAATCCCTGCCGTGGAATTAATGTTGAGATAAATCCTGATTAATGCCTCACCTGATTCCACATCCTGCAGCAGGAGGGATATGAGGAGGGTGGCTGCAGCTAGAAGAGCACCGGGTGTAACGAAGAGAAGTACACATGGATGGTTCACTAAAGGGTCCAAACAGGAACAAGACCCCGGGTCAAAGCCTCCATACAAAGGGACACAGGTAATATATCAACACAAACTAACTCAAATGCCACAAAACTACATTCAAAATAAGTACAAACTGACCGACAAACTACAGAAAGACACAAAAAGACAAGAAACAAATGCACAATGACCACAAACAATAGCAAAACCTTTATAACGAGGCCGCAAAGAGAATACAAACTACTGCAAAGCCACTAACTGAATAGAAGACGACAGGAAACAACCACAAATACACAAAAAGAGAAGCAAATGACACACAAATGATGCAAAACGATATAAGTCTTTGTAAGAGGGGTTGAGGGCTTTTACACGTCTGTGGCCCAGAAACTCCATCCCTGGCATCCACTTACATCAGAGACCAAAATACTTTTGGACAAAACACAGCTAACGACACACAACTGTTCCTGTGCCGGGCTGCACACACTCCTTCCACTTTAAACACCCGACAACGACAACTCATCACTGATGTCATTATGTAAACACCATCAGGCGGCTGTGGTACTTTAATCACGAGAAAAAAAGATCTCTTTTGAATCGAAGCCAGTTGCAGATTTGAGAAGGAATAATCTACCCAGTTTCACGACACAGAGGAAGTCCATCTCCCTCTCCCCTGGGAGGAGGAGGGCGAGCGAGCAATAATTAGTGGTTGCTGGTGCCAAAGAGGGAGAGAGAGAGAGAAGGAGAGAGAGAATGAGAGCCTAATGGCGTTGTTGGGAGGCCGATCGAACTCATCACACCCTCGACGCTCCGGTTGCAGCTGTGCTCGGAGGCTCAGAGTGGAGATACATTCCCGGAGTAAACAGAGGCGGTGGATTAGCTCTCAGATGAAAACTGATGCTTCCTCCTCGTTACCGCCGCTTCGCCAACGTGTCACCGTCCCATCGCCGGCCCTGAGGCGAAAGAGAGAAACCCTCCATCGCTGTTTCACACAGGAAGCTCGGTCCAATTCGTCTCATCTCTTCCATCTCCAACAATGAACAGCCACATCCTGTTATCACCAGGGGGGGAGTGGTCGGGATTGGCAGCTCCCCAACCCAACACCCCCCCCCCCCCCCCCCTCCCCACCCCCCAAACATTCTCTCGGCCCATCTGAGGTCACCGTCTTATCACCTCGCCGCAGTTTCTTCAACAGGCCTTTACAGCTGTCGGGCTAACTCTGCTGTTATCTGCTGCAGCCCAGTCAGCAGCCGGGACCTCGTGCTTTGACCTACTCGCACGCCCGCTCTCTCTCTCTCCCCGGCGGTCGCACGGCTGCAGCAGGTTCGGGAACGTGTGAGGCCGATAAGAGGCTTGTATTCTATATGAATGGACGTTGGACGACGGAGGTCAGAAGAGCGGAGAAGGAGTCGAGAAAAGTCATATTTGTAACTGCTCGAATGTTTGTGTGCTTTTTAAAAATGTTTTTATTCTATTAAAAAACGGTCCATGGGAGGTTTGTTGAAATCTGTTGAAAAGGTCGTACGGCTGCAGCTGAGTTTAACTCGATATAAAAACTTCACTGACCAGCGGCTTGAAGCCAAAGTGTTTTTTACATCCAGCGAGGATGATCATACGTGACTCGGATGGAACACGGGTCACGTATGAACCCTTTAAGTTGTGGTGCAGATTTGTTTTTGTTCTTTCTTTGGCATCTTGAAATAGGATGTTTCTTTATGTTTTCATGTATTTCTCAGGGAATAATTCATGGATCTTAAAGAGAAAAATCATGTTCAGGAGGCTGATATCTGTGAGTGTGAGCGATTTGATGTTGATTGAAATAAAAATATGGATCTAATGAATTTATAATCGGCCATCCGAGTGCTGCTCTGGTTTTTTAAATACATTTTCCTCCGCAGCATATGCCACCTTGGTTCATGCCAGCAGCGACTCCTGCTCATCAGCTCTAACGACCCATCTGACGAGGACGCTCCTGAAGAAATGACAGTTGTTTGGAGCATATGGAGAAGAGAGGGAGGGTTTTGGCACATCAAAAACATTTCTTTAGATGTTTTAATGATTTTTTTTTTTATGTGTTGAACGATTGAAACTGTGCAGAATCATATTCTGCTGCCGTAGGTAGGAAGCTCCAAACTTTACTGAGACATCTTTTCGGCCTGGAAGGGTCGAGAGATAAACTTTTTTTGGTGGATGATTTATTATGTGAAGCTTATTCAGATATTTATATAAAAACACTTATTGAGCACCTATATTGCTTCAGGGCTCCTCTGTGGCGGCGTCTGCTACTTGGTTCTGTCTCAATCTTTACGACAACCAATTAAAGTTTGTGCTAGCGTGCGATGCTAACTTCTACGGAATGCTTCGAGGAAGTATTTGGGAATCAAACTTCTCAACCACATGAAAACGTAGGTTCACTAACTGCATCTATCGATAAAATATCCCAGATATAAATGAAGCCATCTTGCACTTCTGATGTCTGCTAAGCCGGATGTTCTCCCCGATTTCAGACACGTGCAGATAATGACTGAACATTACAACACTTTTGTCCAAATCATGTCCCATCCACTAACATGGAGGAGCCAGGGGTTTATCACCTATAATGCAGCAAAGCACAAGATGTTTTGGACTCCTTTCTTGGGAGCTGTCATGTCGTCATTATTTACACACACACACACACACACATACACACACACACACACACACACACACACAACGCAACAGAGGAGAAATAAAGGACCCGCAATTCCAACAACATCAGCCCATTGAAACTGAACAAGCCGCCTCCAATCAGAGCCTGACGCAGCTCTCAGGTCGAACCCAAGAGACCCCCCCCCCCCCCCACAGAGCTCCAATCTGCACCGAACACCCGCTTCACCCCAGAGGACGCTGACATTTGCCGAGGGCTTTGACGTGCACCCCGGCGGCCTGCGGAGTCCAACCCGCAGCGAACTACATCGAACACGCGTGTGGCTCTGTGCAGATCCAAACAGGCTGCCGGTGACCAGCCTCTCCTGATATTGTTGCCATCGAGCCGCAGTGTCGACGTTCGTGATCTGGACATGTTGTGCGAGAGTCGTTCCCTCTCTCCACGATATCTCCTCTAACTTTTCCACAGCTTGTCTAATTCTCACTGAGCGGCGGCGGAGCAGACAAATGCTCCGTTACGCTGCAGAATGAACCTCGTCATCCAAAACCATTAGAACATAAATATTTGATCAGGACATAAAAGGTCTCTCTTGTAAGTTAGCCTGGCCATGCATACAAACAGGGGGATTAGGCCTCGGTGTGGCAGGAACCCGCAGTGGGTTAAACCATTTTAGATTACAATAAAACCAATGTGTTCTTTGGTTCTCATTAAACATTGACAACTCTGTGGTTTTATAATCCATTCTGCACAGATCCCTGTGATGTGGATCCCTGAAACCTGTGCTCGTCTAATGAGAGCGTAACAGCAGAGTTGGGAGGCGTTCATCACTTCCTGGCGTCCCGCGCTGCTCCGTGGGGGGGGTTGTGTATCGTAATACAAACAAAAAAACACTCACAAGAACATCTAGCATCTGAGAAGTACCCGCACGGCGAGGGGGATTTTGATTTCTTGAAATGAGCCGTGCAAGAATCAACACGCAGTGATCAAAGGTGGTTATTGGGCGAGAGAGGGAGAATGAGACTCGCACATCATTATCACACCGCGTTCACAAAGGATCTCATTAGCGCTTTAACAAAAAGGAGAGGGAGGAAAAAAAAAACATAGACGTCTCCTCAAAAAGCTCAAAGGAAATGTCCCTGTTTCACATCCTGAGTCTTATTTGAGCAGCTCTCTGATTAAGATCCCATTCAACATGCCGCCTCAGACTGTGGGAGACCACAACTCCCACAGAAACCACTAACCATCTCTTATGCACTGAAAAGGAACTGGAGTCCTCATGCAAACTGTCTCCCAGGTTCAATGTTGAGCCATAATTATATTAATGACAACTACAATTTCCACATTCATGAGTCAGGGCGAGGACTAAGAGGTAAAAACTTTTATGGGGGAACCTTGAGCCAGAGAATAAAAAAGGACAAAGCCTTGAGACGGACAGTAGAAGACCTACGTCCAAGGCTGGTGTTTAAATGTATGGTTATCAGGCTGCTGGTGTTTATTGTTTCAAGAGCCTGGTTTGATAACCAGCTCTTCAAATCTCAGGATTAGCTGTTAATCTCCTTTTCATCTGACTGGAGATTAACTATTTTTATTTAAAATACCACCTTGAACTTCTTAGAACTCATGGTGGAACTGTTTTTGACATTTAACAGACCCCAGATTCTCAAATTGAGAGGCAGAGCAGATTCATAACTCTTCAAACGCACAGACATGATTCATAATTCTTGGATTCAGCGCAGCTTCTACAATATTCTGAAGATTGAAACGAACATCAATTTCGAACGAACACCAGTAACTGACTTTATTGTTATGACTTCAAGCCGAAACTAACCGAGCTGATTTTAAACCAAATCAAAGATTGATTTGGTAGATTTAGCGAAAGTGAAAATAATTCTGCCCTCCAGCCACGAAGAGAAGATATTGAGCTGTTTCTTCAGATCTGAGCAACAAAATACTGCAGATACACAAAGACTTGTGTTTTGATATCACATGGGGATGAGGACTCATGTTGAAAAGCCCAGAGCCAGAAATATTTCACGAATGTAAAAATCCGACACTTACATTGTTCTGAAGAGTTGGTTCTCCAGGTTTTTACAAGAACATGTGACTCTGCTCCGAGGATGAAGAAGCCCTCTAATGCCCTCTGATAAATGTCTCTGCAGTGACCAGAGTCTCCAGCTCATGAATAATAAAGGGGGATGCACTGATCCTATTCTTCACTCAGACACCCCCACCTCATCCACCTCATCCACCTCATCTCACATCCGACACCGCAATATCACTCCCAGCAGCACAGCAGCACCAACCTGCGTCTCTTTACATTAGTCTTCATCACGAGGTCACTAACCGGTCCAAGGGAACATAAACTCATTTAGTTTAGTTTCATTTTTTTAAATCACCAAAGTTATTTTAAGAACCATGATATCCTGGTCACTCTGGTTCCTCTTTGCTGTTTTACACACTCACATCTCTCACTTTTAGATTATGGTGTTATCAGCTGAACACAGATCAGTATAAGATCAAATTAAAATCAGTAAAAAGACTCAGCCTTGAACATGTCGCTTCAAAATGGAACATGTTGTATTTATATCCAAAGGACTTTACAGTACAAGTCACATTCTCCCATTCACACACACATTATACATCATGTCTACACACAGCACGTTTTCTCTCACACAACATTCACTCTGCCCAATGACACTTCAGCATTCAGATCGGGGATCGAACCAGCAACCTTCAGGTTATTGGATTCTTTTTTTTATGGTTATTAGATGAAGCTAAACAGGGATCGAACCAGCAACCTTCAGGTTATTGGATTCTTTTTTTTATGGTTATTAGATGAAGCTAACCTGCAGATGAAAATGAGCCTGCATTCACACGATGGAACCTGGTGATAAACACAAAAGATCCATGATGAAAGTCAGCCCTTTTCAAATTAAAAGCCTTACCGTCAGTTCAGGGAGCGTTACATGCTTCTCAAGCTGGAGCACATCTGTAAGAAGTGTTTGTGTTACCTGACTTTAGCTCAGCAGTGAAATATAAAGAGACTGGAATTAATTGGAGAACGAGTAAAAAGGTTATTTGGGGGGAAATACACGGAGAGCAGCAGGTGGGCGAATCTGAAATGAGTCATGTTGTTGTGCTGAGGGAAATATGCATGAGCTCGATTTAACATATGACTCATTGGAGTTTATGTTCTTTGTCAAGGACTTTTTAAAGGCACTGGTTCGTATTTGTTGGACTTTTTGCTCCATTATGCTTCACCACAGCATTTCCAGAGAAGAGCCGAGCAGCGCACAGTGACCTTTGGTAACCCAGCAGCAGCAGTAAGTGGATTTTAGTGACTTCAATTCAAGGAAAGCAGTAAAATCACACGGTGTATAAGTAGATTTTTTTTTAAACTAGACGTGGATTCAAAATGCTCAGAACGGGGAAAGAGAGGGAGGCAGATTCCAGCGACCCAGCCAAAAGGTGAAATCTTAAAAGGTTTGTCTCGTTGTTAAATACCCGCAGACGCTGTCCTGTGGCTCTGGGTTTCCTTATCGGGCGATATCCTCTGAGTGAGGTTGAATATACAGTGTGTTTAAATACTGCATGAGGCCATAAAGCACCATGTCAATGTCGGTCATAAATTCTAAGACAGGTCCCAGAGGAGTTACAGCCATTTAGCTCAGAACAGAGGGAAAGACAACATCTCACAGCTGAATCATGATGGATGTTTCTAGATCAAGGTGAATTATACAAATAGGTACATTCATGTTGGTCGGGTTATTCCATTAGCACAGGAAGGTTCAAGTGTAAATGCATCCAAAAGGAGAGGGAGGAATCAGCCCAACCATTGGAGAACATCTAAAACAAGTCCCAAGCACCAGAAGATGTTGAACCCACATTTCATTAACTGATGTGTGTTGTGTTTGTACATCTGCTCCTCTCCTCCTGATTGGTGCAGTGATATCCGTTTCACAGCCACACTCTCGTTCTCCAGCTCAGATAAAAAAGGAGGAAACTGAAAACCTCCGTGGCCTTTGCTGCAGATTTCCTCCAATCAGACGAATAATACCTTCCTGCCAGAGCCGCGGCTCCGACAAAAAGATGGAGAGAGTTATGGAGAAAGAGAGCAAAGGGGAGGAAGAGAGCGGATGATGAGGAGGAGGGAGGGCGGGGGATTGATAAATGAGGGAAAAGAGAGAAAACTGTATTGTTCGTGTTTCATGAGCTGATGAAAAAAGACAAGACAAGGTACAAGGTAGACTGCCGGGCATTCTGCAGCCGTCAAATTAGAGAGAGCAGCCGTGCATAGAGCGCACACATCAGGGGAGAGGACCGGTAGAAAACAAGCTGGAATTGCAAATCAGTGGATCTCAGATCATCTGCAGAATACGTTGTTTATCTGACAGAATATTAGTCTGTGATACTCTAATGGAAAAAGCCACCGAACTGCAGCTTTCCAGCTATAGAATATCAGAAAAATACTTTGTTCCTGTTTCATCTGAAGGAAAAGAGTTGGTACAGCAGACTCAGACTAATCTTCCCAAATATTCCCACCCTAAGGACACATCCTCGGGCAGCACTATTTCTATGAGGGGCACTGGTTATTGCCCATGAACATGCAGATGGGAAAGACAGGGATCGAACCACCGATCTTCTGGCTAGAGGACGACCGCTCTAACCCCCATTGTCTTCTTCATGTATGGCACCACTTTTTCATCTTGAGATATTTGTTTGGCTGTGTTCTCACATCAGCTCTTTTGGAGGTTCTCAGGAGTTTTGACTTGGAGGCTGGAGAAGCTCCGCAGAAAGTCCAGAGGTTCTTCAGAGGTTCTCCAGAGTTATTTCTCTAATTGGACAAGATGAAACAAAAAGCGAGGACTTTTAAAATGCCTGTGCTACTGTAAGTGTGTTTTTCCAGAAGTCCTCCTCCGAGGATCCAGCTCCTGATTGACACAGATTGGCTGCAGTGAGCAGGACTGAACTAGAAACCTTTCAGTTTCAGGACAAATGGATCTAATCTCACAGCATCCTGACACTGAACCAGCACAGATTCTAATATGGGGGGAGCTGACATCTTCAGGGTTACAGAAATATTGACGGACACACTGGACAGAAAGAACATTTCTGCTTTACTTTCTGAAGGGAGCTGCCACAGGCTCACACACACAAACCAAATGGCTCCGGACTGGTTTGACGTTATGATGGGGATGAGCCAACTTCGGGGAATGGAACTTGTATGACCTCGGAACAGCTCGTGATTTTTGAAGACAACAGAAGATTGTCTTAACGAGGGAAGAAGTGGAGAACAACGATCGCTCCAAGGGATTACGAGAAGTAAACTCCACTGACCCCCGGATGACTCCGCTGACTTTAAGAAATGCAGAAGAGAACATGATCCCTGTCTGATTTCATTTCAGAAACCTCAGACTTACAAACACGTTGGGAGTTCGAACCCGATCTGACAACAGGGGAAAGGACTTTGCTATTCACCGACTATTACAGCCTCTGCTTGTGAAGATGTTCACAGCAGGAGGTTAATGTGTGATGATAAGAAGGAAATGTGGCGGTGGATTGACTGAGATGGGCCGAGACGCTGCAGCGTGTGAACATCAGAGCTCGTTTAGATCCTTAACCAGACTTTGTTCTCTCTGTATGGATTCTCTCATCCTGCAGCAATTTTTCAGTCAAGACCTCGGACAGGGTGTAATCGTCCAATTTATTTAAGGGGAAAATATAAAAACAGTAAGTGGCATGAAGGACAGAATGAAGTATTAAGGATGAAAAATGGATTCTGAAATAATCAGAATCCATTTAATATATAATAATATATTAAAGAAGAATACAAACATTCATTCTTAGAGGAAGAGGAGCTTAGATTTTATTTGGATTTTCATCTCTGCATCAGACAATATTCCTCAGTTCTATGAGGGTCAATTTCATAAAATAAAAATCTCCCTCCTCAGATTTGGAAATCGACCTGAACGTTGACAGCGCACGTCTGAGATGTGTTGAAGGGTCTGAGCCGGGAGGCAGAGCCCGAGTGTCTGTGCAGACCTGCCCAGATCGACTCTCAGCCGGGTGGAGTCAAGTGGGGTGGAGCGCTACGTGCTGGAGATCAAACAGTGGAGAGTAAAGGTCGACAGTAGGAGCTGGGGAGAGTTTAGCCTGTGCACACATGAGGAGGGATAGAGATTAAAGTGAAGAGAAATCTCCCGGGTGGTGGGGGGGACTGATGAAACGAAAACAAGGACGGAGGATCGAGACGCTGCTCCTGATTGAACTCCAGATTTTCATTGTGACGAGCAGTTGAATCTGTATTCACCGCTGGCCTCAGAGCAGAGAGAGTTTGTCTTTGCCCTCTCAGAGCCACCGTCCTGGGGGAGCCCGGTATTGACTGCACTCAAGCAGCCGCTCCGAGCTCCCTCGGTAGCATTTAGGGCCGAGCCGCAGACGGAACCGTGTCTCGTTAGGCTCGCCCCCCCCCCCCCCCGGGGTAACCTTCAAAGACACGGACGAACTCTGAGACGAACTCTGAGACGAGCTCCTCCTCGAGGCGAGCTCGATCTGAGGGATGTGAATCGTGATCCTTTTCCCTGAGAGCAGCTTTTCAAAGGGACTGGAAGTTGGTCTTTAACAGCCTCATTACACTGATCTGCTGGGAGCGATAGGGACACGTCTTCATCAGAGAGATGGGACGGGACCGTGGAGCTTTGAGGGAGATGTGCTCCTGCTGATCGCGGTTACCTGGTGTAACAGCTGAAGGTAAAGAGAGCAAGTCTTTTAATTTGAATCCAAAGCTCCTTTATGTTTGATGTTTGAATCTCATGCTACAAGTTCAGGAAGAAGCCCCCAGCGGAGTTGTGACCCTGCAATAAATCACAAAGCTCCTTCTCAGTGATGCACTTTATATTCTCTGACATGCTCATCACATTTCATACAAAATGCATTCCCCCCCACACAGGCAGCTGCACACACACACACACAGACACACACACATTAAACGGCTCGTTTCCATCACTGAATATCAGGCTCACCCTCCAGTATCTCTTGGCCGTCTCCACCCTGGAGGGTTTCCGGCGAAGGCCCATCGATGTCCCCATGGAATGATCGAACATCATCCTGTAGCCGTCCGTGGCAGCTAGTCAGCCTCTCGCTGTCCAATCGCCGGTGCAGCTTCACCGCCGGCGAGCCACCGACTGCTCTGACAGCCCGCTAGCCTTTCCTCTTTATGAAGACGCTGCCACACCCAGAGCCATTACTCTGTGTATTTCCCAGCAACTGTGAGCAAACAAAAACAAACCGCCAGTCCCTCTGTCTCCAGACCCGCACATTAACGGGCCCTAATGGAGGCCGGAGACAGTCACGGCCGAGATTAGCTTTCACTTTTCTGCCCGGGAGAGTCCTCGTAAAAACCGCTGCAGGGCGCTCACCTCTTATCGCCGCTACGCCACAATTAGACGGCTTAAACTGATGAACGAGAGAAGTTTGGAGATCCAGCTGCAGAGGGAGTGCACAGGGGTGATGCCGGGGGAACAGGGGGAACTCAACACCTCCGCACCAGAGGCCACGGAGGGGAACAATCAGTGCTAAACTGTTTATTCAGGCATTAGAGTTACAGCGTGGCAGGTAAGTGGCTGATTTGAGATCAGGAGCTTGCAGTCGGGAGTGTAGGCGAGTGTTGAGTGCCAGCCCTGATGACGTGAGGCAGGAGGAGCGAGAGGCAGCTTCATGTTTTCTGTGAATTTCCAGTTGCACCATCCTCGGCTGCAGCTCTGCTTCACTGCATCCACACAAAAAACAAGTTTAGAAGATGGTCATAAACTAGGCCGATTTGAGGCTCGTACCAAAGTAGCATTTTTTTTCCAGGCTCTATATCAGTTTTAATCCTCTTCCATACTAACATGCTTTAAAAACTCAAATACAAGCTCATCTTCCTACACATGTAAAACGCACAACAGTTGTTCGAAAACAAGATCAGCAACACTAAGTGTTTGTCTGGATTCTTGAGGCAAAAATAAAATTTAAATTTCAAAACATTATTCCCAATATCACCTCCAACTGATCAAATCCACATGGAAGCAACACTTTCAGTATTAAATCCTGTTTTTCCTTCCGTCCGGTTGCAGCAGACGTGATTAATCTCAGCAGGGAATTTAATGATAACAATTTGGGTCCTTGTCGGGGGGGTAATCTCTCACAATAAAATCGGAATAATCTTCTTTTGATGTCCACGGCGATCATCCTGTAATTGCCTGAGAGATGAGGAGGTTTACCTCACGAGCGGAGGAGACGCTTGGATCCTCGCGTGAGGTTCACACCTGTAAAGTGAGTGAATAACTTGACCAGCGAGTGAGTGCGAGAACAATTGAATTTGAATTATTGTTCATTATGAAACCCCCCCCACACACACACACACACACATTCGTCAATCTAAGAGCAAGTTGATTTGCATTGGAGGCCCAGATGTTCAAAACCTTGTCAGTCCAGCTGTGGAGAGGCTCGACTTGATTAATGTATCGCAGCCTCGTTGAAGTATTAACACTGTGCCGGGTCCATCCTGATAATTGTGTCATGTCTATAAAAGCAGAGACAGTCGAGGAGGGAAAACTTTTGGCTTTTTTTCGCAGACGCCTGCAACACTTTGTTTAAAATGTGGTCTTTTGCTGATAAACAGTTCAATTTGTGGCAGAATGAAAGAAAAAAAGTCCAAAACAGAACATTAGGAATGTTTACGAGTAAATGTCAAACCGCTGCAACGAGCGGCTGTAATTGACAATAGGCCGCGTGTTAAATTGACTCAGTCAGGATTACAACCTGGAATCTAAAGCTTCACAAACATCTGCTTACGGTCGGAGCTGAACTGCTGCAGCAGCTCGGATTAGTCTGGTCTGTGCACAGCGGCTGAATCCCAGTGTGGCACCGGAGAAATGTGAAAACAAAGTCTTCACCTGGGTAATGAGGACATGAAACAGTGAAGTGAGGCTGGGCAACTTGTGCAGAGCAGCAGCATCCCCCGGAGTTCATCTGAAGTTTCTTATCATTAGACACCATGTGTTTTTGGATCAGGTGACATCGGTGCAGGTAGAAACTCCTGCTCTTTCCGTGCTTCGGTTCTGAAAGTCGGCTCTTTTCTTTTCCCCCTCAAAACCAAAACTAAAGTGCACCTCCAGCCCGTTGTTGCACCAAATTGAAGCCCTGTCCGTCGTCTCAACGTTGACATACAGGACAGGACAGTATTTATCTGTATGGTGCATAATTCAGGCTGGTGGTGCAGCCCCGTCCAGAGCCTTTCACCGGCCGGAGCGAGGCTGACAAACAGTGACAGATAAACCAGGCAGGCTGCATTCTGCCACTGCTTTATGGCTGACAGGCCCTGAAATGGATTACTAATGGATCAAACAGAGCAAAAAGAAACTACTGCAGGAAGGGGGGGGGGGTGCTGCTACCTGGGTGTGTGACAAGGAGAGAGAGAGCTTAGTGAGAGAGAGAGGACGAGAGAAGGAATAGGAAACCATTAGAAAGTGACACTTTTGAAAGAGTCAGACACTTTTGGGGAACGGTCCAGTGAGCGTTCTGCTCTGTGGCCCCTGGGGGGGGGAGGAGTCGGTGTATTTCTTCCCTCCGTCCCGGACGAGGAGACGGACGGAACACACGTTGATGCCTCTGAGACGCCGGCACGGTGTCACTAATGTCTCGTCTGCACTTTATTTCCTGTCAGATCAGAGTTGATGAGGGAGCAGCGTCCTCAAGGCCAAACACGGATTCAAATCGTGGATGAAAAGACAAAGTGCTGCTGGAAGTGTGTGAGCGAGTGTGTGTGTGTGTGTGTGTGTGTGGGTGTGTGTGTGTGTTTGTGAGTAGCTTTGAGGATTGTGCTGACACAGCCAAGCGCCCACCACATGGGATCACAGTGGTGTAATGATCTAACTCCTGAGGCCCCGGACGTCACGAAGCTCATTTACAAACCCTCGTCCCCCGGTGCCCCCTGGTGCCGCACAGAGAGAACGATGTCACTTTCATAACTGCCTCGTTTGTGGGCAAAAGAACTTTGAACACTTGATTCATTTGAGCACGACCTCCCGTCTTTCTCTACAGCTGCTTTTACACAGCATTGGAGTCTGGATACCTTCTGGATATGTTCTGAAAGGGCTGGACGTGAGACATTTTCTGGGAAAGACCCAGACAAAATGTCCAAACAATGTCAAAATCAGCCCCTTTGAGAATAAAGCAGGACAATTCAAAGCAAGCATGTCAGCGTTTTAGTTTCTATTAAAACTAAACAGAGATAATCTCTACATCTTAAAGGCAAATTTTAGGTCTGAAAACAGCTTAATGTTGCTTATTTGCCAAGAAGCCAAACATATAATCTGTTATGATTTGTACAATGTTCTGCACACATGTTAAACAGTGAGTTAATAATAGGTCCTGCATGAGTGCCGAGGGCAAAATACACAGCAACAATCTGTTTCTCATAAATTTGTGTTCCGTCTAAAATGATGTATATTTTCAATTATCATTTCAGAAACAAACCTGTCAGCAGCACAAATAATCTAATTTCTTTCCATCTGAAGCTCTGGAAAGCTGTGACAGGTCAGTGAGGAGATGCTCAAGTAGATGCACATGGTCCTCCAGAGCCAAATAAAGCCGTCTCTCTGCTGCTTTTCATCGTGTATACATCATAAACCATCTTCTCCTTTTCATTCCTCTCACAAAACAACATCCACGAGTCATTTTCAGAAAATAAACCAAATCCACAATACTGTCTCCCGTCCCCTCGAATTATTTTCCACTTCTATTCTTCTAATAAAGCAAACGGCTCCACAGGAAAAGCAATATTCTGAGGCCGAAAACAAAGAGGAACATTTGTTCCATCGCCCTCGGTTCATATCTGAGAGTAATTCTTCACCCACGTGCAGGGAGGTGCATTTATCCTGAGCCCAGTCGCGGCCTCATATTGTCCCGTAATGGCTCTATGGATCCCGAGCAAATAAAAAAAAAAAAAAAACAAGGGTTGAAGTAATTTTTAAGGTACAAAACGTGTCCTCGCTCTCTTTAAGCCGCCTGTTTTTGGGGGACAGATGTTTTATATACGTGCTGCTGTTATATTAAAAGCTGGTTCGAAGGCGGTGGACATCCAGAGCGATGAAACATGAAGGAAAGAAAGGAAATCCATTTTTATTAAGAGGCCATATAAGATCTTGATGTATGACAGAGGAAAATGTGAAAATAACACAACATCATTGTTTTGCCACAGAGTCGAACGTGTGTGTCTGTGTGAGCAGCGGGTGATAAACGGCTTCATCACAAGTGAGACGTGCTGCGCCACAATAACTTAGAGGCAAAGTTCACTCAACACAAACGTTATAATAGAAGGTCAATGTGATTCCCCTCTAAATGTATTGTTTCTACACTGTTAGAGCTCTTTAAAAAAAAACTGTCTCTGCAGTTGATGATGTTCATTCAAAGCATCATCGGCTCTTAGATCCTACTGTGCATCAGATGATCCCAGTTAGAGAACAGCTGATGAACAAACTGGAGCATTTAGTCGCTAAAAGATCAGAATTTCCCGTCAGCAAGTGGTGGAGACCCAAAACAGAGCTAAAAGAAGAGTGAATAATGGTAACACATCCATCAGGTGAGGATAAATACATTTCACACAACTCATTTCATCTGTTTCTTCCAGGTTTATACGAAGCAAAGTCAAATTAAAACAAATGTGGTTGTTTGGCGTCCATCACAACTCTTCACCTTGCTTCAAAGACAATGCACAACTTCCTATCTACAGCCAGCTCTGTGATTCAGCCTCACTCTGAAGTAAATGTGCTCCCTGGCTCTGGAGCAACAGTTAAATAAGAGCTTCAGGTGCCAAAGTAGCTGTAAACTGAAATGGAGCAACCCCCCTAAACATCGACATTCAAGTCAGCGCAGCTCATTTCAGCCGAGATACAAAGATGTGCAGCCCCGGACCGCGCAGCCATGACCGGAGCCATGTGTCGGGGACTGGAGACAAGGATGCTGATGTAAAGACTCGCTTCATCGGGCCGACACCGCTCAACGGGATACAAGGTCAGGAAGAAGAGAGCGACCAGTAGAGAAAGGAAAAAGGAAAATAGATCAGAGGAGAAAGGGAAGAGGAGGCGGTGAAGATTGGGGGCTCGGTTCTTTTCAGCCGCTCTCAACAGGTCAGTGGGAAGGAAGGCAAGACAATTCCAGTGGGTAACGAACTCTGGAGGCAGAATCAACCCACGGAAGATAAATATAAACACAGGATCCAGGGACAAAATGAAGTTTGTTAACCAGCACTACATGTCAGAGAAAGGCCACTATATGAGAAACGTTATTTATAGCCCGGAGTCACTTTAACAAGGACAGAAATGGAGACGCTTCGATAAAATCTGACTGAATTATTGCTTTATTATCTCGAACCTGTAGTGGAATTTACCTCCAGGGCTCCGCTTTTTGTTTCAGGTTCTTACTGTCAGACACATTCGCTTCTCTGCTCAGAGGCATCAGGGGCGGCGCTGAATTACAACCAGCAGGTGAGTCTAATTCTGATGTTTGTGAGAAGGAGGAGGAGAATTCTTAAAATTAGCCCAAGCAGGATGAGGGAGGAGAAGGAGGAGGATGAAAACAAAACGCTGTTAATCCATGAAGGAGGAGAAATAGAGAAACCGTTAATTTAGAAAAGCAAGATTCTTTATGGAAATCTGGATCATATAGGGAATCAAGTAAAGCAGAAAATAAACAGATAATAAAAAAAGGGAAATTCCCACTGGAAATTAAACCAAACAACCACATTCACTATCTCATTCACACCCACGGCTCATTTTACAGTCTCCAATTAACCTCCATGTCTCTGGACCGTGAGAGGACCCAGGAGCGCCTGAGGAAGAACCCACGCAAACACGGGGGGGGGGGGGGGGGGGGGCATGCAAATAATAACCCTGCAGAAGGAACTTGTTGACAGTATTTCCCTGACTCTCAGATCCAGCCTCAACTTCATCTCCTGTATGATGCTAACGGTTTGTTTCTCCACAAGCTCCTGCATTAATAATGCACAATCACTCTCCTCTCTCTCTCTCCTCTCTCTCTCGATGAAAACAAAACTGTCATGTTCATCTCCGAGGAACCCGACAACCAGAGAAGCGCCACTTCCTTTTCCTACCACACCTCTGAAGGCCAGAAGTTGTGTATTCATTGTGTGTCTGTCATTTCCAGCAACTGGAAACTCTGCCTACTGAGTCTCGTGGAATAAATATGAGTTTGATTTATGTGCTGAATTAAACACACAGACTCATTAGCAACATCTTGATGCGGTAGAGGAGGATTTCATCATTTAAGCTGTTACGATCCGATGTAAAGCCGAGATATTAACGTCCCCGTGCATCGTCAGCTTCCAGCTCTCCCAGCTGACGGGCTCTGAATGGATTCTCGCTGTCTTCTGTCTTCCTGTTTGCAGTTTTGCATTTTCTCCATGTGTCAGCGTGGGTTTTCTCCAGATACCTCCTCCCACAGTCCGAACACATGCAGGTTAATTGGAGACTCTAAATCGCCCGTGGGTGTGATGAGAGCGTGTGGGGTTGTTTGTCTCTATACGTCAGCTCTGCTGGGATCGGCTGGATCTCAGGCCAGGACCCCCGGGATTTGGGGTTTAGATAATGGAAAAGAATTTCACTCCATCAAATGTACATGCACATACAATTTAGAGGAACATGTCAAAACTGGATTAAATTGAAGCCGGCAGAGTCGATAGAGCAGAGTCAACGTGTCACTTTGAGAGGATGCGTGATGAATGGAGTTGTTTCTTCTCACACAGGTGCTGATTTGATCCTGATGCATGTGGACTTGATGTGCTCTCACGCTCTGTGTTGCGCTTTAGCCCATTGACGCTGCTGCTGCCGGTATCTCATCTCCCATCATGCTCTATTTCTCTGTGTGGTTCCTGTAAAGTCAGGGAGACGCCAAGACGCTTTAAACCCGTCCACAACAAACGCACGCTGTTTCCTGCTGATGCTAACACAGAAAAACATATTGAATATACGAATGCATTAATTCAAAGCCTTAGTACTATTTCTTCACTGAGCCAATTATCACAAGGCAGCGAGTCAGGTGACTTCACTTTTACCCATCAGGCCTCTGCTGTGATCCCTTGTCAGCGTCCACTGGGTCACTTCCTCCCTCTATTGTCCCTGAGACACACTTTTCATCTTTTATGATATAATTCACTATTCAATTATCCACCTCTGGTTTTGATCAAGCGTCTCTCTGTGCCAGCCCCCTCTTTGCCTTTAAGGCAAATGCTTTATCTTGTCCGTCCCCGTCCCTCTGCCTCTGTACTTTCCTTTCATCATCCCTCATCCTCCCTGTATCATTGATTTAACCTCACTCTGTGTGTGCCTGGCCCTCAGTCCCAACAGACGCTCTGCTCGCACGGCGAGACGATTCAGCCATTTGCCGCAGAAATGATCCACGTCGCTGTGAGACAGGAACAGGACAGCCTCTAGTGGTGCAGGGGGGGCACTTCAACCGATGGCTTCACCTCTCAAGCCTGAAGGAGAAGATGAAGCTGTCTGAAATGCAAAGATTCATAATCATCTGAGCCGTTAACACTAATCTCAACAGGTACATATACAATTTAAAGTCTGTAATATGTCCTAGAAACTATAGGAACTGTGTCTTCTGATTTAATGAGCCTGAGAGATCTGCTCTCTACCAATTGAATGAAACAGAATTCTCAGTATGAATTAAAAACCTTGAGAAAAACACATTGTTTCACACAAGTATCACATCTGAAGACCAAAACCTGCACAAGTCGAATTTGAAGAGCATTTCAACTTGAGATACTTGAAAATCTCTCGTCTGAAAAGCCTCTTTGCTTTGAAGAACCCTTTTTGGATGAGAGCTAAAGAATCTTAAAGCCCCTCAAGCGAGTCCAGTTACCTACGTACCACATTATGAAATACAGCATGAACTGGATGATTGAGGATCTTCACAGACAAACTTCAGACGTGTGTGTTCCCGTCTAAATTTAAACCCTGGAGCAAAAAAATAAAAACTTTTGCAAACTCGTAAAGACGCCGACTTGTCGCCCTTGGAAGAATTTCAGACCAAACTGCATCATAAAACAGATGACTCCCCCGCTAAGACAATATTGGCGTCCGACATCTGTCATAGTTCGGTATATATCACACGCTTGTTGTTTTTGCAGGAGCTGGGGAGTTATTTGCTTCTTTCCTGTTTCCTCCCTAATCTGAGAAATACTGCGGCCGGTCATAAATAATGACTAAATCAGCACTCCAGCTCTCTGACCCATAAAAGTGAAATGCAGCGCAGCTCTTAAGACCCATGTGCTTGTGTGGATTGTGTGTGTTTGTGTGCAGCTGTGTGCATGTGTCAGAGAGATGGATAGGGAATGGGAGAAGAGCTCTGCTTAAGAACCCAGCACAGGAGCCTTTCGATTCCAGCCTCCCTCATCGCGCCGCTTCTCCCCGCGGTGAAAACACCTCGTGAAGAGGCCGGATATGAATTTGTTTTATGCTGAGATGAAGTTATTAATGCTCGCCATCTGTTATCGTCAGCTCGCTGCCAGACGAGCAGCGGCGACACAAAAGAGGAACGCAGCGCCAGAGAGTTGCAGACGTCAACGGGGAGACAGCGCTGTGCCACCTTGGCTCTGATGAATAGGCCTTACCTGTGTTTACTGAGCATTTATCTCACAATTTCTGCAAAACACACGTTCCAGGGGACACGTCAAATGTCTGGGAGATAGAGATGGATGCAAAAAATAATGTTTTTGTACAAACTATTACTTCTTCTTTTATTTTGGAAGCTGTCACACACGACAGTTCGGATGCAAACGGTCATTATTTAGCAAATCCCTCGAGGAAATAACGTGGAAAGTTTAGATTTTTCCTTTCCTAACTCTTTCTATGCTTTGCTACACACTCAAGATAAATGCAAAGATAGACATTGATGAATTGTCCCTTTTTCCAAGATACCTAAAACATATCTGGCGTCAACAGAGCATTCATTTCACCGTTTCTGCAAAACACAGGTTTTCAGAGACACACGTCAAAAGTCTGACAGACAGAGAAAGTGATGAAATAATGTTTCTGTTCAACAGTTACTTTATTTTTCAGTTTTTTTCCGTCATTACTTTGAAAATCCCACGATGGAAAAACTCAAGGAAGGTTTAGATTTTTCTGATTCTATGGGGAAACCATTTGTGTCCTTTGCTATACATTATAGATACGTCTTTGCATACACATTATATATACATATAGAGCAAACCCATTAAAAATCACCTTCACCCTCTGTTACAGCCGATCACGTGACCGCCACCCCCCCCCCCCCCCCCATGCAAAGACAGGCCTTTGCACGAGGGTGCAGAGTTACACACACACACACAGACTCTTAATGTGAAGCTGATTTGGTTAGCAGGCGCTTCCGTGTGATAAATAAACCATGCGGACGATTTACACCCTGATGGCTGCATAACTCATCGCCGGAGGAAAGCGGTGCACGTGTGAGTGAGTCATGTTCGATCAACATGAAGCGTCTGAGGCTTTCTATCACCAAGGGGGAAATTAGCCGGATGTGAAATAACCGAGCCAGAGGTCAAAGTGGCTCGAGGATTTTACCACATGACAGTAATCAAGTGAAGGTTTAGAAACGAGAGGAAACAATATCACTCGCCTGGTTTTCGTTAAGTCTCTGTGTCAGTTATTCCCCCGGCCCTCATTCAGCAGGAATCTGACAAACACACACACGGGTCTCCAGATGCCCCCCCGGAGTCGAGAGCGTGGACAGATGACTCTCTCTCTACCTTTGCCACAGGTGCCATTATTCATCACTCACTTGCTATTTCCCAATCAACACAAAATAAAGCAGAACCAGGCGGACGCTCTGTGTGTAATCAGGTAAATGAAGAGGAGTGGGAGCTCATTATTCTGCACTGAACAGACAGAGGATGCTTCTATACACGTCGCTCGACCTAAACTGTGAAGTGTTCTCTCCATTCCACAAACAGAGAGCAAACTGAAGTGTGTGTGTCGCCTCCATCTGGTAACACAAACATCTGGCAACCACGTGTCAGCTGTTGCACACGCTTAATGTCATGTTACATCTACACTGGGGCCTGACACCACTTTTCCATGAAAGTCAAACTGGTCTCAGACTCAATTACCAACTACCAGAGAGTCTGAAGCTTCTGTTCATGAGAGAATAATAAAACTTCAACAGTTATCTCAATACTCATGAAGCTTTGAATCTTGAGGGGTTTTCAAGTTACACTGTTTACATGTGCTACTGCTGAAGGGCTGTGTGTATATAGAGCTTCTCAGTCTTATCCACCCACTCCCACACTAAACCACGGCCATCAGATGTCCCCGTCTCACCCAATGACACCTCAGCAAGCAGACTGGATGAGCCAGGGATCGAACCACCGACCTTGAGGAAGTGGACGATCCACTCTCCCTCCTAAACCGCAGCTCATGTACAGTACTTCATTAAGTGGATCATCCACGGCTAAGTGCTGATCCGAGTACTTACTGAATCTGTTGGTCATGCTGCTGTGTGTAGTAGATCTTGGTATTAAACACTGGTGCAGCAGGTTTATTCACACTGTGTGTTACAATGGAGCAGAGAGGCCAATGCAAACTGAACTAATCCAACAGATTCTAATGAATCAGACTTTCAGAATTAATTGGAATAGAATATTTTTAACAGTATATAAATAAAAGGCATTAATATCAGTATTAAAAGTCCTGGTGGTAGGTCAAATAATATGTAGAAAAGGAATGTGTAGAGCCGTCACTATGCTTATCCTTTAAGTGCAGTAAATATATAAATAAGTAAAAAGATAATAAGCTTGGGACTGGATAATATAAAACTGAATTTTATCTGCCCAGTGAGGAGGAAAAAATTATTCCCTTGACTTAGTCAGAACTCTATTATGCTCCAAATAACCTCCAAACCTGCTGACAGCGGGGAAGAGGGTATAAAAGCAGATTCTACTATATACTATATATATTTACTACTCCCCCCCCCACACACACAAACACACACACACACACACACTGTTGTTCATTATTACTCTGTTCCTGAATCTGACACTGGCCAGCTTATTAAAAGTGCATTTCAGGGCTTGGCTGCCTCATAATCCATAACCAGGAAAATATCATTTTTGTCTGTGTGTGTGTCTGTGTGTGTGTGTGTGTGTGTGTGTGTGTGTGTGTGTGTGTGTGTGTGTGTGTGTGTGTGTGTGTGTGTGTGTGTGTGTGTGTGTGTGTGTGTGTGTGTGTGTCTGTGTGTGTGTGTCTGTGCGTTTGTGTGTGTGTTTGACAGAGAGATAAAGCCAAAAGGGAGAAACTGTGTGAATTAAAGTGCGAGTGTGGATTCATCCTTTTTGTTCCTCATCCCCCTTAATACAAAGTGCAGGGGCAAAGCCATTAGAGCACAGAATCAGCAAGATGGGTTCAAAAAAAGTTTAACTGGGGGAATATGCGACTTAAACCACACACACACACACACACACACACACACACACACACACAGAGACACACACGTTGCACAAACCCCCACTCACCTCTGTGTGTCTGTAAAGGTTTGAATCTCTGCCATACATCTCCCGAGTCTCGTTACGCGCTGATCGTACCCGACAGACACACAAACAGAGATGTTTACTCTTGTAACAGGGTCTGTGGAGAAAAACTCAAATCTACCACGGGGACGAAGCTCTGACGGAGAACGTAAGGATCCAGTTCTGCTTTTATATCTGTTTGCTCTCTTCTTTTAATGCCACAGGAGAGGGAATCTAATTAGCGAGGCTGAAATGTACTTTCTCACTTTAATACGAAGCTGCAGGCGTCTCAAGTGGGAACAAAGAAGCTTAACATAATATCACAGTCTAGACCGATGTGGACTGGACCGGCGGAAGGTGAAAGGCTAAACAATGCTTGATATTAAACTCCTCAGATTCCCTGTTTAATTGTGAAAGTCGGCCGGGGAAAGTTGATATGTGTAAAATCCAGCAGCCGGACGAGAGGCAGATAACACAGGCTCGCCGAGTGAAAGCTGCTGGAACAAAGAAATACACAAAAACATGTTTGATCAGATCGTAATGAGTTGTTCCACCAGCCGGGAATCATCATCAGAGAGGATTTTCAAACTGAGATCACAATCCAATGTATTGACAGAGAAGGATTTAGGCGGCGATGGAGAATAAGTCAAGCTCATTCCAAAACAAAAGCAATAATGAGCTGGTTTAGATGCGTCGTCTATTTGGGGGGGGGCGGGGGGGACGGGGACTAATTCCTCCATCTGCAGTCCTCGTATGTAGAACAAACACTGATCAGGAAGCTATTATATGACTGGAAGTATCCACCATCATCATTTGATGCTGTGTTATACTCCTACCTCACTGGGGTCAATGGAATATTGCATAAATGTTGATTAATCCTCCAAGTTTCTCAGAAGGTTTCATCAAGTTGCTGATCAAGGTCGACAGAAGGTAAATTACCTAATATTTCACAATCAAGCCAAAATCAGAGGAAGGTTAAAAAAGCAAAAGCAGATTATTGGAGCAGGGCTTTTAACTATTCGATTTTTATCTTGCGCCCCACGAAGAGACGACCTGAACCTAAACTACCTCCCTGTAAATTAGTTAAAGTAACTTCAACAACGAAAAAACGCTTCTTACACATTAAATCATCAGTGTAATAAAGTAATTTATGATAGTATTTCACTCACAGGGCAGCTGTAAGGGGAAGCAGTATTTGTACTTACTCATACTTCTATTTTAGGAACATTAAGGGATGATATGATCTGTATACGAGTTTAAATACATGACTTGTACTTGTTATGGACTATTTTTATCTGTTCTTCAGCTCCAGAGTTGGGAACCATCGGTTGTGAGGAGCCATGGTCCCTCAGTCGATACCTGGCACAGCGAAGGTGTCCATCAATATCCAAGTGTCCTTCAGCAGGACAGTAAACTTCTGAACGTGCTCCCTCACTTCGTCATGTTCTGGACGGTACAACAGTCGGATGTGAGGCGAAGAATCACACGGCAGAGCAACAAGGACAGAGAGAAAGTGTCGGAAAGAAAAAAGGAGGTGTTGAGATCATGGAGCCCGAGAATTAAAGTGTTAAATTGACACTTTTTATCCAAGGAGACACAGAGAGAGTGAAATGTACCCGGCATCTCAAACACTACAGGCAAGGATCCATCTAGAAGAGACAATACGATGCAGGAATCAAGGTTTCTGAAGCAAAAATGAGATTAAATGAAGCTTCTCTCAGGAAACACAATCTAACGTCTCTGAAGTAGCCATCTGTGACGGAGAGGTATGAAGGAGACAAAGGGTGGAGGCAGGTTTGAAGTGGCAGATCGGGCATGGTGGGGGGTCGGAGTCAGTGGATGAGCTTTTCATCCCAGTGGGCTCCAGTTCTCATCTTCACAGTGGGATGTAAATGTCACCTCCACCAGACTCAATCATTAAAGCCACGCAGCTGGACGGACGCCAAAGCTCGGATTGACATTCAAAGCAAAACCACTGGGACAGGAGAGCGGGACACAGTGAATATAATGTGGAAATTAACAGTGTATAAAAATAAATAGCGTTAAAAACCCCACCACTGAAAGGAGAGAGCAGGATCCTGCATTAATCACTGCACGGGCCTGTATTAATAAGTCTTTATCTCTGACAAAGCTCTTCTCTGCACTCTCATGCTCTCAGGTTGATGAATAGGGACAATACCACATCACTGTTTGTATTGATTTCAGATCATGTTGGAGTTCTCTGCACCAACAAACACAAAGACAAGGGACCAGCGCTCGATAAATCAACCTCATGTTATATTCATGTTCACCTCAACCTGTGTTTTAACAACCTGCGCCCGAGACACACGAGAGTGAAGCCCGAGCTCGCAGATGAATCCTGAGACACAGATATTTGGATAAATGGTGATTTGAATATGGAAACAAACATAGAACGATTAGTACTGAGGTGACAAATGGAAAAAAAGTTAATCCACTTAAAACATTAGGTGTCAACTCTCCTGATTGTGATCAAGGTTAAATTATGTTTTACTTAGTTTGATGCTGAACACAAACTTGTATATTGTTCTCTGACGACCCGCTCTATCTCGTAAAGGTAGCACATGTGAAAGATATATGTTTCATCTATGGTGCTTGTAAAAGTACAGATTTTACCGATTGGTCATTTAAGAAGTGAAAGCTCAGAACTCAAAACCACATAATTCACTCGTGGCAGAATGTTATTCCAAGGTCATGCATTGGACGCTGACTTCTAAGCAGAATTGCAGCTAATCCTAGGTCTTCATGAAATGCAAATAGACTCACGAGGCAGCAAACAGGGCTCTTAATGTGAGTAAAACAGGCAGCCTCTTTAAAACGTCTGTGTTTCAGCACCACGGACAGCTCCGGCAGTCTGGAGCTGAACATCTGGAAACAGCCTCAAACATCTGCACCTGTACTGTAACAGCATCATTATAAAGAGCCAAGGTGACCCCCCCTGGTAGAATGTATGGAAATCACTCGACAAGTAAATCGTGTGTGGTAAACAAACAGCCTCTGAGTCACAGCGAGCAGCTCACACAGCTCAGCATCTGCTTCAACGTGTCGGATCAAACCAACCGGAAGGAATGCTGCATGTATTTATAGCAGAGCCTCGTGGAAAAGCGGATTTTTCTAAGAATCTATGAATAGCACGTCGTGTCAAAACCCCTGACGAGTCATCTGCGGGATTAACTGAGGGACCAGACATGGAGCAGACGCTCCTGACGCATCGTTTATTGACACACACGCCAACCAATCGAGGCTTTGACGCACAAGTTCGATAACTCTGCCTCTGAAAGGGAAGTTAGAAGCTACACTCAGCTTTTTGGCCCTAAAATCAATGTTTCTCGTCATTTTAAAGTCGATTACATGTGTTTTTAAAAGCGCTCAACTGTTTAACGATGGTTCTGTAACCAGACGTGATGGTGAGTTTCTTACATCCTCGTCCTCGCAGTGTCTCCGGCTGTGACGCTGGAGCTGAGGCCGGGATCCCTGGCTCTCCGCCGCCCTCTCCCCCTCCACACCTTGCCCGAGGAGGTGACTCGCCTCCGGGGGGCTGGGGAACGACGTGTTGGTGTTGATCCTCCCGGTGAATCTCTGATACAGTGACGCCATGTCAAAAAAAGGCTGAATAACTTGCCGAGTCCGTCAAGTCCAAGTTTTATTTGTAATTCGATTAGACGAAGCTCTGGTTGGAGGAAGAGAAAAAAAAACTATTCAGGATTCACATCACGTCCTTTCAGCCTCGATGCTGCACCGACGCAGTTTCCTCACTTTCCCCCAAGTTGATGCGTAACTGGCACAAAAAACAAAAGCCAAACCGGTGCAGATCCCAGGACGCTGAGCACACCAGCTCACGATCCGGACCCGAGCAGCCGGAGGAAGCTCAGCGAGAACCAGGCTCCCTCCATCACCATCCCCGAGGTAGAAGGAGAAAGTGACCGCTGTCTAACGCTCAGGGATCAGCGGCTCTTCGTCTTTACGCGCAGAGAGAAGCGGATGCACCAAACTGCCGCGTGCGAACGACCCAGCGCAGCATTTACGCATCAGACATCAAGAGATTTGCACTGCAAACTTATCATGACTTTGCAGATGGAGACGGAGAAGAATCAAGTGTCTGTATTAGTTTTTTTTTTTTTACCTCCATTCGGGTCCATGGAGGAGGCGTCGTGCGGAGAGCAAGAGCGCCCCCATGTGGAGGAGAGCAAGTTGAAAAGCAGGGCACGTTGACAAGGTGAAAGGTTTGTTCTGGATCATGACATAAGAAAATGAATCTGTCTGACGTCAACACGGTGACGAATTACAGAGATTTGTTTCCCTTTGTTTGGTTTAACAAAACAAATCGATAAACAAAACATTCCAAGACAAAAAAACACACAAAAAAATAAAAACAACGTGAACAAACACAGTTCACAAAGTTTTATATAAAGCAAATGACTCAATTAAAAGTTATGAATCAACTAAAACAAGGCGTAGAAATAAGATGAGATAAAGGATAGAGATAAGTTGAGCTTTAGCTTGTTCTGCATGTTCGTCCTTGATGAGGAAATCCAGTCATTTGAGCCTGTTCCATGATATATTCTCCACTTTCTGACTTATATAATTGAACAATGTCCAGAAAAGTGTTGTTGCTCCATATTGTGACCCTACAAGACCTTTTAGAGGTTTGTGTAACATTTTTGTCGAAACTGGTGTGAGCGTTTTTTAGGTTCGGCCCAAAACATCTGATATTTTACCTTTGATTAACAAAATCAGATCGATATTCAGTTTACAACCACACACGAGGAAGAAAAGAAGTGAAATCTCACATCTGAGACGATAGAAGTTTTAACACGATTATCAAAACAGATGCTCGTCAATCATCTTCATTAGCAAACCAGTGGGAATCTTTACTTTACACACAACAGACCCAGGATCTGTCATTTGATTTGCTCTTGTTCTTCCTCACTGGACACAGAACTCCTCCCTCTGTGTTTCTAACAAGCCGAGCATGCTGGGAACTCAGCCTCGCACTCATCACAGCCCACGTACCAGACAAGTTGCAGGAACTTCTGTGGGAGAAGCTTAATGCCTCATGAGACACGGACATCCTCCTCCTGTGTACTCAGAGCGAACCTACCCCCCCCCCCCCCAACATCTGTTCAGATTTACTCGTCAATTAAGACAACCTCCTGAAAGAAGTCTGCAGGGTGTGTTTTTAATCTTCGAAGATTAAAAACACACCCTGCACTTCACAACTTGATTGCTGAGCTGCAAACCCAGGAATACAGAGCGTGCACCGGCCGCTCTGCCATGCGCCTGCAAAATGTTTTACCATCGATTTCCAAGAGAGGTTTCATAAAAGGAACCAAAAAAAAAACAGGCTTCCATGTGTTTTGGCACATCACATCCATCTCCGGCTCTGGCACAGGACCCAGAACTGAAATTCAATTTTCAGGCACTGAAGTGATGTGATTAGGGGGAGAGAGGAAGGCAGAGCAGCACGGTTTGACAAACTGCGAGGGATCCTGAGGGTGCAGGAGCTGTGCATTTACAAGTGGAGACTATACGTGGGACATTTACAAGCTGGATATTAATAATGTGGAAGACATGAGAGGTAAGACACTTCCTGGGTCTGCAGTGGAGTCTGCTGAACCTTAGCCCGGCCCTTCATATTGATTTTGATCATACACAGAAAGTGAAATTCAGTATTTCTGGAGCTGATAAAGAGTTTAATGCAGCCGGCTGCTGGGATCAGTACTGGAACTGGGCAGCAGAGGGCAGACAGTCTCCTCTGTCTGAGTGGGACATTTATAAACCTCCAAAACAAATCAGTGTTATCTGATGCAACCTAATCACAAGACACAACAAAGGACATTTTGTTTAACTACTTAGGATTCTAATTATGTTTTCAAGTAATCAATCGTGATGAAACCTCGACAGGAACCTGAGGGTTCATCCTGGAAACTAGAAACAAGGAATAATTCCACTATTCTGCTTAATCTGCAGCAAACACAATAACTCCTGAAAGATACAGATGTTTCAAGAAGCAGGTGAATTAGAAAGAGGAGACAACAAATTAAACAAAGGAGAGCAAACACTGGCATCTAGTGGATAAACGCTGCTTCTTGTATTGATTTCTGAATAAATTCCTCACTGTGCTGCTGGAAATATCAATTTGGCAAATTTGTGTTCATGCAAAAACTGTGCTCATGCCCCTGAGGCAATATAAACCGATGTATTACATTCTGTGAACCAACAACGTTATGCAAAAAGAAACACTGCTCCACATCTCGTACATTACACAACCGGTATCTTTTCTATTGCACATTAGAAAAGCCGAAACCTTTATTCCTACATGTTATGTTGTATCTTATCTTTAAGATGAATTCTCCTGAGAAGGAGTTTTTTACTATCAAGCCAAATTCTCGCCTCTGGACTGAAGCCACTATGGGGGTGTGCACCCTCCTCCTCCTCTGTCATAAAGACGAAGGTGGTGCAGAGGCAGTTGTCAACAGTATTTTCCCCAAACGCTGTGTTAGTGCTGCAGGACTGCAAGGCCACGAAATGATCATGGCCAGAGGGAGGCAGTCAATCATCCTGACAAGCTTTATTGACCTGAATTAAACAAGAGGAAGAATTATCTTTAATGATGGATGGTTTGATGAAACATCAAAAATATCTCAATATCATGATATAGAAGGCAATTTTATCTAATTATAGCAAAAAACACTGTTTATTCCTCGGGTAAAAAATGATCAAATTCCACAATGTCAGATGTTTTCAGTTCATCTGCTTGTCCATTACAATAATCAATGTTTTTAAAAAGGTACAATAATCAGGTGAACATATATCGGATGGAGACAAACTTCCCAAAAGTTGGATTCATATCTGTGTAAAGGTAAACTTTAAATAAAGTTCTGCGGGTGCCAACACCGTTTGGCTGCTCCGGGTGAACTGACCCTTTAAATTGAATTCCGTTTTGATAAAGTGATGAGCAGAACACTCCGAGCGAGCGAAGTCATACGGTGCTGATTAATCGCACATATGGCACTTGAGGAATTAATCCAGTCGGCAAACTTGAGGCCCGACGAGGAAGGAGAGTGAAGTTTGACCTTGTCACAGACGGAGAAGAAAAACCTCCTCCTCCTTGAAGCCGAGAGGGGAGCGAGTGCAGGAGCAAGAGTTCAGGTGAGAGAGAGAGAGAGAGAGAGAGAGAGAGAGAGAGAGAGAGAGAGAGAGAGAGAGAGAATAGGAGGTGCAGGAACTCATGAATTTATACTGCTGTGTCTCATTTCTCTGCTGCCGTCCATTTCTCTCTGAGAACACTGAGTCATAAACCTTCCATCCCGAGGATCAATGTGGCCGTTGCTCAGGATATTCGAGTCTCTTGGACTCTACCATTCTGCAGCTGCACTCATTTTACACCCGCTCACATCTTACATCCGTCCCTAAGTATCGCCACAAGGATGCAGAGGCAATTCAGAAAGTAGGAGAAGGTATAAGTCTGATTGATTTAAAGGATTCTTCCACGGATTCTTCTCAAGAGCGAACGAGGAAAACTTTCATTATTAGATCAGAAACTTTGAGTGTGTTTCTGTGGCTGCTGGCGTGAGGTGTGTTTAGAATGACAGCAGGAGATTGAAGGTGCCGGAGCCTGACGCTGCTGGACTTATAATTAAACGGCAAAATTAATAGAAGCTGTCACTTGCCGCTGAGAAACCACCTAGTTGCCTCAACGTCCAGCTGATGGTTTCTTTTAAATGACACCTCCATCTGCCCGGGGCCACCGCGGCACCGTCTCTCAAGGAGAAGCAAATCTCGGAAATGACAAACAGCAAGTGGGAGGAAAACTTTTGACAAATCGTGTTTCGCTCATTCTGCAGTTTTATGATGTGTCTGTATCAGCCGTGGATTTCTCTGGCAAAGGGACATGAAGCATGGCAAATGGACTCCCAATCCTATTTGCAATGGGCATGATAAAGTCCCGGGGAAATTTAGAGGGACAGAGCGAGCGGGGGGGTGGGGTTGAAGGTGCAGAAATAAGCCAGTGGTCGAGAGCGGGCAGGAGCTGCCACGGAGGGTGAAGCACATATAAAGTGCACGAGGCACAAAGGTAATTTGCAGATGTGAGGCTGGGAGGAGGGCAAAACTGCATTTCAGTTATCTCCCGCTTCTGTGTTGACCTGGATCCCAATTTCCCAGAATAATCCCACGACTGGGAGGTCGACGGTGGTCCAGGTGGGAAAGGTGTGTTTGCTGAGGGTTGATTTGTTATTCTGACGGCTCAGCAGTAACCAAACAGATCCAGGAGCGGGGACGGAGGAGCACATGTGGAGAGTTCAGAGGGACGAGCGTGTTGAATCCATGCAGGAGGGAGAAATGGGCTTTTGGAATCTCAGTTTCTCTTTGGGTCTGGACCTCCTCTGGAGTTTGCAGCTTCCAGTGCATGTGTGAAAGCATCAACATCTTTTTCTTTCCCCTTAATAAACTTAAAGATTATTGAAATCATCTCATTCTTCAGGGGATGAGATCTATATTCTATATAGTTCGGGCTCCTCACTGCAGACACATCATGTTTTCACAGCCTGAAACATTTAAACCCAGATCACAGCCTCATTTACATACATTCATAAATCGAATCACTTTTAATTTGTCCGACACTTTAACATCCAAAACACGTAGATAGAAAGAATCAGCTGCAGGGCGTTAACATATCTTATCTTATATCTATCGTTAATATCCATGGCTGCATGGAAAGTTATGACATTTGACGTTCACAGACGTTTGTATTCCCTCCACGACGAACTGGAATAACTGAAATGATTCTTATTCCTGTTGTAGGAGAGTGAGAATGTATTTAATGCACTTTTACTCAAAATACTCCTTCCTGACACTTTTGGTATCTATTTAAAAAATTTCACAAAAAGCAGTTATCAGGTGAAAAGCATTAAGAACTCAGGCATCTGGCTGCAGGTCCCTCGCTTATTACTCCATCGTTTTTTTCTTGTGTAGCTACGAGCAATGCTGACTGCAGCAGGACACACACACAAACACACACGCACAGACACACACACACAAACACACACGCACAGACACACACACACACACAGAGAGCCCTCCACTTATTTGTGCCTCCAGATGTCTTCGAATTATGACTGCGAGAGGTTTAAAGACGGCAAGACAGCGGCGGGGAAAAGGAATATATTTAACCAAGAGAGGCTTTCAGAAGGAAATGCAGTGGTGGGCATTTTCCACCACTGGGGGGCGGGGGGGGGGGGGGGGTAGTAGAGGATGTAGAGAGGATGGGATGTAAAGGAAAAGTTTGAAGGAAAAGTCAAGAAGTGAAAAGTTGAACGAAATCTGCCTCACGTGGACGTCTGGTATTTGAACCTGCCACACACACACACGTACAGGAATCACACACACACAGACACACATACACACACTTTGTCATTACTACAACAACCTGCTGGTATTATCTGATGGCGTTTTAATTAGTTTCACTAAAGGATTTCAGTCACAGTTTTGAGTGGAGGCCAAGTGAAGCGTTACCCAGGGCTTCAATTAGCACCCCCCAAAAAATCAATACATTCAATTCCACATTAGTCATTTCTCCTCCTATTTTTTTTTGTGTGTGGGGGGGGTAGTTTGGCTCAGAAAGTAAAAGGTTGTGTGTATGAATAGTAATTATTGATTTATTTGGGGAGAAGTTGGACTTAAATGTCATCGAGGAGCTTCTCCAGAGACAAATGTTGGCAGAGAAAAATCACATATTCATATTTCAGCCTTTGCTGCGCGTTGAAGTCAATCATCCGTCATTTCAAAAAGAATCAATAGTGAATCTCGTCCTTTCTTCTGTAATATTCCCCCATTTTTACACAACTGATCCACCTCAACGTGCAGAAATCCCTTCACGCTGGAGTGAAACCAGAGAGAAGTTTGAACCAGATACCGATTCCAGTGTTTTTCAAGTTCTGCTTGTATAAAAAATCATTAAAATTCCTTCAGAGACTCATCCCCTCTGCCTGTAAAGCTCCTCAAGTGTTTAACGTGAGGAGTTCCCATCAGGAATAAGAGCACAAGGGCTGGGAACCATTTGGATGTAACAGTGATTGGAATTAAACCCATTCGCTGGGAAATGAGACGTCTTAACTCCGAGCAGTGACGTATTTTAAAGCAAATGATCAGGAGACAAACACAGATTTGCCACAAATACACAAACCTATGAAGCACCTATATGACCACCAGTGTCTGTTATGCAAAATTACACATCTACATCCATGATTGACTATTTTCAAATCAAAATGCATTTTATTGACCCTGACTTTGATTCAAATTTGGCAGAATAAACTCAAAACAGTCCTGAAATCTCTTCTCTGAATTAAAACCTTTGTTCATAAAACACCAGCCTGCACCAGCTGCCTCCTGCTTTTATACCACGCCTGCACCAGTAACAGCTACACTGGTGCCAACACTTCACACCACTGTCACATGTGGGGTTTTCTAACTGGTCCTATTGGAAAGCTGCAGCTCAACATCCCATTGCTGCTCAGGGACCAAGGACTTGATGCATCAGCGGTTTGTCTTCAGTTAAACTGTCTACATGCTGCCTCACTGGTTTCACACAGACTCCTCGGATTCTGCCAGGAGGGACAGGTGCTACAGGATGAGTCGTGTCAGGACCAATAAAGTTTCTCCCACGTAAAAATAAAAAAAAGTAAGAATGGGAAATAAGAATTTAATGGTTCCCACTGTTGCATCCTCTTGTCAAACCGAGATGGATCCTTCAGGAATTCCAAAATGACAAGCGGCACATTTTCCATCTCGTGAGGCAGCTTGAGAAAGTATTTGAGCAACGTGTGAAACTTTGTTTTTCATTCATCCTCCAAACATGTGTGATCTCTCCCCCTGACATATACAAATAGAATAGTTCATTCAAATATTAATATGGAAAAGTTAAACATCCAAATTGCAGAAGCTGATGTTTTATTTTGAAAATGTGCAATGTGAGCGAGAAAATAAATGGAAAACCTAAATCCTGAAATAGCAATATCTCTCTCATAATAATAATTTGATATCTCAGTTGCGCAACAGGATCTGAGCATGTTCTCACTTAAATGTGACGATACCAGTGACGTGAAATACACTGAAGTCCATTGTGATATTCACATGATTAAAACCTCAAGGCGTTTAGTTGTTACATAAATCAAACTGTTGAATTTCCATCACAGAATCTAAAGTTTGTCTCCACAACCTTGAAACTTTGACTATTTGAGTTCAGAAGCATATTTCCATCAACAAGCGGCTGCAGCCGAGGCCACGTTACATCAGCAGCAGCAAACATTCCAACAGGCGAACACACGAGGTGTCACTTCTGGCCCGAGTCGTGTTCTGTCACAGCTGCTGACGGGACCGAACGCTGATGTGCTTCCCAAGGTTCAGAAGGAGGAGGCAGAATAAAACAGATAGAAGGATGAACAGAGGGAGGGAGGGAGGGAGGGAGGTGGAGAGGCTGATTAACTTCCACCTCCGCCCGGCAGCCTTGAGAGGCGGTGGGTGAGTGATGAGGGAGAGACCCTGAGGGGCAGCGGCGACACATCAACATCACAGCACCTTCTGTCATCGCACCAGGACCATAACCCCCCCGACCCCCCCGTCCAGGGTCCAGACCCACAACCGGCCAATCACGTCCTCTGACAGGACACATGCAGAACCATTATCCCACCAGAACCAGAGTCAAACGTCCCGACGTCCTCCGAGAGACACGAGAGCAGGAGGACGAGTCTGTTCAAAGTGAGTCGGCACCATTAGAACCACACGGGCCTAATGGAGCTGATGAAGATGAGAGAGGCTCAGAGACGCTCGGCTGCGGCTCAACGGTTCTCTAGCATGCACGCTACAGGGCGAGTGCAGCTTACCAGTTTGGAGGTGGTGGTATCGATCTGCTGGGCGGCGATTAGCATGGACATGACTGGAGTGACAGTGGGAGATAAGAATATCCTCCTCCGTCCCTCTCCTCCTCCTCTTCCTCAGCACGGGAAAGTCCTCTGGACAAGTGCCGAGCGAGTGCGAGGCTTCACCTGAAGTGGGAGGATTACAGGAGACCCCCACTCTCTCTATCTCTCCCTCCCTCCCTCTCTCTCTCTGCCCCCCCCTCCGGTCAGCTGACTGGAGCACACTTCCACGTTAGTGAATCAATCACATAACGACAAGGACTCGCTCTGATGCCGCGATCCATTCGCTCCCAGATGGGCTCTCGGGAAATGTGTGCTCCCCCCAACTTCACTCGCTCCGACCGTCTCTCATCCTCCCTTTCCTCCTCTTCTCTCCTCTCCCCCCCACAACCCTCCGCTCTCCCCCTGTCCCTCTTTGACTTTTCGCAGCCCCTCGTTCTTTCTCATTGACTGAGCTCCCTCATCCGCTTTGTCCCCGAGACAAGTCGTCTGCTCCAACTCTCACTTGTAGTAGCTGCAGATGGTGAATGGAGGGCTCCTCTCTCTCTCTCTCTCTCTCTCCCTCTCTCTCTCTCTCTCTCCACCCAGTTTTCTCTTCACTCTCCTCTCTACCTTTCTATCTCCAAACTGAACTCTTCCTCACACGACGCTGGGCTTTTCTTTTCTCCTACTGAAGGTAATCTGTCCACGAGAAGAGTCGTCTGCCAGCAAACTCAGCCCAACTGAGTTCTCTCCATCACAGTTTTAGTGAGCCAAAGGTGTGTGTGTCTGTGTGTGTGTGTGTGTGTGTGTGACAAGAGTTGGCAAGTGGACAAAGCGAAAGAGAGAGGGAGGACGGGCGCTTGAGGGAAAGAACAGACGGGAAACTAAATAAAATAAACAGCAGCGACCGCACAAAACAAAGTTGTTTGCTCGATTCCGGCGATCGGATATCGAACACGTGTACGATGTGACTCACACTGGAGTTTGTGTTTGTAGCAGATTTTAAGCCGAGTCAGGTCCTTGTGATGGGAGTTGATAAATCGGCGGTGATACATTAAAGGCCACAAATCGTACCTCGGAAATTGCCGCACCCACCTCTCAGGAAGATTGGTCCCGGGCACGACGCAGGACCAATCTACATTTATGTGGCGTTTACGGCCGCGGCTTTGTGAGCCAAAGTGCCAACGCGCCAAACTGGCACGAGGGATGGTACTGTACGCTAGCCCGACTCCGCCGTGGCCAGCAGCTGATAAATGAGAGGCAGTAAAACAAGACAATAAGAGCAACACTGGGCCACAACGGTCCAGTTCCAGAAAGTTCTCCATCAAGTTGAATTTGCTGAAACATCGTTGGTGCAACTTGCAATTGAGATTTTATTTAGTCTAGAAAAAGAGAGGAAGACAAAGTGACAGATATCGATGAGCAGCATCTGCCCCCCCCCCCCCCCCCCCCCTACCTGGACACACTGTCGTAACGAGAGGTGAGTGATTGAGACAGACGGCCGCGGCTCAGGAGGTGGAGCGGACTGTTCGCTAATCAGAAGGACGGTTGTTCGATCCCGAGCTCAAAGTGTCCTTGGGTGAGACACTAAAACCCTAAACGACCCCTGACAGCTGTCCGCTCAGACTGGGAATGATGGTCGATAGAACAGTGCAGCGAACAGGAGCAGTCCAGTGTGAAGCACCTCGAGAGATTGTTACGACAACGGTAACGCAGATAAACACAAACACATGACAAACAAACAATCCACTTCTAACAGAGCACACAGTGCATTTTGGTAAAGATTTTCTTTAAACTTCAAAGATTTTTAACATTTTCATCGATTCTACAGAAAATAATAAATAGACCTTGATAAAAAAAATTGTTAAATGTGAAGGGGACTGATATTTATGGGGTTGTGTAATTTAGTCGTGTCAACAGTAAGTAAGGGAAAAGGTCAAAGAGGCAGCGTGAGGCTAAAATCAGAAGTTTAGGTCCCATCTTCGCATTCGCAACAGCAGATATGATACTGTCATCCCGCCACCATGTTAACCACAGGACTTCTGCAGCCAGAAACTGAATTAACTTGAGCGCAAATAATTAATCCAGATGATTATATTTCGATTCAAGCTCCTGTTGAGGACGCTTCATATCGATGTTTCCCTATAAAAGAGCTCTAAAGTGAGACATTGTAAAAGTAGAGCTGCAAATGGAATAAACGATTGGTCCTGAAATTGCTGGAGGCTTTTTAATATGAAGTACCTGCAGAGGTGCTGAGTTTGTGTTGTCAACACACAGTAAAACTGAGGCATCTCACTAAAATATGATCCAATGCACATAAAAACGGATAGAAAATAGGACATAAAGCCAATAAAAGCTTGGTTTGCTATTCAGCTGAGGCAAATAAAGGATACAGGACTTTAAAGTGAAATACATTATGGTCATTCGGGTATGAAACCTACTGTAAGTTCAGCAATATCTATAAGAGACATTCCAGGAGATGGTTTTGTAAAAAGTCAGCGAGTCCATGAGGCCGGTGTGGAGATCTGGCTCAGGTGTTGGCCGAGCATCTCTCACCTGGATGTGGGATGTTTCCCTCGGTCTCACACAGTCACTGATGCTCACATTGGAAATCACTTGTATTTCTGCGGTTTCCAGACTCAACCGACCATGTGATTAGTTGCTTTCCCATCACGAAAGCAAAAAAGTAGGAAAATGAACTTGTGTGATTGATTTCCCGCTTCGATTGCGTGTTTATGTTGATGAATAAACAAATCCTGAGTTGAAATGTATCGGCTGTGAATCGAAAAGTCTCCGTAACTTTTCAGAAAAATAGGATTTAACAATTCCTTGTATGTTTGTGTTAGAATTGAATTAAAGACATAAAACTTAACAGTAAATATTTTCAGTCGTCTTATTTTAGTTCCGTTTCATGTTGTTTTTATTCCAATTCGTTTGGTAACGCATTTATATGAAACTTTCTCAATATCATTATTACAAATTACTTGAATTATCGGTTGATATGCCGATACTATGAAGTCCTATGAGTTTTTATAGTTATTTATAATGAAGGTTTATGTTTAGACTGTAAAATATCAAACCTCAATAACATGTCCCTGTCATAAGGGTTTGAAAACAACATCATATATCAGCCCCCAAGAATCTAAATCCGTCGGACTCTATTAAACTTTACGGTTGCAATGTTATTTAGTGTAACATAAATAATAATAGATCTTGATTTTAGCCCAGTAATAAATGTCCAAGGGCAACTGTATGTGATAAAGTAAGATAGAATACAATTAAAAACACAATAGAACTCATTAAATATAGAGTTTAATAGTGAAGGAGCAGTAAAGTGAGACGTTGGACAGTCCAGGGTCGTCAGAGTCTCTAACACAGGCCTGATACGGTGTCTGGGCTGTTAACTAATACCAGGATAAGGACAGAGTTCCCCACCCCAGCCCCTTAAAACCCATTTATTCCATTATTGAGCACCGACTTTTCAATTCCCCCGGATCCCAAGCAGGGAGCAGCGAGACAAAATGAAGAAAAGTCCCTGAGGTCTGAAGAAGCACTGAAGGCAATTCCAACTTATTGTCTCTGCGAGGACGCGGCTGGACGGAGGCCGCTGCGCTTTAACAGACAAATCAAGGAAAATTGAAATCATAATCACATTTTCAGATGATGAAACAAACGTAGAAATAATCCGACGAGATGTGAATTCTATTAATAGCCCTAAATGCTCTGATTAAATTGAATCCCGGCATCATTTGGTAGAAAACAGGAAGCAAGCCGATCCCCCGAGGTCGTCCTGATGAGAAGCGACCGTGACGTTGTACAAATTAATTCCAGAATAGCTTCCAATTCTTTTGATTAGCACGCAGTTCAGCATTTTGCTAATTCAATCCGGCCTCTGAGTTGAATTTGTATTACAGCCGTAGTTAATAACTTGACATTCAGCGTATGACTCGGCGCTATTTGGATAAGTGATGGGCCTTCTTTGAACACCCACATGCGTCTACGCCAAATTGCCCCATTGCTCATAATAAAACCTGTGTCTGAAAGAGTCGCCACTGTTATATTTTATTGAAATTGTTATTAATAGGGACTATCAGAAAGTAAAGACACCCGTAAGCAGAGACACCACCGAGCGGAGACACGGGGAAAAAGACGTCACTGGGGACGATTCCAGATGAAGGAAGTCTGAAATGGCATTCGAGCCGCTGCTTGTGAATAAAAGATGAAAGTTTTGACTCGGCTCCAAGTTTCTCCTCTTTTGTGGCTCATCTGAATTCCTATTAAGGAGGTTTAGAGGAGAACAGAGTCGGTAGAAGAGGAGACGCCGCGGAGCCCTTAAGGATATTTCATCATTTCTAAAGCAGGGAGGACAATGACTGACACTTCAGAAAGAGACAAATCCCTCAACACTCCGACATCACACATATGGTGAAGTCAACCTACTTCAGAGTTCAAATGAAATAATAAAAGAAGTTTAAAGGAGCAGTAGAATTTTAAAAATGTTGTGTTTGCTCCAAACAAGGTCGTGGAAGGCTTCTCTGTGCTCGGGAAAATGCATCTTAGAGTTAAAGCTAATTAAAAACTGAATTTCTAGAGTCACATTTTAATTGGTATGTTTTTGAAATTCAAGCTGAAGAGCCACTGATTCCCAGGAAGAGAGAAAGCAGTCACCTCAGGAGCAGCATGAAAGAGCAGAGGGAGCATTTGACATTTTCCGCAGCGTTGCCCTGGTGTGCTCCGCCGCTGTAGGGCTGGGATAATATGGGCTTTTTAAAATTCCAATCAATACTAACATTTAGAAACTCGGGAGAAGAAGAAAATAAGCAAACACAAAATCTCATCAAGCCTTAGAAATACATACAAAAATATTAAGGAAAGTATTTTGTGCTTCGTAAATAAAATATCAATGTATATGTATGCTACATTTATATATATGTGGGTTTGTGTGAATATATACATACATACAAATGCCACTGTCGTACGTGACAAATGATTCAATCTAACTCATCATTTGACTCAGTTAATAATGTGAAACAAGGTCAAGTAGAAAGAAACGTTCATGTAGAGTTCTCGAAAACAACTTCTGTGAAGTCACATTGAGCCGAAATCCCTTTTTCCTTTAGAAACTCCGGTGCAGTAATCAGCCGCGACAGCACCGGGTCCCTCTGTACATTGTTCCAGGAAGAGGCGGCGGCGTGCTTTCAAAGATTTCTTTACCTAATCCTGTTCCAGCTCTGGGGGCCAGCATTTGTAGAATATTATTAGAGTGCAGGGCGTATTGATTTCGGTTCTGCGCGGCGTATGTACACAGACAAGGAGGAACCAGCCGAGGAGAGATTTATATATAAAGGCCAACAAATACCAACGTCTGTGCACATATAGAGAGAGAGAGAGAGAGAGAGAGAGAGAGAGAGAGAGAGAGAGAGAGAGAGAGAGAGAGACGGCCACTTAGCAGCAGCAGCAAACACTACAGAGGTTTACTCGATTTCCACAGCCGCTAATTAAGTGTAGATCCCGATGGCACAATGTCCAGATACCACATAATATTTCATTATTCCTCAAAATACAATAAAATAACTCCTTCAACCTCAGTTTGTCAAAGAAAATCTAAATATAGTAAAAACAAGCGAGTGTATTTTGAATCGACAACATTTAGACGTAGTAAATTAAAACTACGACCCAGTAAATAGTCTGAGTATAAGTACTTTAAACCTGAAGTAAATCACTGACAGCAACAAACAAGCAGGCCTTCGCTCACCCTGGTGACGGGTTTAGCTGCAGCGCTGAGACATTAATCCAGGAACACCTCCTCCATTAGCCCCGGCTTGTCAAAAGGGAAATTGGAGCGAGACAACTCGACTTCACTGGCATATAGTTAATTTCATGCCGTGCTGAAGAGGGACGGGGACGGGCAGAGAGTCAATGCTTCAGGTCGAGAGCTTTACGGCACTCATAAATACTTTTTTAGGGAATTTAACCCTCCTCCCTCTGTAGGGGTTTGGTATGAATGGGGGGGGGGGGGGGGGGGGGTCCAAGGTCACGAGCGCTCTTCTGTCTCCACATTGATTTGAGCGCCGGGCCAATTCAGCGGCGTGTGATCGATGACAGCCTCAGCCAATCAGGGAGCGCGGGCGGGAGAGGCCAATATGGTGACAGATGGAAGAAGCGTGTGCACTGGGTTCAGTAAAGTAAAGACTCGTCATACGGAGACTGAAGGTAAATGACAGGAGGACCGCTGGGGGGGGGGGGTGACAGTCTCTGCATGCTGATATGGTTTCCTGCGTCTGCGGCTCTCCAGCATCAGATCGACTGGATTAATGGACGACGTTAAAAAGAGCAGAAGGAAAGAAAAGTTTCCTCCAAGTTTGAAAACTTCAGCAGAAGCTTGTGACGTATTTTTAACTGAGAGAAAAACTGACATGAAAGACTGCTGAAATAAATTATGTTTTTAAATCAAATCTTTGAATTTTTCCAAAGTGGTTTAAGTCTATTGTGTCGAATAATACTTTCACTTCAATCCCTTTTTAAAATGGTGTACTGATTTCACTTAAGTATAGATGAGAAAAACAGACATTACCAATTAAGAATACATAGGATATCAAACAATTTCAGTACTTTCAACTGAAAGCATCATTTCATCCTGATTCAGAGATAAATCGTTTTCCTGTGTGTTGAACGTTCTCTGCCGACTGGTCTCTCTGTTGAGTCGGTGGCCATATGACAAAATGTGAGATTCAGATAATCTGCACCACTTTCTCCTTTATGAAAGAAGATATATACACACACACACACAGGCATGAGGCAGGTCTCCATATTGCTGCTTCCAGCTATGATTTCATTTAGCTTCTGTCGCCCAGTGACCATGACCTCGTACCACAAACCTTCACAAGCTCTCAGGTCGAATCTGCCGCTCGACAACACAACACATCTCCATCCTGGGAGGAGAGCGACAAAACAGAAAAGTCCTTCTCTCATAAAAGTCAGTTTGGTTCTAAGGCTTCATGCAAACAAACATATGGTCAATTCCTTTTTCGCTCTGTATGCCGAGGTAAACATTGAGCAGATTATCACCTCTGCAAGTTACAGATAAATGCAGGTAAAAACAGGGATTTCTTGAAAGTGTTGGCAACGCTTGGTCTTCCCTCTGAAAAGAACCAATCAGGAGGTAAATACGGGTCCAGACCACAATGCAGCCTTGCAATCCTCAAACTGAAACGTGGCCAGAGGCTCCAAACCCCGTGTTTAGGTGCTTGACAGCCTAAAAAACAAAAGCCATGTGTTTTAGAACCAGTCTTCTACAGCCGACAGCTCTAATGAATTAGAGAAGGAAAAAATAACTGATTCCTGTTGCAAAAGAAACTTCACTAACTAAAACCATTTGCTTGAAATGCATCTTGCAACTTGTGGTTTTACTGAATTATGATTTGCTGAAGCTGCTGTTGGAGGAGGATATTGTATTAAGTCTAAACTCACGGTGAAGAAACTGTTTCCTTCTGATCTTGAACAGAAGCAGGGCTCTTTGAATCTGTGCGACTGACGCCACATCTGATTGGTTCTGCACATGATGACATCATTTTAGCTACGACTTAAGAAAAAAGGTTTGAATGCCACCGATGTTCTCGTGGGACTTTTCCTTTAAACATGTTGTGACATCTTTTAATCTCATTTAGGGTTTTTAGGAAATTGCCTGCGAGTCGTTCCTCAGTTTTACAATCAACAGGCCCAAATGAAAACTGCCTTTACATTCACTAGATCTGGCTGCAGAAGGTTGAAGCATCAAAACGTCATGCTTGAGCCTCGGTGAATACAGACAGTGTTGACATAGCATATGAAATGTGGCTGCACGCTGCGGTTTGAATCCCGAGGGGTTCGCCGGGGCGAAGGATAAACAGATATTGCGCGAGCAGCCAGCTGGAGAGCAGCAGCCAGCCGCTGAGATCTCAACCCATGCACCAGTGACAGGTACAAGTGGGAGAACAGAAGGGTGGTGGGAGGAGGGGTGGAGGTGCTGCCAGTCAGCCTTCACCTTGTTTCCTCATAGACAAGTCCACGTTCACCCCCCCCACACACACACACAGACACACACACCACCACCACCACCAGCCCTCAGACCTGATTGCATTCATCACACCTTCCCCATAAGCTGAGACGAAGGGTGGGAGAGGGTACACAAACCATGGATCCGCTGTGGTGGACAAAGAAATATCTCTTCCCCCTCCTCCTCCACGTTCTCTGTGTGCACAGAGCCATAAGCACCATGGGGATATTGAGACAGACATGTCCCTCCTAGATGAAAGGGGCATTTCAGTCACACAGGCCCCAAAGGTAAACGTGGTCTGAGTTAGCAAGCGGCTCCTCGTTTATTGGGGAGCAGCATGAGAGAGGAAGCGAGCGACTCCAAGGCAGCATCACGCCACTGAAAGCAATAAAGGGCAACTGCTCTGTTCACACTTCTGACAAGCTATTCTTGGCTCCACCAGACCATAAAGACATATGTTTATTTGCTATAGTTTGTGAAGCCCTAGCAAAGTTGGCTTCCCTCCATCTGTTTCCTTTCACGGGAGCAAGCGTGTGTCATTTGCAGATATGAAGCCCCCACGCCTTATCTTATCAAGCGATTATGTACGAGATAAACCTGACACTTTTTTGGAATCTCTCTCTTCCCTCAGTGGAGCTTTCGGCTCGACAGGGCTGTGGACGTTCAGTGTTTCGTGAAGGCGAGTTATCTTGCACACTGTAAGCTGCAATAAACAAGGCCAATGTTTGCTAAATCCTTTGTAAAAAAGATTCTTTAACCCAGAATCTGTTTGCCATCCCGACACCTTCCTCCTGCAGCCTCCTCTGTCGTTTGATAAGAGCTGAGTAAACAAGCTGAAGGAATAAGAGTTTTGAAACAACCCCCCTCTCTGTGTCCCTGTATCTCAATAACAAATGAGCACAACAAAGTGACGGTGTACAGCTCCTCCCTAATGATAACTGAGAGCTGCCGCAGCCGGACACAAACACAACCTTCACTGGGCGGCCGCACTCATTTGTATTAGTTTCTGTGTAAGAGAGACATGTTAAATGTCAAAGACAAATTTGTCTAGATGCCGTTATCTCAGTCTGGATTTCACAACACAGCCGCAGGGAAGCTGAACATGCTCCACCCAGGGCTACATAATCATTTTACCCAGAGAACCATATAGATGTTGATATATTTCCCCAGGGACAGTCAGGCTTTCTCTTCAGGAAAAAAACAGCAACCTTTCAAATGACATATTTTAGAGAAGAATCCCCGAATTTCAATGATCTAAGGGAGTTGAACATGTGAATATGTTGCAGTCTAAGTTACAGCTAGGGCCATCCATCATCCATCATCCATCCATCCATCAATCCATCCATCCTTACATCCATTCCATCCGTTATCTATACAGCTTCCCCCTCGAGAGCCACCGGGCGGCTGGAGCCAGTCCAAGAAGAACATTGGGCAAGAGAAGAAGTACACCAGGACATTTCACCAGCGTGAAATACAATTAACTTCACCTCTTTGAAAAGTGAGAGGACCGAGGACTCTTGCTGTGAGGAGACATGGTGCCCAGCCGCTGACCCCAGTTTGTGCCACATGTAATTACTGATGTTTGCTTGGTGGAGCATAGAAATCTCCACAACTCCAGTACATACTGGTGGACACGATGTGTCAGAAACGCTCCAAGGAAACTTCTTGAAATTTGGTCCAAACGTTTACCTGGACTGAAAGAAGAAGGGGTGAGATCTCGGTAGTGATGGTGCACACATAGCTTTGTCAGCCTTGGAAACTCTCAATCAATCAATCAATAAGATTGTATTTGTATAGCCCATATTCACAAATCCCAACTTGTCTCATAGGGCTTTAACATGGTGTGACATAAGTACAGTTTTTCTGCTGGCAGCATTAGATGAACCATACTCTAAACACTACGGATATAGCTATGGCAAAAAAGGCAGAAATAAGGTAAAAAAAAAAAATGGCCTCATTGAGAGCTGCTGTAGAGTCTAACTCAGCTGCTGGAGGTCCAGTCTCCTCCTGTTCTGCTAGCGACTCTGACTCTGCAGGGGACAGAAGATTGACCTCATCCTCCTGAACACCAGTTACTGGATCAGGCAGATCAGTAGAAACCAGCGGCGCTGAATGTCGGGCGTTGTACAAAGTTCTACAAATGTTGAACAGAGATGCAGCAAAACTCTCATTTATTGCTGCTGGAGCGTTGAACTCAGCTGCTGAAGGTCCAATCCCATCCTGTTCTTCTTTATCCATGAGCAGAGCTGAAAACTCCAGCAATGCAGTGACCACAGCATGGACCTTCTCCACCTGAGTGGCAGATAATGATTCGTGCAGGTCAGTGGCAACCATGGCTGCTGACTTCGTATCCTCATCAATACTTCCATCTCCCTCTTCACCTGGCTGGAGATATGGTATATACATGTAGTCAAATAGTTTCCTCACTGCCCCAGTGAGTGAGGCTCCTACAAGGAAACCGATGATCAGGATAGGCATGTTGCCTGGTTAGCTGCTGGTTAGCTGCTGGTTAGCTGCTGGTTAGCTGCTGGTTAGCTGCTGGTTAGCTGCTGGTTAGATGCTGGTTAGATGCTGGTTAGCTGCTGGTTAGCTGCTGGTTAGCTGCTGGTTAGCTGCTGGTTAGCTGCTGGTTAGCTGCTGGTTCCCTGGCTCATGTGTGAGACTTAGCTAGAAGAGAACAAATTCCTTTGATCTCTATATTAATTAAACATGTTTTGGGCCCTAGAGTGTCACATCATAGACAAATGATTAAATTAAACATGACAGGGATATCAGACATATAACCAGATCATAGACTTAATTTTGTATTTATTCCAAAAAGAATAGGGACAGCTTTATCAGGAAGGTATATGTTGGGAAATGGGACTCATTAGGGCAGTGTCATTATTCCTGTATGTGTTTCCATTGTGCTTAATGATGTTTCCTCATGTTCAAGGTGATATTGGGTGGCTGAACTTTGCTGATGTTGGAGACTTGTGGAAAAGGGTAAGGAATATTAACCTTATAATCAGGAAAATATAGTAGCAACGATATGAATATAATTAACAACAACTGCTGTTTACGATTAAATCTTATAAATCATGTTTTCCTATTCAGCAGCACAGTGTGGGTGGATTAAAAAAAGGAAAATGACAGATTAGAAATAAGTTATTATTAAGAGAAACATTTGGACGAGTACATCTGTCACATTTTGAGCCATTAACACAAAAAACTGACATTTTTTTCTTTTTATAAAACAATCCATTGTGCTCAACAACTTGTCATTGAGTTTGTGTTCACTGAGGTAAACTTTTGTCTAAGAAGGGAACATTTATTTATTCTGTTCCTTCTGCTCTGAGATCAGTGGTTTGTTGCCTAAAGCGACGTCTCCAGTAATTACGGAGCAGCTGATTGGCCCGGGACACACGGCAGAGGTGTGAGACTTTTTCCTCGCCGTCTTTCGGGAACTGACACAAACCTGATTCAAACCACTGACTGTTAAATTGGTTCTAATTATTGTTCAACAGGAGCTTGGGTTTTGACAACTAACTCATCCTGAATATCTTTGCAAGATCTTATGATAACAGTTCTGCTTATGTAGTAAAACAGCTGCTCATACACTTGTTTTCTGACGCATTATTCTCCATATGTTTTGGGGGGAGGATGAAATCATTAATTGGACGTGTGCACTGAGCATCTTGTTGCTTCATTCGTTGCCACTATTCAGGTTTCAGGCTTTCCACAAAATCTTGGAGCCTGGCCGAGAGACTGTTCTCGCTGCAGCCACAGGAGCATCAGTGAGGTCAAACTCTGATCCTGGACAACAGGACCTGGCTTCCAGCTTCTGTTCCTGTTCTCACCCAAGGTGTCGGATCGGGTCGAGGTCAGGGCTCTGAGCAGGCCGGGCGCGCTCCTCCAAACAGAACTGGGAAAACCTTACAGAGCTGACGTTAAGCACAGAGGTTATTAAAAAGTCCTTCCCCCAAAACTGGTGGAAATATAAAGGAATAATATAGAGACAGCTGTATTTATATGTCCATATACCTGCACGTCCATTTCAAGACGGAGACAGAAAGGGGGCTATTTACCAAAAGAAACTAGGCTTTGGGGGTTAGAAGAGAGAAAGAGAGAGAGAGAGACTGAGTGAGAATGTGGATGCGCCCAAGAGCTAGACAAAAAGAGAGGAAGAGAGAGAGAGAGCGAGTGAGAGAGGACGAGACTTTGGCATTGAAGCATTTCACTGCAGCCACGGAGCCAGAGAAGAAATATGGCTGCTGTCCCTGGCATCGGTCCCCGCGACTTTGACTCAGAAAGACACAAAAACACATGAGTTATGTTTCCATTAAAGAATTGCCAAAGTTTAACACAATTTCTGAAAAACAACAAAAACGTTATGTGAATGAATGATGTTTCAATCAGCTGCCTCTATCCAAATGACCATATTTGGCATTCCTCTGCTTTTCTCTTAATGGATGAATATATATTGGCATGGTGATAAATACATAAGTTATATTCAACACTATGATGTCGCCCTTTGGTTTTAAGAAGCCTTAAGTAATTCACACAGAGGTTTACGGTTTATTTGACTCTTAATAATCTCCAAGGCTTCTTTTCTATTATTCCAGGTGGATTTTAGCATCGTAGATTTAAAATGTTTGGATTGATGTGGCTTGGTCAGAGAAGACGAGACATTTCAAGGCATCACCTCGGACTCTGGAAAACTGTGATTGACAGTTTTTACTCTTGGACTCAAGGGTTAATCAATAACTCTTATAAAGGCCATCAGTATCAAAGTGTGATTCTCAACCTCCCTGCTCTGTATTCTCTCATATCTCACACATCTAAGAACCTGAGAATTTTTCATCCCATTTACTTTTGCATGAGAGGCGATTATCTTCCTCGTCTCTCACAGACAATATTTAAATTCCAGAGGCGAGCTTTGATCACCACTACATTAGCCTTACATTAGAAGCTATCATCGGGGGGGGGCTCATCCCCTAGAGCGATTTGCCTTTGGAAAACAGTGGTGCTGGAGCGTGGTGCGGCCCGGCAGAGGACCAATGAGCCGCCACCCAACTTGATGAGGCCTCTTAGTAATGTATCCCTCCTCCTGGCCGAGGCTTCAGAGAACAGACACTTAAATCACTTTTTCTTTTTCATCGTGCTCTAGCGAAGGTTCAACACGAGACAGGACTTATTCTCAAAAATCTCTTTGAGGAGGTTTCACTGAGACCGAGAAGAAGAAGGTTGTCCAAAGATAAATGAGTGAAGAGTCGCTTGTGAGAAACTTCCAAGGCAGACGTCTCAGGTTGGATTTTCAAAGGGGCGCCTCAGAGGCTGCAGGGATTTGGTTTGAGGCGCCGCGTTACCCAGTCAAGACTAAAACGTTTTTCTTTTAGACTTAGAAATATTAAAAAATGAAGCGTTTCTATTATTAAAACACGTTCTGTTGATCGGCTGAGAGAGAGACTTAATTTGTTACCATGAGAAAAATACCCTCGAAAGGTTGAAGAACAAGTGGATGATTACCACTCGAGGCAAAAACAAACCTGCTGAACAACACTCCATCGACATCCTGTGTAGCCGAGCTGATTTTCACATCCTCTAAATCACCACCTCGCCATAAACGGCCATCAAATCCGCCTCCTGACGGCTTCATGAGAGCGAAGCGGCTGCCATTTTGCCGCTGAGGGTGAGTTTCAGGGAGCAGATGGGAGTGAACTTTAAACTCAGCGGGGGGGGGCGAGCAGCGGCGTCCAGCTGACGGCCGGCTCGGCCCTGACTGATGTTTGATTAAGAGGCATGTTGACCTTTCCGAGGCTCCAGGGGGCGCTGAGACACACACTCAGCTGTCAGCCCGCGGGCTCGGAGCCCTCTCATTATGGGCCCAAATCTATCAGTCCACTCAGCAGCTTTTTCTCTCCCCGGCTCGCCAGGAAACATTAAATGCCACCGGCCTGTAGAGGAGGAGTATGAAACGAGGAAGATGTCACAGAGAGAAGGGAGGCAAAGGGTAAATGTGGAATATTGGAGGGTTTACTCGGCGGTGCATGACGGCACAGGCTCTAAAATACAGATCAGTCAAATCCAGACACCTCGAACTTCTCTCACACGATAAACCTAAAGAATCCTCAGAGCCTGTAGTGCTCATACCTTTACCAAAGATCATAATTGATGGGCAGGAAGAAGCCGAGGCGAGTCAATACGATGTGATGAATTACACCTGTGCAGTGGCACCGGGTGTGCACCGCTACTGTTCCTGACAAATTGGCCGTGTCACACTCTGGGTTTTTCCAACCCGATCAATACGCTCTGACAGAACCGGTGCTGAGGCTGCTTCAGTTTCTCATCGCAGAGAAAGAGACGAACGGTGACACCAACAAAGTCTGTTGTTGTTTTCACACAGTAAATGCAGATCAGGACACTGAGACCTTGGAAATCAATTCTAACATCATTTTTTGGTTCTGACATGTACAATTTCTGAAGCATTGATTTAAATACAGACACACAGCTTAGCATCCGGCCTGATATGCGTATCAGTGTTTGTTTGCAAATGTGAAAACTTATATTTGCAGAGAAGAAATGAATTTTTGTTGATCTTGAGTCTGCAATGAAAATATTTTTAAGCTCATATGAGTATTGAGCCACAAAAAGCCATAATTGTCAGGTTCTATCATCATGAATTCATGCATCAATACAATCAATCAACTCTAATCCATGACAACAAGTGTGCATTATCCTCTATCACCATTATTTTTGACCTTCCCCAGTTCATACTTTTACATCACTCCTGATAATAATTCAAATATCCATCAGAAGTTAAAGTGTGATGTTGGTGCACACGTGTACCGAGCAGCTGGATCAGGTCAAAGTATTGAAATGTATATTCTGAAGTCCCTGCAGCCAGAGTGGGTGGAAAAAAAGAAGAGCAGCTCTCCACCCTGCAGCTTCTGAGAGGGAGAACGCTCTCACCGGCCTCGTGTAAAGTTTGATTTACACCGAAGCTTTAACTGGACATACATCTCCAGCCAAAGTTGATTCCTGTCGCTTGGGTTTGGTCTCCAGCCCGGCTCTAATGCGGCCGGTGTAAATCTCCTCCTGTATATGAATGAGCGTGAAGGTGCTGCCGAGGACAGGACACCGTACTGTACTGCTGACGTGGAAACCTGCCACTGAGCATCTGGCCGATCAGTGGGAGCTGGCACACGCACCTCGGATGATACTGTAATCTATTAATTCAGCTTCACCGGGCTGCCCGTGTTCGCGGCCACGGCACGGTGCACACGGAGGGCGCTCACTGCATCTGTGTATGAAATCTAAATCACTCTGTCTGCACGACTTCAGATCAAACCGGCTCCGGTGGCTCGACTCCCTGTCTCTTGCTTTATGTGGCTGAGTTTTGATAACCTGGACGCCGCAGAGTCCCAAGCTCCGGCAGCAGGGGGAGTGTCATGATAAATCCTGAAGGAAATGAGTCTGCCTTCACCCAGGACGCATTCCACCTCATCCCGGCTCTGTGCTCCCCGTCGCTGCATTTCATCACGCCAGCTTCCATCAGCGTAAGTAACTGCCGGCCATCGAGCAGCGTTTCTCTGCTCCCACTCGTCATGTTCAGGCCTTTTAATACAGTTCTTTTTTATTGTTTTCTCTCCTAATGAAGCACATGGAAGTGTTTTTTTATCGTCCAGAGGTTGAACCTGCTTCATATGTATGCATGGCATGATTGTGCCCCTGGTGTTTCATCTAACGTGCAGAGAAAATGGCCGTCCGCGAGGCATTCAAGGGGCCTTCAATTAATTCCAGTGAATCCCCAACATCCATATCATAATTAATAATACATATCGGCTTCGCCAGGCGCGGATGCACAGAAGTTAATTTAGCGTTGCAGAATGTTCTCCCAGCGCTTCGTGAGGTAATAGACCTCTAATGTTTGGGGAACACACAACATTCCCCTCTACAACAGGTGCTTTTTCATTTTCTGTCTGGATGGCTGACTTTAATGATCTCATTAGAGGGCCACTCAGAGCAGGGAGAACTGCCTGTGGCCCCCCCCCCAACACGACAGGGAGAAACAACAACATCCAGGCCGGACATCTGTCTGATGTCACAGCTGCACGAGAGGCTGCAGGATGGACAAGACGCAGATAGATACTGTAAGAAAACAGAAAAGAAAAAAAATGGATAATTGAATTTGTTGTGTGTGTGGCCGTGCACGAGGCTGCTGCACGCTGACGCCGGAGAGCAGAGCTAAGATCCATGTTAGAGGAGGCTTGGACATAATTACCCAGAATTCAAGCCGGCAGTTTCCCCAACTTCCTCTGCCAGGACTCAAATGGCACAGATTAATCATACATGGATCCCCTGGTGGCAGGAGGCGGAGAGGAAACGCTCCTATAGGAGAATCAGGAAGCTGCTAAAGGAGACGTTTCTGCACGTAGTCTTATTCTCAGTTAGAATTTAAATCCAACATGTTAGTTTAGGAGAGCTTTGTGGGGAAAAACAAACTAAAAATAATAATAAAATCAATAATAAACTAAGAAAAATATTCTTGTTTACATGTGCAGAGCCTTTTTTCTCATGTACACACATCACTTTAAACACAGAAATTATGATTTTACAAAGTGCAGCAAGGATTTAGTAAAATAATCGATTAGTCAATCAAAAATACTGTCACTTTCAAAGTAAAACAATTCCACCTCTTCAAGCTTTAGTTTCTTACACGTGAGACTTTGCAGCTTCTCTTTGTCTCGTGTGTAAGTATTTGAAATTAATTTTCACAAATCGAACAATCTGAACACCTCATATTTAGCTGCAGGGCGTTTTAAATCACATGATTAACTGAGAAAACAATCAACAAATGAATCAATATGGAAAATAATGACTGATTATAACCGCCCCCTGTTTAATACTGCACACACTGTGGCATACTGTATATTATCAATACTGGTAAAACTCATTAATATCATGATTCCAGTGCAATAATATGAAATGAAAACATTTTTTCTGTAAGTGTAGTTACTTTCCATTCCTTCCTCTCTCTGCTGCCTCGTGGACTCTTTCTATCCACAGTCCGAGATGTTTACTTTCCCGATCGGAGACAGAATGCAGATAATCTTTTTCAGAGATTTTGGCCGAATTCTTTTCCCCCGCTCGGTTTCCAGACTCCCTCACTGCGTTGGACTGTGTGGAGCCGTTTGAAAGTCAAAAACCTGGCGTTGGAACCTTTTTTTTTTTTTCCACTTGCCTCTCCATCTGTCTGTCAGTCTGTCTGCCTCTCTCCATCATTCACCTGTACTCTCCTCCTCCCCGTGTTTACCTTCCGTCTCACACTATTACTGCACGGACAGACCTTCCCAGTGTCTTTCCTCATTCTTCCTCCGCTATAAATATCTAAAACATCTACACAAACACAAACACACACACATACACACAGAGTGGTAAACACTGTAGGGATGATGCAGGGATTACGGACAAATTGAGTGGTCGCCTTACTTACTCTGGGCACACAGACTTCCTGTGAAATGCAATTACACTCGCTGCCATGAGTACGTGGTGGAAACCAGCCTCAGCCATCACGTCAGGGTCCTAACAAGCGTTACAGAGGGAAAGAATCGTTAACTCGAGCAGAAGAGGCCACCTGAAAGACTCTATGGTGTTTCAGTACTTCTTCTCGCAGGTCAAGGTAATCGTGGTCCAGCTGAATTAGCCTCTGCTCATCCAGAGTCCTGATATCTCATGTCCTGGAGCTTAAGGGAACATTCACTACCAGCGGGTTTTGGATGTTTCACTCGTCCACTTCCCAAATGCTTCCAGATTCGTCTTCTTCCTCGCGGGGCAGTTTCCAGTCGAGCAGACGGAAACTGGAGACGGATGATCCATCACCGCAGATGTTTCTTTGTCTCCGTCAAGGTTGTGGAGTAACAGCTGTGAGGCGGCACAGTCTGGAGGAACGTACACATTAGAACAGCAGCGACAGTCTTAATGTGAAGAAGCAAAGACGGGGAATGAGGAAGGTTGGAGGACACCTGAGGCCAAAACATCTGGACGGCCCCCTGGTGGCTGGCTGCAGTACAGCTGCATCAAACACGAGAGAAATGAAGTTGTTCCCACAAACTGAAGGTGTTTGTCGCTCTACAAAGACATATTCCAACTCGTGAGCTGATTTCAGTCACCATCCATCATCAGACTTCCAAAACCAAGGGACAACAGGGGCTTACATTGAGATGAATAGGATCCTAGAAACACATCAGATATCCTTTGCAACCTGTACAATAAAAGAGTCCTTTAAACCGTAGAGACTATTGTTATGTTCCTTTAAGATACTTCTCCAACTCTTCTGACTCTTTATCAGTCCACCTCCTCCGTCACGTCTCCACAAACATAAATCAATAATGAAGCTACAGAGGCTTTTACCTGGATTCACCTCATCAATGTAATTCATGAATATGGTATCAGTCACTCATAAACTGCGGATCCGGTGCTCGCCGAGCGCACTGGGGCCGTCTCGGTTTTACTATGATGAATAACCACCGTAACAACAGAAGGAAGGAATCAACACGGCTGCTTGAACAAGCTCCAATTACTGCGTCTCCTCGAAAGACACGAACACGCCGGCAATCAGACCTCAACTCGCTCGGGTCCTCAGACTCCACATGCAAACAAAGCGGGGATGGATGGGGCGGAGCCGTGTGAGATATTCAGCTACTGTACGCTCATTATTTTCACAGGGCGCTCGGCGTGGTGCAGCCCGGCTAAGAGGTGATTGATTGCTCGGGGGCCGAGGAGATGGTGCAGCAGACGGAGGCGACACTGTGCACGAGTAGAAACGCTCCCGAGTGTCTCAAGCAGTTTGTGAAGAACAGGAAAGAAAAAAAAACACACACACACAAGGTGTGAAGGCGGCGCCGCAGCAGGTTGGAGACATTTTGTCGTGTTTTGACAAGAGTTGCAGAAAGTTAACTGGGTTCCAACTGCCACAATAGAAAAGCATCAGAAACATGCTGTGTCAGGCAAAAAGTTTAGATGTGGAAAATATCCAGATTATTATAAGATCATGATAAAGATGAAACACAAGGTTTACTCATTGCTTTTCTCCATTTGTCGAGACGCCGTTGATTAAAGACCACACAAAAAATCTCTATGGGTCTGTGTGGAAACACAATGACTGTGCACGAGTACACACTCTGAGATCTTGAAGTTACTGGTATTGATCCTTGTCTCCGTCAATGCCTAATTACAGTTGTTCTGAGCTTTTTTAACTTACAAACACAAAGTAAATAACAGAGAGCTTTTACCAGACAAGGTGTCTTTCTCAGGAGACAAAATAAAAGTAGCGCTAACTACCCTTGTCATAAGATTTCAGCTCCTTCGCCTCTAAAGCTGATGACTCCAGCCATCTGCCATCCGCGCTTGATTGCTCGACAAACAAACGTAGCCAAAGGGGAAACACTCAGTCTGATGGATTCCAGTGGGCCTAATGAAATGCTGCTGTTGTGCGCTGGAAAACTGTGGCCTGTGTAAAGGTTGGTATAAATCCAGTCCCCTCAGGTCGCTCGGCTCCCGCCTCTCTGATTTTGCAAAAATAAAAAAAACGACCCCAATAACCGAAGTAAAGATCTCAAAGTCTGAACCGTCACGGGGGGGGGGGGGGGGGGGGGCAGCCGCTCAGACGACAGCCGAATAACAACACTCAGCGTTTTTTTGGATCTGTCTTCATTTTGTCACGTTGAGGCTGAAGGACGATTTTGCGTTCGGAGAGCATCATATGTTGTTATGTGGTTTTCTTTTAATGTACATCGTCATTCATGTGAGGGCATTGGTAAACGTATTACTTTATGTTAGACATGAGTACTTATTGGTTCTTTGTATGTATTTTAATCTGTGGTGCTATTTGTGATATTTGGTTTCGGTGACTTTTGACCCGTCCACACTGATCATGTGACTACTTGTGAAAACCCCAGAAGAAGAAGCCCAAAGGACATCCCCTTGAAATCTCCCTGAAGAAGACGTCTATGGCCGTAAACACACAGGAATAGATTTAATTCTAAGAGTAACCAAATACCCAAGTTATACAAATTTAATATTCAAACCTTACTCATCAAAAATAAATCTATTCTTCAGAACTAATTGTGTTTATGACTTTACTTTACAAAAAGAGGAGGAAAGGAAGAAGGAAGAATGACCCTTAAGAAAACTACAACCTCTTAGACATTGAGCGGTTGACATTTCAAACTGAAGGTTATCGGGGGGGGCGGTGATAAGCTCCCTGAACCAACGGTCACCGTCACTGAAGATGGTCGCGCCTGCACTTTTCTCCCCAGACTGGGAGCAGATGTGTTCCTGTGGTGTTCACCTCACAGCTGTTTGCAGAACCACCACTGCCGGTTGGCCCTGCGGTGCAGACGAGTGTGTTCTGATGGAGGGCCCCCCCCCTGCGTGATCTGGTGCTGCACTGCACAGCTAATGCCTTTTTCGATACTAGCTGGGTGGCTGCGGGCCAACTTGTAGGTGTTATGTCAATAGCTCGGTTCCCTCGTTCTCACACCCGGGCCGTTTGGAGCCACGTGAAGAAGCGGTGGAATCACGGCGCTGCATGTCCACCTCCACGTGCACAACGCCTGCTGCACCCTGCGCCACGATCCACCAGACACCGGGTATCCGTGCACCTCTTAGTGAATCAAGTAGCGGGTGAGTCACGGCTCTCCGGACCCTGTTACCGCTGCCCTCTGAGGCCTCGTCCTGGAGCAGCTCTGGGACGAGGTGGTAGACGCGGTGGTGATGACTTTGTCGACACCACTGAAGAAGAGGAAAGATTTAAGCAGCTTCTTTGAATAATGCAAAATACCCATCGCCAGTTTTATTCAGTTAAAAAGCCAAATATCTACAGTTTGCAAAAGGGTATGATTATTTATTTTGAGTGAATGTTGTGGTTTTACACCCTCGCTCTAACCACTCATCACATATGGTGCTATGATACTTTATCTACTGAGTCAAGGCCAATGTGCTGATTTCCTTTAGCACACGACCTCACTCTCCTCACATGGAATTAATATTTGATAAAGTAATAGAAACCTTTTAATTCCTCAATACCAACTCTGACCTTATAATACTACTGAAGCTTGAATTGAATCTCTGTGTCTTGCAGCCACACAAACTTTGAAGTTAATGAGATTACCTCGGCCGAGGTTTACTCACACCGCTTTAAATATTCTAACCATGACAACAGGACCCTTAGACCTTTGAATCCCTCACCTCCGCTGCAGATAAACATCTCTCCATTCCAGAGATTCTTCTTTTTATTTTAATTTCAGCCCAGAGAAACAAATCAGCAGTTGTTCGACAACCCAGCCGCCCGTGCCCTTGAACGGGGGATGTTTGCCATGTCAGGGAACAATTAGACTCAAACAGAACAGAGCTGGAAAAAGAAAAACACACAAACGCTGGAGCACATTCAGAACCGTCTCCGGCTCGTGCCAGAAGTTCACTCATCTGCCGGCATCGAGCACACGGCGCTCCGCACACTGTCCCCACGACTACCCGGCCCGAGATAATAGCCTACATTTCCCCTTGGTAACATCTCCGCTGTCATTACCCTCCCTCAGGCATCTGAATGCAGACTTGATTAGCTGCAATTTCCTGTGCCGGCACAACACCTCGGAGCTGTTTTGGCACCCGTTTCCATGTGCGTTACCTGTTTCACCGGCAGACACAATCCCCAGCAGGCGACAAACAATGTCCAACATCTTGTGCGTCGGTCAGAAATCACGCTGTGCAGATCTGTCCCTGTTATTGAGAGGACTTCACACTGAGACGCTGCAGTGAGTCTCCGTCCCACGAGTATATGAGTGTGTTGTGCACGGAGCGATCATCAGGTGCAATTAAGCCGTCATGTAGAAATCAAAGTGCACGGCCGGCTCTGCTGTCATGTGCTGACCATGTTGACACCAGCGGAATCGAACTCTGGACATCAAATTGTGTGTTTGGGGTCAATAAATAAACAGTGGTTTTTTAGGCCTGCAGGAGTTTGAAGTCATCAGTGGAAACGATCAGGATTCAAACACACAAACTGAGAGCAGGGACAACAGGAAGTCCTCGGGAGCTACAGCACCGCCTGGTCGGGTTCCGGACTGAACACGATCCTGCAGAACTCGGGCGGTAAACTGAGCTGACAGGTTGTAGATCTCAGTGAAGAGGCCAAGATGGACTCACAAATGTCAGGAGTCTGGCAGCAGACTGCTCTCACAGATAAAGACATAATGGAGCTGCTTTCTCTTTGCCAGACGCTCGCTGTCTTCCTGCAGGACTGAGGCTCCGGATCCAGGAGGAACAGCTTGGAAAATATCAATACTTTTGATTTATCATTTTTAGATGAATTACTGGTCCATTGATGGGATTTCAAAATTCAAATCAATACTCCAAAGCCTCGGCTCTTTGGAATAAAACCCCCCTTCATTTTACAAATGATCTCCAGATGTCATCACATAAACGAATACAAATGCTCAAACCAGTGCGCTGGGCCAGTGGGTGGTGATAAAGTCTCCATCAACAATCTGTCAAACACCGACGCCGCGGCCTCGGGTGAAAGTCGCCGATATGGTGAAGTGATGCAAGACTGCAAACTTGTGATTAAACCTACCAGTGCAAACCAAACATAGACAAACTGTTGTACGGCTGCCATTGTTGTTATTGTTGTTGTTGTTGTTGCTTCTGGTGCATGAAAGGACAAAGCAGCAGTGGCCATGTGTGAAGTGAGATGTGACGTCATGTTCCCCAAATGCTCAGTTTCACAACAGATACACAGAAACAGGAGTTTTTAAAAGTATAAAACTTAAAACGCAAAATATAACATCCAATGTTCAAAGGGCAAGAAATCATTTTGCACAAATCCTCCCTCCTAATGACGACAACACTTTTTACACTTTGTTTTTTGTATCAAACAAGACATGAAGATTCAGATGATTAAACTTAAAGGAGTTTATTAGCTTTGCACAGAAGCCAGGTATCAATGCTTATATGCTAAATTAAATGTACAATATGTAACTTCGGCCACTAGGGGTTTCTCAATCAAAACAATAACAAAAAGGTGCAGTTTGAGGACGAGTGGGATCATGGGAGTTTTCCCTGTCTTCACCACCATTACCCGTGATAATCTACCTGATGCATGTTAGGCACAAATCATGTGTCTAAGATTTATTCACACTACGCAGAAAAGAATAATTATGATCCTTCACGAGAACATAAACAGTGGAAGGAAGAAACTGCTGACTGGCTCACACAGGCTTTTCCTTCTTGATGTGAACTTATAGCAGATGGACAAATTCACAAGAATAAAATTAAACGTCTCATTAGCTTGAATAAAACTGGGGTTTTCCTGGGGTTTGAACATTGCTGTTGACGTGTTGGATGATGCAAATCAACAAAATATAAAACATAGGTCTAGTTTTCAGACATGTAGAGTATAGTAGTTGTAGTTTTAACACACAGACGCATCAATTTCTCATCTTACACTCGCCAAGAAAACAGATTATTCCAGCGTTGCATCTTTAGGGATGTGCTTCAGTCTCAAAACCTGAAAAAGAAACGCTGCACAGCCACCGGCTCAAATGAAAATGTTCACTTCATATCAGTGCGTTTTGAAAACAACCCAAAAATCCTCACGATCAACACTGGTGTTTACTTTTGATTGTGCAGGGATAAGAGAGATGTGGGCCAAAGACTCTCTGCACATTCAGAGAATAAGGCCACGGGGAGGAACGAGACCGAGGAGCCGTTTGGAAAAAGCCTGACTCCACACAGCTGTGCCCCACATCCTCCAAAATGGCCCAGAGTGTTTGAGCTTATTCAGCTATAAATAAAGCAATCGTGGGGCAAATCAAAACCATTACCAACTAACTAACTCTCCGGGAGGAAGGATGGTGCAGGCAGAGAATCACAGAGTTAACACAATGCGAGGGTCTTAAGGCTTGAAATACAGTGTGAAGGCACAATGAACTTTAATATTCAACAATTTAAAGAAAGAAAGAAAGAAGCCCACGATATTGGACCCCTTAATATTTGAAAGCGTCCCACAGGACATTAGACGATCCACTCCCCTCATTACACATTGGTCCATATAGCTGCCTGCAGCTGCCAGGAGAAGAGAGTAATATATCCTGCACCTCACAGCTTTGGATGCAGTAAAATATTAATGGGACCCTCCTTGGGCGAAAGGTTACCTCTGCCCCTCAGAAGCCTCGTGAGTCAAAGGGGAGACGAAGCCAAAACTCTGCAATCATCACGATCTGCTCCATAAAAACAGGACCAAACTTTCCAGCTCCTCTAACTCAGATTTACATCCTCACCGACTCCACTGCACTTGCAGAAAGAGGGAAGTGCACGTGAAAAGAAAGAAGGGCGTGAACTCCCCAAAAGCAGCTCAGAGGGGTTTCACCAGCTGCGCAATGCAAAGCACGGGGTTAGAAAACGCGTAATTTTCACGCTGCTGGCGCGCGTCAGAGCGCGTGAGGATGAAGGAGACGGGATACTTCCACAATGTTTTAAATGCGAAGCAGAAGCACTTTGATCGGCGTCACGCAGTACGTGCAAACGGAGCGGCCACCTTACCATGACGTTGCCCTGCATCTTTGCAGTCTCTATCAGATTCTTCTCCTTCATCTCTGCTCCTGTCGCTGCGTGGACGTGCTCCGGGAAAGAAAGGCTGAATCTGCAGACTTTTCTTTTGGAGGAGGGGGTGGGGTGTGAGGGGGGGGCAGCTCCTCCTGTCAGCTCCGTGTCCCAGCAGCTTCCCAGCAGACCCCGCTAGGTAGAGAGTCGCTTCATGAGTGGGTGGGTGGGCTTACAACTCGACGGATTGATACAAATACAAAAAGAGAGAGAGAGAGAGAGAGAGAGAGAGAGAGAGAGAGAGAGAGAGAGAGAGAGAGAGAGAGAGAGAGAGAGAGAGAGAGAGAGAGAGATGGGGGGGGGGGCAACGTGGGCTCTCGCCTGTGTGTGCGGTGTCGGCACAGCTCCCGGTCCCCTCGTGCATACCAATCAGCGAATCATGCACGGGCAGGAGAAGGCGTTTCAAGTTTGGATGCATGAGGCACCATCGCTCTCCCTCTCCGGGCTGGAAGATGCGCAGGAGAATCCTCCTCGTCCACGTCCGTCGCTGCGTGTTGCCCGCGCTGCTGCAGGGAATCATTCATAACGGAGATGGACAGCGCGTAAAATGATGATGGATGGACGGACTGGAACCTGCAGGAAGTTGGGGGGGGAAACAAAAACTGACGCCAGTTCAGGAGTGATCAGCTTTACGCACGTGAAGGTCACGATCGTGGAGTAAACTGCGTATCACGAACATCAGGTGCGCAGGGAAACTCCCGTAAATCTGACCACATCGCCCTCCTGGGGGTATTTTTTTTTTTTTTATGCGTAAACACTAAGTCTTAAAAGGTCATGATTATAAAAAAAAAAAGGGAATTATCCATCATGAGGCCGTGGGGGATCCAGTTCCTGGAGGAACTGTCCCCGACCTGCTGTAAACCAAAATGCCAAACGCCTGCAACACAGTGTTTCATGGCAGAGAAACATCCATCACCACTGACAGTCATGAACTAACTTTTCCAATTTACAACTTGCTTCCTCTGACCTGGAGATTGAGACTCCCGAGGAGATCAAAGGAGGAATCAGAGGTGACAGGGTTCACCACAAATTATTTACACTCACCACGGAACAATAGTGGACATGATTTGAAGTTATAAAACTTTAGTATTTACTCAAACGTGGACGGCCAATCAGCTCCTTTAAATTCAACCAAGCTGCGCCACATTTCAGATGTAAAAAAATTGCCTTGAAAATATGTAATAATTGCAGATAAGAGGTTTTTCCAAGTTTGTCCCCTGCAGCTTCTGAAAAGAGATGATTAGCCTTTCAATCTTGGAATCTGTGATCTAGTGCTTTTCTTTGTCACATCTGATAGTAAATACATGTGTTGTGGTTAAGGGTTGTCGGTCGAACACACAATGTGAAAACGCCTCACATTGTTAAAGATTGTTACACATTGAGGCAGATTTCTTTCATCAAGATCCATTTTTTATTTCCCTGGGAAATCAGTGAAAATGCAGCATCTTGCAATGTTACAGAAAGTGTGTTTGTGTTTGTGTGTGTTTGTGTGTGTGTGTGGGGGGGGGGGGGTAAATCCTGGATCTGCAGTGATATTGTATTGGTTCTTTCTTGGCTCAGGTCCCATCCTTCCACCAAGCTGTGTAGAAACCTGATCTGTAGTTTTTTAAGTAATCCTGCTGACAACAGACAAACGGGGGGGGGAAAACATAACCTCCCTGACAGAAATACTAATCAGCAGGTTAATGGAAAATTCTTAATTAACTCTTTTTACTAAAATACGCTCATTTACTCATCGTACCTTCAGCTGCCCTCACTCCACTCCCTCTCCAGCTTTTATGAATCAATATCTCTGTGAACGTGCATCTGCTGAATCTGGACTTTAATGCGGTGAATAAACCGCTGCACGCCGAGGCTGCGTGTCCTAAACTGACAGCAGCAGTTCACCGAGAGCACCCCCCACCCCCCGACTGGGGAGTGCAAACAGCGTGCCTCACATAAATCTCATTTAAAAGTGCCTGGTATTAATTACGCTGGATAAGGCTGTCAAAACAACCTAATGGGGGCATCGCGCTCCCCCGACTCCAGCTGGACTGCTGACACAGGGAGAACACTCCGATGGCAGAGACAGGTAGCGGCTTCATTACCTTGTCTACATTTTCCTTTTTGGAAAGATTTGTCTTGGTAAACACGCGGCAGAGTTCCTCCGACAAAGGCGAACGATAACCTTCATTATAATTTCATGCTACTCATGGTCACAGCAGCCTTGTGCTTCTCAGATTTAATCAGGCTCTGTGCATCAAACAGGCCACACACAAACTCGCCTCAAGCCCACAGACCGGAATCAACTGAACACGCAGAATTGAATTCACATGTTTGCCGTCGCCCTGCAACGCGCAATCGGCCGCCGGCCAAGTTGGACTTCATCTGTGGTGCAGGTGCGGTGGCCAAGGACATCTGTAACAACGATGTTGGACACGTGGAAACAGCAGCTTGACGTTAAGGTGCTCACAGACGAGAATGATCAACACACGGCTGCACGACTCAGCCAAGCAGTCAGATGGCAGTTTACATCCATGTGTGTCCAGACTCACACGGTGGAAATAATGGAGGCTCGACACACACACACACACACACACACACACACACACACACACACACACACACACACACACACACACACACACACACACACACACACACACACACACACACACACACACACACACACACACACACACACTCACACACACACATCAAGCAGCACATGGAGATCATGGAGACAGTTTCACCACCTAAGCATCCGACCACGTAAAGATATATGGTCACAATCTCCCCTCCTGCTCCTGAGTTATAGTTTAAAAAAAAAAAAAAAACATTATGTCACAGTGAAGTTGACCTTTGGCCTTTTGGATATGTTTTGGGAGACGACATTGACCTTGACCCTCTGAGCACCGAAATCCAATCAAATCCTTGTGCCGGCTTTTTGTGCCAAACCTCAGATGGTGACTCCTCGGGCCGCAGCGGTCACTGGCACGGAGGCATGAAGGCGTCCGGTCATAAAGAAGCCGGTTGACTGTAGCAGAGCCGATCGAAGCCAAACGCCGCTGAGCCACCACGGAGCTCGGCTGGAGTGAGGACATGTGCCGGAGTGGTGACGGCTGCTGTCCAACTCCGACATGAAGACACCATAAGTGAACTGCTGCGTTACACAGACGGGGAATGAGGATCTAAAAATATGTGTTAAATGCAACTGCTTCACAAAATGGAGAAAAGTCATCTACGGGATTTTTTCTTATTTCTTCTTATGCATTTGTGCCACCGGACCAGAAGCTGGAGAAAGTGATTAAAACTCGCTCGGATCCAGAATTGATTGCTCGTGGATCCCCAGCGGAGTGAGTTCAGAGAACGAGCCTCATTCTGGTGACGGCCGTCTTCCAGCACAATAAACCCGAGCTGGACCTCCGTGGGACAAATCGATGGTTTCATTATCAACTTCATTACGAGATACCGGTGATATCCTGTGCTCCGCTGTCACCGGCGTCTCCTGCCAGTTTTTAATGAGAGACGCTGGACACAGGTTTAAGCAGCATCACCGTCTAACAACCAGAAAACCTTTCACTGATTTGGATTATTCCGATGAAAGAGTAGGAGAGGGCGCTCCTGGAGGATCTGGAGGCTTTTCCGTGGCTCTGAGTTTTGTGATAAATGCAAAGCAAACCTCGGATAACTGTGTTTAAAACCATTACCGAGCAGCAGGAGGTCACACACGCTGCACCATCGGCCAATTTGCATCTCAAACATCTCAAAGAAACGCCGGGCGCAGCTCTCTGCCGGTGGGGGGGCGGGAGCTCTGTAATCTAGATAAGAGGTTTGGCGACTGACCTTCCCCGCCCCGGAGTGTCACGCCGACAGATCGTTACCGTCTCTAATGAATTCAGGAGGAGAGGAAAAATGATGCAGGGGCATGTAAAGTGCACATTCATCCTCCAGCCTCAATGCAATGAGGAGAGGGGGGGGTCTATTACAAGCATTACTGCCACATACGGCGATCCAAGATCAGGGAATGATGTGGTGTTGGGTATGAACCCCCCCCTCCATACGGTCCCTCATACACTTCACCTACAGAAAAGCAGGTTCAGTCCTTTAATCTGACTTCTCATGCAGGAAGATGAAGCGTGTTGAGGATGAACAGCTTCCTGATCCTTTGAATCCGTTTTTTTCTGTGGACTATTTAAATAGACTCATAAAATATGACATACGGCAAATTGAAAACTTTAGTGCTGCTTCACAGTTCAGACAGTTCCTCTTCAGTCGCTCAAGACGGGAAAGTTACTGTGATTATTTTCCAACTTAAGAAGACTTTTGCTTCTCCTCCCCCCCTGCCCCGCCCCACTCTGGAGCCGGAGCCAGTAAGTACATCTGAATATTAATGGAGCAGTTGCCTTGAACAGCAGGCGTTTGTCAGGGAGTTGGATCAGATTCATCACTTGAACCTGCTCGGCTCGGGGACGGGTGACGACCACCCGCCGCACCAGCAGCTGGCTTCAGCCTCTCCACGAGGGAAGGGCGGGAGAGGAAAATCAAAGCCAGAGTTTAGGTTATAACAAATGAATTCATATTTTGACCTTTCATGAAAGACATCTTCTTTCCCCCCCCCCCCCCCCCCCCCCCCCCCCCCCCCCCTTTACTCCATCACTATTTGATATAATTCATCTGTGGCTGAAAATGGTTCCGTAGAAAAAAAACAAGTTTTGATCATGACGCATTTAAAATCACTAGCGAATCAAATGAAAATTTACGACGTTAAATCCACTTTGCGTTTGTTCTGAACGCTCCATAAGCCCTGATTGGACGATCTTAACTCGCGGGGGGGGGGAAGTGGCTCAGCAAACAGTTGACCGTCCCGCTCTTTTAACGATAACTGCAAATACCTCAAATCTGTTTTCCCCAGCGGCACTTCAGCGGTGTGGTTACAGGAACAGGGGGCATGAGCGTGGGAACAGAGAGTAAACACATTTCTCTGTTGGCCTTTCAGATCTCGGCTTCATCAACATTTAGACGTGTGTCCCGCTCTTCTGTCAACAGACGGGATAACGATTAGACCAGGGTGCTCAGCTATGCTAACAACCATTAAGGTTGAGTGATGGCTGTGTGGAGCTGGCTGTACCCTGCACATGTTCGGGTGGCTCATGTTTATCCATCAGGCAGACGCAGCTCACCGAGCCTCATGGCAGCAGCTCGGGGCTCTGGAACCTGGCTGCAGGGATTTGATTGTGTTCAGCCATGAGATCATCAGTGAGGTCTGAATCCAAGTGAAGGCTCCAGTTCCCTGAAGGTGTTGGAGATCAGGGGTCTGTACAGGGGAGTCAGGGTCCTACCCTCCAACCTGGGGCGACAGGAGGGGGAAGGTGTGTCTTCTTCTTTCACATGATAATCCAGTGATGAACAAAGTCTATATTAAATCATATTCAACCTGTCTGTGAATAAATAAACCTGCCTGATGATGTTTGTCTGCACGATGAAGCAAAAGCTACCGAAGGAATTTCACTAAAACTTGGTGACGGGCAAGAAAGAACTAGAGATGTTCCAATACCAATTAGCGAGTACTGATCCGATACCACAGCATTTAAAATAATAATCTATATTGACACTGGGACGATACTAACCCTCTGGTCTGGTTATTGCTGTACGTCCCATTGACAAACAAATACAGACAGAATGTGAATTGCTAATGTTGTAAAAGAGTCAAACTAAATATATGACCTCAAATAACGAACCTATTGTCAAAATCTGCGAATAAAACTTTTGTATGTTGTATGAAACCAAAATCTATGAGTCCAGTAATCTATCTGTTACATGTGTGCATAAAGAAACCTGAACCAAAGCACCATCATGTCGCCGAGCTCCACAGACTCTACATTCAAGTTCTGTATAAAATTGAATTAACATGCCTGTGACCACATTCACCTCCCACCAGCAACACTGCCCACAATTATGATTTATCTGCAGAATAGATTCACTGAATGAAAAACACTAATTCCCCATCATCTGGCTGCAGCGTCCTGAGATCTCAGATCAAAGTTCCTCCACTTACATCGGTGTGTGATGAAACACACGAACCGGCCGAGCTCTCCTCCCGTCGCATCTTTGTAATTTCAGCTGCTTCTGAAATGAGCTGCATTCAGTGGTGCCACTGGAAAGGGGCCGTCTTTCATTACCAGTCAAGGCCCGTTGGAAGCTGCATGCCTCCCGTGCACGCCCCTTGTGGAAGATTAACTACAGGAATATGCTCCGGTGTCTGATAACGGGAGAGTCATATCACATCGGCACCCAAGGTGGTTTCTGGGGCAACAGCGTGGCCATCAATCAGCGGGGTGTAATCTCACTGGAAATCGTTGTCCAGCATGAAAATTAGTGTCACATCCCACACACTGCATGTACACACACTGCATGTACACACACTGCATGTACACACACTGCATGTACACACACCTGAAAGATGGGGAAATGTGTCTGATAGACCTCAGGAGCGTGTGCCGAGGGACGGGAGAACGTGTGAAGAAGGTCGGCACATGTGTAAAACAACAACGAAGACACACAACTATTTAAAGTCTAGTGTCAAGATGAGTGATGGATGACGGGGACTTCCCAAACGTACAATTTTCTATCTTGCAAATAAGAATCCAGTTATCGAATCTGCAACAATCCAACAAATCAAATTAGTTGATTATTTCAAACGTGTAAGATTACAATTTGCAAACCATTTCCAGCCCCATTGAAATCTGGCAGTGCAGCTCGGTATTGACTCGAGGACGTGAGAGCGGAATCGATCTTGTGATCCACCTCCCAGCAGCAGAGCCACTGAGCATATTTCCCAAACTTGTTGTGCAGCCGAACAAAAACAATAAAACTGAATTGATTCATCGTCACTGCAGAGAACGAGGAATTCAAGTCCTGGGAGAGGATTCACACAAATCAGACAGTGGTTAAAATAAAGAATTAACATTTATTAACATGTGTAGGTTTGACGTACTAAAACTGAGACAGACTCATTGCTGCAGAATATGAATTATCCTTTGGTACGTATTGAATTTATTCTTCTGCAGGTATGAAAACGTGCATCGCAATAAAAGCAGCAACAGAAGCAAAGAAAAACCATCATATATAAAAAAGCAATTACAGACCACAGATCCACTGAATGGCTAATTCTGAAAACATAAATGCCTCAGCCATAAATAGATGTAAAGACTTGGTTTGGCATAATGAAAAGCTTACGGAGTCGCCGATAACTTTAAACTCCACAGTGCCGCCGCCTCTCATTAAGACATATATTAACTTTATCATTAAGAGAAGAGTTAATGATGCAATAAGGTTTATCCCCGAGGCATCGGCTGCACAGGAGGAATACCAAGCAACAGACTGTGAGCCGCTCGGTGCTGCAGGTCTTCGTCCAAACACCGAGGCGGGTTTTACCCCGGAGGGCACGGCTGAGTATGCGTTTTTTTTTTTCCAGCATCGCACCTGCATCTCTGTCCCACTTTCTGCCGGCTCTCCACAGCCGGCTGCTCATTTTAGATCCCATCGTCTCTGGGGGCACAGAAACCCATTAAGTAAAAACGAATACAAACAGGCAGCGAGTGGCGAAGCTTCAGCGGTGGTGAAATAATCAGAAAGGCATTTGTTGAACTTTACGGCTCAAGTTGTAAAATCCAGTTGAAAAGGTGTCTGATGGCTTCACTGATCCCTTCGATGCTCAAGTTCTATCTGCTACAAAACAACTCATTACTGTTGCCTGATGGCTCACGCGCCCTCTATCCATCTGCTTTAATGTGCCAGCGTGTCCGGTGGATGTTTTGGCTGCACAGAATGGATCTGCGTTTTGCATGCCTCCCGAGGATGATTTACCAAGCATTGATTTGGAGGCTCGCAGACTCGGAGCACAATAAAATGGTTGTTTATGTTCAGCCGGAGAGTGTTCATCGTCAAGGGGGGAGCAGCGTCTTGTTTTAGGGCAACGTGGAGCACCGCGGGACCTAACAAGACAAATCATCTCTTTTTAACTGCCAGGGACGCGGGGACAGATGAGGCCTGTGCGATCAGTTAGACGCCGGCTTTCTGCAATAAGTCAATAAGATTGCCTCCACCAGTTATATGAAAATGGGCCGTGGGCAGGGCCGTGGCTATACATTTCAATAAAGGCTGCAGATTGGAAAATGCCGCGCAAACAAGGACAGAGCTCGCAGAACAACGTGTCGAGTCACGGCCGAGCTGACGCAGCCGGGCATTGAGGCAGAGCGGGGGGGGGGGGGGGGGGCTGAGCGACGGCATTAATTGAAATCATTACAAGCAGCACGTTAAATGGCAATTTGAATGCAAGTAACGACACAAAAATCTGCTTTCAACACATCACAAGCTCTTGTTAGAAGTTTTTAAACTAAAGAAATAAATGACCTAAAAGCCTAAAAATAAGAAAACAATCATTCTCAGGAAAAGAATAAAAACAAAAACAACCAAAAACGGCTGCTTTGTATCACACGGGGAAAATTAAAGCCCCCTCCACTGTGCACCTCCCCTTAAAATTGGAGTTTGCGAGCGTGCTGGGGTTTAACCGATCACATCCACAGCCACTACACCTGAAATTAAGTGAAGTGATTCTAATTAAAGGATTCCACTCGGGTTTCTTTCGGAGCTCGGCGTGCGTCAGTGTGCACGGACACGCAATGGGCAACAGGGAGCTAGCATTGGGTCTGCAGGAGCTTTCTGCTGAAAGGCTTAGCTGAGGAGAAGGGATATAAAGAGGGATTTCAAAGTGATGGATATTCCCAGGAACACACTTATATGGGACTAGAAGGAAGAGGAGGAGGAGGAAGAGGAGGAATTAGGGAATCGCCAAAAATGCTTCCATGTAATAAGCCAATGAGGACGTTTCATTAAAAAGACACTTGGGGGTTCTCAGAAATAATCCAGAGCTTCACACGGAAAATGCAAAAATTGTTGCACTTGAAAATAAATTAAATTATCTTCATTAAGTTCGAAGAAAAGAGCAGAAGACGGTGAAGTGGCTGAAAGAACCTGGAGGTCAGGGTCCTCATTCATGACCTATTGACTGATATGATGCTGACGTCTTTCAAAAGAGACAGATTCCTGTAAATAACCGTCTTTAAAAGTCACTTTAGACATGTCACTGCACGTCATAATGTTTAAGTCTCCTGTGTATTAACACAAATAAAGAATTCAGTCACTTGCGGTTAATATTGTTGAGGTTAATTATTCTGTTGTTGCAGTTCTTCCTCTAGTGTGTTTGTGAGTTCATGAATATTGATGTAGGCTTATATATTATTCACATACGGCTGTAAAATGTTCTTTTCCCACATTTTAAAGAACAAACCCTCTGCAGCACAGAGAACAGGCGGAATCAACCTATGTGGCTATTAGTAAACATGTCTCTGGATATCTGACAGAGGCCGTTCAACACACGAGTGCTCGCTGCTGCGTGGGTTCAGGGAACAGAAGGAAAAACAGTGAGAAAAAAGCAATATGCGGATAAAATTACAGTTTATTTGGAGTAAGTGAGGTCCTGCTGTCCTACATGATGAGGTAGAACGTCCCACTGTGTCTCCATCAGAGACGAGTGATGCTCGACCGCCGCAGCTGAGTGAAGCAGCCTGAACACAAACCTGAACATTTGTTCCTGCTGCGATCGTTCTGTAAAGTCTCAACAACAACAAACCGGTAATTCAACGGTTTTATCATTTCAGACGCCTCATCATGAAGCAGCTGACTCTGCTGAGCGAGGCGTCGGACTCTGAACATCCAGCAGGGGGCGAACTGAAGCCTGACCTGCAGCACATAGATATATATATATATAAAGGCTAGATGTATCGGCCAACAGAGTCGAACGTCCGCACATGGCGGCCATCTTGCCACAGTCAACTCGATCACCCATAACATTGTGTTAAGTACTTTTTAAATAACCATAACTTGCTCAATTTTCAACGGACGTTCGACTCCGTTGGCCGATACATCTAGCCTTTATATTTATATATATATATATATATCTATGCTGCAGCCCTTCAGATTTAGACTTTATAAATCCCAGGAGGGCAATTAGTTAATCCAACCCATTCTAATAAGAATAAATAAATTAGACGCCACAATCTGACGCCAACCTGCCACACGTCAACATGCACATATACAACTTGAAGCGTTGAGTAGCCTGATAGCAGAAGGAAAAAGGAAGTTGTTTTATAACAGCGCCGGCCCGAGGCCATGACACTGAATCCCCTGGAGAGAACATGATTATTCGCGGCCCATGATTCCTTTTGCTATCTCGTTCTTCCAGAGGGGGCGGAGGTCTTTTTTCGCTGGACTCAAAGATCTCGGAGCAGACCTTAAAAATATCATTTAAAATGTCCTTCACAGGAAAAAAGAAAACATGTTAAAAGACTTTTGATAAAATGTTTTCGCAGGCACCAAAAAGAGTTTCGCTCCTGCAACAAGAATATTCTTTGGTTCCGCTGCTTGATGATGCAAAACACAGATTACATCGTGAAGCGGGGAAATCAAACACCGCTCCTGGAGACGTAAAGGTCTCTCCGTTTTGCACCTCGTCACCATGAGGCAGCTTTAGGTTTGACACTTCACGTCCTGTAATCTGAACACATCAGCAGATATTGTCCTGTTACTCCTCTTTGTTAAACGTCCAGAACAAGTAGAGGCACAATCCGCTGTGACAAGCTGAGACAGCTGAGACACGCTGGACGCAGTGAGTTCAGACTGGTGTGATTGCTCCTAATGCCTCTGGGGCCACACACTGGATATGTTTGTAATCTCAGACACGGCTCGAGTGTCCGTCTCCCGGCCGCCGGCGCCATTTGTCCCCTTGGGCCTTGTTGACTGCTCGCGATACGCCAGCAGATGGGCTGTCATGACCCGAGCGTTCTGCCGAGGCAACCGCTCGCTCAAAGGGCCGGGGAGGTCTCGGCGACTCGTGCAATTACACTCCCCGCGGTGTCAATCACGGCCCGGGAAAAACAAAGAGCTGTCGGCGAGTTGACGCTGCAGCCGGGGAACAGCGGCGAGGTTTCAAATGAGCCACGCAGCTACGCATCTGCATCAGGTTTGTTTTTTCACGTTTCTGTAATAAAGTCCCCCCCACCCCCCCCCCACCCCACCCCAAGGATTTCCTCATATGAGCTCAGGCGGAGGAAGAACGCACTCGATGATGAAGTGCACACACGACCAGTAGGTTATTACAAACAGAAATGCCACTACAGCAGAATTAGCAAACTGCAGCACATTGACTTCACTTATACTCGGTGTTGAAGGCAAGGAAATCTGTTCTGTGTGTGTGTGCATGTGGGAGTGTGTGTGAGTGTGTGTGAGTGTGTGTAAGAGTGTGTGTGTGTGTTGCATTATTCATTTCACAGGGGTGCAGCTCTCAGATGTGCCTTTAAAAGGTAAATTCACTGTGGACAATTAAGCCTGAATATGTTCCCTTACAAATACAGGAGGGGCGATTGGTCTTATAAGACCAATTCCACCACATTGCTGCAAGACCATGGTTCTCAAGCGTGAGAGAGAAACTTCAAAAGTAAAAGGCTGTAAAGCCTGAATGAGTTCAGTTTGACCAGCGGCTTGGCCCTGCCCATGAAGATGGATGACACGACTCCACTTTCCTCCCACTGTACCAACATGAGGCCAAACGGTCTGGGAACAGGTGCTGCCATCTTGTGCTGAAGACTTAATCTGGAGCAGGGGCGGATCCAAGGGCAGCCGGGGGGGGGGGGGGGGGGGGGGCGGGGGCTGTGGCCCAAGCTGCAATCTGATTGGTCCCTGAGCTCCTAGCTTATAATAGCAATGATAACTTTTTTTTTAGATTGGATCAATTTTATTGTCATTACACAGAGTACAGGTACAGAGGCAATGAAATGGAAAATATATTCAACAACTTATCAGTATGGTCCCATCCACTAACATTTCAGGAGGCGAGGTTAATGACCTTTACTAAAACTCGCCACCAGGGGGCGATCACGAGGATTTGGCCTCACTTCTTTGCAGCCTTCACGTCGTCCGTCTTCCTCCAGAGTCCCTCGTCATCAGGAAGTTGAAATAAAACGATCCCGGCTGCTAACGAGCAGGAGACGGCTTCAAACGCAGGAATTCAAAAGAGCAAAGATGATTGAGAGAGAGACGCTCTCCTGCCATTTTACCAACGGTGCAAAGAATGAAAAAAAATAAAAAATCAATGGCGATTTCCATAGACTCCAGTGAGCGAGTCGGAGTGATAACAGTGCATTACAATGGGCCCTGGGTGTAATGAGAGCAGGGATCGATACCTGGCACATTCAAGCTGGGGTTTGCCTGCTGTTGGCCAACAAACCCGCTGTAATTAAGAAGTTTACCCTCAATCCAAGTAGCTGTCAGCTCGCCTCCTCTGCACCATGAAGGATCAGCTTAGCCCCTTTTGCTCTATATGAACAACTGGCTGCTGCTGCTGAGGTTATTTATATTCTGGTGCGAGCTCAGTAGCTGCACAGACAAATTACTTTTAGTTTGAAAACACACAAAAGAAATCCACGTAGTAATGAGACGGACAAATAAGCCTCCGGGGATTTTAGAGTTATTTGAAAAAGAAAGAAATTGCTAACTTTATGAGGGGATCAATGATTATTGGTGCAGCAGAAGTTAATACATATTCATGGCAGGGAAGCATCAATTTACTTTCTTTTTTTTTTCTCCCCCCTAAGTCTCTCAAATTAAACTTTCATATTCTCATTATGAAAGTGTAATCAGGAGAATTTGGGGGATTTTCTGGGCTGTGCAGATGTAGAGATTAGCAAAAGTTGCAAATGGTCCGGAAACCAGTGGAGCTAATTGGGATTTAGCGAGCGCACACAGAACCGCGGGGCAGTCGAGGGCCGAGATAATCAAACCAGCCTGCTGTGACCAGGAGGAGACAAAGACAAGGAGCTGAGTGAAACGTGGAAAAAAGAATCTATAACGTTTGTTAAATGTTACTGAACTAAAGCTCCACTCAGGACAGACACAGAGTGAGACCGCTGAACATTATCATTTTAAATACTGTTAATATAAAGACAGTAAAGACTTTACAGATGTGGAACAACAGTCAAATAAACTCACATAGAAATAAATCCTGTAATTATGCAAAGTGTATTTATTTTACTACTCAATCAGAATGAATGTGGAACAGAATCTGTTTTAAAATGAAGTGTATTCCTCAAATATATTTCATTAACTGAACCCCAGAATCCCTTACCGGTAAACGTATTGAAAGTGCCACACTGTCCTCTAGTGGTTCTTCCAAGCTAAGACACAATTTACATCCTGCACCATCTGCAATATGTTCCTTTTCACAATAAAAAAAAAAGTGAAGGCAAAAGATAGAACTAGACAGTCTACTTATGAGACCACATTTAAATGCTCCAGATCCAGAATTTGATTGAGATCAAAGTGATTTAAAGTACATGTACTGAAATAACTAATATAAAACTGTAGATCTTCACATATATGGATGTTCGGGACCATAAAGCACCCAGTGAACCTTTGACCTTTGAGTGTGCGATCATTTTTAACATCAACACAACATCAACACATTTTTCCTCCTGCAAGGACCGTCCCAACAACAGCTTATCCTTGATTTACTGCCTTGCTCTCTTTTTAAGTCAGTTAAATATGTCCACAAACTATCATAAATGCCTGATATGAACTAAAAATAGACGTAATTCACAACTTAATTCTACATCTTCTCTTTCTGACGGGAGATTCCCACATTAAAGACAAAGTCCCCTGCTGAGTGCATCACAGAGGCTTAGAGGTAAAGTAACATAATCCTTTATTAGTCTCACCGCAGGGTGTCTCTGCAGCAAATAGGAATGTTTAAATGAGTGGGAAAAAAGTAATTAAGAAGTAAACATGCAATATAAACATAATTATACAATGTAAACAGAATCTAAACACTGCAAACAGGATTTCAGGGATGAGATTTTTTGAAATAGCAAACGCAGAAAATGAGAAATGAACAGTTAAATGAAGTCAGGTGGTTTAAATGTAATTTCTCTTTCTCCCACCATCTCCACTGGGTCAACAGGGCAACACAGGATGGAGACGGACACTGTGGGAAGTAAACAATCAACCATGTCATGAGTCTTCAAGTCTTAAAATGTCTTGTTCTATGATCACAGCAGTTTAAACCCCTAAAAAAATCCACTTCTCTATGACAAAAGATGCAAAGAACATTTGAAAAACAAGAGAATAGTTGTATGTTGCTCAAAGAAACAACTTAAATTATGAATAATCTTATAATCTTGGAATCTACCAATCTGCCAAGTTACCCATTATACAGTATATTCAAACTGCCTTCTCCACTATTCCACATCACTTCCTACATTTCCCAGAAGGCCTCCCGCAGGAAAAAAAGGAGCTCCCCCGCTGTGCGAGGTGGATTGAGTGTTAGTGTGAAAATTGAGCACAACAGGAACCGTGTGATAGTTGAAATGACTGCAGAGCATCGAGGAGAAGCGGCGACAGCATCTCCTGCACGCCGCCGCACTGCATGCTGGTCCATAGAGGCTTCCGTCAGGAGGAACTCGCACGTCTGCCTCTGCTATGATTTTTCTCCCTGAGCCTTAAAAAAAAGCCGTTGATGTGCGATAAGCAGGATGAGACACGCTGTCGGTGTTTGCAGATAACACAACCAACAGCCCATAAAGCCGTAGTGGATATATCTCATCGTGACATCCCCCCGCGCCGCCAGCGTTTAACCGCACTGAAGTGACAGAAATACACCAAACAGCAGCTCGGGTGCAGGAATGCAGGTTACAGGATGGTTACAGGGTCGGTTTCTCCCTTCACACACACAGCTCACTCCCTCTCGTCTCCTTTCAGGTGTTTATAAACCCGTCAAAGCTCGTCCAAGCTGATGACCACGGCCCCGTGAGGCTGATCCTGCTGGGGGGCCTGCAGAACACATGCACACCCGATCGGGGCGTCATTAATCCCTGATGAAACGTCTCCGTGGCCGACTGTCAACATGTCTGGAAATAGAAACTCCACCGAGACACGAAGGACTCATCAAAGGGAAACTCGCAGCAGCCAGCAAGGCTTTAAAACGGACACAAACACAAAGAGACAAAACAGTTTGAGATTGCAGACGACCCACGGGACAGATAATGACATGGACACTGAGGAGGCGTCTGAAGAGGCGTTTGGAGTGAGTTTATTTTCTCAGTCAAAGTGGAGATGAAACACAACAGATCTAAAAGCTCGTTCAGATATAAACACCACTATTATCCTGCTGGACGAGCAAACACAGGAAACACTGGAGACATGTGACGAAGGACGGGATGGAAGGATCTATAAGATGATGAAGATGAAAGATTCTGTGATCAACCTCTGAGGTTTGAAAGACTCTGGTAACACTTCATCATCATCGCCTGCCATGATCCAGATGTGTTCAAATCTTCAACATGCAATCCTGATTACAGTTAATATTTCTCATGTCTATATTTCTAATTTTACTTTTGCATGTGTATTGTTTATTCTATAAGTTTTCATACTTTGGCCAGTTCCCCCCTTTACTGATGTAACATGGGAAAATTCCCCAATTGACCTCTGACCCCTAAGTCTATTTCCATGCAGTCTCAATCAGCAGTAGACCCTGGACAGATCACCAGTCCGTCACAAACCAGTCCCACCCATGACGACAGTCTAGAGTCAACAGTTAACTTGATCCTTAGATGCCTACGCCCCCAGAGGAAACATTCAAACTCACAATCGCTTTGCTGTGAGGCAACAGAGTTAAATCTGTGCACAACCACAACAGAATGACTTGTTCACGTGTTTCCCCCTGGTGGCTGTTAAAGTGCCACTTACAGCCGTCTCCCACTGAGCCCAAATCACTTTGTTATGGGATTCAAATCATTCCGCTTACTGTCGTGGTTCAGGGTCTCTCCACATGGTTTCACCATGAAGCCCACCGGATTGAACCATCAGGCCCCTGCATTCCTGTCAGGGTCTATTAAAACTGAGCCGGTGAACCAGCAGCGAGTGTTAATTCATGTCTGATCCCATCAGAGCTCATTTACCAGATCAGCCCCTCAACCATCAATTCACATCAACTCAAGAATACGTGTGGCTCCAGGATCAATATTCGGTAAGCACTGGGAAAGCTGGTCCCATGAGTCAAAGCTGCTGGTGATGAATAAGCTTTCATGCTTCATTACCAGTGGAGGCTCATGTTGACACTAGGCAGATGTGTTGGGAATGAGAGCAACCACACACACACACAAACACACACACACTTTCTCCCATTGGTTCCACTGGATGGAGACTCCACCATGCTCTCCCTCAAGCTCGTCTCCCCCAGCCGTTTTCATCCTCTTTCTCCACCTCCATCCTCATCCCTCCTCTCTACGGCACATCCACAGAGCAGCAGCAGCAGGAGGAGGAGAAGCCTCTTTAATGTGGGTCACAGCCTTGGGAGCGTTGCACAGTGTCATCATCTCGGATGTGGAGAAGATCTCTGAGCAGGAGTGTCTTGCTCCAAATGTCCTTGTGACCTGGCCACGAACACCACACTGATCTCCCAGCACATCATTTGTCCCCAGAACAGAATTTACAACCTCTCCAAAGCGCAATTACGCGTAATTATAACCAAACACGCCGGGAAACAGCCTCCCCATCCCGCAGAGATCAATGCCACCCAGCCCCAGGAGCTCTGCACCTCAACGGGGACGCATTTTTAACTTCTCTGATTTACGCATTCTTACCTTTCCTGCCTTGGAGCATCTCCGATACGTGTTTGTGGCTCCTGCGGTTTGGTTCATGATGAAATACCTCTGGAAAATAAAATCAAAAAAAGACGTCAAAGTCAAAGTTGGAGTCGGTTTGACTCGAGCAGACGAGCGCGTAAAAGCTTCGGAGTGTCTGGTTCACCTGGCGCGTCGGCTCGCTTCCCTGTTATCGGCTCGTGGAACGTGTATCTGCGCTCAGGGACGCGTTGGACGTGTTCCTCAGGTGTGGAGCAGAAGGTCCAACGAGCCCCGCTGGTTGTTGTTCCACAGAGAAAGTGCTGCTGGTTCCCTCCGCGTCAAATCCCAGTAGAAATCCGCTGGGAAGTTTGTTCCAACCATTCAAACTGACTGGTTTCTCCTCCACTCGTCGTGTTTTCTTTAATCCACTTCTTCTCGTGCACTTCCCGGATGACTGGGAACACGAACCTGCAAACACCGACTGAGCCCCGTGAGTGTTTGGGTGTTCGAGCGCGCAGCCATTGCGCAGGCGCGTCATCTGACAGCCGGGGACGTGGTGGGAGCTTGTCAACGTCTCAGCAGGGGGTCTGCAAGGTTCCCCACGATCCCACCCCCTGTGGAAACACACACCACCACACCAGAGCACGTGGGTTTATTAAAACACGTGATGCTCTGTTTGTGTTGCACGATTCCTCTGCTCCCTAATCGAATACAAAACAGGAGTACAGCTTCATTTCTCCTCCTCATCGTCTGATGTCAACTCGGAGTGACCCCTGTGTAACGCGAGAAGAGATGAGTGACACCGACGATTACCCGTGACAAACTATTTGTGACAATTGCAGTCATTATCTCCGTGTGAGGAGGTGACTTCATTAGGCTCCATCACAGGAATAAGTGTGTGTTGTGAGGGCAGGTTTTCCTCTGAGGTGTGACAGCTCCGTGGAGGAGGTGGGGGGGGGGCAGGAGCTGCTGTCACTCAAAGGACAGGAGTCAACCATTAGCTTGACTCACTGAAATGAAAAGCCAAATACTCACAAAAGCACTGAATACTAACAAATAAATAAAAACACCATTAGTAGAGGATCAAATCCTTTAAATTGAGAGATCTGTCCAAAAGTTCATTCCCCTGGAAACTGGAAACCATCAAGACCAGAACAGATGATTCACATTATTTTGTCTATACATATTCAAAAACCCCTGTCAGTAACTCCCCCGCTTCCCTGTATGGATGCGTCCGTTATCATATTTCCCTTTCAATTTGTCAGCCACCCGGGAGTTTCGGCTATAACGAGACAATGGCTGATCAAAAGTTTTATATAGTAGTACGGCTGTTGTATTATTCACTTCCTGCCTCCCAGAATGTATGATCACAGATCCTGTAGGCAGCTCTGTGAGCAGCAGCACCAGCAGCGAACATCACTACCACAGACTGGGCAGAGAAATGAAAGCACTGGTTGTGTGAAGCAGCTTGATGTCGTAACTCCACTGCAAACAGTCTCCTGGACTGCAGCGCAGGGGGGCTGCAGCGGCTTCACTGGGGGGTCCGGACAGGACGATGGGGGCCATAGCAAACATCCCGGTCCCAAAAGAAAAACAAAACCTCATCACTCCAGTGCATATGCATTGAAAATAGTCAAACCTTACTGGTCTTCAACCAAAACTTTACATTTACAGAAGCTTTATGCAGAGAGCTGGTGGTATCCGGCCTGATTAAGTGGTTTCTGGCCATGGTATCGTTGCAATCGCTGGTAAAATGCTGATTATAGAATTCAAGGGGGTTCTAACAACATTAATCTTCCTGTGAACTAATGTAATCAGAAGTTGTCGAGGCCCCGGGCAAGTGGCTGCGATGCTTATGGTTCTGGATCCACCGATGGAGAATCCATATATAAAGTCCTGAGATAACAACTGGGCAAAGTGGTTTTCTCTGGGATTAGTCTTGTCCTGTGCGGGAACATTTTTATTTAATTTGTCTGTTTTACTATTTCATTAATTGACAAAGGTAATTTCCTTCCAGACAGTAATATTTTACCTTATGAAGATCTGAAGATCGTAAAACTGTGAACGGAATGAGAACAAGTTGTTTTTCACGTAATGACCCTCGATAGAGAGCAGACATTCCGCCTTAATTCAGTCAAACTGCACCAAATCACACACACTCATAGATATTAATCCCATAAATGTGCCTGATATTATGAATAATTTCCTGGGGAATTAGTGAAAATGTCAGATAATGTCATTAAAAAAAATCCTGCAAAGAAATATTAAAAATAAATCATTGGATTTGCCTCTTTGTCCAAATCCACGTCAAAAGTTAATGAGGTCGTTCTTGGATCATGTGACGTCCTTCCACCGAGATCCATGAATAAATACGTCTGTACATTTTGTGAAATCCTGCTGACAAACAAACAAACAAATGGACGGGTGATTTAAATTTCATTTCAATGGGACAAGTACATGGACCATTGGCAAATCACTGGATTTACAAACCACATACACACAACTCAACTACAACACAAACATTGTGTATAAAGAAGGAGGCTGTAGAAAGCAACGTCTACCTCAGTGTTATTCATCCGTATTTTGATATTATTTCTGTAAAACACAAACACAATGCACCTCAGTTCTTTCGGTATCAAACCCACGGTGCCTGGGAGAACACCTGCATTAAAATTACATGACATTGGAGGGCTGGGTTGATTCATGTGACAGGAGGAGGACAGCTTCCACTGTGTTGCTCAAGGACTCTTCAATAGGACACCGGGCCTCGACTGTCTCAGGGATATCAGCCGTCTGTCCGACCGTATACCTCCCGTTCACGTCCTCCTCTTGACAGGACCTATCAGCGGACCATCAGTCAGCCTGAACGCCCGCTTGTTGGGACCTGGGCGGTGCTGACCCCCTCGCTGACAGGTAAGGACATCCGAGACTCAGGGTTCACCTCCACACTCTGAGCCGCGCTGTCGCTTCCAGGGTTAACTGTGACCTATAGATCATCTCCCAGGGAGGTCTGAGCTTCACATTAATTCAGGTCACAGCCCGGTGTTCCCACACGGGCTCGGTCAGAGAGACACACACACAGAGAACATTAACACAACGATGAAAAGATTCCAGTCGAAGCCACAATGAGCTCAACAGCAAAGTAAAAATCCCAGATTTGAATTATCAGCCATAATATTTTAACCATCCAAGGTAGATTTCCCTCAAACTACTGCATTGTGAAACAAAGTTATATTCTCTTTTCAAGGCTGCTTAACCAGTAGTTATGTGCTTAGATTTATTTGTCATTGCACATTAAAAGTTTCCTTCCTAAAGACGTTTGAGACAAATTAAAATACATGACTGAAGCTGTGCTGCAGGGTACAATTCAACAATTAACATCCAGTTATGCTCATAATTTAAAAAGCTGAACAGACCCAGTTGATTCTTCGTATTGATATGATGTGAGGAACAAATCTCAGATCTAAGCTGTAAGAGGATTTGTTGTCGGTGCATAAATAGCAGGAGCTTCAGTCACGGCTGTTTCCTCTGTCTAAAGTCACATCTGCATTTCGAGCCTCGGTGAAGACGTCACATGTGACCACGTTATGTAAATGTGAGAAAAAAACAGAAGAGGACCTTCCTATAGGTGACGGAGAATGTTAATGCAGGACGTGATCGGACTGCGTCAGCAACAATTACGCAGACACGGATATTATGGGATTGATTCTGTGGACTTCACATTTATTATGGATCAGGGGGCGGATCCAGGCACATTGGGAGATAGGAGGGTTTTCAAGATTGTGAACAAACCAGTCGTTCTCAACATGGCTGCAAAATATCACAATAAATAAAAGTTAAGGAGTGTGACTATACTCTATGAATGTCCTCTATATAAAAGCATGAGGAATCTGTTTTAATACAGAAATGGACAATGTAAACTTACTGGAGCTAACATCTACAGAGTTTGGTACAAGACAGTCAGGGGGTGAACACTCACTTTACATTCAGTCTGGAAATAAAAACAGTTTGTCAGTTCATTCAACTCAATAGTTCACTGAGTCTGGTTGTTAAAAATAATCTCTCATAGTCTGAAGATGCATATAAAAGATACAGACATAGAGAAACTTGATTTAGCCACCGGAGAAACAAGTGTAATCGTCTCAAACACAACTCGTCTGAGGCTGAATGGAAGACGGGGGAGAAGAGGAATCTCAGAGGGAATAAACACATTTCACATCAGTGGGAAACTCCCTCTGCAGTATCTTCATTGTAGAGACAGATGCTGCCTGTGCTCACATGTATTCTGTGGTAACCGAAAAATGACTTTATATCCAACAACAGCACAAAACCCTCCAGAGCAGTAAAACATGAACTCTCTGCAAAGTTTTAAATGTCAGGAGGTGAAATTGGGCGTGTGGCTTTATGGACGTCTCTCACATGGGAATAATCAACCAGGTGGAGATCATCTGGAGCAGCTCACCTTCGTCCTCAGACTCTACATCCTCACTCCTCCTGTATGTTAATGTTGGGGCGCTGCTCTCCGTGCAGCTGTAATCAGATAATGGACTCGTGCATTATAATATTCAGTGAGGGTAATCTCATTTTGGAGGCTGCTCTTTCTTTTTCCTTGCATCCTAATGCCATTAAAGATGCTTTACCAAAGTTGCAACAACAGCTTTGCAGCACAACATCATATCAGTTGAGATCGGGGGGGGGGAGCACTCACAGACTCATGATGTTTTTTGTAATTTGTGCGACGCTGTTTTCTTTTGTCCTCTTGAGTTATTATCATTCTAATATTTTCAGGAATAACAAAAAGTCTAACGGGTAAAACATGAATACTTTATTTTGTTATTCAGCAGCTTCCTTCCTCCAAGCGCATGTCTTTTTCTGAGTGAGGCTCCATTTGATGTGATTCTAGAAAATGTCACTTCCTTGAACCAAGAATAAAGACGGAGCGAGAAAAACTTGCCTTTGCTCATTTTTATCATTTGACATAATATAAAAGAAGCTGACGGATTCAGAAAAAATTAAATGAAATCAAGTAAAGGATTCAAGGTGTGCTGATTTGTTTTCCACTTCTTATGTAACAGGAACTCCACAGAGGGTTGCTGCGTGCACACACACACACACAAACAAGGACACATGAAATAATTAAATAAATCTAAAATAGAAACTGAAGCTAAATCCGAACCTCGCCCAGACAGTGACTAAGTAGTTTAAAAAACAGCCTTGGTGGCCCAATTAATTTTATTTTTATTATGTATCTGGCTAATAAATGAGCATTCAAAACAGCAGATGTGCTCTTTGGTTTCATGCCATACATGTCAGTTTTCCCTTTTAGCTTTTAGCTCCATGACATAACTGAATCACCTGATATTATACATGAGTAGTTATGTTGCAACCTGTTCAAGCCAGTTAATGAAAAAGGAAGAAATAAAAAAATAAAGAGCATTTAAACACCAAATAACTAGTGAATTTCTCTCTAATGCTCCAAGGAATAAATTCATAATAATAAAGAGTAAAATATTACAGCCAATTAAAACCCATCAGCAATATAAGGAGATGAAGAGAAGTGGTGTTTGATTTTGACTTTGAGTCGAGCGCTGGGGAGGAAAAGGTCGTCTCATAGATTTAGGGATTAGAGCCGTAAATCCCAGTGCACATCTGCAGGCTGCCGTCCTGCCTGCTAACTCACCTCTGGCTGCTCCAACACATCGGACGCCAATTAACTCAGCCCTTCACGGACGACAGGTCTCACACTGCATTGCATATCTGTACGAGTCTGTTTCATCGGTCCTAAACAAATCTTCCTCTTGTTTGTGTTTTCTTTTCGGGTTTGAATAAAAGTATCTTAACTGACTGGGGGGGCTTCTCCATGAATTATCATATATTATGAATCATCTTGTCTTACCTTTGACAAATGAAGTTTTAAGGAAACCCTCACTGTAGCTGTTTTTAGACACACTCTCACAAACAACAATTTTATAAATGATAATTGGTTGAATGTTTTGATTTAAATACATGATTAGGTGAAGGAATAAGCCTCATACAGGCAATATGACAATAAATTAAATATGATCTGACCTTTCACATTCAAGGACAAAGAACGACCAACACAGGGATATTTCAAAAGAAAAGTAGCACAACTAACTGACAAATAAAACAAACGTCCAACACGAAGGTCATTAAAACAAGAATAAGGGGAAAACTAAAATACTTTAATGAATTTTTGGTGCATTTTCATATCAACAAATGTCATCTCTTATTTTAAGTATAGAAGTTTTTGAAAAACATCTGTCAAAACATCCTTTGTTCTGTGTCTCAGATCAAAGTCTGGGATTGTTTCTCCGACAGCAGAGGAAACTATTCCAGGGTCCTCGAAGCAGCAAGTTCCATTTTACCATCTTAAGACATTTTCTCAGTTATTGAAATGTCTTCTGTCCACAGACACAATCACGTCTTAGTGCCGCTCCCCCGCCACAGGACGGACACTGAGGCGAGAGGCTGATGAGACGCAGACGCAGCTAATGGACGACACGTCTTCACAGGCATGAGAGTGAAGCTGTTAATGGGAGAAGATGAACTTGTTAACAGGATGTGGCTCCGTCTCATTTCAGACTCTGCTCCTGTCATTATCCTGCCAGGTACAGAAACACAGACCCCCCCCCCCCCCCCCCCCCCCCCCAATATGCTGAGAGTCATAATTTGCTTTTCCACTCGTATCAGCTCGTTCCCACACGAGGACGGTTATTACTTCAGATCACTCAGCCCTTTCAGTTCCTGCGATGGAACATGCTGTGAATTGTCCACACACACCTCGGCACGTTATTGGTGATAACCACCTTCATGCTCCGCCGGCTGACTGAGTGCTGTGACATTAGGATGAATGGACCCAGCAATCTTTATCTGACTCTGGGATTTGCATATTATATTTGGAGCATGCGATGGCCACAGGCTGCTCCGAGACAGACACCCTATTATCTTAATCGTGTTGTTATTGCGAACTAAAGGTTGCTACGTGAATATGATGCAAACAGTCAGTCTCAACACAACGATCATGAATACATTTTGTCTGTTATGCACACCAGCCTGTGTCAGGTCATTTGGAAGATCAACAAATGCTTCCCCAAAACTAAACTAGTTTGTTTACGCTCTCACGTCTTTGAACCCGAGTTCCTTCAACACAAGGCTGCAAATAGAAAAGCTGCCAAACTACCTATTAGATAGAAAGGTGGTGAAGGTGTTTGTGTTATTCGGTACTGTTTCACCTTCAATGTTCTTGCTTTTCCAGGATCCACCTTCTTTTGACACAGAAGTTTTACTGAAATAAAGATTGAGGATGTGTCTCCAGTTGCAAGCCAAGATATCAAGATACGTGTGCCGCCATCTTGAGCCATAACTCATGCTCATCCTCCCAGCCGTATAAATGCTTTGAGCTCTAATGTGCAGACATTACAATAAGACTCATTAAGACAAACTCTTGATAAATGAGTCAGCAAAATAAGAATAGTTTAGGATTCATGCTCACGTTAGTTCTCAGTGACGATTGACATCCAGCAGCGGTATGGGTTGTAGGAAATGTCCAGAATGGCGATAACGTAATTTACGATTAAATCAAGAAAAAGTTGTGAATAACACGCCCCGAGACAAGGACATCACATTATTTCTGATTCAGGATGAGGAGGTGCTGAAGTTTAATGAAATGCACAGTGAAGATTCCCACTGGATCCCAGTTACACCCCAGTCAACAGAAAAGGCTGCGTTTTTAAGTCAATAAACTTGTTTTTAAACATAATTATGCAAATTCTACAGTGAAATAAATGTGATAAATATGTTAAGACCCTCATCACTTGCCCGTGGATGCTGTTACTGTGTGAGAATGAACGCATAGTATATGTGTTTACAAGCGCGTTCGCTGACATGCATATATTTCACTGGAGAGCTAATCCAATTCCGCTTGCTTGATTTGCATAAAAACATTATTCCCTCAGTTGTGTGCAGCAGGAAACACGGAGCGTGTGACACAGCGCTGCATTAATTAAAGCCTCAGCTCGTCACAGATTCAAGACGTATTCAGGTTATTGTGTAGCATCAGTAGAAGATGTCGTTGTGAGATGTGTGGCTAAATTGTGTTTTGTCATAAATTAGTTGGAATGAGTTATGTGTTATCAAGCGTCTCATCTATTAATTCCACAAAGGTCTGTTTGTCCGTGTGTGGATGTATTTATTTGAATTTGTTAGGATTTGGACAAACAACACATTCCATATTAATAAACTCTGAAGAAACAGACAAACTGAAATCAACATATCTTATTCTACATCCTCGGATAACCAGGTCAAAACTGTCCTTCTCAAAGCCAAACTTCTTTTGAAATACAGAGCTTTTAATTTGAAAAATTGGGTCTCAAGATTGTGTCCATTGCTCAACAGATCGACCGATGACATGTTATTTATGAAAAACAGCAGTTCAAGTAAATCGTTCATACTTGTATACAGTAATAAAGCCCCAAAAAACAAACAAACAAAGACTCTAAAGTGGTGGACAAACACAGAATATGGTTGATTTAGCAGTTTCTGAAAGAAGCATCATTACCACAGGCCAGGCAAACAGCCATGATTATTACAGGCTCTGGTTATAGGCAACACTTTTTGATGCAGTTATTTCACAAGTATTCTGAGTAATTTGCCATTGACGTTCAGAACTCCAACAGCTTCTTGGTGATTTATCCTTTTTGTCAAAAGAGAAAACAGAAACCTTCAGATCTTCTCACAAAGTGCCGAATTTCAAATTTACAAAACCACTAATTTACATCCCCTTGTCTGTGAGGGGGGGAAACTGTGCTTGGTGTGTTTCTGAGTTACATCAGAGTGTCGGCACAGAGAGAAACAGAGATATGTCATCATGGTGACTCAATGGCCCCGGCAGAGGCAGGAGAAGCACTGATGTCTTTGTGCAGTTTGCCTGACACTCGTACTTCTAACTGTCAGGCCGCCTCCTCCCCCTCCTTCTCCTGGAGGAGAAACGAGATCCACACAGAGCCATGACAGAAATCATTAATGAATCTGCAAAGTCAACGCACTGTTGAGTCAGTTATTGAGCCATATGGCAGCCATACTGCTGTCAACACTGGAAAGATCCTCATGTCAACAAAGTTTTTAACTGCACAGAGGGTGCAGTACATCTCAGGCTGCCTCCAAAATCCAATCAGTCATAATAATAATCATCACCAGCATCATCATCATGATTATCAGTATTATCTGCTCAGTGATCACACAGTACAGAGTTTACAAGTTAAACATCAGTGTTTTAAGGTGTTGACTTTACAGTTTCATGGCACTTGTATTTGTTCTTGGTGACATTTAGTGGAACCAACAATCCCACGACTTCTGTTATTCATGTGCCCACGATTTGTCTTCATGGAGCTCAGATATGATGACAAAACATTTCTCATCATATGCTGCTGCCGGAAGTCGTGTCGGGCGGAGGATGTCCTGGTCTCTGTTGTGCTGGGGGGGGGGGGGGGGGGGGGGACTGAACCGGGCGATTATGTTCTGTGAATGTGTCGTTTGTACTTTAGGTGGGAGATCGTTCAAAGGGAGAGATAGATTATGGCTTATGGGTATTTTCTCCAACTCTTCTCTTGTGAGAAAACACAGATATCAAACTGATTTCAGCAATGAAAATAAGCTACAGGCAAATCTCACACCTTCACTGAGTGTTTGGCTGAGTCACTTATAAACTGAGAATAGAATTTACAACTTCCGTCCAACATTTATAAAAGTATATTTATTATTTTAACAGATAGACTGAGAGATATATATACTTCATTATTCACTCATAATAACTATTAGCATAGTTCGTGCTCCTTCTACTCTTCATAGCATTTTATATTTCATAGAATAAAACTTATAAAACATCTCAAGTTGCTTCTACAGTGACAGCTTTGCTTAGGATCCTTGTGAGTTTAAGGAATATGACCTCAAGCTCCAAAGAGTCTACTTTTAACACAAGTGACACTTGAAGTCCTTCATGTTGTAAAAATCCTTTTGAGTTTTGATGGGAGACATAAAAAAAAGAGCTGGAGAGAAGATGAAAGTGAGTCTGACTTATTCTATATAAAACAAAAAAGTTGACACAAGACAGAGAATACGATATATCTCCAACCACATGGACTGACAGGTTTATTCTACATCAAACTGACGCTGGCTTGGAAAAGTGAATTGGACTATTGTGATACTTTGGGGATGATAGAGCTTTGAAGGATTTGAACGCAGCTGGTACAGAAATCACACCGGCCTTTTTATCAGAGCCTGAAATTGATTCTTTTTTTTTTTTTAAATAAAGGCAGAGGCCCCCCCCCCCCCATCCATTCAGCTGTCAGGGTATTTTAATGGCTCAGCACTTCTCATGTATGATATTGATGGAAAATCACGTCACAGTGTCATCTGTACTGTAACAGTGATGGATTGCACTCGGGAAGCAGATCCCCTAAACAGGGGAGCAGGGGGGAAAGGGGGGGTTCAGCATTGCTTGCTAAATGTATAGTGTATAGCCACTGGCTGACGCAGGCACGTTACCACTTTATTGGCAAATCATAATGATGGACCTTCAATATGCATATTTGAGCTTGCATGCTATTTTGAAGAACGACAGCCCCGGAAAAACACTCCTGAATTGAGCAAGAAAAACAGGATATGAGACGTCGGGGAGCAGCAATGAGACCCATTCGTCTTTGTGATATATTTGTCTCCTGCAGGAGAAACCAGATATTCATCTCGGAGATGTAGAGGATGAGAGAGTTTGTCTTCGGCTGTTGTCTCTTTGTGCAGCGAAGTGAAATCATGCCAAGTGATAGCATCAATCCCAGACTGATGGTATCTCTCTGCAGATTGTGATTGAGCGAGCGAGCTGCCGCTTTATTGCTTTTCCATTCGCCCACATGGGAACTTCTCACGACCCACTTGGCAATTCACCTCATTTGGCTCTTTAGTCGCTGCATCATAAGACAACAGGATTTCCGCAGCTCTGGGAGAAAAGACAAAACGGCAACCTGCACGATACACACGTTAACTTAAAATGTATTTGTGATTACAACGTGTACTAGATCCTCCGGGGTGTTTTCATTTTTCATCTGAGCCACATATTTCACAACAGGTACATGACACCTGGGAAATGAATCTTCTGAGGTGGAGGGATATGATTGAATGCCTCAGATCAGCAGCTGTCGGACCTTGAAGACGGGTGAGAAAAGCTACTGATGGACTTTGAGGTCGGTTTATATTTGTCGGCTGCTGTTTCCATAGAGAGAGAAAACTGGAAGATGATGAAGGCCTTCACCACACTCACCTGTTTGCATTAGCTGAGGTTTACCTGTGACTAAATCTCTCTGTCGCAAACAAACTATTGTCATGTAATTTCATCATGTTCTCATTGCACCTCTGACTGAAACCTATTTGAAGTATGATGCTGTGAATACACTATTTAAACAAAATCAAACTAAACCAGATTTATTAGAACTATTAACTCTTGACGATTCAATGAGGCGATTGGGAACCACCTCAAACTCGTGGTCAGCTAATTGAAGTACCATCGTTAACCATCCGTCCACCAGCAAAGAACAACTCATCAACACCAGGAGCAAGTAAAACAACCAGAAAACCCAACGGGACAGAAAAACTTTTACTTCTACAAATACTTCATAAGCACATATACATATTAAGAGGAAAAGGTCGTCCGAGCATTCCTAGAATTATCTTACAATTTCATTTTGCTATTTACAGAAAAAATTATCCATGGATTACTGCATGTTTCAATACACATGCATTAGACCATGTCATAGTCCTACAAAAAGAACATGAGAATACTAAACACTTGCATCGGGATTCATAAGTGTTATTATAGTTATTACTTGTAATTATTTAAATGCTCTGATGTTCAGAAAACACATCACTGTCTTCTGGCTGTCCATCGCTGCAGCTCCTCTGCTCAGCCTCTGTCTGAAACACTCAGGTTTAGATCCAGCTTCCGCGGAGAATTCAAACCAAAATGTTTATTACACATGTGTTGGATGTTACTAGGTTAGACTTCTATTCGGTGAAATTCCACGGAACTCCAGCAACATCTTCTCGTCAATCTCGATTACCGATCTCCATCACTGCAGCTCAACACAAGTTGCTGCTTTAAAGCTCTGAACAAAAAGAGATCGAAGACATTAGAGCTAACTTTAATCAGCGGGCTACTTAACCAACAACTGAAGAGACAATTCTCAGTTTGACCAAAGAGTGCAACAGGACAACAAGTCAAGACTGCTCTACAAGTCAGACACCAAGACCACAACGAAAACTTGATGAGTCGACAGCTGAGAGAATCATGAGTCTACAGGACAACTGCTCCAACAGCAACACTGAGCCAAAGTCAGAGAAAACAATGGAAGACCTCCTGCAACAATTGAAAGGCTCAGAGTTAAAGAATATGAAGCCGTCGCTGGAGAACCAAGCTCTTAAGCGCTGATGGACAGCAAGGACAGCAAATGGAGCAATAGCCAGACATAGATGTTGGCTGGGATTGCATCATTGAAGAGTGAATTGAAGAATACAATCGGCAGGAGGTTGATAATGAAGGACAAATATATACAGTTCCTCAACAATCCCCCGGAAGAGCCACAGGCTGTCATTGAGAGGATACCAGAAGAGTTATGTAAGGTTGAGGATGAGACAGGGAAAACAGTCTGGTAGAAACAACAGAGAAGAAGTGGCTCAACGTGCAGGAGGACTTGCAAAAGAATGTCTGACTTGGACCTTGAAGTCAACACTCTGGAGAATCAGCTCAGGAGAGAGCATGTGAAGCAACAGAAGAAGTTGCTCAAAGTGCAGGAGGACTCAACCCAAAGTTCAGAAGATGGAGGAGGATCTCAAGTTCCTCATCGTGAAGACTAGTAAGCTTCAGGTAAGTGACATCAGCTCAGTTTTATTTGAACAATAACTTGTTGGATTGTGAGTTTGTTTCAGATTTAGACTTTTGAATAAAAATAATGAAACCAATGTCGTCTCTGTCTTTTCAGGAGCTGGCCCTCATGTCAGGGAGCGACAAAGCCAGAAGAAGTGGGGATGAAGGAAAAGCTCAGAAGAAGCAGGAGAAGATAGAAAAAGACAGAAGAACTGGAAAGTCTCACAACCCAAAGTTCAGAAGATGGAGGAGGATCTCAAGTTCCTCATCGTGAAGACTAGTAAACTTCAGGTAAGTGACACCAGCTCAGTTTTATTTGAACAATAACTTGTTGGATTGTGAGTTTGTTTCAGATTTAGACTTTTGAATGAAAATAATTAAACACCTGTCATCTCTGTCTTTTCAGGAGCTGGCTCTCATGTCAGGGAGCGACAAAGCCAGAAGAAGTGGGGATGAAGGAAAAGCTCAGAAGAAGCAGGAGAAGATAGAAAAAGACAGAAGAAGTGGGAAGTCTCCCATCCCCTCCACCCAACTTCCTTCCCCTACTTCCCTACTCCCCCCCCCCCCCCCAAACACACACACAAACTTGTATGTATCCCCACTCAAAATAATAATAAATAAAACGAGATGCAAAATAGCATAGCGTTTTTCAATTGCTTCTACGAATTTGTTTGTCTGGTCATGATTTTTGTGAAGGTCGGTCAATGTGAACACGATCCGGGGGTCTCGGGGGGGGGGGGGGGGGGGGGCACAGTTGAGCCATTTTGCGACGCCTATTAAAAATTCCTCCAGAATACTTACATTTTCACCACTTTCTAACTTTCTGCAAATTTTGTTACGAATTGTAGCATGTTAACCCTTGTATGGTGTTCATGTTTTGGTCACTCAGCCTATTCGGTCTTACAATCAATACAGCTACAACAATAAAAATACTTGACAGAGTTAACTTGGTCCCAATAACAACATATAAACAGCATATATGGTTAATATTTGTCATTTGCCCCTGTTAAATCACATTCATGAATAAAAGTGCTTTTCGTTTTTTGTGATAAAATGCAATTAAAAAAAAGAAACATCAATACAATCAAGATATGATTGAAAAAAACGAATATGAAACAAGGTTTTTCAGTATTGACATTTATTTATTGAATTAGATTAGAATTAGATTAGATTTAGAAATTGAACACACTCATGTCAGTCTACACACGAACCCTAATGAACAGAAACAGTATCTAGAAATGATTTTTGAAGAGAGAAAATCTTTAGAAGACCACACGGAGGGGAAGAGTTTATAGAATATGAAGATCCTGTTTCTGTCAATTCAGAGTCTGACTTGAGTTTGAAGAAGAGGATGAGATTGACCATCAGCCAGCTACGTAAAAAGTCAATCTGCATATGGAAGTCAAAAAATGATATTGACACGGATAGCAGTGACTCATGTGCAGGACATCAAGCCTTCTTACGAACTTTTCATTACGAAAATCATTCTGGATTGCACTAATTTGGAGGGACAACGTGTTTTTGTAGAAAGCTAGAATGAGATGGACCAAAACTATTTATTTGCATACTTTGGGGTTATTATCCGTGCTGGAGTTTTCAAATCCAAAGGGGAATCTACAGAATCGTTATGGGATGCAGAAACTGGCAGAGAACGTTTACGTAAAATGTGCAGGAATGTGTGAGCATAGGTGATTGAAATATACAATTTAACACTTTACGTAGTCCTGGGTCCAGTGGACCCGAACACCACATATGCAATATAAATGTGTAGGGGGGGTTTCAGTGTACAGTCACTGAAAATATGTTCTTTTATCCCTCAAAAAGGCAATTCCTTTGCCTGAATAATAATAATAATCCTTACTATTTCAATAGGGCCTCACCCTGTCAGTGCTCGGGCCCTATTTAAACAAGCAATTACAAATAAGGATATAAAATGGCCTCCATACAAAACTGATTAAGAATTAAATAAAATCCTTCAACAATAAACTATATCGGAGACAGACAAACTCCACATTTTGCCATTTCCCCATGTTTTAAAGAAAAATTAACATAATTAGACTCATTACTGGATCCATTTCCACTTTTTTAACACTGACATTCAGTTTTTTTGTCTCAAAAGAGAAACCCGGCTGCGTTGTGTAACAATATACCAACAGGGACTTCTTCCAGCACCTCAGAGCGACTGCACGCAGCTAATGTTCTCATATGGACTCAATCACCATGAAAACATCCTCTGTCACTGTCGCCTTGAAAGGATTAGCGTGGGCAGGAATGTGGAAAAGAAACTCTATTTTACATAATGTTTTTCTTTGTGTGAGATGTTTCCAAACTGACATGTGGGCGCCTAAATGAAATATTTACACAAATACCTCATTCGGCTCCGCGTGGACCCGTGATCCTCGGAGATATCGTCTTTCTGTGGGAGTCGGTGGAATACAAACAGCGGTGGAAATGTGCCGTAATGTTGTGTACGATAACCATTGTCACAGCTGCCACCAGATAATAAAACTGTGTCCTACTTTAACTTTATTTCCCCCAAAAAACTACTTATGAAAAGCACAGCGGTTAGATAATACCATTGCCCTTCCTCAGCCGGTCTTATCCCCCCTCCTCGTGCCATCCAGTGTTTCCCCCCCACCAAAATAAAATTATTTTTCTTTTGTGTCCTTGTAATATATTCATAGCCCAGGAAAACAGGCAGAGGGATCAAGATCAAGCAACCCAGAGAATATCAAATGGAATGAATTCATGGGGCTGTGTGGGTTCTCTCTGTGGCAGACAAAAAGGGAGAGAGGGGAATAATACAAAAAAATAAAAGTAGGATGTTCACACTTCTGTTCTGAAGTCGAACTAGCAAACGTGACCACGCTGCGTTGAGCCCCTGGGTCAGGAAGATCCTTTTAAATAAGTTCAAATTAATTGATGTCACTTTGAAAGTGAGGATTTAGAAGCGTCTGGCGTCATGTGCAGGTTCCTGTCTGTCAAAATCTGAATTATCTTTATTGGCTAAATAAGCACAATAAAGTTATAAAGACGTATTTGTATCTGCAACCCTGTCTCCTACAAATTAAGTTTAAACTCGTTGCCAAATTTGTTTTGAAGGAAAAAAGATTTTTTGTCGGCGTTTGGTAGAATTAAAGAAGACTCAATAATAATAATTTAAGGTTTAAATGCTCTAATGTTCATAAAACGTTTCTCATGCCCTCCATTACTGCAGCTCCTCCCTTCAGCTTCTGTCTGAAACATATCTCACTTTTCATCTTCTTCGTTGAAATCCTCTTCACGTGCCGATACCCATCAATAACATAACCAATCATAAATCCTACGATGACAAAAAAGGTCAGAGAAAACAATTCGATACTGAACTTTTCTCTCTGGTATGCCACTAAACCTTAAGACTCATCCGGGGCCTATACAAGTGAATTTGTGGGAAACAAAGCCGCTCCTAATTAGTCCATCTGGGAGACAATTGATCCGTGCATCAGATGCTTATGTGCAATCTCAATCAATAACATGGATCACAGAGGAAGCGATGCCAATACTCATCAAGATGCCAATTAGGCTTTTGTCTCTGTGCCGCTACGCTCGGCTCGTCCTGCATGTGAAGTGAAACGGGAAACCAGCATTAATTCCTTTATTTATCCATCTATTTACCTGTCATTAGCGATTCCTATTTGTGTAGAGATTGAGCTGCCCCCCCTCCCCCCCCCCCCCCCACCCCCTGCCTCACTCCAAATGGATTGTGCCTATGCAACGTGTCTGGCTGATTTCCCTTTGATTCGGCTTAAATTGGCCCAAAGACGCGCCGGCGCTCACATGTCTTGATTGGCGATGGCAGGAGCAGTTCTAAACATAGAAACCCCAACTATAGCAGGGTGAAGCCGTGTTCCCACAGAAGAGCAGCTTTCAGTGGTGAAGAAGAAGAAGAAGAAGAGCATTTACAACACTGTTCTTTGAACATGATGCCAGGGACTTCTTTTCAAGTCTCGTTTTAAGCCGTGGTGCAGAGAATTTCTTGCGGGTTCTTTGATATCACACGTCTTTGACGCTCAGAGGATGGTGAGATCCTGAAACACATTGTGATGACATTTGCCTACTGAGGACCACCGTAGATTGGAAAGCAGGGACTCGTGCTCTACATGCTTTATTGTCACTCTCTGTAGAGGAAGAAATAAAAAAAGACGTGGACATCAAAAGGATTCTTTACCAACACTGATCTGCAGGTCTGACGTGGAAGATGGTTTTCTGAATTGTGCACGACATGATTTATAGTTTTTGGGAAATGCTGTGACCGAAAGGCTCAGTGGGGACTCTGTAAATGATGCAGGAGAAAGGTTACACGTTTTCCAAGGATTGTTGTTTTCCCCAATTTGACATTTCGATCTCCCGATGATGACTCTAATGTGAGCGATACGATGTCACCCTGCGTCTTCGGACCACGCATTCGTGGCATTCAGCCTTTGTTCCCTCTAATCCCTTCTAGTGTCAGAAAAGATTCTCCTCCCACGTGCGTGCATACAGGCATGGACACATTCAAAGACCTGTATACATCCTTTTATATGAAAACCATCTGTAACCTCCTGAATTCAGGCTGCACATTATTGCACGGGGCTTACGGCAGGTTTAAGACGCCCCTCTCTTCATCTCTTATTTCCCTGGAGAGCTCTCACCTCCTTTCATTCTCCAGAGTGCCTCCCAGGTGCGTGGATGAAAGCTTCTACTTTTATTCCCGAAGGAGTGTCTCTTATCAAGAATCTATCCGCAGCCGACCTCATGTACGCAGAGGTGGAGATTTGAGAACGTAAAAATAATGATGATGTTGTCCTCAGGTGTGTCATCGACGAGGGGATCTCTACACCTGCTCAGGCTGCAGGGCTCCAGACAGGAGGTTCTTACTGACTTTGGGTCCACAACCATCTCTTCTATGGCTTCATCCATTAGAGTTAGAGTTAAACCCCTCGGTGTTGCAGGAGGAAAATAACCTGGGGGCTCGAGGATCTAAGCACCAAGAATCCACTTTATACTAAAAGCAACCTGAATCAGATTTATGATTCAGATTCCTGCTGAGGAGTCGAAGTCCTGTCAGATTTCATGGTCTCGCCTTCGAAACTGCTCGTTTTTCAGCCTCGTTAACATGAGATTGTGGCACGTTAACATAGTGCAGAGACGCTTCTGTCCTGAAGACTCAATCATAAAAATATCCAACATGACGACTCAACAAAAACATTTCCCGCACCCTAAAACATTTCGACTTCCCACTTGTGGCTGGCTGCAGTAAAGACACTTTCTGTCATTTTAGGTCGTCCTTAACTGATGTATGTTCAAGGGTTCATGTTAATGAGGTGTTTTTGTCTCTATTTGTTGGAGGATTACGCAAAATCTACTTGAGGTACCTCAACAAAACTTGATGCAATACTTTAACATTGCGAGATAAGAAGTATTTTAACACTTTAATTGATTTCTCAGAGAATAATTCAAGGATCCTGGTGAATGGAACCAGACATGATGTTGGCAGCTGTATCCGGGATATTTCCACAGTTCTATAGTCAGAGCAGTAAAAATGTAATTTAACTTTGAAGGACCCATCCTTACAGATTCTGAGTTTTAAATCCATCACGTCCATCATTGTTAACTTAGCCGCAGGAGAATCGTTATTCCAGCAGTAACTGAGGGGGCAGATCTCAGTGAACAGTCAGTTGTAACTTTGTCTAAATTTTAAATGTTTTTATTTGGGATATTTGAACTGAAGCCAAAACAAAGTTTTGTGTTAATTAATTGTTAATCATTTGAATTTATAACTGATCTACTTTAATCCAGTGTTACTTATTATTTCATCAGCGAGGAATTCTGAGGATTATTACAGTATTAAAATGCTGGACATGTAACAACGCTATGGAAATGAAATGAAATGAATATTTTTCTCGATCACAGACGAAATGAGGAGAAAGACATGCCTCGATAATCACAAGATAACAAGTCATCCTAGAAGGAGGGAGGCTGAATGTGAGAGAAGATCTTTATTAACTATTAAAGATTCCTCTCATGTTAGCGATTCATACACTCCACAATTACGCTGGAGAGAATCTTAAGAAGACTGGAAACCAGAAGTAATGGACAAAATAAAATGGTAGAATATTGCAGGAAACAGAACAGAATTCTGTTGTAAAGAATATAATAACTTTTTTTGCAGCAGTAAAGTGTGACCCATACCTATATCAACAAATTAATAATTTAAAATATCTTTTACGTTGTATTTTAAGAGCAGTGAGTGTCACTTATTGAAAATGTTGCTGCCTGAGAAAATCTTAAGAGCGAATGGAGACGACTCACGTGGGAAAAACACGGAGCTCTGGAGAATTCATTGGAATGTGCTTCTTTAGATTTGGCCACTTGCAAGATGAGACTCGTCTCCATCAACAGCCTCAAATAGGGGAACAACTCTTACTCTGCGATTTGAATTACACCGAGACGACTGAACCTCCGCCAGTGGAATTGATGTTCCTCACTTACTAGTGTTCAGGGTGAGTAATGGCCCTCTGCCTCCCCGTTGCTGTTTCTCCCCGCATCCGGTAATGGCTCCTCCGAGAGTCGTAACGGTGTCTTAGATGGGCCGTGGACTGCTAATGCTCTCATCTGCCGGTTACTCCAGAAAACTGGGATGACTGTGTCGGCCCGGTTGTACAGAGATCCACCATCTGAGGAGGATCTCTGCAGAAGTAATACCTGTGATGGGTGACATCTTAAAAAGAGACGATGATGCCTTCTCAGTGTGTTAAAAAGATTTGTGTGAATGTTGAAGTCAGAAAAAAATACCTTATTTCTATTATGGTGTTTAAATGAGTTGCCAATAGAATATTTTGTTCATATTCCTGTTTACATCTTAGTCTTTAGCTTGATTATGACTTATAGGTTAGAGCTCTCGTCCACTAAGAATGTCGGCTGTTCGATACCCTTCTACCCTATTCTACATGCCAAAGTTTCCTTGGGCAAGATACTGAACCACCGCAAACTGCCCCTGATGGCTGTGCAAGTTCATATGACTGAAACTCAGAAGTTCCACCAATACTTCCAAAGTATCATGAGGTACTCTCTGTCAGCTACTCTAAATCTACCTTCTGTACTTCACTTTTTCTCACCCTGGACAAGCAATTCAATTCTGCCTTCTTTTCTTCAAGGGTCCAGACTCTGCTCAGCGAAGACACCGCCACCAGGAATAACGTGTGCTGGAAGGTAAACGTGTTTGAAGTGTAAATATCCCGCAGGTCAAAGACGGCAACTGTGAAGGCATATTTTTAACCATGCAAAACAAAAAGCTCTTGATATATTTCACACACTTTCCTCGTCCCAGGCTGCAGACTGTGTTCAGGATCTGCAAGCGACGGGCATGAGTCGTCTCTCCTGTTTTCACGGTGTCGGTTTGAAGCTATATTCAGCGCACGCAGCCCCGAGTCTGCACAGTGAACTAAAGTCAGAGAGAAAGTCTGGAAGTTGCACAAGTCGTCATTCAAATGAAATATCACACATTAGCAAATCAAAGGGGAACTTTTACAGATTTAGCGCTTCACTTCAAGGTGTCCCCCTGTACTGAGGCTTCAGTGCCGTCCCCTCAGTTCAGAGTCGCTCTTGATAGAAAATCTGCCAAATGAGAGAATTTACATTTTAAAACACAGCTTGAACGTGGTATTCCCTCATTAGCATTTCAACGGTGGGGTGTCAGGATCTGAATTAGCCGTATGGCAAACAGAATAGTCAAAGGATATCTTCTCCCCGAGCTGTTTCATTTAGAGGAGCCCATCTACAGTCGTGGTCTGTGATCTGTTCGGACTCTGAAGTGAGCCGGGGAACATGTTGGGAAGTCAATACGCGGAGACAGGACTCATTTAGTATTCATTAGACGGTTTCCCGTTGAGCCCAAACCACGCTCATTAGGCAAAAATAGGGCCAAAGTAAATGTTTGAGGCTGAATATTTAAAGGAAACATCCAGTTTCTGTCAATTTGGGTCATAATTTCCTCGATTTTTTATATCCTGACTTCTGGTTCTTGTGGTTAATTTTCAGAGAAGCCTTCGCCTAGATCTAACACCCTCTGCCTCTAAGAGAAATATGTCTTTTAGGCATAATCACACACTGACATTGGGTCTGTCTTCTGATACAAATGCAGAATTAATTTGTCTGAGGGGCTGTTTTTGTAAAAACAGATATGACTTGTTTATTTGCAATGCTCAAACATTGTGTTGTGTATCTCGCCGCCTGTCCTCTGCAGCTTGTTCATTCATTTCAAAGGAACGCAGGGAAAATTACCTCCTTTGATTACGCTTGAGAGCATTTGGAACATGTGCGCCTGTTGGAACTCCCACGTCCAAACGCTTTCATTTCTGAATTCAAATGTAACCTTGAAAAAATAGAAAAAAGACGTTTCATGTCTAGTGGCAAGAAACAAAGGTGTGAGGTCGTTATAGAGCCACGCAGCGTGGGGGGAGGGGGGGGTGGATGGAAAGATTGTTCAACGGAACAGAGGACCACTGTGTTTGCTATTGGTGTTTATTTTCTTCTCACCTTGACTGTGAAAGTCCCGCAAATTAAATGTCTTGTCGTGGAAGAAGAAGGTTTTTTTATGATTTGACAGTTCTGCTCCTTCCTGATCTGAAAATAAAAAACACAAACACATCTCAGTTAAGTGCAGAGAAATATAGTTTGGCTTAAAGTTACTAGTTTGCAAAAGGCTATTTAAGTTCACGGTCAAAAAACATTTTGAAATAGTTGAAGAATAGAAATCTAAATGTAAAGAGTTCTTTCTTGAATCCAGCTCCACTCCTTTACAAAAGTGATCCTGCTGAAGAAACAGCAATGAAAACATAACCTATTTAACGGAGGTAATAAGAAGTATATAATATTTAGCATATAAATATATATATAAATGTGTGTGGATCCCTTATGTGCAACTGACGCTCTGGATAATGTACCCGAAGATGAAGCTGTGAAAAGCCTGTATGACTTCAAGCATGATAGGAAACACAGTGTTGGAGTATTCTCACAGGATGCTTTATACGTCGTCTGCCCTCATACAAAAGCACGGCTGGTGTTCCGGGCACACAACATTTTGTTGGAGGCTTTTATGGCCACGTCCTTGTGTTCCAACCCCTTCAGCTAAACTCCATAATGGAGCCAACGTCCCAGAGAAAAGAAACGGTGACCTACATCGAGGAGAGGGTGAGTGGACCGTCAGCTGCCTGGAGGTGTGCTGGTCTCCACAGTTAACCACCTCTTTGCTTATTCACCAGTGAGGAGCACTCAAGACGTGAGAGCCTTCAAATCTCCAAGAAAACAGATTTCATCAAATAATTATGGATCTCGTCTCTGCTCATGTTTCAGGCAAAGCTGGGAAATGATGTGAGGGATGTGTTTTACTGTTTCACTGCATTTTTTATGTGGTGGACAGTCATCAGATCTCAGCGTTGAACCTGGAGACACATCTACGTTGAAGTAGTGAAGTTACAATTATATCTGATTACGATACACATTTTAGTTCCAGATGTAAATGTGAATTTTTTATTAAATCCAAGCCAGTCAGTTTAAATGTTGCTCTTCTGTCTGCTTTTGTGCAAACTGGGATTGTTTTGGTTCAACGTTCAGGGTCAAGGGGGGGGGCCGTGCACAGTATTACAACCCATTAAAACCGATTGGCTTTGGTTTAATTTTACAGCAATTACCTTTAAGTGGACTAATTTCACTGGATCCCAATTACAATTAAATGGACTGGGGACAAGTGTTGGTGGAGGGGTGTGAAAAAAAATAACAATAATATATTCACAACAGTCCACAGGCCATTTGTTTTTCGGGGAGAAGTAAAGCTGCTGTTACCTTATTATATTTTATTATTGTCGTGCAGAACCATTTGACAGTCGGCCTTGGTGCTCTCAGTGTTTTAACCACACAGTGCACAATAGACAGTGATAGCTTACGGGAAGGCTTTTCTCCAGCAGCAGCCTCATTAACATTTATTTAACTGCACGTTTTCACAAACAATATTTCTGCTATTCCCCCCCGAAGCATTTCTACATAAAGTTCTCTCTCGCTCTTTCACAGGAGACTTCAGCTGCAGGCGGGTCAAGGCAAAGTGTCAAGGATTATTCAAACGCCCACTCAATCCACTCAGTGTTCATAATCTCCCAGTTCATCCATCATTGAGTATTTTCTCTTACTGGTAATTTGGAAACACACATGAACACGGCGAGCTTTGCAGGATCTCAACCTTGACTTTTTTTACCCAATGCCGGCAGGGTTGAGTGGAACTGAACTTGGAGAAGGACACAGGAACCGGATTCACTCTGTTCCCTTTGGACTAGAATGTCTAATTAACATGTTCTAGTGTTGGAATTTATAAAATCACATACCTCTTTGTTTCTGAACCTTCCTCACAACAAACAATTTGACTAAATACTATTCACACATAGTTCTAAATGTTCCACTTCCAGGGCTCTTTAGTATTTTAAAAACTTGCTCAAAGGCACGACCTGCAGGAATCGGATTGTTCATTAAGGTGAATTTCCTGCTGCACTGGGATCCATTAATGGAACATAGCTGTACAAATAAAGTTAAGTAAATTAATTGCACCCATGGAAGGATGACTGTGTGACCCATCCAGGCACAGACGCAGGGGCCCTGTGGGTGTCGGAGGGCCCATGGGCCGGAGCCACTGGTGAGCTTGACGGCACTGGTTCCTGTTGGAAAGTTAATTAAAGCACTAAAGAGAGACGCACAACGACCACAAAGAGACACACAAGGATAAACAAAGAAGAAAAGTCACCACGAAGAGATGAGAAAAGACCACAAGGGCTAGTTCAAACTTAACACGGCCATAAAGCAGAGGTGGCAGTAAACACGTTCTGTACTCGAGTAGAGGAGAGGTAGGTGGAGATAATGATATTCTCGTAAAAACATGTGCAGCCTGTTGTGGAGTAAATGAGCAGATACTCAACTCGTACTTTATATAAGAGCTTCTTCAGCTCAGCCAAGAAAACCTACATTTACATATAAGAGGAAATGTTGGAACATTCAGCTTCTGGTTTATTCGCTTCCAAAAACACACAGATGGCTGAAGTGCATATCAAATTAATCTAAGTTAATATCATATTCTGATTATATTGAGTCATTTCACAGATCAGAATTCAATTTATAACATTTACAGATAGTTATCACCAAACTTTCCCTCTGAGACAAACAAGAGGAAATCTGACAACGTGCGACACTCATCATCACTGAGGCTCGTTGTGATTCATCAAAAACATATGTATCTCCGCCTGCGTGTTCGCCTCGGACTCTGTGTTCCTTTCAGATTAATATTTCATCCATCGCTCGGGGCTGAGTCGACACGTTCTCCCGTAATGTTGCACAATAGATTGTGAAACCTCTCGCAGACGTGTGACAGCTGGTGGCATCATCCTGTTTAGCAGCTCCGGAGAAGCAGATGCCTTTTTCAATCTAATTTAAGAGACCTTCTCCACCGAGGTTTATTTTAACCAGACAAATTGAATATTTCCTCAGCGCCGCCATGCAACTCTCCGGGGTAAGTGACGGTAACGGCTGCAGACATTGGTGTTGTAACCCGTACAATGAAGCTATTCACCAAAATAAATGGCACGTAGAGATAGTGAGTCTTCTTCTTCCCTGGAAATCTCAGGCAAAATGGAATATATACACAAATATCAGTGAGCATCTATATCCTTTATTTTTCTAAAGAAACAGAATATGACACATCCATGATTTTGAATTGTGGCTCCGAAACACAGGCCAAAACCTTTCATTTTCTCAATGTAGATCCTGAAATAATGGATAATAATAAACACATCTTGTGTGTCTGTTCTTGATTGACATCGTTGCACATCTCTTTACTGACTCTGTATTTCTGTGTTGTGCGATGGTCCTGCAGACAAACAGATATCCGATTGGAACCTGACGCCAATTCTGCCATACCCTGTCGTTGACTGTGATGATGTATATTTCCATGTTTGTGTGTATTCATGTTAGGCAACATCCATAAACAGCAGCTTACAAACCCTGTCTCCTAAAAACGAAGTTTGAACACAGATTAAGAATGAAGGGGGGGGGTTGAACTTGTAGACGCTCTGTATTAATAAAGACGAAACTTTCCGCCTGAAACCACAGAAATCTGCAGATGAACTGTATCTGTAACTAACGTGCTGTTAATGCAGCTGCTGAACCCTCGGCTCTTACAGGCTGCGGCAGAATAATCTATTTGAAACAAAAGAGGAAACCCATAGAAGCCAAAGATGATTGTGGTCTCGGTAATTAAATGTCTGCAAGTTGACGTATTTGAAATGTGCTCTGCTTTTATAGCAGACGGCCCCGCTCGCTGGTTTACTAATCCATAGCACAGGAAACGCAGAAGCTGCTTCCTGCCTCGCTGTGGCGTACAGAGAATTAGACGCTGCGGTGGAAACCTGAGCTCGGAGAGCCGCAATTACATTTCTCACATTATAGTAAACGGATCATGTGTGGAAAAATGTAGAAGGCTGGTTCAGCGGGGGGGCGGCGGCCCCAAGTTTCACAGTTCAATTTGATGTGTTTCATTCTCTCTTCTCAGAAGCTCTGGATCCATTTCAGCTCCATGTGCTGTTCCCTAAGAGAGCAGACACACCAGAGATGCACTTAACTGGCACGTTGTCATTCATAAAAACTATTATAGAGAAACTCCAGTGGTATTTACAATGCGTCTTTCAATTCAAAAATATCTTCTGCTCTTCACTCGTGTTTAAGCTGAAGATTTTGTGCTTCTGGAAACAGCTGGAAAAAAGAAATCCATCTGGGCGACTGAAGCTAAACCCATCTGACATTAGATGAGATCGTGGTGTTGAGGCTCAAGTCAGTCAGCTGTCAATTATGTCTTTTCACTCTTCACTTTTTAATAGCATCTCAACTTCTCAGAAACCCAAACACTTGAATATAAAACAGCCGATTAAAACTCCGACAGGGGAGACCATTATTTAACTTTTGACTTTTTAGTTTGGTCCATGTCTTAGCTGCTAACATCCAGCCAGCCACCAGGGGGCGATCCAGATGTTTTGGCTTCACTTTCTGGGAGCTATCATGACCTGTTTATAAACTATAAATACGGATACGGAAGGTTAAAGTGGCCAAAATAACATCAAACATATCAATCTCTAAATATTTAAGACTCAAACCACTGCACAGCTGTACCAGCCACTTTGAAATCCTCCATTTTAAACAGCCAATCTTCTTGGTTCTGCCGATTTGAAGCAACTGTGATCTCAGTTTCTTTGTTTCATCTGTTAATCAGCCTCCTGCTGACTTTCACCTCTGCCTCACACACACACAGGTGAAAGTGTGTTTCTGTAGAGGCCGGGGAAATAGTTCATGAGCTGCTTGTTTCCTAAATTCTTTCTCTCCGCTCCCTTCCTACACACGGCAGCTGTATGAATGACAAACAAACACGTTCTCCACACAAGACTTGCTTAAAAAACATTATTCAACGTTTTCTCATAAAAATACATAATCTGTCATAATTGTGGAGGTTTAGTTTCCCACCTCTGATTCCACGGAGGTGTTCTTTTCCTGACTACAATGACAGCGTGTATCTCCGGCCCATCTGCTTCCTCAAATCATCGCCATCAGAACCGATCACAGTCGTCGCAGGTGCAGTAATTTGAGCAGACTTCACATTTCGCTTCATTAATTCTAAAAAATCCCACCGGCGGCGGCGCAGGGAGGTTCAGGAACAAGCTCATTATCTGTGGCACTAACAGTGTGAAACAAAAACACTGTCAGCTTTTTGTCCTCCGGCGGTTTTAGCTTCCAGCTCCTCGTCCACCACAAACTTTCCTCATGAATTACGCATTAAACGCTGTAACAGCCATTCAAAGGGCCTCGTCGTTCATAAGGAAGCTGTTATGTTAATGTGCCGCTGACATTTTCCACCCTGTCATCACTCTGCGCAGGTGAAGCAGCTTTGATTGGTCAAATATTGATTTAAACTGTTGTTTACCAGCAGCCTCTGCTGAGCCACTTTGGAACCCGGAGGTTTCTTTTTGTTTCCCACAGATAATGAGGCCTGTGATTAGCATCTTAATCGGCATTAATAAGAAATGAGTGATGGCACGAGGCACATTAGCAAACGGGACACAGAGAACTGAGCATCGAGGAATTAGGCCCACTTGGGAAAAGGGAAAGACAATCTTGTGAAAATTCAGTTATCCCACTTTGGAGATTGATAATGCACGAGAAATGAAATTACAGAGACAGGTTGGAACCAGAGGAAAATTATGGAATCAGATAGCAGTGACACTCACAGTTACATAATTGTGCAGTTCTTTATATTCAAATATTAATATTCAAAACGGAAACACACAACACAGAGTTCTGTAGGAGCTCAAAATGCTATTTGCATTTGGAAATGTGTCAACTCCTCTTCCATTATTAACCTAGTGCAGTTAACTGTTTAAATAAAAAAACATTCATGTAGTTTCATTTAACAGTATCAAATCTCTAAACTGATGGAACGTGCTTTTTTTGTTCTAGAATCCTCATATTTAACTGTTATAAAAGACATTTAATTGAAACTTCTGTGGTCTATAGACGTCATTAACTGTTGAATTGATGAATATGAAATCCAACGGTTGGACGTCCAGCCCCATATTTGCTGCATTTTCCTGTCTTAAAACAGCTTCTATGTTGTTTTTTCATACGTGTTAATCTTTGGGTGAAATTCCAACTCATGCAAACGTAATTGACTGAGTATTTTCTACAGTCATCTGCCCTGCAACTCAAAAATCTATCGAACAACCAGGCTTTTGGGTCTTGGACACAAAACTTGAATTTTAAGTAAACATAAAAAACAAGTAAAAGAAATATCTTTGAGTTATAAAGCTGTTAAATCCGGATTCTTCCAAATAGGAAAAGATGCTGAACCTATAGTGTAAGTCTTTACAGTGATGTTTCCACTAGTGACATTAATGCACAAGGACATCTCAAGGTCAGTCACCTCACGGGGGACAGAGGTATAGATTTCATGAAGCAGGAAACTGTAAGAATTGAAAGATTCCTTTAAAATAAACCACAGATTTCCTGCAGATATACTTTAATCAATTCCAGTGTATATTGTGCAAAACAACACATTCTGTGTTGTGGTTCCCACTGATGAGGAAGAGGATTCTGAAATATGTATGACTTGGCCTTTGGTCTGAGACCTATGGAAAGGTCATGAATAATGAATGGTCTGCAGCTCCTATAGATTTATTTCATGTGGATCTTCTCTTTTAAAAGAAGCATTCATTAATTTGATATCTTAGACGCAGCATTGAACCCGTCTCCAATAACGCTTGTCAGAATATAAATTCTTCTTTAGTGAATTGCTATTATGGCCTTGGGTAGATAAAGTCCATTAAAAGTAGCCGTGATGTTAAATGAGCGTAGTCTGGAAAACCTTGATACTCATAACCATTAAAAGTTATTTAGTTCTGGGCTGTTTTAGAAATATATCTCATATCTGGGTGGAAACGGATGTTAATGGGCAACTGAGCGTCATCATCAATCTTCTAGAACCTGACAGAGTTTGTCCCAATACTAGATTAGAAACCGCTCCCCCCCCACTCATTCATTTGCATGTCATTAAGGAGCCGTGGTTAAACTACCAGTCAGAGAGATAGCTCAAAGTGGACCTTCCCCCTAGAGGAGAGAAATGACCAGTGTTTCATCTCCATTAGAATTTCTTTATTCATAGGAGAAGAACTCCGGGGTTCCTCTTGAGATTAATGGCGCCAGCGGACGGGTCGTCTCAGGGAAACGTGTCCTCAGTCACCGGGCTTCGGGGGTTTGCTGAGTCGACGAATTAAGACGAGTCGACCGTGAAGGAGGAACGTGCATCGAGAAAATGTGGGGGTGGGTTTCTTCAAAAAACACAAGACACCTTCACGACTTGAAGCTTCAACAGAGGCAGAGGAGGATTTGTCAAGGATTTCTTTATTATTATGCATTTACTCAAAAGTCACACGTCCGTCTACAAACCACGTATGGGACGACTGCAGGACCTGCATATGTCAGGCAAAATTCCCTAAATTACAATGTGGAGTCAAAACTAAAATTAAACGACATGAGAACGACAGAAAGCTTGACAACGTTTGCTTATTATGGGCCACACAGAGAGAAATGAGAGGATTCATACAAAGAGAAAGAGCGATAAAAACAGTCAGAGAGGAAAAATGCTGGAAAGAGATTTAAAAAAAAAAAATGTCTGCTCAATGTGGAGAAACTTATAGAAGCAGCTATTTCAAAGTCTAGAATAAAAAAAAACTCTCCTATGAAGCCAGGTGATAAAAGCTGGAATACAGATGAGAGCGGGGGTGGGGGGGTGGAAACGGATCTGAACTCACCTCTCTCTCTCTTCTCCTTGATCATCTTCACCGGATATAATACTTTTGGCAGGGGGGGAGGGGGACACCGAGGCCACACTTTGAATTCCACAGCTTCCATATAGCTTAAGATAAACTAGGACTGGGTTTTGCTTAAGAATAATGATGTGACCGTCTTCATTTGCTGATCCAAGGAAAAGGTGAGAGGATCGGTTCGGGAGCAGGGAGCAGCCGAACCAGATATCTCTTTGTGCAGCCGCAGTCGGATGATAACTTCATCCTTTCTTTGTTTCTGTGGAACCCGCTGCCTCAGCTGCTACTAGTCGTGCCCCGAGAGGCCTGAGAGCACCGAGATATGGTTTAAATAAACACATCTCCTCATTCAGTGGGTCAAAGCTCTTCACCGGGCAATTTAGTCTGAAGAGAAGCAAACGAAACCGAGAACGAGGAGCCGTTAATTCTCTCGTCTCAAAGACGCCCGTCTTCAAATTGCGGGTCAAATGCTCCTCGAGGAGCAGAATCCATTAATAGTGATGTATTATACAAGAGGCTCTTGAAAAACGCAGCAGTTTGAGGAGAAGAGTCTCGATAACTTCGACCTCCAGGACAAACTGAACGAAAGCACAGGGGAAACAAATAACTCGGCTGTTTGTGACGGCAAGAGAAATGAAATTACAGCCAAAGGCAAGGTCTGCGTGATTAGTTCCCTTTGGTTTCATTAAGCTGTCATTGACCTGAATGTGATTATTATTCAGTAATTACGCAATAACAACCTTAGAAGTTTGAAAAGGAGGTTGTGGCTCCTTTCCTATGTGAGTCATTGATATTAAACCAGTTGGGAAACAGGAGAACCCTTCCTCTGAGGTCTTCCTAGGGTTTACTCGTGGCCCAGATCGGGAGCAGACGGCCCAGTTGCCTACAGCCACAGTTACTGGTAGTCAAATGTAAAATACCAATGAAGAAATGTATTAACTGTGTGAAAAAGACTAATGTAATCAACTAGAGACTCAATGGAGGCTGTCATGTACAAGATGGTTTGAAATAAGTGGCAGATATTCAGTCCTCTGAACACCATTCTATTCACAGACACACACACACACATACAAACACACATCTTTATTCCCACACAGTTTTGGGGTAATGCTGCAAACAACCAAAAACCCGGATCAAACTATTAAAAAACTCATTGGGTTAAAGTTGATATTGTCGATTATAAAATCTGATATTTTCCCAAATGAAACTGCACGAAACTGATTGAAAGCGACTTTGACAAGAACTGAGCTAACAACAACCTGCTGTTGTCTATATTCTAATCATACTCTATGTTAAAGTAACATTAAAATGTGATGTTTAAAACATGAACCTCCTTTACTGACACTTCTTACTGTAGTTACATTTTGATATAAGAATAGATCATGGAATAATAGCATGGAAATAGCATGGCTATCATTTATATATATATATGTGTGTCTGTGTGTGTGTGTCCTCCACTGCGAGGACGCCCTGGGCCGAGGACTCAGAGAACAAAGCTGGAGGGAGCCTTTGAAAAAGCATCTGAAATATTTCAGATAGCACTGATCAGATTAGGAATGAGATCTGGGTCGTATAGATCCCAGGTTGTAACCTCACATCGGATCAAAGCCACATGAGACAGACTTTGAACTTCACACACAGAGAGAGAGAGAGACGTCCTCGTGACCTTCTGGATCACACCTGAAATGCTCCATTGTTATTGAGTGTGCGACAGAGACAGCCCGTGAAACCTGCTTGTCCAATCAATGGAGTCCAATCAATGGAGGCCCCTCGCCGATTTCCCCCCCATCTCTAGCAATTAAAATGGTGAAACACACGGCCATGTTTTCTTTTATTAATCTTGCTTACAATCAAACCAACCAACAAACAAACTGAAAAGGTTGAAATCACAACATCATAACAAGTAACTGGGAAATTCACTGTCATGTGTTTTAGTTAACGCTCGATCATATTTTATTTAGAGATTCAACTCTGATCCGCAACACCACAAACATAAAGTGTATTTGTTCTTTGTCATTAATCATCTTCTGGACTTGCTTCTTGAGCGGATATCACTTTGCATCTACTTGTTGTTGTTGTTGTTGTTGTTGTGTTTGAGGAACTATCCAGACACAGATAATGAGTTGCTGCTTATGAACTGGTTGACGGCTGAATAACAAACAAGATGTGACATAATCAACCAGCTATGAGATAATTACAGCTTTTTAATGACGGATCCTTGACCTAATTTCCAGTCCTGGCATCAAACACAGCATCACTGTTTTTATATATATATATCAGATCAGGAGCTGTGATATGTCTCATGTTGTGAAGCTGATGAGCTTCTTATCACTAAAGCACACGTGTCCCAATCGTACCATCTCTTTATCTGCACTGGTTCTAGCCGCGGGAAATCAAAACTGGACCGATTGCATAACAAGAATGACAGCCCCCCCCCCCCCCCCCCCCAAAGAAAAAGCTTGCAACACAAATTGTGAGGGAGCACTAAAAGGAAGGGCGGGCATCGAACTTGGCAATGTGCTGACCTTGGTTTTCCTGGTGAAGACAAGCTGAAACACGAAGAGACATTAATGGACAGTCTGGTCAAAGCTGTCCTCCACTCTCTCGGTCTCCATGGCTCTCACTTACCCTTTTTTTTTTCTAGGTCTTGCTCTGGATAAGACATCTCCACTCCTTATGCAGAAGCAAAACCTGAGTCTTAGCTTTAATGAGGCCCCCAAGGGCTTTAAGTGCGAATCCTGAGGGGGCTGCTCTACCTCTGTAGGACTAGAGCCCTCTGCTAATGGATCGGATTTCGGATTTGGAAAAAGAAAACCAGAGGCTGTTACTGCAGATCCCTAATCCTCAGGTAGGTTGCATCAGATCATGGTGTATACGACAAAGTTTAGTTTCTATCACCCAGATAGAAAACAGTTCTTATTTTTTATACATTTGGCTAACCCCTCCCATTCTGGAGAGGGGTATGTTAAACCGTCAAAGGTTGGGATTCTCTGATGGTGGGGCGTGGTCCAAGGCGATGTAGCGAGACTCCCTACATGGGTATGGTGTGCAATTACGTACTTTTCTGTCGTAATCCCATTGGACGCACTATAGCGTATCGTTTTGGAAATAGGGGAACCACAACAAATAGCGGGAGTTGTTTTTTTCCAGAGTATTTGGGACGGTAGACATGCCAGATACCCAAAATAATGTGTAGAGCACTACAAAAGTGGAATTTTCATACGATGGGTCCTTTAATGATATGGATTGTACGTTTTTTTTCATGTTTAGACTTTTAGGAACAAAATGTTGACACTTATGTTGTGTTTCAGACTTTTGAGAGTAGCACCTTTCAGAAATACTCGGACAATGTGAAGGCCATAAAGGAGAAGCAAGCCAAACTGGAGAGAGAGAAGAAGGAGAAGAAGGAGAAGAAAGACGCGGAGAAGCAGGAAAAGCAAAAGCAGCTGGAGAGAGAGAAGAAGGAGAAGATGGAGAGCGAAGAACGGAAGAAGAGAGAAAAGAAGGAGAAGATACAGCAACTGGCGAGAGAGCAGGAGAAGATAGAAATAGAGAAGCAGGAAAAGAAAAGGCAACTTGAGACAGAGAAGAAGGAGGGGCCGAAGAGCGAAGAAGTGAAGAAGAGAGAAAAGAAGGAGAAAATAGAGCAACTGGCGAGAGAGCAGAAGGAGAAGAAGGAGAAGATAGAAATGGAGAAGAGGGAGAAGAAAAAGCAACTGGAGAGAGAGAAGATGGAGAAGATGGAGAGCGAAGAACTGAAGAAGAGAGAAAAGAAGGAGAAGATAGAGCAACTGGCGAGAGACCAGAAGGAGAAGATAGAAATGAAGAAGGAGGAAAAGAAAAAGCAACTGGAGAGAGAGAAGAAGGAGAAGACAGAGAGCGAAGAACTGAAGAAGAGAGAAAAGAAGGCGAAGGAGGAGGTGGGAAGTAGGAAGGGGAGAGAGTGGTTCCCCTGTTTTCTCTTTGAATTCCAGAACTAGATCTCTTGATCTGGAGCCAGAAGCGTCACATCTGAGCAACAGAAATCAGAAAAGTAGCGGGGGATGTTTAACTTTTTTTCTACAGTCTCTGCCGTGATTCGAAACTGAATTGGTCCGTCTGCCTTGAAGCGGAAGTCTCAGGTGACTTGAAGGAGAACAATGGTGACCGTCTCAGCAAAGCCCACGGTGTGCACGGTCACGGCATTGGCGAAGGCGAAGATCAGACCGGCCGACCGTCCCCACGCAGGCATGGTCACCCCGGTGCTGCCCTCCCCTCCCTCCGATCCAGCTTTTTTGTGTCCTACTTCTCCACACTGAAAACACTTCATGCTTCCCGAGCTCGCGTACACCATATAGAACTGTTCCTCATATCAAACCCGGAAAGACACGTCTAGTGTGTGACTCTCATATCTAAAAACATGAAGGCTCGCCTCCGCAGAGACTGGACGTTCTTCAGCTTCAGGTCTTTGCAGCCCAGACCCACCGCGTGGAACCCACTCGCGAACTTCCCGAAGTGCCGCAGCTCTCGCTCCAGCGCCTCATTGGGGATGAACTGAGGCATCCCGGACACGGTGATCCGGGTAGAAGCTACCGCTAACAGGGACACCTGAATGAAGTCCTCCTCTACTGTAACCCCGCTTTCAATGAGCTTAGTGACCGATGCTGGATCTTTAAAAAAGGTCACCAGCGCTTTGTTCATCCGGGAAGCGTAGGTGATGTTCTCATGCCCTACCTGCTCCCCCACGGCCAACAGCACCTGCTCCACTGTGGAGCTGAGCTGAGGCACCAGCCTGACGCCATGTCTCAGGGACATCGGCGGCGTCCCTGCGGATGCCATCCCTGCCACGAGACACGCACAACACACAGAAAACTACACTACACGTACACAAACACTACAAAACAATAATCATACAATAGACATATAGAAACCTGAAACAAGTTTGAACGCGTTTTCCTTCATCTCCTCTCTTCATAACTACACCTCCACCAACGAAGAAGAAGAAGAAGAAGAAGAGTTCAACACTCAGGAACCTGCTCTAATCTGCCACAAGATTTAATGAAATTAAACGTTTAAATCATCTTGAGGCTGTGGAGAAATTGCTCTTAATCAATAGAGTTCCAGCTCATTATATATGCATTACTGTATTCCACATCAATTAAAAGCTTCTCGTCAGGTCTGGATTTCATCGGGCAACTAGGGCCCTTTCCCTGTGTTGTGAAAGTGTTACAATTATGAATCTGACTGCTCACCTATCGATTCTCCTCTTAATTAAAAACCCTATAAATCTCATATAGACGCAGCTCCCCATTATATTTGGCACAGATATGGCTGATTGAACAGAATCAATCGATGTGTCTCCGGGTGACAGCGCTCAGTGTTCTCAGGGGCAGATACTTCACGATGTGGCGGCGGGCGAACGAAAGCCTTGCATCACTTCAGACAGGAAGTCTGACACATAACGTCTTCTTCTTTTGGAAAAATAATGAGACGCTAGATAAAAACTTTGCAACTCAAAAACTGTGAGAAACATCCCAGGGTCAGTCGGTTCAGTCGAGGTCAGACATTTTTCTTTCTACCAGTGTCCGACCACGACAACTTTAAATGAGCAAGTGCAGAGAAAGTCTGAATTAACTCCCTCTTCTCCAAACTGTCTTGACTCCTGACTTCTGCACGTCTGCTGCTAACTGACATGGTGAGCATGTGAAATTCAAGGTCTATTTATATCCAAAATCAAAAGAGCAGGGGAGGGGGGGACAGAGAGAATCCGGAAAGCCTCGCCTGAAGGTAAAGCTTTCAAGGGACAGAAAATGCGAGTGTCTCCTCTGGGGGATTTTTACGTACCGTTTTTTTATTTATTTATTAGGGCCCGAGCACTGACATGAAAGGTCAAGTGAGACCCTATTGAAATTGTAATGATTATTATTATTATTATTCAGGCAAATGAATTGGCTTTTTCAGGGCTTTAACATGCTCAAATTCATACCAAAATTGGCAGAAAGTTAGAAACCGGTGAAAATTTTCAAAAAGCGTCGCAAAATGGCTCAATGGCGATAGACAGGTGTATCATTATCTTCCAATAAATCATCTTCCAATAAATCAAACAAAGAAGAAGAAGTAGAACTTGTCTCAGTTTAAAGATTGAGAGCAATCTGAGACTTTTATTCTGGGTTCCTTTGTGAGCCTGCCAGAGAGGTGGCATCATGCAATGGAGTCTCATATGGTCTCTTTTTTTAACAATCTGGTTTGCTTTTTTTTAAACAGATTCTGTGGCTCACTTTGTGAAAAGGTCTGATATTTCACACAGAGTTTCTTAACCCTTGTGTGGTGTTCATGTTCTGGTCACCCAGCCAATGTTCGTGGGTCTGATAGACCCACCGCATTATTCGGTCTTTCAATCAATACAGCTACACCTATATGTAAAAATACTTGACAGATGTTAACCTTATCCCAATAACAAGCAATATAAACAGCATATATGGTTAATATTTGTCATTTACGCCATTCATTAATAAAAGTGCTTTTCGTTTTTTGTGCTAAAATGCAATTAAACAAAGAAACATCAATACAAACAAGATATGATTGAAAAAAACGAATATGAAAAAGGTTTTTCAGTATTGACGTATTAACTTAATTAGAAATTGAACACACTCATGTCAGTTTACACACGATCCCCAATGAACAGAAACAGTATCTAGAAATGATTTTTGAAGAGAGAATATCTTTGGAAGACAATGAAGGGGAAGAGTTTAGAGAATATGAAAATCATGTTTCTGTCATTTCAGAGTCTGACAGTGAGTTTGGGATAGAAGTGGATGAGATTGACCATCAGCCAGCTACGAAGAAAGTTAATCTGCAGCCAGTCCCAAATCCAGGCCAGGCCAGCAGCAGCCAACATATGGATGACAAAAAATGATGACAATTTAATGGTCTTTTTGCACTTTAGCCACCCCGCATGGCTACCAATGTAATAATGTGTAACCAGGGCCGACACGGATAGCAGTGAGTCATGTGCAGGACATCAAGCCTTCTTACGAACTTTTCATTACGAAATCCATTCTGGATTGCACTAATTTTGATGGACAGCGTTTTTTTTTAGAAAGCTAGAATGAGATGGACCAAAGACATTTATTTGCATACTTTGGGGTCATTATCCATGCTGGACTTTTTAAAATCCAAATGGGAATCAACAGAATCCTTGTATGATGCAGTGACTGGCAGAGAACTTTTACGTAAATGTGCAGGAATGTGGGAGCAGAGGTGATTGAAATGTACAATTTAACACTTCACATAGTCCTGGGTCCAGTGGACCCAAACACCACATATGTAATATAAATGTGTAGGGGGGGTTGTACAGTGAACAGTCACTGAATATATGTTCCTTTATATGTTCATCACAGAAAATGAGCCAAGGCCAATGAGTCTCAGGTTGAAAAGAATATTTATCGCATCATTTTTAGCAAACATTGAAAACGGGTCCCACAGACCCGAACACCATACAAGGGTTAAATTAATAGACTTAGCTTTTTATCACAGGGAAGTTTCAACAACTAGTGCAGCCTTTAATTGTCCAATCCAAATCAATGTAAATGGATATTTGCCTGAACTTTTTAAGCAGTGGCAAACAAGTTTCAATACAGGAATGTACATAATATGCTTTTTGTTTTTTATTGATTGAAAAAATATAGAATCATTTGTAAGAGCACATAGAGAAAATCCATAGAAGCACAGTCAGAGCGTCTAGTGACAATTAAGATTTGCAGTTATTACATGTCATTATATCACATGTTATTATATTACATATTACACTTTAGGTCCCATGATTTAGAGTCATCAACCCTGGAATCAGTGCCCTCTGATTCATCAACTTGGACCTCTGGTTCATCATCTGAGACATCAGTTTCAAGGTCTGATATATCAAAGTTTGTGTCCAACCCATCTTGGGTCTCTGGCAGCTCATTGTCTGAGACATCAGGATTAAGGTCCATTGATTTAGAGTCATCATCCCACGAAGCAGTGCTCTCTGAGTCCTTTATCTCACGATTGGAGACCTTTGGCTTATGGTCAGAGAATTCCATATTAGAAATAAAGGTCTGGTGCTCCATCTCCATGAGTTTGATTTTATCGGCAGAAGCCGCAGACATCCTCAGCTCCATATGAAGCTGCTCTTTGAGCTCCTGGATCTTCTTTTCATACCCAGATAACTTTTGTTCGTCCTTGGAGATCTTTTGTTCATGCTCAGAGATCTTTTGTTCATTATCGGATATCTCCTTTTGAAGCTGCTCTTTGAGGTACTGGATTTGTTTGTGGAGGAGCTTTTCCTGGTCAAAGTCAACTGGGTGGCTCTCAGCAGGAGGAGAAGGAAAGAAGGCTGATCGCTTCAGCTGGTTGTTGCAATTCTCTAACTCTGTGATCTTTGTGTTGAGACACAGAATCGTTTGGTTCTTTTCCTTAATAATGGACTTCTGTTGAGATACTACAAAGAAGTCAAGCTCTGACTTCTTTTTAAAGAGTGATCCCTCTAAGAGCTCTTGAATGCAAGGCACATTTTGGGAGCTGGTGATGAGCGTATGAAGTAATGTTTTCAGGATCTCCTTCTCTGCTTTTTCCTCTTTGTATTTTTCCTCCATACAGTTAATGTCCTGCTGAAGGTGCTTAATAAGGGCGCTTATCTCTGCACAAAGGGAACACCCCCCCTTAATGGTTGACACCTCACGTCTGCCTGGAAAATGTTGTTCATTTTGGAGCAGATCGTCCTGGGTGATTCTTGGTAACCTGTTCCCTGTTGCCATCTTGCTTAAGAATATAAGCTCTTCTTCTTGTTTGTTTGGCGGTTGGCAAGTCAGGAAAAGTGAAGTAGCGCCACATCGGGTACACATGATAAGGTATCTGTCCCTCGGGTTCACAGACACTCTTCACCGCCTCGTGTGAGAGAAGACAAACTATGCAGAAGCGAGGACAGAACCGCTGTGGGGACGGCTCAGGTTCAGATCTACCAGAGCAGTCAGACTCAATCTGATTTAACGACTTCAATAACCGTTCAAATAAAAGAGTCAGAGGCGCTGCACAGTGCTGCCGAACCGGACTGGGGACGCTGTGGACACCAGGGGACGGTTCATCTGGACATACACTGTTGATTTGGATTGGGAGCAGGTTGACCGGGTGCTCACGCCTACAGACTAATGTCTCCTTCACGCTACACAATTCTTGCACTCGGCAAGAAATTTTTAATTCTGGTTGAATCAGAGTTCAGAACTTGGACTCAAAGTCGGCTCAGGAGTCAACGCTGCTCTTTCAAGAGAGCGGTGAATGCTGGCAAATTTTCGTGGGGAAATCCTGAAAATTTGCCAGCAGGTATGATTCGCTTTCACATTTAATATGTGACATTGACGTAAATTACTTGCAGGCTGCCCCAAGATCCACTTTCACAATGAAACTGAAACACGTATTGAAATATCTCTGAAGAGGGAGTCACCCTCAAAACTTTTCTTCCGGGATGAAATTCACCTTTTACCTCAGTCAGAGGACAAGAATAATGATTCATCTAACTTCTCTGGTGGGAACATTTCAGGCACAGGACATATTTGACCTTGTATTCCAAACGTCCAATGTCCTGTTTTCTGAAAACACAAGGTCACAGGTCAACTCAGGAAATGGTGCGGACTGTCTGGGCTTCTTGTGGCACATAGAAAAGGGATGAGCCCACTTTTAAAATAGCAATCGTGGCCCACGTGACAAACATGAAGTGCTTGTGGCAAAGTGAAATCTGGATGTGAACCTAAAGTGGCCCATGTGGTAAATGGTGAATACAGCCGAAATAATATAAAACTAGTTCAGGCCACCAGAGGTTGACATGCCGTGTTGCTGTGGCTCACTCGTGGCCCAGATCTGGCAAACAGACCAAACCACTGATACTTGAGGCCCCCAGGTGCTGTTGTTGGATTTGTGAAGTGGTCGTGGACAAATGACAGATTCTAAAAGAGAATAAGGACATGTTGTGATTTCATGCACACAACTCATAACGTTTCTCTTCACAGATTCTTCAGTTAAAACCACCAGACGTTAAAATGAACCAACTTTAACCACTTTCTGTGCAGTTCCTGGACCAAACAGCTTAATTTGGTACTTGTGAACCCCCACTGGTTCTGTTTACCCAGCAGCACCGCACTATTAAAAGCACCCCCCCGCCCCCCACTGTGTTAAAAATGGCAGTGGACACTTCAGTCCCACAGATCTGTCTCAGGCTGATCTGTTCACAAACATGCAGCCAGATAGAATTTGCACACGCGATTGATGTCGTTTTAATATCTGCATTCCCCCCCCCCGGACGGCTGACAGCCAGCACTATGAGGAATGTAATTCCCCATTTAAAGAAGAGCGTCCAACTCTAGTTATGAGCCTCATCAGAGAAACAGACACTTTTCATAATATTTCTGTTAAAAATATCAGTTTTGACTCCTTTGAAATCTGAAAGTCATGATTTAAACTTGCATTCCATAGGTCTAAGTGATAATTAGAGCACTGATACGAGTAAAACAAAGATCAGGACAAGCTACATGCTATATAAAGTCTGCACTAGCCTTTATAACTTCAAAGTTTTTGTGACATGAATAAAATTAATGCAAGATGTGAGTATTTCCCACCTCTGCTGTAACCTGTCACTATAGAGTTCAAAGAAAAACATCCTGAAAAAGCGTGCACATCCTTTAATGCTTTGAAGAACCTTTTTATCTCTCAGCATGGCACATCTCGACATTCCATCCAAGGACTTTCATTTTCAAAAGATGTTCCCCAGCCGTGAATTTATTGTGGACGCTGCCTCTTCAGGTTACTTCATAGACTGCAGGTGATAAGGAGTCACAGTCACAGTAAGGATTCTGGTGGTTTTTCATGCCGAGACGTGAAATCCCTCTTCATCTGCATCCGATCAGCCGATTCCTGAGAAGGTTTGGTGCCAAATCAACTGGTCTGAGGAGAAATTCACCACAACTTCACTCAAACTTCCACAAGCTTCACTGTGGACACGCCGTTCTTGTATATGACATGCCATGTGGTTTTAGAGCCAAACACAACTTTTTTTACAATTCAGACTATAAAACATCTTTTCCTCTGTGGTTTTGCCAGATTTTCCTGCAGCTCCCTCAACGTTGCTGTAAATCTCTGGGCAGCCTCCCAGGTTGTTTTGGAGGGACGTGCTGTTCCTGGTGATGCCAACGCTGAGCTGTTCCATGCTCAAACTCTCAAACTCTCCATCTCCTGTCAACAATCAGATCCTGCTCAGCAAAGACACACAAAAGCAGATCAGAAACAGATAAGTGCTGAGTGTTGACGATGACTGAAGCTGTTCGAGTGATTTTTGTCTGAGAGGCATGAGGTGTCGGGGGTGTGCAGAGAGGAGGTGGAGCGGGAAACTCCAGAAACTACATAAGAAACAAATAAAAAACAAAACTAACTTTTACAGTAATGTTTCATGAAATCATTTTACAAATCAAACAATAAAATGAAACACAAACATAAAATATAAACCTGCTAACTAAAATACATGCTAAACTTTAAGCCAGATCTTAAGTCTGTCTTTAAAGGTTGGATGGATTAACATTAGTACTCGCTTAGGTCAATAAGTAAACTATAGTTAGCTATATAGATACTTTATTAATCCCGAGGGAAATTCAGACTAGTTAGACTAGTTCAGTCTTAATCTAGGTTTATTTTTAAGGTCAGCTTAGCGGGCAACTATGAAATTTCCTTTTTTACACTTAAAAATGTGAATTCATTCGTTGATTGTGTTATTTTACTTAATCAATGAATTAATTGACTGTGACAAAGCAGGTGCTGCAGCAGACAAACAGAAAAACCACTCCTCCTCTGGTCATATCAGGTTTAAACTTCACATATTCCATGTTTCAAAGGAACCAGAGAAACGTCTGCTCCACTTGACTGAGAACATTATCTGTCAGTTTCGTTCCTGCTGCACAGAACTCGGTGATGAAAACCCGCCCCTGTGCTGATGCAACTTGGACAAATAGGTATAGAATAAGACGTCCCCTGGGCCACAGCAACACTTTTCTTGTCTTGTATGTGTAACCGTGTATCCCTCCCTCTCCCGTCTGTTTCTTTGTACTTCGTCTTTGTCCAGGATGTGAATGTCCATGAGAGGGTGAAAGGACCCTCGGCTGTGTAAGCACACTCTGAGTCATACTTCAGCAAAGATACAAGAAGTGCATGGAGTCGACTGATGCTCATATTCAGCTGTTTCTCTTCCTTGACTTCTTAGCTGCATTTCACTTAATAATCTTCGTAAACACATTCATGACATTCATGCTGTTTATAGCACTTTTAGTTTAATATACAATTAAACCCCCCATTGTCACCTGCTTGCTTGCAATACCACAGACTACTGTATGCTAGCGCTACAGTCCATAAAGTTATTACCGTCCATGCAGACAGTCCAATCTCATAGTTTCAGTTGCACTTGTGGTATGCAATGCAGTTCACTCTTTAGTCTGTGTACCAGTCATTTTGAATCTGTTAAGTATCTTTCATACTTTTGCATGTGCGTCCCTTAAAGTCTGAGCAGTAAAAAAGCTGTTTATTGTCTGTTTTGAGAATCCACGTGACAAATGCTTAACTGCAAATCCATGCTGGCAGTCTGTTTGTTTCTCTACGAAACTCAAAGGCCGGCGATGGCTGGAGGACAATAAACACAACTTTGAATTTGCCATTTTCCAAACAATAAAGACGATGCTGAATCGCTGACTCCGCTCGATCAACGTGTGATGGAGAGATTTGCCTCAGTGACCTGATAGTCGCCGGGGGACACTTTAGTTTGTGCTGATGGTGGGAAGCGGACGTTATTAGCCAATGTGTTCGGTTTCAAATGAATCAGCTCTTGTACTCAAAGATGAAACTGTGTGTGATTGATAATACGAGTACACGTGTTCATCATGGCACAAAACATTCAGGAAGTTCTTTATGAAATAGATTTGATTCCTGCATCGGCAGAAACAAATTGAGATTCATTTTCTGCATGGACGCGAAAGGTCCCAGCAGAGTGAATGTAAATTAAACAAGTAGATGAAGAGCTGTTTCGACAGCCTGATGTACGGGGTAGTCTTACACAATATCGTGTCCGTCCAACACAAACAGACACATCTATATAGGTATTTCATGTAGTTTTGAAAGGACTGGTTTCATTTGCCGTTAACATTGTAAAAACTCCTTATTAGAGGAGAGATACTTTGAGTAGAAACTTCAGATTGAGAATGAACCATGTTTAAAAGGAGAAACTGGGCCTGTTTCATGAGTAATGGGTTTTTCCCGTCACCATCAGGACGCAGCCACTCTTCCTAAAACCCAAACTCTCCGTTCTCTCGATAAAAGAATTCCTCCAAAACAAATAAAAAACTTGCCAGTAACTCAACAGATTTCTCTGCCAGTAAATGCATTTTTTCCATTTGTCCAATCTGTCTAACTCCGATGAAACCATAACACAGTTAGTGACTTCAAGCTGCCGCCTGTTCCCTCCACCAGATGGGCCATTGTGACAGAAAGGGCTTGGACAGCGTTCTGTGGCTGCACGGACACACACGAAAACACACAATCGTACACAGGAGTGAAAAGAACTGATCATTCCTCAGATTCCTTGTGTTTCGCTGCCCTCTGTTAACACATGTTAAAACAAACTGCTCCTCAGACACAACACTTTTATTAAACTGTCGCCAAATCTACGATGAACAAGCCACGTTTGGGAGGCCGAAATATCTCAGGTTAAGTAACTAAGATATCATGAGTAATATTTTAAATTTCTACATTTAAAAGGTACGTGCGGCCACTCAGAACCACATCTTAGTGGATATTTGCTGTAAGGGAACTGCACTAATGGAGCTTGATGGGATATTTACCTCAGTTGTGTCGACCCTGGGTGGTTGTATTAGGAGCGAGTCTTCAGGGAACAGAGAAATCAGACTGAATGAGCCAATGTTCACCTAATGAACAACTGCTGAGGTGCAAGTGATCAATACTCTTCAGCTGTATCTAAAGGCAGCTCTGAGCTGGTAAAGGCTGCAGCACACTGGAGGGTGTCAGACACATAGTTTAGTTTGTTATGTGTAATTTCAATTGTGTTATGTGAGTTGACAGTGATTTAAGATGATCTGAACTTTGAATGTGTGAAAACGCAAATGTCCCAGTGAGACGCTCCACAAACTTTACTTGTACCACCTCTAAACTACATAAATAAATGTGGGAACATATCAGCGTCTTCACATCTGTACTTTCACACAGTTGCTTGAACAAAATGGAAAAACTCCCGGTGTGACCTGCATGTAAATGCCACCCGGGTGTTTGAGCGGGGGAAAGGCAAACCCCCCCGGGGGAAAGACACAGACCTTTCATTTGGCCTGGATTAAATATTGATGGCCTGTGATAATAGAGAAAAGAGCATGAGTTTCGATGTCACAGTGGAGGGGGTCGATCCTTTGTTAGTGAACTTTAGGGAGAGGAATTTATTTATTTATGTTTTTCTCATGCCCCCGAGACCAGTCCTAAAATGTCCTTTTATAAAATGAAATGTTAATCGATTTCGATGCCTCCGTGTGTTATATTCTCTCTTTAACCCTTCGCTGACATTAAGCATCATCGAGCTGTGCTGCAGCTGCACTAAAAGTTAACCTTCAAATCTAATTAAAACTCCAGATGAGGAAAAAGAACCCGCCTCCCTCTTGACTGATGCGTGATCAGTTGCTTGAATCTGCCAGAAAATTAGTGGAGTGAACCAGACTGAGACACATTTATTTTGCTTGTCAAGACGCTCGGATATTGAATCTGACAGGTTCACAGCAGAGGCTGACAGAGATTTGCATATATGAATAATCTGACCGTGAATTAGGTTTTTAAGGATTTTGCAGGTCAGTTGTTTTGGCTCGTTACATGTCCCAGCTTTCAGTTTCACAGATAATATGGTTCAGGAAGAACAGGATTGTAAGTGAGATGTGCTTTTTCTTCTTGTGTCACTGCTATTGACATTTTCACTTTATAATAACCATGCATCAAACTTTCATCTGGGGAAATCATGAAGTGTGGATGTTGGTGAACCTGCTCAGTTTTCTGGGATTACAGGATTACACTGACATCTGGTGGAAGTTTGGTGGCTCTGCTGAGTTTACCAGCAGCACTAGATCACATTTATCCTCCTATTCCATCCTTCATCGCCCATAAAGAAGTTAACATGCCCGTAATGAAAAGATGTTACCCTACAACAACTAAGAATACATTATTTGGAATGGAAGATTTTCTACATCCTTTAAAAATGAGTTTTGTTATGTCTATAACTATTTCTATAACTAACATCTGTGCACATGATGCTGGCAAATATAGAGTACGTGACAAATGACAAAAGTTCTCTTTAGACAGTTATTCAATTTGAATTGTAATAAATCAGTGTCAGTAACAGTGACTGACCCGGCTCTGCTGAAGGTTACACAACCCTGTGGTGAGCGGGGAAGGTAATGGAGGGTTTTCCCTGTTGAGCAGGTTTGATGAAAAGATGTAAAGATGTCAGGCAGACGTGAAAGTCTCTGACTCAAAACAGACAAAGGGGACAGGTAATAAATTGAAGGTTTATTATCTTCTCGTTCGTGACATGCACATGTTCACCCACAAGGACATTTAGTCAAATCTGCTCCCGATAAAAAAAGGGCAGGATGTAAATCCTCACTGTCTGCTGATGCTCCAGCAAACTGCACAACCAATACACTTCTTTAAAAAAATATCTGATACAATCTCATATAAAAGTGCATCTCTCGAGTCTAAATCAACATACTAAAAAAAATATAGATTAGATAAAAAAGCATGTGGTATTTCTCAAAGTGCCTTTAGACCTCCCTCATCAGAGAGAGGGTCAAATATATAAAAAATACAGTGGCAACAGTTCATGGAACAATGGAGATATCTTCATTTCTCCCCATCATGTTCCAAAAGGTATAAAAATCTACTGAAAGAGAGCAAACTACCCTCACAACAATCAAAACAATCTGAATATAATGTAATAGAATCAACGTTTGCAGTAATAATTCTACAGATGCAGAAATAATTCAGATTTTCAGTCACAAATCCTCCTTCTGTACATTGACCGCTGTCAACAAGCCTCCTTCATCTTTTCTGTTTTCCACAGTCAATATACAAATGATATCAAGTAACAATTTTCCACTCCAGGAACTTCAGTCTCACTTCTTCTCTGACACCTTTGATCCTTCATTACAACTTCAATCCTTCATCTCATGTAACAGTGATAACTTCTTTAAGCCCCCCCCCCCCCCCCCCAACGGGACCCAGCCATCAGGGTTCGCCCCGTGAAAACGTGTTTCGTCTGTGGATCTCGTTGAAGACGACGTCGCTGTTGGTGCTGTCCGATATTCCGCTGTCTACAAACACAGACCCTAAGGAGGGAGAGGGGAGGGGGGGTAACACAATTACAGATTAATCATATTTTTGTGAATATATGTAAGCATGTGCAGGAGTGGCAGATTCAAACCTACCACTGCTACTGGTGACATCACTGACGACAGAGGACCTTTGAGAGGAGGAGGCGGCAGCTGAGGTGAAGGCCGTGGCCATCGACAGATTCCTGTTGTTCTGAGTGGCCGTACGACTCCAATCTGCAGAAAGGTTAATCATGGTGATTAGTGACAAGTATCGTTGATCATTAGGCCAAAACACTTGATGGTGCACAACTGGAGTCATGTCCCTAACATCTGCTGGTGGCTACTAACACCTGCTAACATCTACTGGTAGTTGCTAAGTTAAACTATGCAGGAGGCCGTCTAACGTATGAGTGATAATCACCATTTTGTTCTATTTTCTAAAATGAAACCAAGCTTAAGGTAGTTTCTTCATTGAAATGCATTTTTTTCTATTTTACAGATACATCAAAATGAAGCTCAAATATCCCGGACTTTTGAAGTAATTTGGAGCAACGTTATCAAGAATCCATTCAAATAGTTTGATAGGAAGCAAAGGATTATGATTAATAGGTTCTAAAGTTATAGGGAGAATACACACTGATCTAATGTGTTAGAGGAATAAGAAAATATTTGGTTTCCCACCAGAGTTCTCAGCCAATCGCAGCCTCCCGCAGCAGAGATAAGTCCGCCACTGCCTCCTGACGTTCTCCTTGATAGCACAGTGGAAAACAAAGACAAAGAAACCTGCAGAGAACAAGTAAAAAAAAAAACATTCTCAAGGTTTTGGTAACATGGATAAACTTTCATTTTTGAAAAGGAGTTCATTTTGAGATGTCACCTTGCAGAGAGTTGAATATGGTGAAGAGGTAAACGAAGGGCAGGTAGAGCGGCCCCCAGGCGAACAGAGCGAAGCCCCAGGTGAGGCCGAGCAGGATGATGAGGCCGCTGACGCTGCGCACGTCCGTCATCAGCCCTCTGTTCGGAGCCTGGTTCTGAGGGTTCTGCCTCTTGATCCGAGAGAGTTGGATCATGACCACGATGAAGACAATCAGACACACGGCAAAGATCGCCAGGAAGTACGCCACCACGCCCACGTAGAAGGCGATGTCGTTACGCAGCCAACAGCTGAGGGCGGACACAAGAAGAAATGTCATTTGGCTTTTGTCCAAAGCGACTTACAATTAGTACACTCAACATTTATGAGGGGCCATTTACACAGAACTGGAAAATCTTTGAACCTTTTTAAAGTTCAAACGCAAGCGAAAAGGTTGTTTTGCTAAATATAATCAACAGTTTTCTGTGTGTTTATAATGGAAAGGGAATCCGTTGAGTGTCTGGTAAAGTTCATAGGGGATTTTGAGGAGGTTTCAGAATCAGATATATATTTAATTCGCTTATGATAAATGTGTTTTTATGTGTTAAGGAAGGAAATTTAGATTTATTTATCATTGGTGAAGCACAAATGTGACTTTAAAAACTTTACAGCTGCTTGATTGCATTTATGCAAGAAATCCATCTGAACTTGTTAATCTCTCAGGTCCTTTTGAGATTCAATTTTAATATCTGTCCTGATAAGTTAACCCTAACCCTAACCCTGAATTCGGGTCATGTAAATCACTTGTATTTCCTGAAAGACAGTTAGAGACAAATTCGCATTTAATGTCTCAGCACCGCAGACTGAGCACAGTTAAGAAAAGAGTGTGTGTCTCTCTCACCCTCCAGTGGTCAAATACAACAATGACAGGAATAATACAAAAAGTCTCATATGATCTGTTTTGTTTTTTCTCTTGGACCTTGAACATCACACGCCAATGACATACAGCATTAACCTGCATTTACATAAAGGTAATAAAGATTTAAATGTAACTTACAAGTCGTCTGTTGTGCCATCTGTGTATTTTCCGTATGTCACTATACCGTAGTTATCTTTGTCTACTGCTATTATGATGATCACCGGGATGAGAGGAACACCTGCAATACAATCAAATATTTACAGAAGAGTTAAGCTTAAAAAACACATTTTAAACATGACTTCACTTTTGGCGGTGAGGTTTAAAGTGCAGGACGTACCCCAGCCTATCAGGGAGAACTTGAGCATGTATTTGCTCAGGTAAGGCGTGAACACTTTGACGATGCTCAGGTACATGTGCAGCGCCTCCAGCCCGGCCCAGGTGAATGTGGTCAGCAGAAAGTAGTGCAGGAAGAAGGCGGTGCTGATACACAGCCCGACTGCCGGGTAGAGCGCCAGCCAGCCGTCCAGTAAGAACACCAGGTTGAGGAAGAGCAGGGAAAAGGACAGCTGCACCAGGATCTTGGCCGGTATGTCTCGCATCAGTTTCCTGCAAAGACGGAGATTATTAGGGAAAACACAAGGAACAGACACCATGAAGTGTCTCTTATGAAGCTCAGATTGAAATGGTCTTGGCTTTTGTAAAGAGACAGATTCTTACTCAAATGAAAGGTACGTCAGTAAAGTGACGGCAAGAAAAATAGCAGAGACTCCACAGCCGATGTAGGTGATGAAAGTTAGGATTTGTGCGTGCTCACGATCGATTATTCCTTCTCTGGGCAAATCCTGCATGGAGGACGGGACAGAGACACAAATATACAAACAGTGAACACAAAAACTAACTTTATAACTGTATAAACACTGCAATTCTGATTTGTAAATTACTAAATTGACACTATTATCGTCAGAATATCTCAAGCATTAAACACTAACCAGGAGAATTGCAAATGACGTGAGATGATTGCAGCTGCAAATCGTTTTTTCCGACGTGGCGTTGACAACAAAGCAGCCGTCAGAGCTCCAGCCTCCATCACCACCTGAAAACCCCAAACACACATAAACAGGAATATTCACACGTGAGGTAGTACAACCAACTGCAAGAGGCATAAATGTCCAGTACCCACCATTCTGAGTGAAGTCCCAAAATACACAGGAAGCCACAAAGTTTCCCTGTGAACCAAAGAAGAAAGTTTGAATCGTCTCCTACAGCTGCTAATTCACAATTAACCTTTTATTTTGAAAGGTTTATTTCAAATTTTCTTCGTCCAATGTTTTTCTGTTCCTGTTGTTGAATAAGTGGGTCGTGAAAATGAAACCACTCACGGGTGCAGGGTTGGTGTTTTGGATGGTGAAGCGAATGTCCTCACTCAAGTTGCTTATTGACAAATTGGCAACACTGGAGCCCAGAACTGTACTGACGACAGTTGTGTTCTCTAATGATGGGTCCTGCAGAAGAACGAGAGGCATGGAATCAGTTCAGTAGAATATTCAGTTTTCTTTCTATTTGAGTGTAGTAATTGCTCTGATATCAAATGTAAGTTTTATTGCATCCTAGAAAAAAAATTGAGAAACAAAAAATGCACTTTCTAAGTCTTTTACACCAATAAATAATTGACTGAGGACAGATCTGGGTGTGACGGAGGTGAGGTACCTGGAAAAAGGCGTTTTTGGTGTAGAAAGTGAACTGGACCCTGCTAGCCTGCTGCTGCTGCTCAGGACTGAGACCTGCAGTCAGGGTGGAGGGCAGGAAAACTGAGCCCAGAGCAGGAGCCGACCTCTTGGACCTGGTCCTGCTGAGAGCACGAAGCTGGAAAAAAAAAAAGCGTTAACAAGGGATAACTCCAATAGTAAGAGGTAATAAATAATGAACTAGGCTCACAATGGCGACATCTGCAGGAATTAAAGGAGATTGCAAGTCAACATCAGTTAAAAAGTCATAAATAACTAAACATGCATATAAATATTTGATAATATGAAATAGCCATACATATACAATATGTAAATAGGATTAGATATAGCTAGATGTATTACATTTACTGACAGTTTATATGATAATACACCCAAGTTAATTGTACACCAAGCAGTTGTGTATCCTACTTCTTGTTTAAAACTTTGATGAAACCAAGTGAGAGATTCCGAGTTAGACTCACAGAATCAAGATGATATAGTCTATAGGTAAATTTGTACTAAAGATTATATGATTTGAACGGTTTTGTGGAGTTCTCTTTCTTGTCCTGTGTTTGCTTTGAAAGAAAATCCTTAAAGTATGCTACCTGGACATTATCCGTGTTGAAGATGTCGACAGATGTCGTCGGGAAGTTGGTTCCATCCACCGTCCTGACGGCTAGAACCAGGGACTGTGCCGAGAGGATCCCTCGGTCGCCGCTGACGGCCAGCTTCAGACCCACGGTGTCCACGACTCGAATCAGCCTGTCGACACCAGACATTTAATAGAGATCTCGTGTTCATGTAACGGTGAATGTCGGTGAGGGTTTATTGTGGTTTGTACCTATTAGCTGTCGCGGAGAGGGCCTCAGCGTCGGCCTCCATCAAGTTGCTGATGATGTTGATGACTTTTTGTCCCACAGACCTAGAGACAGTGGGGCCGTCCAGCAGCCTCTCCAGCTGCTCCGCTATCTGCTCCACCTGCAACATCCAACCTGATTAACTCAAACTCCACAAAGTCACCACACGAAAGACGAGACAGCGACATTTAAAGTATTCAGCAATAACTGTTATTACATTTACACATGTATTATTCCTGCTGATGCCTTTGTACTGAACATTTCATATTCTATAATTGTCTTTTTTATAATACAAATGTTATTTTATTCTAGTCTGTATGTTTATCATATAATATATTATAAAATCCTTATTATTGCTCAGTCTTCTATTTGACAACTATTCTCTTTGCTACTAAAGAGCTTTTCTGCAAATGTTTGTCACACAATTATACTTGTGAAGATAAATATCTTGAGTATCTGAGATGAAATGATAAATGTGGTAAAATAATAATAACAATAAATTTACAAATTTTAGCCACTGTGCTAATAGGCTTAGAAGTTTACTTTACTTTGTCATTCAATTTGTGTAGGGGGTCAACTCACGAACACAACTGACTGGAGGATTTTGCTATTTGGCTCTTGAACTCCATGACCTGGGCTTTTTAATCATATCACAACGTACATAACGCTAAACTTTACCAGCTCCGCTCATCTTTTAACTCCGTAATGTGTACGTTAGCATATCAGTAGTTTCACCTGAGAGGAGTCGAGCTGCGACGCATCCTGAGTTTGGTTCAGCATCCTGTTCGCCAGCTCCTCTTTGGCCTCTTGGCTCATCGTTGTTCCTGAGGCAGCTGTGGAAGTCGGCGCTGAACCTTGGATAAGAAAAAACTCGTTAAAATAATTAACTTCCTCCGTTACTACAAAACCACAAACATATTCAAATTAAGGTCTTCACGTGTCCCTCAAACTATACAAAAACAATGTCGGCAAAGTGATAGCTACAACGTACCAGTCGGTGCTTCGGTTGTGCTGATGACGACGGTAGTTGGGAGAGTTGTTGTGGTTGTTGAGGGAACCAAAGCAGTTGTGGTGTTGGGCAGTGCCGGATGTGGGCCAGGTGTAGCAGCAGTATCGTTGGTAGTTGTAGCAGTAGTAGTAGCTGTAGAATTATTAGTCGTTGTTGTAGTTGTACTTTTTGTGGTTTGGTTGAGAGCGGTCGTTAAACTGCTGGTAGTTGAGTTCTGGTTGTAGCTTGTTGTTGAAGTAGTGTTGTTGGTGACAGTGGGATCAATGCTGTTGGCAGTTGTCGTGGAGTTTGTGGAGTTATTTGCAGATGATGTGATGCTGTGGGTCACACTCGATGTGGTGTGATTTGTGGTTTGGTTGTCCAGCGGAGATGCAGTGGTTGTAATGCTGTTGTTCACAACAGAAGTTGTGTTGTCCACAGTCAAGTTTGTTGTCGTTGTTGCATTGTTTAGAGCTGTGTTAACTTGAGAAGTCGTGTGAGTCACAGTTGTGTTCTGTGGTGTTTCCGTGATGGGTGCAACTGTTACATTCAAAGAAACAGTAGTAGTTATAATATTCTCTATTGCTGTGTAGTTGTTCGAGACAGTAGTTGCATTAAATTCTGCTGTGTAATTATAAGAGGCTGTTGTGTGATTGTTGGAGGCTGTTGTGTAATTGTGGGTGGCTGCAGTTACATTATACACTGTTGTGTAATTCGAAGAGGCTGTGGTGTAATTTGTTGTGTAATTCTTAGATGCTGTTGTGTAATTGTTGGATGCTGTTGTTACATTGTACTCTGTTGTGTGTATTGTTGTATTGCTTTTTGTGATTGTGCCATTATTTAAACTCCTGTTCCCAGCTGTAGTTACATTGGATCCTATTGTGTAATTGTTGGCTGCTGTAGTTACATTATACTCTGTTGTATTACTTGTTGTGTAATTGTTGGTGACTGTAGTTACACTGGAGTTGGTTGTGTAATTGTTAGAGGCTGTTGTGTAATTTTTGGAGGCTGTAGTTACAATGACATCTGTTGTTTTATTTGTTGTGTAATTGTTGGTGGGTGTAGTTACATTGTATTCTGTAGTGGTATTGTTAGAAGCTGTTGGGTTATTTGTTGTGTGGATGGTAGATGCAGTTGTGTAATTGTGGGTGGCTGCAGTTCCATTGTACTCTGTTGTGTAATTGTTGGCTGCTGTTGTATTTCTTGTTATTGTGCCATTGTTAACATTCCTGTTCTCAGCTGAAGTTACATTGTATCCTGTTGTGTTATTGTTGGCTGCTGTAGTTACACTAAACTCTGTTGTGTTATTGTGAAAGTCTGATGTGTAGTTGTTAAAGGCTGTTGTGAGATTGTTGGTGGGTGTAGTTAGATTGTACTCTTTAGTCTGATTTATAGAAGCTGTTGGGTTATTTGTTGTGTAGATGTTAGAGGCTGTTGTGTGATTGTTGTTTGTTGTAGTTAGATTGTATTCTGTAGTCTGATTTATAGAAGCTGTTGTGTTAATTGTTGTGTAAATGTTAGAGGCTGTTGTGTTATTTTTAGGTGAAGTTACATTGTAGTTTGTTGTGTTACTTGGGGTAGAAGTAACTGGTCTCAATGCTGTTGTGTTGTAAACTGTTGTGTTACTTAGAAAAGGTGTGATTGCATCTGTAGGAGTTACAGTGTAGTTTGTTGTGTTTTTTGGGGAAGATGTAACTGGTCTTAATGTTGTTGTGTTGTTAACTGTTTTGTTACTTGGAGAAGGTGTAGTTGCATCTGTGGTCGTTAAAGCGTAGTTTGTTGTGTTATTTGGAATAGATGTAACTGACCTGGTTGTTGTTGTGTTGTTAACTGTTGAGTTACTTGGAGAAGGTGTAGTTGCATGTGTGGTAGTAACAGTGTAGTTTGTTGTGTTGTTTGGAAAAGATGTAACTGGTCTGGTTGTAGAAATGTTGTTAACTGTTGTGTTACTTGGAGAGTGTATTGTTGTATCTGTTGCACTTACAGTGTAGTTTGTTGGGTTATTTGAAATAGATGTAACTGGCCTGGTTGTTGTAATGTTGTTAACTGTTGTGATACTTGGAGAAGGTGTAACTGCATCGGTTGTAGTTACAGTGTAGTTTGTTGTGTTATTTGGAAGAGATGTAACTGGTCTGGTTGTTGTTATATTGTTAACTGTTGTGTTACTTGGAGAAGGTATAACAGCATTTGTTGTAGTTACAGTGTAGTTTGTTGTGTTATTTGAGAGAGATGTAATTGACCTGGTTGTTGTTATGTTTTTAACTGTTGTGTTACTTGGAGAAGGTGTAGTTGTATCTATGGTAGTTACAGTGTAGTTTGTTGTGTTATTTAGAATAGATGTTACTGGTCTGGTTGTTGCTATGTTGTTAACTGTTGTGTTACTTGGAGAGTGTACTGTTGTATCTATGGTAGTTACGGTGTAGTTTGTTGTGTTATTTGGAATAGATGTAACTGGTCTGGTTGTTGCTATGTTGTTAACTGTTGTGTTAATTGGAGACAGTGTAGTTGTATCTGTTGCGGTAACAGTGTAATTAGTTGTGTTACTTGGAGAAGGTGTAACTGGTCCGGTTGTTGTTATGTTGCTAACTGTTGTGTAACTTGGAGAAGGTATAGTTGTATCTGTTGCAGGTACAGAGTAGTTTGTTGTGCTATTTGTAAGAAATGTAACTGATCTGGTTGTTGTTATGTTGCTAACTGTTGTGTTACTTCGAGAGGGTGTAACTGCATCTGTTGCAGTTACAGTGTAGTTGGTTGTGTTATTTGGAATAGATGTAACTGGTCCAGTTGTTGTTATGTTGTTAACTGTTGTCATACTTGGAGAAGGTGTAACTGCATCCGTTGTAGTTAATGTGTAGTTGGTTGTGTTATTTGGAATAGATGTAACTGACCTGGTTGTTGTTATGTTGCTAACTGTTGTGTTACTTGGAGAAGGTGTAGTTGCATGTGTGGTAGTAACAGTGTAGTTTGTTGTGTTATTTGGAATAGATGTAACTGGTCTGGTTGTAGTAATGTTGTTAACTGTTGTGTTACTTGGAGAGTGTATTGTTGTATCTGTTGCACTTACAGTGTAGTTTGTTGGGTTATTTGAAATATATGTAACTGGCCTGGTTGTTGTTATGTTGTTAACTGTTGAGTTACTTGGAGAAGATGTAAGTGCATCGGTTGTAGTTACAGTGTAGTTTGTTGTGTTATTTGGAAGAGATGTAACTGGTCTGGTTGTTGTTATGTTCTTAACTGTTGTGTTACTTGGAGAAGGTATAACAGCATCTGTTGTAGTTACAGTGTAGTTTGTTGTGTTATTTGGAATAGATGTAATTGACCTGGTTGTTGTTATGTTGTTAACTGGTGTGTTACTTGGAGAAGGTGTAGTTGCATCTGTGGTAGTTACAGTGTAGTTTGTTGTGTTATTTGGAATAGATGTAACTGACCTGGTTGTTGTTGTGTTGTTAACTGTTGAGTTACTTGGAGAAGGGGTAGTTGCATGTGTGGTAGTAACAGTGTAGTTTGTTGTGTTATTTGGAATAGAAGTAACTGGTCTGGTTGTAGTAATGTTGTTAACTGTTGTGTTACTTGGAGAGTGTGTTGTTGTATCTGTTGCACTTCCAGTGTAGTTTGTTGGGTTATTTGAAATAGATGTAACTGGCCTGGTTGTTGTTATGTTGTTAACTGTTGTGTTACTTGGAGAAGGTGTAGCTGCATCTGTGGTAGTTACAGTGTAGTTTGTTGTGTTATTTGGAATAGATGTAACTGGTCTGGTTGAACTAATGTTGTTAACTGTTGTGTTACTTGGAGAGTGTATTGTTGTATCTATGGTAGTTACAGTGTAGTTTGTTGTGTTATTTAGAATAGATGTAACTGGTCTGGTTGTTGCTATGTTGTTAACTGTTGTGTTAATTGGAGACAGTGTAGTTGTATCTGTTGCGGTAACAGTGTAATTAGTTGTGTTACTTGGAGAAGGTGTAACTGGTCCGGTTGTTGTTATGTTGCTAACTGTTGTGTAACTTGGAGAAGGTATAGTTGTATCTGTTGCAGGTACAGAGTAGTTTGTTCTGTTATTTGTAAGAAATGTAACTGATCTGGTTGTTGTTATGTTGCTAACTGTTGTGTTACTTCGAGAGGGTGTAACTGCATCTGTTGCAGTTACAGTGTAGTTGGTTGTGTTATTTGGAATAGATGTAACTGGTCCAGTTGTTGTTATGTTGTTAACTGTTGTCATACTTGGAGAAGGTGTAACTGCATCCGTTGTAGTTAATGTGTAGTTGGTTGTGTTATTTGGAATAGATGTAACTGACCTGGTTGTTGTTATGTTGCTAACTGTTGTGTTACTTGGAGAAGGTGTAGTTGCATGTGTGGTAGTAACAGTGTAGTTTGTTGTGTTATTTGGAATAGATGTAACTGGTCTGGTTGTAGTAATGTTGTTAACTGTTGTGTTACTTGGAGAGTGTGTTGTTGTATCTGTTGCACTTCCAGTGTAGTTTGTTGGGTTATTTGAAATAGATGTAACTGGCCTGGTTGTTGTTATGTTGTTAACTGTTGTGTTACTTGGAGAAGGTGTAGCTGCATCTGTGGTAGTTACAGTGTAGTTTGTTGTGTTATTTGGAATAGATGTAACTGGTCTGGTTGAACTAATGTTGTTAACTGTTGTGTTACTTGGAGAGTGTATTGTTGTATCTATGGTAGTTACAGTGTAGTTTGTTGTGTTATTTAGAATAGATGTAACTGGTCTGGTTGTTGCTATGTTGTTAACTGTTGTGTTAATTGGAGACAGTGTAGTTGTATCTGTTGCGGTAACAGTGTAATTAGTTGTGTTACTTGGAGAAGGTGTAACTGGTCCGGTTGTTGTTATGTTGCTAACTGTTGTGTAACTTGGAGAAGGTATAGTTGTATCTGTTGCAGGTACAGAGTAGTTTGTTCTGTTATTTGTAAGAAATGTAACTGATCTGGTTGTTGTTATGTTGCTAACTGTTGTGTTACTTCGAGAGGGTGTAACTGCATCTGTTGCAGTTACAGTGTAGTTGGTTGTGTTATTTGGAATAGATGTAACTGGTCCAGTTGTTGTTATGTTGTTAACTGTTGTCATACTTGGAGAAGGTGTAACTGCATCCGTTGTAGTTAATGTGTAGTTGGTTGTGTTATTTGGAATAGATGTAACTGACCTGGTTGTTGTTATGTTGCTAACTGTTGTGTTACTTGGAGAAGGTGTAGTTGCATGTGTGGTAGTAACAGTGTAGTTTGTTGTGTTATTTGGAATAGATGTAACTGGTCTGGTTGTAGTAATGTTGTTAACTGTTGTGTTACTTGGAGAGTGTATAGTTGTATCTGTTGCACTTACAGTGTAGTTTGTTGGGTTATTTGAAATAGATGTAACTGGCCTGGTTGTTGTTATGTTGTTAACTGTTATGTTACTTGGAGAAGGTGTAAGTGCATCGGTTGTAGTTACAGTGTAGTTTGTTGTGTTATTTGGAATAGATGTAATTGACCTGGTTGTTGTTATGTTGTTGACTGTTGTGTTACTTGGAGAAGGTGTAGTCGCATCTGTGGTCGTTAAAGTGTAGTTTGTTGTGTTATTTGGAATAGATGTAACTGACCTGGTTGTTGTTGTGTTGTTAACTGTTGAGTTACTTGGAGAAGGTGTAGTTGCATGTGTGGTAGTAACAGTGTAGTTTGTTGTGTTATTTTGAATAGATGTAACTGGTCTGGTTGTAGTAATGTTGTTAACTGTTGTGTTACTTGGAGAGTGTATTGTTGTATCTGTTGCACTTACAGTGTAGTTTGTTGGGTTATTTGAAATAGATGTAACTGGCCTGGTTGTTGTTATGTTGTTAACTGTTGAGTTACTTGGAGAAGGTGTAAGTGCATCGGTTGTAGTTACAGTGTAGTTTGTTGTGTTATTTGGAAGAGATGTAACTGGTCTGGTTGTTGTTATGTTCTTAACTGTTGTGTTACTTGGAGAAGGTATAACAGCATCTGTTGTAGTTACAGTGTAGTTTGTTGTGTTATTTGGAATAGATGTAATTGACCTGGTTGTTGTTATGTTGTTAACTGTTGTGTTACTTGGAGAAGGTGTAGTTGCATCTGTGGTAGTTACAGTGTAGTTTGTTGTGTTATTTAGAATAGATGTAACTGACCTGGTTGTTGTTGTGTTGTTAACTGTTGAGTTACTTGGAGAAGGGGTAGTTGCATGTGTGGTAGTAACAGTGTAGTTTGTTGTGTTATTTGGAATAGATGTAACTGGTCTGGTTGTAGTAATGTGGTTAACTGTTGTGTTAATTGGAGAGTGTGTTGTTGTATCTGTTGCACTTACAGTGTAGTTTGTTGGGTTATTTGAAGTAGATGTAACTGGCCTGGTTGTTGTTATGTTGTTAACTGTTGTGTTACTTGGAGAAGGTGTAGTTGCATCTGTGGTAGTTACAGTGTAGTTTGTTGTGTTATTTGGAATAGATGTAACTGGTCTGGTTGAACTAATGTTGTTAACTGTTGTGTTACTTGGAGAGTGTATTGTTGTATCTATGGTAGTTACAGTGTAGTTTGTTGTGTTATTTAGAATAGATGTAACTGGTCTGGTTGTTGCTATGTTGTTAACTGTTGTGTTAATTGGAGACAGTGTAGTTGTATCTGTTGCGGTAACAGTGTAATTAGTTGTGTTACTTGGAGAAGGTGTAACTGGTCCAGTTGTTGTTATGTTGCTAACTGTTGTGTAACTTGGAGAAGGTATAGTTGTATCTGTTGCAGGTACTGAGTAGTTTGTTGTGTTATTTGGAAGAAATGTAACTGATCTGGTTGTTGTTATGTTGCTAACTGTTGTGTTACTTGAAGAGTGTATTGTTGTATCAGTTGCACTTACAGTGTAGTTTGTTGGGTTATTTGAAATAGATGTAACTGGCCTGGTTGTTGTTATGTTGTTAACTGTTATGTTACTTGGAGAAGGTATAACAGCATCTGTTGTAGTTACAGTGTAGTTTGTTGTGTTATTTTGAAGAGATGTAACTGGTCTGGTTGTTGTTATGTTCTTAACTGTTGTGTTACTTGGAGAAGGTATAACAGCATCTGTTGTAGTTACAGTGTAGTTTGTTGTGTTATTTTGAAGAGATGTAACTGGTCTGGTTGTTGTTATGTTCTTAACTGTTGTGTTACTTGGAGAAGGTATAACAGCATCTGTTGTAGTTACAGTGTAGTTTGTTGTGTTATTTGGAATAGATGTAATTGACCTGGTTGTTGTTATGTTGTTAACTGTTGTGTTACTTGGAGAAGGTGTAGTTGCATCTGTAGTCGTTACAGTGTAGTTTGTTGTGTTATTTGGAATAGATGTAACTGACCTGGTTGTTGTTGTGTTGTTAACTGTTGAGTTACTTGGATAAGGTGTAGTTGTATGTGTGGTAGTAACAGTGTAGTTTGTTGTGTTATTTGGAATAGATGTAACTGACCTGGTTGTTGTTGTGTTGTTAACTGTTGAGTTACTTGGAGAAGGTGTAGTTGCATGTGTGGTAGTAACAGTGTCGTTTGTTGTGTTATTTGGAATAGATGTCACTGGTCTGGTTGTAGTAATGTTGTTAACTGTTGTGTTACTTGGAGAGTGTATTGTTGTATCTGTTGCACTTAAAGTGTAGTTTGTTGGGTTATTTGAAATAGATGTAACTGGCCTGGTTGTTGTTATGTTGTTAACTGTTGAGTTACTTGGAGAAGGTATAAGTGCATCGGTTGTAGTTACAGTGTAGTTTGTTGTGTTATTTGGAAGAGATGTAACTGGACTGGTTGTTGATATGTTCTTAACTGTTGTGTTACTTGGAGAAGGTTTAACAGCATCTGTTGTAGTTACAGTGTAGTTTGTTGTGTTATTTGGAATAGATGTAATTGACCTGGTTGTTGTTATGTTGTTAACTGTTGTGTTACTTGGAGAAGGTGTAGTTGCATCTGTGGTATTTACAGTGTAGTTTGTTGTGTTATTTGGAATAGATGTAACTGGTCTGGTTGAACTAATGTTGTTAACTGTTGTGTTACTTGGAGAGTGTATTGTTGTATCTGTGGTAGTTACATTGTAGTTTGTTGTGTTATTTAGAATAGATGTAACTGATCTGGTTGTTGTTATGTTGCTAACTGTTGTATTACTTGGAGAGGTTGTAACTGCATCTGTTGCAGTAACAGTGTAGTTGGTTGTGTTATTTGGAATATATGTAACTAGTCCAGTTGTTGTTATTTTGTTAACTGTTGTGTTACTTGGAGAAGGTTTAGTTGTATCTGTTGCAGTTACTGTGTAATTTGTTGTGTTACTTGGAGACGGTGCAACTTGTCCGGTTGTTGTTATGTTGCTAACTGTTGTGTTACTTGGAGAAGGTACAGTTGTATCTGTTGCAGTTACAGTGTAGTTTGTTGTGTTATTTGGAATAGATGTAACTGGTCTGGTTGTTGTTATGTTGCTAACTGTTGTGTAACTTGCAGAAGGTGTAACTGCATCCGTTGTAGTTAATGTGTAGTTGGTTGTGTTATTTGCAATAGATGTAACTGGTCCGGTTGTTGTTATGTTGTTAACTGTTGTGTTACTTGGAGAAGGTTTAGTTGTATCTGTTGCAGTTTCAGTGTATGTTGTGTTATTTGGAATATATGTAACTGGTCCGGTTGTTGTTATGTTGTTAACTGTTGTGTTAATTGGAGATGGTGTAGTTGTATCTCTTGCAGTAACAGTGTAATTTGTTGTGTTACTTGGAGAAAATGTAACTGGTCCGGATGTTGTTATGTTGTTAACTGTTGTGTTACTTGGAGAAGGTCTAACTGCATCAGTTGTAGCTACAGTGTAGTTGGTTGTGTTATTTGGAATAGATATAACTGGTCCGGTTGTTGATATGTTGTTAACTGTTGTGTTACTTGGAGAAGGTTTAGTTGTATCTGTTGCAGTTACAGTGTAATTTGTTGTGTTACTTGGAGAAGGTGTAACTGGTCCGGTTGTTGCTCTGTTGCTAGCTGTTGAGTTACTTGGAGAAAGTGTAGTTGCATCTGTGGTCGTTAAAGTGTAGTTTGTTGTGTTATTTGGAGTAGATGTAATTGGTTTGGTTGTTGTTATGTCGCTAACTGTTGTGTAACTTGGAGAAGGTCTAGTTGTATCTGTTGCAGTTACAGTGTAGTTGGTTGTGTTATTTGGAATGGATGTAACTAGTCCAGTTGTTGTTATGTGTTTAACTGTTGTGTTACTTGGAGAAGATGTAACTGCATTGGTTGTAGTTAATGTGTAGTTGGTTGTGTTATTTGGAATAGATATAACTGCTCCGGTTGTTGTTATGTTGTTAACTGTTGTGTTACTTGGAGAAGGTGTAACTGCATCTGTTGCAGGTACAGTGTAATTTGTTGTGTTATTTGGAAGAGTTGTAACTGATCTGGTTGTTGTTATGTTGCTAACTGTTGTATTACTTGGAGAAGGTGTAACTGCATCTGTTGTAGTTACAGTGTAGTTCGTTGTGTTATTTAGAATAGATGTTACTGGTCCGGTTGTTATGTTGTTAACTGTTTCGTAACTTGGAGAGGTTGTAACTGTATCTGTTGTAGTTAAAGTGTAGTTTGTTGTGTTATTTGGAGGAGATGTAACTGGTCTGGTTGTTGTTATGTAGCTAACTGTTGTGTTACTTGGAGAAGGTGTAACTGCATCTGTTGTAATTGCAGTGTAGTTTGTTGTGTTACTTTGAATAGATGTAACTGGTCCGGTTGTTGCTCTGTTGCTAGCTGTTGTGTTACTTGGAAAAGGTAAAGTTGTATCTGTTGCAGTGACAGTGTAGTTTGTTGTGTTATTTGGAGTAGATGTAACTGGTTTGGTTGTTGTTAAGTTGCTAACTGTTGTGTAACTTGGAGAAGGTATAGTTGTATCTGTTGCAGTTACAGTGTAGTTGGTTGTGTTTTTTGGAATGGATGTAACTAGTCCAGTTGTTGTTAAGTTGTTAACTGTTGCGTTACTTGGAGAATGTCTAACTGCATCTGTTGTAGCAACAGTGTAGTTGGTTGTGTTATTTGGAATAGATGTAACTGGTCTGGTTGTTGTTATGTTGTTAACTGTTATGTTAATTGGAGAAGGTGTAGTTGTATCTGCAGTAACAGTGTAATTTGTTGTGTTACTTGGAGAAGGTGTACCTGGTCCGGTTGTTGTTATGTTGCTAACTGTTGTGTAACTTGGAGAAGGTATTGTTGTATCTTTTGCAGGCACAACATAGTTTGTTCTGTTATTTGGAAGAGATGTAACTGATCTGGTTGTTGTTATGTTGCTAATTGTTGTGTTCCTTTGAGATGATGTTACTGCATCTGTTGTAGTGTCAGTGTAGTTTGTTGTGTTATTTGGAAGAGATGTTACTAGTCTGGTTGTAGTTATGCTATTAACTGTTGTGTTACTTGGAGAAGGTGTAACTGCATCTGTTGTAGTTACAGTGTAGTTTGTTGTGTTATTTGGAGAAATCGTAACTGGTCTGGCTGTTGTTATGTTGCTAACTATTGTTATACTTGGAGAGGGTATAATTGTATCTGTTGCACTGACAGTGTAGTTTGTTGTGTTATTTGGAGAAATCGTAATTGGTCTGGCTGTTGTTATGTTGTTAACTGTTGTGTTACTTGGAGAAGGTATAGTTGTATCTGTTTCAGTTACAGTGTAGTTTGTTGTGTAATTTAGAAAATACGTAAGTGCTTTGGTTGTTGTAACTGCATCAGTAGGACGTACAGTGTAGTTTGTTGTGGTATTTGTTGAAGACCTAACTTGTCTGACTGAAGTGATGTTGTTCACTGATTCGTTACTGGAAGACTGTGTATAAGTATCTGCTGTGGTTACATTGTACACTGTGTGATTGTTTACATGTGCAGTTGCTGTTGTTATGTTGTATATTGTTGTGTCCCTGGATGTTTTAACAGTACTTTCCTTGTAGAGTGTTGTGTTATTTGGGATAGATGTAAGTGCTGCGAGTGCAGTTATGTTATTCACTGTTGTTTTACTGGGAGAAAGTGTAAGTGCATCTGCTGTGGTTACATTGTGCAGTGGTGTGTGAGTGGGAGACAGTTTAGTTGTGTTAAATGTTGTTGACTGAGCCAGAGTAGTTGAGTGGTCTGCAGATGTTGCGATGTTGGTTTGTGTTGAGTTGACAGTAGTTACTGTTTCTGTTGTGCTTTGTTGTGTTGGGGTTGGGTTTTGAATCACTGTACTTCCATTATACTGATCCCTTGTAGTCGGAAATGTTGTTTGAAGTATGAGTTGCGCTGTTGAGGATTGTGCGCCTCTACTTGTTGTGGGTGACGTTGTCGTGACAGTCTGAGCTATTCCCTGTGTTGCATTTTTCTGTTGCGCTGCTGTGGTGTTGTCGGTTGTCGTGTTAGTGTGTCGGTTGGCTTCAGAAGTGCCGGTTGTAGTCGGGAAAATGCCGGTCGTGGTGGTGGAAGGTTCCGGAGGACAAGTGTCAGTCAGAAGAACCGCGAGTGTCTCATTTGCTTCACTGTGAGAGAACAGGCAAAAATTGAAATATGCAATATTCAGAAACTTAACATGAACTAAAATGCTTTTATTAGACCATCATGTTCATTCGTTAGTTTGATCGTCTGCTCGATATCACGTCAAGACGCAAGAGAGACAAAAAGTAAAGACAAAGTTTTAGCCAAAATTTGGGGAATTTCAGAACCTCCACAAAAAAGAATTTTAAATTTGCTAACTGCTACTACCCTTAGCTTTGCATAGACATTAGCATACATTCTGGAAATGGGGAAAAAGCCAGCCACTGCCCAAAGGTAACAATGTTAGCTTACCAGTTGGGAACTGAATCAATGAAAACCATTTTTCAAATTTGTTTAAATGGTCCAAAAAGCTACATGAAAAACTAACTTGGCAAATTAACAAAATCCTTGGTTGATACATTGTTAAATTTAAAAGATACAAAGCAATTATTTTCTTTGGGGCATGTTTGGATCAAAGGGGTTTTTGATATAAATGCTGTTTAATTTTACCATTTAACCAGAGTGGAGCTCGGTTGGCAGACGGTGGAGTTCGGCTGCTCACTGGCGACCCAGGTCAGGTTGGACGCCAACAGGGTGGGGACAGTGGAACCAGTAGAACCACACAACACTGAAGACAGAGATTTCCTTTACAATGGGGAATTCATAACGGGATCAATGTGTGAAAAACAAAAATCATGCAGACTGACCCATGCGTGTGAGCGGCTTGTCATTTGTGATGCTAGTGTTGTTGTCGATGAGTCGCTGCACAGCTTTGCTCAGGGAGCAGCCATCGACAGATCCAGACATCTCCAGTATCAGCATGCAGCTGGTTAACCTAGTGAGCAGTGGTTAGAAATCCCCCGTTACTAATTATTGTCAAACACATTATGAACAGTATTGCAACCCCCACAGTATGTTCATTTATGGTCCATCTGTTTCCTCATATTTCTTCATGAGTGCCTGTTGCCCATCATCATCAATGATATATATGAGAGTCCAGGAATATTAATGAATATTTAAAGGAAAATCAGCAACATCTGTTTCTGCATATTTTAAAGTGCACTTCATAAGATGTCTACCTCTGCGTGGTCCCCTGACATTCCAGTTGAGTGCGCTACAATAAAGAAAAAGGTTTGAGTGAACATGATAGACAACTTTCACATATTGAAATATGTGTAAATCTTATCTGCAGTATTTTTTACCTTGTAATGATTGGAAATCTCTGGATACTCCGCACCAGGTGGTAGCAACTGTCAGATGAAATGTAGAAAGTTAGTAGATATGTAGCATGTTTACAAAAGGCAGTTCAATCTTATTGTGACGTACATACCAAACTTCTTAGAAGAGTTTGAATATCAACAGAGGGTGTGTTGATATTAATTCTTGTGGCGAAAAACTGGCCTGAAAAAGAAAATGTACACGTAAGAGGTGGGTTGGACGATCTATTCTTATAATCACATGATGGGTGTATATGTATTTTATTTGTAACCCCTTGAAGACGAATGTCGCAAATTTGCCTCAAACCCCATTCCGGTCTTAATACCGCCGAGGTGATGATTTTCCCTGATGGTGCAAATGCTACACATACCAAGGAAGGTATTGGAAGTACTCTACTGCCATCTTGTGGTCGGATTGGAAAATACATACTAGCCCCTTAGGACTGTGCAGCAAAGTTCTTTAGAGGTATTAAGCTGTATTTTAATTACTGTTGTGATGGAACAGCAATGATTGTACAGAAAACATGTTGTTATTCAATTTCAAGCAAAAGCAGAATCAATATAATAATCTATAACCAAAATTTGTTAAATTAAGGTTATGCCCCATTAGGCCTAATGTTGCTAATTTGCCTCATACCTAAATTTATATCTATTGTATATGCTATATTGAAATTAACAATCACCACTTAATTTAGCATCTATATGACAGGCCAATAACACCAATAATCTTTTTTTTTTAATAATTGGAAATTAATTCAGGCATTAAGGGGTTAACAGAGCAATCATATGCAGACAGGGAAGATCCTGGTGGTTTTCTTACTTGAAGATTTGCAGAATGTGGAGCAGTCACAGAAGTGAGACGTTTGCTCTGAGACAGAGGAACATGGTGTCAGCAGCAACAGCAGAAGAAGCAGTGAATTCAGGTGGATAGTTTGTGTTGGTGGTGATACTCACTGCTACAGGAGTGTGTTGTGGGTTGTAGGGCTGCGTTGCTGAAGCTGAGCTGCAGGGGAGAGCTAACAGATGTAGAAGATGATAAGTGTGTCGTGCAAACACACACACACATACACACAGGCTGACAGTGAGTACAGGGAAACAAATGTGATGTTCACCATTTAACGGTGGAGGTTGTGTTGGACTGGCAGACGTCATCCAGGGAAGACGTGAAGGTGCACCTCACAAAGTTGTCACCAGGGGACGTCACGTTCTCGCACAGATTTCGGCCTGACGGTGACAAAATCATCAGGAGCATCAAGAGTGTGTGTTTGTGTTTGTGTGTTCTTTTTACTGGGGTCATTTAAACTTCTGTACACACATCTGACCCCAAACCTTACCCAGGGCCTCAAGTATACAAGTATAACATACACACAAATGTTTTTACTAAGCTTAAAATGTTCCTCACAAAGATAAAAGTACAGGAACACACACACACACACACACACACAAACACACACTGCCTTGACTTGAATGTGTGTTTCTCTGCAGTATTCAAGTGTCTGCATTCCTCTTGGTGTTTTGCATACACAGTATGTTCAAGTGCATTTGCATGTGAGGTGTGTTCTCACTTTGTAAGTATAGGTGTGTTTGTGTTCACAGTATCATGCCCTGTGTGAAACTTTCCATATTTTGATAATTTATTCATTTGAAAGTCCTGCTTAATGTCTTTTTTTTTCGTCCCTGTTGTTCACAAGCTGAAATTCTAATGATTGGGACGTCAAATTTTAATGTGTTAGTTTTGTGTTGTGACGGATTGGGAACAAGCAGCGACTGAGTGACGAGTGCTCACCGACTCTCTCCACCTCTCCCATGATTGTCGCTCGTGCCTTCTCGCTTCCAGCTTGCTGCAGTGCAGACGCTCCGGCCAGCTGCAGATCACACACTGAGACGGCGTGGCCGAGCTTCAACAGCACGCCGCAGGTCCTATTTCTGTAAACACAAAAGGTTCACCCCCTAAAGTCAGGAGGAGAAATCTCAAATACACGAATACAGCAAAAATACCCGGTGACATGATTTACCTCATCTCACTTTGTTCACCACAGGAAACCTCGACTACCTGAGAAGAGAGAGAGAGAGAGGGAGAGAGAGAGAGAGAGGAGTTGCATTTGTCTGTGTCTTCTGGGAGAAGTTGTATTCTGAAAAGTGCAAAGATGTTTCCTGTTTCGGTGACACACTGACCTGAACATTTGTTCCACCCTCACAGAAAATCTGTGGTGCATTTACTCTGCAGCCAAACGCTGTGGTGAGCTGAGAGTGAGATGGAGAGACAGAGGCAGACAGATGCTGAGATGACGGCAGATAACACACACACAGACACACACATATATGCATACAATAATCAGGAGTTACCGCCCTAAATAACAGGAATCATCTCGACTTTAGCTTCAAACAGAACTCTGGACTAAAAGGGTCATGATGCCGGTTCATCTCACTCAGTTTGAGTCTCAACATTCCAGGTTTTGTAATTTCCCTGTGTTACACAACAATAAATGTTCCCTTGGCCAATTCAAAAATTAATTTCAGGTGATTCACATGCTTGGAATGTTCTGTTATTCTGACACTATTACGCTGCTGCTCCTACGATCTAATCCTGGGCCTGAAATACTTGTTTGTGACAATGAGGCTTTTAAAGTTATTAATAAGAGACGACAGGGTGGAGACATAAAGTCGACTGAAAGAACAACAGAGAGGATGAAGTGAAGAATTCTATCTCACCAGGTCTGTCACATCACTGCTGTTCCTGGCCTCAACGTTTAGGAACATCCAAAAATAAGCGTCTGTGGAAAGATCAGAAATTGTTTCCAACCAAATATAAGAGAGTATAAATAAAACATCCTGATGGAACAAAGAGTGAATATTACTCACCTGTATCGGAACAGAGTCCGCTGATGTTACAGTTTAATGGTGGTGAACCTAAAAGAATAGAGAAAACAATTAGACAACAATATAAACTATTAATACACACTATGTAATATAAGATACATATATTTTTTTTAATAATCCCAAACTCTTTCTTATTTTAAGTGATTTTCATTAATACGTTTCCATCAGGGGCAAATTCTTATCCTAAATTATATTTGATCGTAAAATTAGTAACTGACCCACATTAAATATATTGTCATATTTATATAGATTTATCATTTACTTTACTGACGTTCTAATGTTATATTGTATAAATAGAACAAACTGCCACAATGGACGAAAATAGTTGAAGTGAAACTATTCTTGGAGTTATAAAACGTTTTGTTATGATGAACCGAATAAAAAAAGCATTTAGTGCGACGAAAAGGGCTTTGTTCTCTCCAACAAGACGATGAGTAACTTCTGCTTTGATCTAAATTAGGTTTAAAGTCTTAACAATTCATCGTCTCACGCACAAACACAAGATGTCTGACAGCGACTGCATCGCTCACCTGTGGTCGTAGGCGTCTGGCTGCTCAGGGGAGAGGCAGCCGTTGATATGACCGGAGCTGAGGTAGTTTCTGCTACAGGTTACAGGTTGAGTAAGAATGATGTTTGAATATATTCATCTGAGGTGTAACTGTAAAAAATGACACTTACCTGGTGGAGGTGAGAATATGCGAACAATTGAAGTTGTAAATCCTTAAAACAACAAATTTGGTCATTAAGGATGTATCAGCTTCAACAATCTTCATCTATCTCTGTATCAATGTTGAGATTAAAACAACAAAACCGATTTAACAGCCCCCTCCCTGTATCACAAACATACAGACACACAAGCATATACACACAACATGCATGCGAGTGTGTAGGTCACCTGAAGACGTGTCATTAGTAACACTTCTGCGAGCACGAGGACGACCTCTCACCCGTCTGTGGTCTACAGGAAACATGGAAACATGCAATATTCAACAACTAACATGCTCTACACACACATGCACCACTACTGTACAGACAAGTGTTGGAGATGGAGACACAAGCACAGAGGAGCCGAGAGTGATGTTCAAACCTCATATGAATGTTCATCTATAGCAGTATTTCACTTTCCTATTATGTCTGAGCATGTTTTACTTTGCAGATTTGGTTCTATCATTAATAGTTTCAATGTTTTATCCAGATATGTAATATTTAATTTCACACCTCTTCTTGAAAGGCTGGCGTCACCCAAGGCATTTTGAAACATCACATTCATATCATAGGTTTCATGAGGACTTGACAACTGGAATGTTTATTCTCTATCATGTTTTGTTTGTTCTTTTATAATAATATAATAATATTTAATATGGATCTATGCCAGTTTTTCTTGAGATACATCTCGTTAAAGAAAATGTGGAAGAACTGGTTTGAAAAACAATCTATAGCTGCTTTCAGACGAGCACTGAACTCCAGAGAAGCTTCGGACTAGCCCTGAAGGGAGAGCTTCGGACTTTCTGATGGTTAAAAAAAGTGAAGGTCAATAGAAACCACTAAAGGTCCTCAGAAGGATTCACGGTTGGGTGTGTCGTTGTAATAACAAAGACAAGATGAATATGTAAGGAGGAGAAAGTGGTGGGATACAAGTATAGGACGCAGACTTCAAGAAAGATTTAAGTGATAATGTCAAACTCCATGTTCAATGTCCTGTAAAGGAAAACACGTGATGTCCACAGCTGAATTAATCGGTTAGATCCTGGCTCTGCTGGCGGCTCCACCCCTGAACACCAACTCAGGAGAAAGTGCAGAGCCTTATTCTGAGGAGACCCTACAGAGTTCATACTAGAATAAGACGCATGCTCGAAAACTTCTAAACATCATCATGCGAACATCCAGTGCTTTGTCTTCAGTAAAACACAGCAGGGAAAAAGGATTTCGCATTCATGAATTCTATGATGAAGAGACAGAAAAGACAGCCTTGTATATCTCTTACCACATGGAAGGTTAGGGTCCGTCTGTCTGGCATTGGGACCGATGACATCCCAGTAACGAGTGTCCCAGCCGATCACGGTGCCGTCCTCGCAGGGGTGATGGTCGGCCAGGTCGGCCCAGACCCGGAACATGTACAGCTCCACTCGTCCGAGCCGGGCCGCCGGGTTACTGTCTCTGAGACTGCAGCCCAGCCGCAAGGAGCCGGAGGCGGGGATGGCCTGAGCGACCACGGTCCTCTTGGCCACTGTTTGCCAATCGACCTGAAACATTCACACAGATCTGGTGTCATGAAGAAAGTCATGAAGTGAAAGTTCCAAGGTCTAGTCTGGAAACCTGGCTTCTCTTATTTCACAGATGTAGTTGTCATTTCTACCAGAGAAGGACTTTGCTAAATAGCCGTTAGCTAAGTTTAAATTTATACTAACGAATACTTGTACACAACAGATATTACCTCCAGGCTGAAGGAGTTGCTTCCTATGTCCCTCCTGAGACACACCCTGTGCCAGCGCATCAGGGACAACTGGACAGGAAATCGGTGTCGGACCCTGAGCAGCCACACGTCCAGCCCCCCGTCGTCCCCCTCCAGACCCAGGTCGGGCCGGGGGGCATACGCCGAGCTGTAGGAGAAGGCCACCCAGGATCCAGGCACCAACACACGGATGTCCACGCACACGGTCGTCTGAAAGAGCAGAGGCATGGCGGCCCTGTCCTGCAGGGTCCAGTGGTCCTCACAGCCATTCAATACTGCCTTGGTGTCTCCCAGGAAATGGCCACGTGCTGCAACGGCAGAAAGACATGCAGCTGTGAAGGGATCATTTTAATACGTGGCAGAAATAGTCTCATGAACTAATATCTCTAAACGAATCTACCTCTGGGTGGAGCAGCTGCCAGCAGCAGAAACCAGGTGACCAGAAGGAAATGGTGTTTCCATCTCCATCGTTCTTTAAAGCCATACATCCTCCTGGAAACACAAATGCATTTTTACATAAATTCACATTAGATGAGACGAGGTTCTTTCTCCTTCCACCACTCAGCCAATTATTCAAATATTTCCGTGTACTTTTGGTTGGCCACAGAATGGACTCAGTGTGTGTGTTTGTGTGTGTGTCTGTGTGTGCCAGCTTCCTGTGTTCCTGTCCCCGTTGTTGCGTGTAGCTGATACACACAGTGTTTGTTCCTACTCTGGGATTTCACAGGAATTCTCCTTCAGAGCCGGTAAACTAAAACGATCGAGTTTTATCTGTGGCTTTGTCTGCAGTGGGGGGGGTGAGCTGCAGGGCAGGGCTGGACTCAGCAGATGGGTTACAGCTCGCTCAATTCACACCTTTATAAGTTACAGGTTATTGTTGCATGTGTCTATGTGGTTGATACACTTCTGTTTACTCCTATAAAAGACTTGGATATGATACAGGAGAAGACAATACGGGGGAGGCCTCGTCACGAAGATGCTGGAAAAGGGGAAATTCAAGGAGGTAAAGACAGAAACAACATCGACTCTTTGACCGTTTTCCTTTGTGTGTTGATTTCATTCTCTCTATTTATAGGAAATCAGGACAAGGCCCTCAGAGGTGCTTTATTTTTATAATCTCCATAAAAAGAAAATGAGCTAATTGTGTTGTGTCATCGCTGCATTCGTTTCTTCTCCAGGTGTCAAACTAATTGGTTGAGCAAATATTTCTTCAACTGATTAAACTGTTTGTCACAAACACACTGTTCCTTCAGCCTTGTTCCCTCAACGTAACCTCGTGATAATTAAAGTAAATGGGTCATTAAAACCATTAAGGGATTATTTGCATATACATTTCATACACGTCATGATTTAATTTTAAATGCAGGGAGTGTCTGCAGTTCCACGGGATTACAAAGAAATGCAGACACACAGGGTTTTTCTGGCTGGAGGATCCAGCAGCACACACCTGAAGTTTATCCAAATGTGATTCTGTTGACCCATTAAAATGACTCCACAGCTGTGTCTCTCATTCTGTCTCATTTGACAGATTGGAAGATTTCATAGAGACATTAGGCTGGTTTTTTTCTTTGCTTGATTTGAAACAGACACAGATATCGAGTAACATCAGCAAACATCTTAATTACTCTGGTGTTGAGACAGAGCTGTATGTTTGCCTGTGATCATTGTGTGTTCTGTGTGGTGTCACCTCAGAGAAAGAAACCCTCCCTGCCTGCCGAGGCCTCACGGCGACCCAGCGACCACTCAGTCATTGTCAAACTTTGACTTCTGTTCCCACAATCTGACTTTCTTTGAAGTCCAAGAAAAACGAGAAAGAAAAAACTGCACTGACACATTTCTTGAATTTTTCTTTGTCTTTCCTGTTCTTCCGCAGAGCCCCTGTCACTTAACGTGGTTACAAAAACAAATACACAACTTTAAATGTTTTAAATGTGTGTTCAAAAGATGAGAAAGATGCAGCCGTGTCCCTCCTAAACCAGTGTGTTAGTTATGTTGTGTTTTTCTTGTCCTGTGTTGATGCTCTGGAACTTCTTCAGAATGATGAGTCATGCCCAAATGTAACCAGAGCTTTTTATGAACAGTTTATGGAGCAGAGTGAAGTTAGAAAACATTGTGTTTATCCTACCTGGTTTATCTGCAGTGAAGATTTCTGCTTTATCATTGTTTACATGTGTAATTTATTTATACATTTCAAGAATCTTCTGAGCAGCTGTTAAAACGACACAATCTTCAAACCCAATTTTGAATTTAAATCGCTTTGAAGAGAAATTGAAGAACAGGAAGTGATAAAGTGGATTTTGTTGACATGATGGAGATCAGCACTCATCGCAGGTCAGTCCGTGTGTGTCTCAGTCCGATATGGTGAAATAAAAAAAGTTATCGAAATCATCTAGTGGAGATTTATGATGCTGTAGTTTATCCGAGGACGCAAAAGAAGAAATGTTGAACTCTGTCCACAGACTGAAGACACGCAGGCCCACTAACTGCTACAGAGCGCCGGCCACTCACTTGTGTATTAAATTGTTATTATCTAGTTTCTTAATCGCCCCAAACTCTGAACGGAACTTCCCAGGACCACCATGAATACACAGGCCCAGTGTGAAGTTGATAAAATGACCAGTTTCTGAGATATGCGTTCAACATACAGACGTTTGTGGATTAAGGTTGATTATCAAGTTGTGAAAGAAGTCTTTAAATTTCTTACCTGATGCTTTTTAGATGCATCCTCAGTGTTTATACTAATGTGTGTCTGATATGTAAGTGAGTCCTATGGAGGAGGACTTGTCATCACATGTTGCTCCGGTCCCTCCATTCCTCCCGTCATCTCCTTCATCCACCTTTCATGAGTCCAAAAGTGCCAAGATATCTCTCTCTGTCTTCCTCTCCTTCTTGTTTTTCCTGGTGATGCTTCCTCTTCCCTTCTTCCCTCGTCTCTTTCCTCACTTGCTCCTCGCCGTCCCTCCTGTGTCCACCTGTCTCTCACATAAAAGCATCGTCTGCGGCGTGTCAAGTCGCGTACTCAGGATTTCTGAAATGTGATTTCTGCCCTGAGGGCAGACGGTAGACGTAATCATGACACACCTCCACAGAGGAGAGGGAGGAGGGACGAAAACAGACGGATAATGACAATGAACAAAGTTTGACAAATGTGTTTATGTTTCAGGTTTTACAGGATGCAGGGTCAGACAGGTCACGGGCAGGGTCTTAGCCTTGATCTGATGTGAGATGAGCAGCAGAGTGTATAAAGCAAAAAGCAAAAAATAAATAGCACAGTAGAGCGTGAAATGTTGAATTCAATGTCGACAAACTGGCTGAACGTCTTCTGCTACTTGTTTTGTGTCTTACACACACACACACACACACACACTCTTCCACACACAGGTGGCCGGGCTGTGAATTTGAGGAATGGAACCTGACGATGGACAACAAACGAGAAGTGAGCAGCGTCACAGTGACTCTTCAAATCCGAGTGTTTTTAACTTCCCTGCAGTCTCATGTCTGTATGAGCCGGACAGAGTTTTACTGATGTTGTGGGGACCGACTTGAGTTCACCCAGTCTAATAAAGGGGATTTGTTTGACTTTACTTCCTCTGAAGAGGACACAACTGTGTGTGTGTGTGTGTTGTGAGAAGGCGACTGGATATTTGAGGTGTTGACCCTGTTGTTGGCACAAGGGGGCGATGAAGTCTACAGCGGTTCCTGTTTTTTCCACTGGGGCTCAAGTATCAGCCTTTGTTCATTTTTACTGAGGGATGACAAAACAGTATCATGTCGGCGGAGCTCGTCGCACGTTACCGCTCTGCCCCTGTGACGCAGCACTTCTGGGCGGGTTGTCGTCAGCGTGCATGTGAGTGTGTCGGGGACAGACAGGAGACGGCAAATTATTCAAACTCACTGCGGTTTGGGAGGAGTGATAGAATCCAGGACAGGGGACGCTTTGTCAGATTACATTACAAATTTGCATATTTGCTTCCTGGGTCAGAATTGGAATGGTTATGTTTTTCATATGACCCAAAGGAGACGCAAAAAAAAGGCCAAGACAACGACAAGCAGACACAACATAAGGATAGAGAGTTGACAAACAGCCACAAGGACAATTAATACGACAACAAAGTCACACAGGATGTCATTTGTAGTCACTTTGCGTCCCTTTCCGACCGGGTGGCTTGTTTCCGATGCGGTGACCTTTCACGTGTCTGTTCCGTGCTGCACCCAGAGGCCTGTTGTCTCACGATCCATCTCCACGACTGTACTTGTGAAACCAAACAGTGGACGCGACAGGGAACAGGAGTGACAGCGCGTGGGAGGTGTCGGTGGTTTTCTCAATCCTGTTTCTCGCCTGAGGGGGCTCAGTCTTCAGTTCGGGTCATTAGTCAAAGATTGCTAAACACTTCTCGATTACCTCTCGGCCTGGATCCTTTGTCACAGCTCGTTGTGCAATGTAGACGATTTCCAAATAGCATAGAAAGTTCATGTTTCTCTTTGTGTGGATTACATTTACAAAGAGCTGCAGCCCTGTATTTTTCTAAGCGCTATAAGAAACCAAGGGTGAGGCAGCCCACAGCTGGCGGTGCCTTCACCTTGAAGCTCACACACGTGCTCTTAAAGAAAAACCATCAGGCTGTGACTCCTGCTCAGAGCCTGAACAATGCTTCCATTCAGCCGAGTGTCAGGGAGGAGTGTGGATCAACAGCAGCCAGCGCTCCCACACACACACCTTCAGCCACAGAGACGCATTCAGGAACAAAAAAGGCAACGAGCTCCTTCGCTGCAGGGGGCGACATTCACAGGAGGATGAAAGAGAACAGCACTTCCATCGGCTACTGGTTTCCTCAAACCATTAAAAAAAGGTCATGAATTTACTGTGCTGAGGCAAAATGTGTCATCACAATCTCATAGATCAGACACACATGTTGAATAACACGTCTATCTGTATCTTCACATCTGGAATCCAGAAAAGAATCGAAAATAATAACATTGTGCTGATGATTTTGCAGTTTTGAAATGAACTTCTTGTAATTATGCTCTGGTTTTTTGGTTTGTCATCGATGATCTGATTTGAAGCTTTCCCAGTTTTGGATGAGAGCTACAGCTCTCGCTCTGATTCAGTCGCTTTGGACTAAAGAATCTGAAGTAATGATGGTTTCAGGGCGATTTCACACCCTGTCTGTTTGGTCCGGACCTTCTGACTCGTCTGTTTGGTGTCGCAACCAAAATAACAGGTGTGAAACGCGCCCCAGGCTTCAGTCCGGACCTACGCACCAAGAATTCATCTGACCTGAAGAGGTGGCCACAGTCTGCATCACACTGACCCACGGTTCGGTTTGTTTGCAGTGAGAAAACAAACTCTGTTCTGATATTTGGACCAGTTGCAGAGAGTTGACATTAAATAATTGAAGAAGAGAAGGATGAGGAAGTGTCTCGCAGGATTGTTCTTCAGCCGTCACCTCAGACGTCATTGTGTTTACACAACGTTAATGTTGCTTGTAGTAGTAGCATCATGTTACAGTAAGTTTATACATTTGATTTATTAAAAAGTTGCTGATGTCAGACGCACGCCCATCTTCAAACCAATCCACCGGAAGAATAGGTCACGGCAGGATGTTTGTTTGTGAAACATAATTCATAAAATCAAATAAAATCTCATTAGAATCATTAAAACCCAATAAATGATTTAGACAAAAACACCTTTTCATTTCAACACAAGATTGTTCAAAACATCACGTCTGAAAACCACGTTTCCTTCATTTGATTTTATTTGTCCAGAATTAAAGTAGAAAGACTGGAGTTATACAGATGATGCCTCATGTCGTTGTAGCTGAACTTGTGCAACTTGATAATGTGGGACAGAAAGCAGGAGCCAAACAATGTGATCGGATACAAAGCAAAGTCTTGGAGACGAGCGAAAAGTGCAACACTTCCTCTGTCGCAGGGTCACATCCCGGGGGGCCTGACCTCAGCCCATCCTCGACTCCTGATTGGCCACTCAAGAAAACGAGCCTCGTTAACATGCCACACAGCGCTAGCAACAAGCAGGTAACCTACTCTCCTTCACTTCTCTCTCGACCTTCACACTCTGTTCTCCCTCCCCTCGTTCTCCTCCGTTTCTTCCTCTCTTCATCTTGTCTGCAGTGTGCGGCTACTACAATCAACCGCTCGCCGGTCGCCATCGCAACCGGGGGCCTGAAAGACACAACACCAGCGTGTGATCAGACTGTGGTGATCTGGTCGACCACTCGCGTGCTGTCGTTCATTTCCACACACTCCACCTCCTGTCTCGGCCCCTCGCCTCCGGGCCCTTGGCCCTGGGTCTTGGAGGGGGGCAGGAAGGTGAGGAGGGTGGGCAGGAACGCCAGCGTGTGCAGCGCCGAGCATCCGGCCGTGAGGGTGAGGCAGCGGAACAGTGTGTGTGTGAGGTTGGACCGCACGGAGCCGACCGGCACCAGGGCGGCGCCGTAGCAGATGAGCGTCTGTAGCGAGGGAACTCCGTGTCGCTCCAGCGCCACTCTCACCCAGCGAGTCCTGCTCTCGCCCCGGCCCGAGGCAAAGCCGCAGAGGAGGGGCCCGCTGCAGTCCGCCGAGTGGCCCAACGCCGAGATCAGACACAACACGGACATGCAATCCAGCTCCACGCCCCACAAGGTCATGAAGCCCAGCACGCCGAACTGCACGGAGAGCAGGGTGAGGCCCAGCCAGACGGAGACCAGCGGCTCCACCACGGCCAGCGAGGACAGACCCAACAGGAAGAGCACCGCCAGCAGTGAGTGTCTGAGGGGGGAGCTCACCGCGGCAGCGTAGCGGTCCAGGTAGACGAAGGAGGGGTTGAAGATCAGGAAGCGAACGCGCGAGGTCAGTGACAAGCGCCGCAGCGTGTCCAGCAGCACCGACATCTCCTCACGCTTGTTCTCCGTCGTCTTCGCCACCAGGAAGATCCTCGACGCCGCCACGTCCGGCTCCTCGCCCTGACCGCGCTCCGCAAATATGATGTCGTCTGCGAAGTGGGCGAACTGCGGCTCGTGGAGGAAGGCGTGGCGGAGCGTGTGGGTGAAGTTTTCCCGCGGCTGGCTGGTGGACTGGTTGCGGTCCGACAGGTAGTTCAGGTACGCCTCCAGCCAGCTGATTCTCTGGAAGCCTTTGGCGTATTCCAGCAGGTCCCGCTGCACTGAGGCATTCCAGTAGGGGGCGCTTTCGTAGATATAAAATCCAATGACGGGGGAGTACGAGCTGAAATACCGCTGCTGGGCCCGGGTGTACAATACTGTCGTTGTATCCATGGCCACCAGCGCACTGGGGTCCGAACCCTGCGTCACCTGTTGACGACAGAAAGTGTTAGCATCAGGCTGAGCAGAACATTGTGTGTGTGTTTGTGTCTGTTTGTGTGTGTGTGTGCGCTTCACCTGCAGAAAGCCCATCAATCCAAAGGAGATGTAAACCAGGTAGAGCAGAACAACAAAGGGTTTGACGTAAGTGTTTGTGATCCAGTCCCCATAGCAGCGCCTCACGCACCCCAGCAAGAGGTGAGAGTCCTGAGGGTGAGGCTCCGCGCTGAGCGTGGACTGTGTGTGCGAGGGAGGGTGTACGTGCGTGGCGGTCTCCACATGTTCGTGTCCGTGTGAGTTGTGGTTGTTTGCGGTGTGAGGGTGTGTGTGCGTGTGCGTCAGGTTAGGATTCGGTGGGGGGGCGTGACTGTGTGCGACCCCGTGTGGTGCAGTGGTGGTTTGAGTCTCGTCCTGGTAGCGGGTGTACATCAGACACCTGTACCAGGCCGGTTTAGAGTCCAGCCGGTCCGGTTTGGGGACTCTCCGGCAGAAGCAGCCGTGTCGGTATCCCGTCTCTAGGTAGCCGGTGAACACCAGGCAGGAGCTGTAGAAGGACAACATGTAAACATAGCTGATGGTGACGGCTAAGGCGGCGGTGCGGCAGAACAGTCTGACGGCCTCCATGTTGGTGAGCGGCGAGGCGGCCAGGCCCAGGGTCATCAGGTGGAGCATGGTGGAGCCGGAGAACCGCAGCATGACGTCCTCAAAGACGCTCGCCACGCGCTCCTTCACGTGCTGGTCCTCCCGCGTCCGTCTCCACGAGGACAGCATCTCGAAGGAGCCGAAGAGCCCGTGACCTGACGGCCAACAGAAAGAGAGACGGAGGATTCACATCGGAGGGTTGTGCTTTATTACAGATGTACCCAGACAAAACTACTCAAGGGTGACTTTTATGTATTTATAAATTTATATCTGCACATAATCGATATTTTTACAACAGGAGCTGATAGAATTAGAGTTAAAGAGATTATCCTAATCCATCAGGGGGAAAGAGACGGGTGAAACGGATTTCCGAAGCCGTCCGACGAGCACTTTGGACGTAGAAAATCATCTCCTCACGTTAAATGGAGTCACGCAGAGAAAACTCAATGCAAAGGGCCATGACTTTGCAGTTTCCCCCGAGAGCTAACAAGCATTTTTCAATTCTTTAAGCTCATTGACTCACAGACTGGAGTAGCTTGTACTTAGATGGATATGTAAACCCAGCACCTGCTTCCTGACATGTGAGACAACTAAAGGATTTCTTAAAGGCAGCTCTGCATTTCCTTGAAGAGGAGCTGCTGCTTGATCCTACACACGTCCCTAACTGAGGCTACGCTAACCTCAATGTTCAACATTTCTCTCCAAAGCACACACTGGTTTTGTGGGAATAACGAGACATAATAAAGCCTCAAAATCAAAGTTGTTCCTCAGAAACCGCGGCGCTATAAATACGAGCTTATTTCCAACTAACCCAGATTTCTTCTGCTGCATTTCTTTTGATTGATCCCGTTTGGCCTCGTTCTACGTAGCAAAAGGAAGTGGAAGTGGAACTGTTCTTTAAATCTCACCCCTCAACTGTAAATACGTGAAACGACAGATGCTACACACCATGGAAATGCTGTTTTCTCCTGACCTTGATGATTTTAACCATTGCAGCAGCAGCAGCACAGTAACACAACTTATTCCCAGGTCTACATGAATAAAGCTAAACGTTTTTGAAAAGCTATGCATTGATGAAGATACAGATTTACAGCTGCTGAGCAGGTAACATCTGGAAACGTCACTGCCCATTTGTTGGTGCATCTCATGAGAAGACGTCCACTCTCATGTGAAGGCACATACGTGTTAATATGCATGAAGCAGATGGTTTGTAATGGTTGCCTCGTCGGTGGTTGCCATGGCATCCGTGAGTTACCAGTGACACAAGTACCTCCCCCTCCCTCCCTCCCTCCCTCCCTCCCTCCCTCTCTCTCTCTATTGACCTCGTCCATGGCAAAACACTTAACACCTTAGCAGAGGCTCAACATAACGAACACTGCTGGGGCGTGGGTGCAGCCGAGAAAGTCTGCAGATCTCTTGCGTGTGTGCAAAAGAGTGAGGCAATTCATAAATACAAAAAAGATGCAACTCCGAATTGTCTCCGGCCTGTGATGAAACAACAAATACAACACAACGAGTCGTCTTTGTTCGTGGGATCACTGCAGAGTTTGATACGAGGGAGGAGCTTTGGTCTTTGAGATCGATACACGGCTCCAGCCCGGCGAGGATTTTGAATTGAAAAAAACTTGATTTGGTCTGAAATCCAGCTGTGAGTAGCATCACCATCACTATCATTTGACATCAGACACAAGCCCGAGCAGCTCCAGCCTTCACTTTAGAGAAGATAGTGTGATGTATGTGTTCAATAATTAAGTTATGACTCCCTCAGAAGGAAAAAGGATTCCCCACCCGGGGCTGAGGTTTACTATTCACCACATTAAACAACTATTTATGTTTGTAACCAGCTTTGCAAATTAATAAGTCTTAAAACACGTCTTCATTTACGACCACCTCTTATTCTTACCTTACACAGTAATCCGGCACATTTGTCCTTTTTTTCCTCTCCTCACACTTCCTCCCACCTTTTTCTTTCTGCCCACCAGCATTATGAAAAATCACCGCCCCCCCACCCCCCCGCTGTCTGCTCGTCTTCCTCCTAACTTCATTTTCTGCTCAGAGAATCTGTATCTCAGCCCCTGTTCCGAGTGATATTCCATCAAACCCCCCTCTTCATCTCTTTTTTCTGCACGTTTCCACTCTACGGTTATTTTAAGGGAGTAACAGCAGCTTTCCTCCTCCACATTACACAGTAATTATGGTATAGACTACATGTGTGCATTAGCAGCTACGCACAGTACATCCCAGTGTGTAGTATTTATGCACCCGAGATAAACTGCCTGTACTCCCTCACATGCGTTTCCACTTTACTCCTCGTTTGATCATATTCAAACATATATATATATAAAAATCTCTATTGTTAACATCCATGTTTACTTAACCTGGTGATTTTCGATCTCAATTCATAATTTATACAACTAAAGAGTATAAACTGAAAATTAGGAGCCCTCCCTGAGTGGTATCCCTAATTTTCTATTTATGACCCATGCAGCAGCCAGCCACCAGGTGATTGAGACACTTTGGCTTCACTTTTGGGAAGATGTCCATCTTTATATGCAGTCTATAGGAAAAACGCATTTAATGTAATATAAGTGTGGATCTGCACAATGGTGCAAATGGGGCTGAAGCTTTTTTAATTTATTTAACACTAAGAGTTATTGGCTTGGACGAATATGCACTTTACTGAATCCAATTCTGGTTGTAGAGATTTGGACAGCGTTCATAAACCAATTTGTCATGTTGCTGCAGATAGAAACATCAAATTACAAAACGTTTAAATCATTTTGTTCTGATTCTCAAACCAGGCACAGAGTGGAGAATCTTCTGCTCTGGATTGGCTCCAACTCAACCACTTTGATTTTCAGAACCATTTCAGTTGGAGCTTTCTCTCCCTGTCAGAAATCCGGCCTCCCCCTCACCGCCTCAACCACTTGTCAGTCACATTGATGATGTGTCGACTTTGAAATGGCGTTCAGCCTGAGGCTGGCATCTGCAGGACCCGTCACAGGTGCTGAGAGAGCAGACCACAGACAGTCTGGGACTTTAAGACAGGACCACAGCCGGTCTGTCGTGTAGCAGCTTCGCCTTTCTGTGATTTTTTCTCTGCTTTTATGTCGTTATTGTTTATTATTTGTTGTTTAACCATCAGAAAATATCCGTTTGAAACTCACCCAGCATGACGAAGGGGATTCCCAGGTACGTGGAGTTGTAGGTGGCCCCGGTCAGGTTCAGTATCCCAGCAGCAGTGAGGCCCGACAGTGTGATCGACAGCAAAGCCAGGAGTCCCAACCAGGGTTTGGACCTCACGCAGTCCCTCATAGAGCAGCAGAGGACGGCCAACACGCCGCACGCCCCCAAGCTGACCAACAGGGGGCGATGTGCCAACACCGACGAGAACTGGAAGTCTGTCCTCAGAGAAGAGGAAGTGGAGGGGTAGAGCCCCATCTTCGGGTGCAACGCCGCAAAGTGCTGCAACTCTGCACAGAAGGCCTTCTCCCATTGGCCGGCCACCCGGTCCATGAGGCCGCCTCGGGCTTGGAGGTAGTAGGTGAGCTGCAGCGCCCGGGCAGAGCGCACGCCTTCGCCTTTGCCCCCCGTCCCCAGACCTCGCACCGCCCCGCTGGGACCCCACCCCTGCACCCCGCCCAGCTGGTGTCCGATGTACGCCTGGCGCCCGTCCGCCAGCTGCGTGATCGGGTAGCGCAGGACCGGGGCGGAGATGTTGGAGGCGCGAGCTGACTGGATCTCCTCCATGGCGCGGATGATGTCATCGATGATGCAGACGTTCTTGTCGTCCGGGAGGCAGAGGTAGGAGAAGGAGTAGTTGAAGCTGTTGAGGCCTGAGGCCGGGACCGTCACCTGCATCTGGTAGATCCGCCTGTGGAGCTGTGTGCAGAAGAACACACACACACACACACACACACACACACACACACACAACAAGGAGGTTCATTAAGTACAGCACAATTCCATCTGGATAAAGTGCAACAGGCTTAAAAAAAGATCCATGAAGGTTCTCTCTGTGCAAAGGGGGACGTCTTTGTGTATTTTGACTTTGCAGGTGTTTGTGTAAAGGACGTCTGTGGAAAGGTGTGTGTGTGTCTGTGTGTGTGTCTTCACCCGACAGCATAACAATAGTGGTCTCTGAATCCTCCTCCGTCCAGAGAGGACAGCACTGTGCTGGTTACTAAGCAACAGGCCTGATGCCAGTGTCAGCCACAGCCAATCTGGGTGGCTTGTTGTGTGTGTCTGTTGTGCGTGTGTGTTTGTGTTGTGAGAGTGCGTGCAGGAAAGTCAGTTAAAATTGATTTATTTTGAAAGTTACTTCCTTGAACCACCCTGCCCTGATGTTGTAAGATACAAACGTCGATAAAATAGTTCATTTAATTTTCTTGATTACGATCTTTCTTTATCGCCGTTTGTAGTTTTCTGGAATGAGCAATAAAATTCCTGGACATGAAATGCGATGATATTGTTTTTCACATATACATATAGGAATGTTTCTGGTCGGACTTGTTCACAACAACAAGGAAAAAGACACAACACTGCACACAACAGTATGCTATTGTCATAATAATATGATTTGAACAACCTTAGAGCTGTTTGGACTTTAAGAGATTTGGACCGTTTGTTTAAATGTGAATATTTTATACAAAAAAAATTGAATGCAAACTGATTTTACTACGATCCATCTCAATAGGTACCAGGTCAGTTTACTTAAAATCCCACCGTGCACCTCAAGGTGGCGCTACAGGAGGAGTGAGGTGAGGACGACAGTCAGCCATGACTGTGACTCCAGTATTTTTATGGGAACAGCTGTGGAGATATTTCAGTCCGGTACAAAGAGACCAATAAAAAACACTGCTGCATTTCCGAGGCCCTGATGTTTGTTTGTGCGTCTTCACGTCACATCAAGAGATATTTAACACGGCTTTCTGATACAATGGAGACGAGTGCAGGCAGCAAACATCTGTCTGAAACATCTGCGGTGAAGGCCTGACTTGTTCAAAAAGCATCTTCAGACTCACACGGCTGCACAGACACTAATCAATGATGCACAGAATAAATAACAGAAGAGGAAGACATGTCTGTGTCTTCACCTCAGCCTCTGAGCGCAGTCAATGGCTGTGACTCACTATTCCTACTATTATTTCAAGAGCTGGTTTCACGGCTCCTGCAACCGCAGCTGCAGCCGCCTCCTCTGAGAGCGAGCGCATGCAACAAGTACCCGGGCAGAGAGGGGACGCTGAAAGGCTTTCTGGGTAATAAAAGAACTGGCACCCTGCAGTAAGACGAGGCAGCGGAGACACAAGATGAAAAGGGATAACAACAGAATCTTCTCTCAGATGATGTGGAACAGTGTAAGGTTATATAACAGCGGATGTTTCTCTTTCATGCACCAACCTGCTCTCTCTCTCTGTGGCAGTAAATGAGGAACAGTCCTCCGTGTTTACTTAAACTGGGTCACAATGAAGCACCTTTCAGGCCGTGCACTGGAGTCTGGACGTTTTCCAGGACTTTTCGTGCCAACGTCCAAGTAAAAAAAATGGCTGGACAATGTCCAAGTGAGCCCATGTGTGAATAGTAGGGCCGAGGATGAGGGTCATGTTGAAGGAAGAAGATTTCGAAAGTAAAGTCGCAACTACGAAGAAACTTACGGCAATGAATCCGTAATATTACAAGAATATGAATTACAACGTCATGCTCTTCCCGGGCGCCGCCCCTCACCTGAATGTCCCAGACCTTTTCCCGAGTTGATGTCTGAAGACAGCAGAAGAGACCGATGGAAACACAGACACAGGCTCCACATCACAGCTCCACATCAGAGCTCTAAGACCCAGCTCTGTTAGTCAGCACGCTCCCATTACAAACTCATAACTTCATCAAATCTTTGGACTAATTGCTCCAGAGGTGTCGAGCTTATCCTCGTTAATCAACCACAAGAAGACCGGCGTGGAGACAAGAGGCGTCTGTGTGTCCCTCTTTGTAATTAAAACGCTCCGCTCCATAACTTTTAAGGTTGTCTGGGACGCTTGCAACAGGACGCCGGCGTCACGTTTAATTAGCGTCAATCAGCGAGGACGAGGAGGAAGACACGTCTGTGGACAGTGTTTGTGCTCGGGCCGGCAGACGCTGACCTTCGACCCCAGTGTGTGCTTGTTCTTGGAGCTTGACTGGATTTATGATGTGACGTGTTTTTATGCAGCTTAAAGAGCCAAAGTGGCACATTGTCCTCCTTCTGCAGCGATGCGTGGATGGAAGCAGCCCCTGGGAGCTTCTCCAGGGAACTTTACACTCCTTAAAATCACTGATTAAATGTGTGTGTCTGTGTGTGTGTGTGTGTGTGAGAGAGAGAGATGGTGCACGCCTTACAAACACTACTTCTTTCAAATAAAAAACGAAGCAATTTAAAATGTGAAAATTATATTTAGAAGCTGCTCCATTTATCATTTTTACTTGATTTAATTTTACTGAATGAGGCTATAATTATATTTTATATATTTTTCGGGACCAATATCCATTAAATTCTGTTGACTTTACAGAAATAGTTTGTAAATGTTTCTCTTTAAGTCCAGATTGAAAACTTAAGTGCTTTCAACTCAACTATTTGACTAACTCTAAGGTCAAACCATCTTTGCATTTTATTTTGTTATTTAACATATATATATTAACAGTTTTTTTACAGGTTTATCATGTGTATGTCTCTGACCTCTTTTGTTTTGCTGTGTTTAACTTTCTTTAGCGTGCTTTTTGATTTTAACCTGATTTCTTTTCTGCCCATTGGTTCTACTCGAGTCTGGAATGTGCCGGGTCTTGCAGTGCGCGTGCACATACCTTCAGTATGATGTCCAGGTGACCCGGGTCCAGCACGCTCCCCTTTCGGCTGGTGACGATCACGCGCCCGTACCGACCGGGCGTCTGCAGGTCCGAGTAGAGCGCGTGCTTGGATCGGTTCACCGGGAACAGGCTGTCCACCAGGTTGCCCTCGATCTTGGCCAGGCTGTGCTTGGGTGCGAGCAGGTTCTCCACGTCCTCCTCCACGCGGTACCGGCTGAAGCTGGCGCCGAGCAGGATGGAGAGGAGCACGGGCGCCGAGGCGAAGAACACCGGGTGGCTCGCCACGAACCGGCCCAGCGCGTGGAAGGAGGTCCGCAGGCCCGCGTGCAACACCTGGCGCAGCATCCTAGCGCGCGGCCGCGGCTCGAGCCTCTCCCACCGACCGGAAAGCCCCGGAGCACTGGAGAGCATCAGGGGCCGCCGGACGCATCGATGGGCTCCGTGGCTCTCAGCCCGCGGGAGGAGAGGTGACGCCGGGTGGTGGCAGGATCTGTCCCCGGAGCAGGAGGTCAGCAGCCGGGGAGAAGCCAGCCCTCCTCCGGTCACAGGGGCGCCGCGTTCCCCGGGGTTCTCTCATCCGCTGGATCAACACAGAGGACACAAGTGCGTTAGCGGATCCGGCGTCTCTGCAACATACCGGCGTTCAGCAGCCCGCAGCCCGGTGCCTTCCCGCGCCCTTCACCCTGCACGGATCCGTGCGCAACAGAAAAAGCATCGCAGCGCCAAATCTGGCTCGTAATTAGATGATCACACCTCAGCCTCCCCGGTGTGGAGCCGCGCACTCGGACAGGTTGCAGTCACACACGGGCTGGGGGGGTGAGGGGGGGTGGGAGGGGGTGCACATACCTGCAGAGGGGAACCAGGGGGGCCGACCCCGTGATGACGGAGATCCTCTCATTCATCGCGTCCAGCTCCACCCTTCATCATCATGGTGTCGTGGTGTCGCGGTCCGGTAGCCTGGCTGAAAGTGACGCGGTGTGCACGCGTGCACCGGGTGGGGGGGTGGGGGGTGGGGGGGATGCCGGTAGAGCGGATCAGTCCGGTGTTTGGGTTTTCCTCTGCGGCAGAAGGCGTCCCTGTCCTCCGCCCTCTCCTCCTCTCCTCCTCTCCTCCTCTCCGCGTCGCCCCGCTGTCGCTGTGGCGGAGCCGCTGGTTGTCCTCCTCCGCCGCCGGGCTGCTGTCTCCCGGCAGCTCTGCTCCGATCGGTGGGAAGGCACGTCACTGATTACCGGCCTCAAACCGGGGACCGTCTCCCTCTCTCTCCCTCTCTTTCTCTCTCTATTTCTCTGTATCTCTCTCTCTCTCTCTCTCTCTCTCTCTCTCTCTCTCTCTCTCTCACTCTCTTTCTCTCTATTTCTCTGTTTCTCTCTATTTCTCTGTTTCTCTCTATTTCTCTCTCTCTCTCTATCTCTCTCGATTTATCTTTTTCTCTATTTCTCTGTTTCTCTCTCTCTCTCTGTTTCTCTCCACTCTCTCTCTCCCCCCCCCTCTCTCTCTTCCCCTCTGAGACCCCTTTCTCCTGCCCCGCCCCTCTCTCACTTTCTCTCTTCTGCTGCCACAATGCAGAGAAACAAACACTACTCAGACTGAGTGGTACCAAGTGTGTGTCTGTGTCTGTGCGTGTGTGCTGAAATTATAATCTAATATTTCTATCAATCCAGATAAAAAATTTTTACAGCATTTTATATTGTATAGTGGCTCTAACACAAAGTCACAACAACAGAAATCCCAAAACATAAAAGATACAAATCACACAAAACGGCGACAAAAGCACGACACAAATAATTAAACACGACAACAAATCTCAAAACAAGAATGACAAATCACGTGAAAGAGCAACATTAAAAAAAGAAACAACATTAACTATTGAACAATACAGTGTTTGGTATAAATAAACAAATCTTTATCTTTATCTTTTCAAATACACAACAAACCACGTGAAACATACAGAACAAGCATGACAACCAATCATCAAACAAAAACACAACAACAGAAACACAACAAAACACAACAAATCAAGTAAAACAACAAATAACACAATAGATCACAAAACACAACTCAAAGTCTTTTAAAGAAACTGCTGACAGTGCGTGTTTGTCGTTGTGTTTGGTTTGTTGTGTTGTTTTCACCTCAGATCTGCTAAGAACTACTTTAAACTGTGATATGTTTATAAATGATTTTATAAATAGTTTTATTCCGGCTGCTGTTCTGAGGATTCATGTAAAATCACAGGAAACATAATCCTCTATATATTTAATATTTTATTTAAACCTGTTGGAGTTTTAACAAATTTGTATTTCATCAATTTACTCTGTGACATATGCAACTTCATAAATTTGCGAAGTCACATATCGTCATACAGTGTGTGTCTTTGTGTGTGTGTGTGTGTGTGTGTGTGTGTGTCTTTGTGTGTGTGTGTGTGTGTGTGTGTCTGTGTGTGTGTGTGTGTGTGTGTGTGTGTGTGTGTCCCAGTTGAAGATTCATGAAGCATCTCTTAGGTTTGATGTTGAGTAGCCAGTTGCTATGGCAACCAGACAAATTACTTTTTTTTTTTAACACAGTGCAGGTTCCCATGGCAACGTTGATGCCACCCATCCCCCCCGAAAACACACACACACACACAGACACACACATACTAGCACACCCACATTACACCTCCACACATACACACACACCTTCTCTCTCTTTGTGTGTCTGTCACACACACCTGCTGGCTCTCAATCTGGTTATAGAGTGGATGTGTCGGATACAAAAGACAGACACACACACACACACAGACAGACACACACAAAGCAGGGAGTGGAGATAACAGTGTGCTGCAGACGCACCGAGATCACACACTCTTCCCGTCTGCCTCCGTATTTAAACCCATGAAATCAAATGGACAAACTGTGTGTAATGGTCCACGCGGGGCCACTAATGGCTGCGTCCTCACTGGGAACCATTAATCAGAGTGGTTTGTAATAAAAACATCCAGACACACATTGAACAAGGTTTCCTTTTTACCTGTTCGCCAGGACAGTGCGTTCAGACACACAAGATTAATACAACAATATGTGTTTTACAAGCAAAGAAATCTCCTAAAATCCTAAAAATAAAACACTTTGTAATTGTGTATCTAAAGAACAACAAGGACAACACTCACATTCACAGAGACACAACATTCATCTTACTGTTAGAAATGGGGAAGCTGGAAAATTAATGTATTTCTCATTGATTTCTGCTGCTGCGGTAATTGGTTTATCAGAGGAGAACTCACATCCATCTTCACTGTGCATTAGCAATTACCTGATATAACTCATTTAGTTAATAAAGATGATTTCATTATCGTGTTAAGCTGCATCCACTGCCCGTGTCCACCTGTTGCTTCAGCTCCAGACCATGTGACCGAGGGTCACTGACAGTCTATGAGGAGATTTCACATGAGTCTGCGGCTTCACGAAGGATTCACGCTCTTTGCTTCACGGGTTCGATTCCCTTCCCACTGCTGCAGGATCATGGGAAATAGTGTGGTTTTGCTGAAATGTGTATAAGTACATTTCCTCCGACCTCACGGTGAATCTCTCTCTCTGTTATCCAAGGTCACGATCTTTCTCTCACCTCAACTAAGTGCTGCGAGCGTCCAAACATCCCCGAAGTGAAACGAGGCTGTCGGCTGGATTATCACACGGCACGATCGGAACATTTTAAATTTGATTCAAAAATAGGTCATGAGCATAGAATGTGTTTAAAGATGAAAGATATGACATCTATCCAAAGGTGAAGCTGAAACATCTTGATCGCCATCTGGTGGCTGGCTTTGGTATAGATCATAACCCTCACCTTCTCCATGTTAGCAGATGGGACAGCTACAAAATTGTTTGAGTACATTTAAGTACAGAGGTTTGTTCCTGTGTTTAATTATATTAGTTATTTGACGCCCTAAATGTGAGGTCATGATTGACAGCTGTCCCTGACTCCAGATTGGTTGAGGACGTCCAGACTTAAGCGTGAAATAATGTCCAAAAACGCAAAATGGCAACACCTGTATCCAAGATATGTCATTTTTGTACAACAGGAGAAAGAGGAGAAGTGTTTATATATTTATATACACTGCTAATCACTTTGCACAATCCACCAATGGGCTCTTTTCTTTGTAACGGGGACAGTTTCTCTTAATAACTCATGTTTAGTAGCTATTACTTCTACAAGGTGTTAACATGCTACTGTGGGTTAACGGCTCTGAGAAAAAATCTGAATTAAAAAACTGGAAAAAGGCAAAAACATGTGTTTATACACGTTCTAATCCACTATTCAATGAGGCGTCAATTAGCCTTTAATCCCCATTAGCCGTCCAGCGCAGGAATGAATGAGCGAGCGCCCCCCCCCCCCCCCACCCCGGGGAGGAAGGAAGAGCAGAATGGGAAATGAAAGACTGCAGAGATATACGGGGGCTCGGGGCAGATTCTGATAAGAAAAGTACTAATTAGCGTCGCTGAATGATTTATAGAAATCAGAAGTGTGTGTGAGTGTGTAAGTGTGTGTGTGTGACAGCCAGAGGAAGGTGGAGAAAATGAATGGGCTCCATTTTTACCGGGCTATTTTCAGAACCTACAGAAACAGAGGAGGGGAAAATCCTCCGGGGCTGGAGAGCTGTGACCTACGACTACACACGCACTTCCACACACACAGACCCACATTTACACAAGATGAGGGAACTGGTTCTGGCAGCAAAGAGGAGAGCATCAGGTTGTTATTCCTCTTGTGTTTGTCAACCTGCCTGACATCCTCCCTCCTTTATTAAAGAGAGCTATATGGACGCAGCATCGGTCGAGGGCCTGTATACTTTTATACATTTGTGAATCGGCTCCTCCCTCTGCGTCCACGCTCCTCCACCGCCCACCTTCCTCTTTCTTACACCCCTCCCATCCCCCAATCCATCTGTTTTGGTGGAGGCCATCTATTAATAAAGAGTCTATCCCTTCATTTTCCATTTCCCCCCGTTCTCCTGTATTATTTATTTACCCATCTATCCGGAGTTACATGGGGCAGATATGGTTGCCAAGATCGGAACGCATCCAATCTGCCTTCTGCGGGGACAAACTTTTACCCGTTATGAGAAATCAAGACTTCATTTCACCCCAACTCCTCAAGTCGGATTCCAAATATGTAAAAATCGTGAGCCGCTGAGATTTATAATTTTAGCACAGGCTCAGTTTGGCAGCTCTTCATATTCAAATGAAGAGAATCTGCAAAAAGTGTTAGAGCGGCTGAGTCAGTTCAAACGGGGAAAATCTTCCTGATCAGAGGGATTTTCACACTCCAGCTCCGAGGAGTCATAACGTGGCAGCTGGAGGAGGAGATGGTAAAATGTTTTTTTTTTTTTTTTACAAGCTAATAACGGTGATTAACTACGAACAGCACCTCCAAATGTGGGAGAGGCCTCAGAGCAGCCGGATGACAATCAGTCATGATGATCATAAACCTGAGATGAAGCACAACTACAGTAGAATAGGTAAAACAGGATAATATGCAGAACTGCTTAAAAAATTATTAAATGAATATCAAAACGAATCTCACTTTGCTTTGTGCAGCGGCAGCAACACTGACGCAAGGAATTTGGCTGAAGAATGCAGAACCCCGGAAAGGTGACGTGGGTCAGGGGCAGAGAAGAAGAAGAAGAAGAAGAAGAAAGAACAAACTCAAGAATGATGCTTTTGCAAAAAGTTTTATGAAAGTGTCAAAGAAAATCTGCCAAAATCCTGTCGGCTCTTCATACACCTGCTGTGTCCGTGGGTTGGTCAATAATAAACCTATCTTTACTTATATATTTTTCGCGAGTCGACTGAATACAACAATGGACGACATGACAGCTCATCAGTGCCCCCTAGTGGCCGGTTCAAGTTAGCAGCTAGATGCTTGAAAAACGTTGTGATTGACAGCTGATGCACAAAATAATGTTGTCCATGTTTATAAACAGACTTTGGATTAAACCTAGTTCACATCAAATAATATGTTTTATATTCAGGCACAAGGTTTGTGTGAAAAATGTCGTTTTAAATGACACGTATATGATTTCAGATTTAAAGAATCATCTTTTTAAACACACATAACTCAATGTCCTTACTGCACCATATAAATGTCTGTGTCTCACTGAACATGACACTTTCAGTCGCAGAACAGAAGCTCTCAGCCGGCAGGGGGGGGGGGGGTTGCAGAAAGGATGGATTTCTCTTCAGTTTCCACTCTGCACACATGCTTCTGAAAAACACTGCAAATCCACAACGTAGGAACACCGGCTCTCTCCCTGACGGCCGGTCTGTCAAACTCAATCTCATCATGTCTCAGTTCGACTGTTCTCGGTGACACCATCTGGATCTCTGCCTCCTTCCATGTTTCCAGTTCATCCGTCCATCTTCATTTTCCTCTCTGCTATTTCTGTGCGTCTACGTTCGGCTTCCTCCCGGTGGTTCGGCAGCATTCGTAATTTCTAAATGTCATTTGGACATTAGCTCATGAGGCCTGCAGGCAGGATGCTGTAAGCAGCAGGGGTGATGGAGGAGGGAGGTCATTGCGAGGGGCACGAGCAGGGAAATAAAGTCAAGTCGTGGCCTCTCGGAGACTCTGGGATTTGATTAGAGTCGCAGCGCAGAAACAGAGATGGATGCAGATGGATGCAGATAGAAGAATCTTCCTGCCTCGTCTTCACATGCACAGAAGAAGATGCAGAGACGAAGCAGCAGATGAAGAGAACACGGAGACGCCCGACGACTCCAGCGGCTCCGGAGGAAAACCCGATCGGGGGAAAAGGTCAGAGTGTGACATCTGAGAGGAGCAGCTCTCACCTCCCTGAGCTAAATGTAATCTGTGTGATCGCTGGGCTCATCTGTAACATGTACGCCATCTCTACCAGGGCCTGGAGGCACGTTTAACTGCCCCTCGCTGGACAGAGGCAGAACTGCAGCACTGGGTCAGGCTGCAGTGATCCAATGCATCACACCCCACGTCTGAGCCTCTGACAAACAACAACCACGACTTGATTCTCCTCTGTTTGCTCACATATTGATGTAGCTGTGTTGAACAGGGACTGATCCCGGTGACAAATCACAGGTTTAATCACTGGAGCTGTCATTTTTACTCCGGCCTCTAAAGCAGATTTATCTGGATTGGATGAGGTAACGGCCCAGAGTCAGACTCTAACTCATGTTTAACTGCTGCAGCGTCACAGGGCGTCGCGGTGGCTGCAGGGACAGTTTGTCGTGTTGGGCGCCGGCGGCGGTGCCTCAGGCATCGAACCCCAAACAACAGACACATGTATATACTGGGAATTAAACTTGAAGGTACTCAAATCAGTTGGGGCCTAAACTGCTTTCAGGGAGGAGAACATTCAATTTTAAACATTTTTAATATTAAATAATCAACTTTTTGGGACTTTTTAAACACATGGAGGAAATCTTATGATTCTGTAACATCACAAGGATTTATAAAGTATTCTGTCTATAAATAATATACATAGATGACAATTTAAAACATCTATAATGTACAAAAAGCTGTGTCTATTTTGGACTCCATCTTTTAGGTAATTATGAAGTTTCACAAGACAAAATTGATCAAAATTGAATTTAGCAACAAGTCTAAATTTTGATATTTCAAGGTCCTACGATAGATAACGGTATGTGTGTTTGTTATTGATGGTTTTACTATACAGTCTTTACTATATAGAAGAAAACTTACATTTCTCTTATTGATTGTGTTACTGCTGCTTGGATCATTTTCTATAGAGTGAAATGTCCGGATGTTGATGTTGATGCAAAAAAATCTGATCACACAGTGTTTCCACTATGAAACTGTTTTCTGCAATGAAACACAAAAATACAAAATCACAGCAACAACAAAACAAAATTCAAACAAACATGTGACTGAAATGTTTACAGGAGCAGTAAGAGGCTGTGGCCACACGAGGTGACATCCCACTGATCATTGATGTAAGAATATCTGCCTGATATTATTTACACATCTAGTCAATTAAAATCTCGGTTCATTATCATCCATCTCACTTATTCCCTATCTTTGTCAATTTATCACCAATCCAACACACACCCACACACAGACACACACAGACACACACACCACCATAACAGACTAAGGCTCTGGACTGATTTCTAATTGGTGTGTATTGATGTTACTGTCGGTGGTGTTGCCACAAATACACGTCATTAATGTTTCCTCCCGCCTGATGCTGTGTGACAAAGTCAAACACACACACACACACACAGACACACACACACACACACACACAGCATCTCAACACAGAATAAGTTGCCATGGGAACTGCTGACATAAATGAATGAGATATGATGTGTGTGTGTGTGTGTGTGTATGTTAATGTGTGTGTGTTGGCAGGTCTGGAGGTAAATCAATGAAAGGAGATTCTCTCTGTTCCAACCCCTCTCTCTTTACCTCTTTTGTCCTCCATCCATCATCCCTCCATCCACTGTCCGACACCTCGCTTCTCTTGTCTCTCACATTTCCCACCTCGTCGTTTCCCCAAAGACGAAGACACAAGGTGAAGGGAGAGCACAAGAGTTTATTAAGACACTCAGAGAAAGAAACGGAAACACAATGAACCACGATCACAAGAAACACACACGCAAATAGGTTCAAGAACACTGAGGGTAATAAGTCCCCATTACACAAAGAAAACATTTCACAAGACTAAAATGTAAATAAAAAAACTAAGATTCTGTAACATATCCTACAGTGGTTTTTATTTGCACTGCACACACATACAATTCATAAATTGATATTAATTGCCATAGATCTCGTTAATCAATTAATTGTTTAATCGAGAATCAAAAATGACAGCGGTGCTATTTTGTCAATCAAATCAAATGTAGAAAAACATGTTGACAATCACTGAAATACACAAAACAACCTGGAAATTTAATTTAGAAATAAAAAAAAGTGTTTAAAACGATAGAGCCTATTGTCGTTTTCTGACTAACTTGTTGAATCTGGTAAAAATCCCCCCCAGGACTCCAGAGAAACATCAAGTATCTCAAGGACGTGTGTGTCTGCAGTTCAGTTCAGTGCCACAGACTTGAAAAGAGAGCCCCCCCCCCCCCCCCCCCACACACACACACAAAAACACATTAAGCCTCATATTACGTCTCAGAAATGAACAAACTGCTTTTCCCGTACAACGTCATGAATCAGGCTTTCACAATTATTTAAATCTAAATATAAGGTTTAAAAGATGTTTCTTATTTTTTAGATTTAGTCTTTGGTTTGACGGATGCTCATAAATACGTCTGCAGATGTTGACCTGATATATTTCTGCTTCTCACAGCTACTGTAACATCTGGAATATATGTTCCTGTAAAAATATATATAGCCATTGAACCTTCACCCTGACAACTCTTCTTTATTCCCATAGGAGAGGCTCAACTGTTATCTACTCACACTAACAGTGCATATCCTGAACATCTGTTGTTACAGAAATTATCAGTTTTTACAACAACAGCTTTCAGAAAAAATATCTTTGCCAAACAGAATTGATAAACTATGACTGACAAAAGTCTTGAGTCAGTCTTTTCTGCCGTAGCTTCAACTTGAGCAGTGAAAGTTCCTGTAAAATGGCTTCAGTTCCTAACAAGTCTGTGAGTTCAGAGAATAACTCACATCATGCAAACTAAAGGCTACGTCCAGCATGATCAGCCTTTTCAACACAGGCCTCCTGCTCACAGCCAGGCTCAGGGGTCACGCTGAGGTCAGAGGTCAAAGGTCACCACACCCGACAGGACTGTGCTCCTCGGTTCATGACGGACGCCTCCGGGCAGCTGAACACGTTCCGAAACTCCTCGTAGTTGCTCATGGCTCCGACAACTCTGCAGGGCGACAACAACAGTGGAGATGAAGTTGGAAGGGGCTGCATGTTCATGTATTGTGTGTGAGTGTGTGTGTGTGCGTGTGTGTGTGCATGGCTGAGTGCGTGCACACCTGTATTTGGGCGGACTGTGGGCTCCGCTCTGGATCTGATCCCTGGCTGCTTCCGGTCTGTACGAGTTACATCTCACCTGCACAATACAAACGGCCACTTCATTAGCAGATGGTGCAGCAGCCGGATGATGAACACGGGGAAGTAAATAAAAACTGTGCAACAACCAGACTGTTTGTAAAAATGGACGCACAAGTGCCTGGAAACTGTGTTCCCTCGAATGACCAGCAGAGGGAGACTTCACTGGTTGCAAAATGAAGTGAGAAAATGACTCACTTGATTTTTTATATCAGAAAATACTTCTGCAATAAGAAAATTAAATTGCTCGAATGAAGAAGCACCGTATTAATGTGGGCATTGACACGTGTGACTGACAGCCAGCACCGTCCAATGGGTGCAGGTCTCAGGAGCAGGTGGGCGTGACGTGTCTCAGTTAGGCTCCACCCCCCGCTCCGCTAAATATGGTTACTTTTGGTTTAGAAAACAACCAAGATGGTCGCCGGACAAAATGCCAAACTCGAGTGTTCAGAAAGGCAGCTCTCAAACTAACGGGTGACGACACGGTGGGTTGACGCTTGACCACAGCACCACTCATATGATCTTCTTGAATTTGGTAAACAGTTCAAGACCATAATTTAGAAAATGGCAGAAATACAAAGTGTGGATTTGTACGAAACTTCAACGAATCAAGAGTAAAACCTCAACTCAAACCACCGGAGAACTGTGTTCAGGAGTGACAGCCGGACCTGAAGCCTGGCACTGATGCATGTGTGTGTGTGTCCTTACGTGTGCGTAGCTGAGGAAGAACAGCTGGTTGTTGTTCAGTCCGACTCCAGGCAGCAGAGGCTCCTCCACACCACCTCTGCTCTCCTCCACCCACCTCCTGTACGCCTACATACACAGGGAAGAAGAGTTTTCTACCTTCCATTCACCAAGGACCTTCGGTCCGGTGAGATACAAGTGAAATTCAAAGTGTCAGAGCAGTTGTATTCACGAAGAAATCATCAATTCTCCATATAACAGGTCAGAATATCAGCAAAATCAAGGCAAACCGTTTTTCTTTGGCGAGACAGATTATCATAAACCTTTCCGTACCCTGAACGCTTCTCTTATTCCTCCATTGTCGGCTATATTTTCTGCCAAAGTCCTCTTCCCCCGAACCTGCGGAGCAAAAACATCCACAAAGCCGTAAAACACTTCTACAACAATATGATAAAAGAGGTTGATTGATTAGGAGTTAAATAAATAATGCATGTTCCTGCCGGAGCAGCTGTAAATCCTGTGGTTTCTCACATTCAGGCCGGCCTCCTCCCAGAGGTAGCCGTTGTACTGGTCTATCATGCACTGGGTCTTCTCAGTGAAGGCTGTTATTGACGAGTTGCTCCACCACTGGTCCAGGTTTCCATTCTTGTCATATTTACGACCTGTTCAGGGAAGCGTCACACACACATAAAAATCACACACTCGAGTGAAGACATGACAAATATCTAGAACCACTTTCTTTTAATCAATTTGATGATTAATTTACTACGTATTGATTCAAGGTGCCTGGACGCTGGATCAGTTTAACCTCAGCTCATGATCCCTTTATAATCTTTATCACAAAGTGGTATTGACCTAATTCTGAACGCTGTCTGAACAAACAAGTGTTGTTACCGTTGTTGTCAAAGCCGTGAGTCAGCTCGTGTCCCACGATCACCCCGATGGCCCCGTAACTCAAAGACCTGGAGAGAGACACCGAGAGGAGCAGCCACAGCAATGAAGTGATAATATTTTAAAAATCTGAAAACCCCTGATGTGATTTATCTTTCAAATTAAACTGCAATATTAGTCGATCATCTATAAATTGAAATATTTACTCTACACTGATATATAATAATAATCTGAAATTAAATCTTACTTCTTATAAAACCCAGTGATTTCATGACCTGTGGAGAATGAGTAAAATAAAGCCTGGTTTCTTCTGTGTGATTTTTCTATTAGCGAGGCTCGTGCTGGAGAAAAGCCCGTTATTAATTCAGAGCTCCTCGCCGCTCCGGAGGAAAGCGTGAGGTGGCATTTCTTTGGTCCGTTAACCGAGCGTGTCACATTTCTTTAATCTCACCTCGGATACTCTCTCCCCCAGAAGAAAGGTTTCTGCAGCTCTCCAGCAGGAAATCCTAAACGAGAGGATCAACAGGGTTTGTGTGTGAAGCTCCGTCCGGATTCAGTCAGCGCAGAAAGGTCAGGCAATTTAAAGAAGTAAATTCCAAATTACTTTGCACATTTAAAGAGTTAATGATCCCACATATTCACCCTGGACTGAGGTAAAGTAAAGATTTCTTCTGTCTGGACAGAATTTGATAAATAATAGATTTTCAAATGATGTCAGATGTTGTCGTATCTTACGGATTTGATTGGTGGAAGAACTGTAGAAGGCGTTCACAGTTGTTGGGTTTGTAAACCACCTGAAACACAAAACACATTCAGATGCAAGTCAACAAGAAGGAAAAGACACAACAAGTCGGCCACAAAACAACAATGTGTTTTCAGCCACTATTGTCATAATCACACTGGTAGTTGGTTTGTTAAGATTCAACTTCAGATGGTGGAATCTAAATGTGAAGTTTCTATCACACACTTTATGTGTATCAGGATTTATTTGTCTCATTTTGCCTTTATTGACACGTTTTGTTTTTGGACCAGTTATTATGAAACAGGGGAGTAAACAGATGTGGATGAAAACTCGTAGAGATCCGTCCTTGTACTCACTCTGTACGTGGGACGCTCTTTCGAAGCCAGGCCACATCGGACTGGGCGATGAACTTGAGCGTCTGCATCACGTTGCCATAATAATCCATCTCATTGAACTTTAGCTAAAACACACAAATACAACTGTCACTCAAAGTCGAGCCTAGTCGTGCTAATGTGTTAAATCTGATTAAGACATTTTGATTTGGCAGTTTTCCACCTTGATGTCATTGTTCTTCTAAAATGTCCAGATGTTGGAAATATAACTTGGTGCTCAGTTAAAGTTACTCGTCATAAACATTGATAGTTTGAATAAAGTAAACTTATTTTGAAGTTTTACAGTGATTTCCCATCATTCTCATCATTTCTGACCCTCCCCTGTGACGTGAAGGGACCAAACCAACCTCCTTGAGATCTTCGCTCAGGTAGGTGTCGTTCAGGATGAACTCGGGGTAGCCGACCTTTGCCAGGACGGCGTGAGCCTAGAGAGAAGGCAACAGGAGAGTGAACGTTAAGAACAGCTTCAACTGATAAATCTGATTATGATTATTCACAAGTCAGACATTTATTCAGTGTAGGAGTTTTATTTTTGGTCCTTTGAGAGTCTTGTAATATGAAACAAATAATGTTGTTACACCACAGTTGGTGGATGATTAGAACTTTGGTTCAAAGAGAAGTTAGCCTCAAACAAACAGTTTCTTTCTTTATATGTACTTGAATAGATCCAGATATTTCCCTTAGTGGAAAACCAACACAGAGCTGCCCCCTAGTGGTATCATGGAGTTAAAGCTTTACTGGAGGATACAATTTAGAGTTGAGACACAAAACAACTGTGACTGGAAGAAAAGTGTGTTTTGGAAAATCTTGTTTGCTGCAAAGCACTGTGGGAATAAAACCATGAGTGATATCAGAGCTGACGGCTTGTCGTGCCTTTTCCACGGCTCTCGTCTTCGTCGACTGATCCATCCACTCGTTCTCTTTCTGCAGAATGTCGATGAACGCCCAGCGGATGCCCCCGATCAGCTCCTCCATCTGAGACAGATTCAGGAAGGACACAGGAGGAGAAAGGAGGTCAGAGGACGTCCAGGAAACACACTCTTATGTCTGTGAGGACATTTGGGGTCAGACTTCAATTTGGGGCAGAACTTCCGGCTCTTTAGGTCGATTACATAGTTGTGATTGTCAGGGTAAGAGGCTGGGGAATGCATTGTGTCAGAAAGGGTCCTCACAAGGATAGAAATGTGTGTTTCCCCCTCACAATAAGAGCATTAACTAAAAAATGAAGTGCTCGGTGTCACTGTGACATAAACAAACACACACACCCGCACTGACGCAGACGACACAACATTAAATAACCTCATCGCCAGAAGACACACATCTGTTAAAACACACACACGAGTTAGACTCTTGACCCGTGATGTGAGACATGAGGTCCAGTCGGGTAACGCACACGCACCATGTGCTTCTTGTCCTCCTGGAAGTGTGTGTCGACAAACAGGCGCCCGATGGCGTAAACAAGCGAGTTCTCCACGTAGTTCACGCACTTGTCCCAGCGCGGGGTGAGAGAGGTGGTTCCTGTGGTTATCTTCAAAACGAAAAAAGGTGGGAAACGTCAATATGTTGAATTTATGGTTCACTATTAAATTCATCAAGAGCTTCCTCCCTGCCCTAAAAACATAAAGAAGCATTAAACTAAATATCACATAACTTTCAGAGCTCTCTAATCAATGTCGTGTAGTTTTTAGGAACTTAAAACTAAGTTTGATAAGAAATCAAGAAACTATCACACGTTAGAGTTTTTTAATTTTGTGGGTTTCTTGCTGTGAAAAAGTATATTTTGTTTATTTATTGAATGTTCAACCTCTTTTACCACTTTGAAATGTGCAACCGTGAATACAACCTTTACTTATTTATTTATGATGCTCAATGCAGTGTGTACAAAAGAAAGAATCCTTCCAAATACTAAAGCACAAGGTCTTTGGCTCACATCTTGTTCTATTTTAAAAGATAGGTCACGTTTCTTCCCTTGCAGAATAATTTGATTCTCAGCTACAAAGCTTTGTTTACAAGACAAAACAGACACTGAATTATTTATCAATACATTTATTTGTTGGCCTGAATGTTAGAACACTGAAATATGTCAAGTCTAAATAACCTGCACAGCTTCAGTTACTTTAAAGGGAAGAGAATAGTTTGAGTCTGGTTCAGATTTATAGTTTGTTAAATTAACTCTGAGATCAGGATTAATTAAAACATAAATTACATTTTACGAGAGTTAAAATAAGAAGAATCTTCAGTATCTAAAGTCCTGGTCTTCCTGTTTATGGTAAAACTTCATAGTACTACGCTCCAGACATGAAGTACACAGTAGGAACTTCTCCAACAGCCGTAAACTATGTATCTGCAAACCGTCAACTCGTAAAATAAGAAAAACAACCTGATTTAAAGTTTCTCTGTTTTTTTTTTTCCAAAGGATTTTTCTGGCTCTAAACCAGTGCAGGAGCATCTCAAGGAGCAATGACCAAACCAAGACAGACTCTGGAACAAGCCTTGTGTTCGTACCCGAGCGTAGTCGAGGTATCTGTAGAGGAAACGCCGACTCAGAGTCGTGATCCTGGAGAAAACCGTCCTCCACTGCACGTAGTTCGCTACGGTCCTGAAGAGAGAGAGGACAATTCATTAGAGGCCTACATGTAATCTCATTATACGCCATAAATCACTTATAACGAGAGACAGGAGCCCCGAGGCCTCAGTGTGTGCGTGTTCCTCTGTCTGCGTGTTAATGTGTGTGTGTGTGTGTGTGTGTGTGTGTGTCTGTGTGTACCTGGGGTCTGTGGCGTTAATGAGCTTGAAAAGTTCCTTGAAATACTGAGGAGCTCGGACGATGACGGGCTCGGAGGAGGAGATGGAGCGAGTCGGGTCGCTCCTAGACTCCACCACCGCTTTTACAAAACCCAGCCAGTCGAACTACAGACGAGGAGACGAGGAGATTAATCAAATCAATCAATTCATAAATAGATTGATGATCCTGTTGAAGCCCAGTTGTTGTCTGTCTCTAACGTACCTGTGGCACGGAGCGCTGCAGGCGAGACAGCGAGTATCTGTTGTACATGTTCTCACTGGTGCGGTTCTCGTAGGGAATCAGGATCTGTCGACACAATGAGCAGGTTTACACATTACATTACATTACATTACATTACATGTCATTTAGCAGACGCTTTTATCCAAAGCGACTTACATTTTTAGAACACTCATCATTTTATGAGGGGCCATCTAGGGGTTCAGTATCTTGCCAAGGACACTTAGGCATGCAGATGGGATAGAGTGGGATTCGAACCGGCAACCTTCTTGTTGCAGAGCACCCGCTCTATCCCCTAGGCCACGCTCTCCCCATACACACACACACACACACACACACACACACACACAAACACACAACTTATGATTCAGAACTCATTCATTAAATCGTCCTCCCTGAACCAGCTGCAAACTTCATGGGGGGTAACACTGAGTTTTAATGAGCTCCAGAGACACAGAGAGACTTAATGTGACTTGACGTCTTTACATGAGCCAGTTTGGTCTCGAAGGCGAGCGCCTTCTCCATCTGGGTCCCCGCCGACGACTCTGGAGCGCCCAGCATGACGGCCGTGTCTGTCATCAGGCTGAGCAAGGCCGCACGGTACTAGAGAGAGAGGGAGAGAGAGAGGGATAGAGGGGGGGGGGGAGAGAGAGCGAGAGAGAGACAAATTTGTTCATTGCTGTGCTTGCATCAGCTGCCATCAGACGTCAAAGGTTCAAATCCACAGTTAGATAATACTTCACTCCTTGATCAGTATGTGTCATTCATTTGGTAAAATTCATGTTTTTCTTATAAATGACGTTTTTAAGAGCAGCAGAAAATATTCATTGATTGAGAAATGTACTGATGATTCAGTGTGATATTTTGATAGAGCACCATAAGGTTTATAAGCTGTGACTAATTGATTTTATTAAGGCAACTTTATGGATATGTGCACTTAATAGGAAAAGGTTTAACATAATTATAAACATTTCCAGCCACAGACTTGATGGATTGTGGAAACCTTTATAAACGATCCATTAATGGAAATCAACTTTAAAATCTCAAGAACCTTAATAACATCATTAATATATTCATAAGTGCAAATCTGAAGATCTATTACAAAGTGTGAAAACTGATGAAAACAAACTTCCTAATAAAGATTGGCAAACATTTACAGCTGCTGACTCAATAGTAGAACTATAAGAGAGTCAAAGTTATTCAAACAACATAATAACGACATTCATAACTTTTATAAATTAGTCAGAAAGTGTTTAAGCGATGAATCTAAAACAAATTTAAATCAACCGCACAAAACAGATGAATCGAAAAGAAACCATAAATTACCAAGACGTTAACAGTGCGATTATTCAATCTCATTAAATAAAGATGGTTTCTTCTTTAAATTTTACTTTGCAATGTTAATTATGTATAATTTTTTACAATAAAAACAACTTCACACTAAGACTGATTTAAAGATGGTTAAAAATATGCTTGCTATGTGGAGTATGAACCCTGAGTCCTTGTATCTACTGTAAGTTTGCAAGTGAAACTTTTTCTCATGACACAATGTAAACTCTGGTATTTACAGTATGTGGGTACTGTATGTCCTGTACAGCAGAAATAACTGCAGATAGAGACTGAAGTAATAACAAGATAAAGTTTTTTTTAACTTCACCATCGACTCCCTTTTCTAAAATTAATATCTGTCCTTATGACTGTCTGACGTCTTTAACAACTCATATTTCAAACGGCGTAAAATTATCCTCTGCAATAATTCATCCCTGCAGCCGGAGGAGAATAGCTGCTGGAGGAAGAAGGACTTTTTTAGACGGATGAGGCAGAAACTCACGGCCTGGGCAGAGGACGTGTTGGTGGTGTAGTCTTCCCTCGAGGGCAGAGACAGGGACGCCTGGTCCAGCTGCAGGAAGACGGATTCACAATGTTCTTTATCATTTATTTGTCTAAAATCAAGTGTATGGTCAATTAACTTAATTGTCAAATCTAATCATGTGTCCACAATGCTAACCGTGTGGATGACAGACCTTGATGATGTACTTGGAGGAGTTCTTGTCATCAGGCGAGACGTACAGGCGGAGGAGGACGCTCTTGCTGTGCTGGTTCCTCATCTGAGCCAGAGTCTTCAGGAGGCTCCACCGAGCGGCCGACCACTCGTACTCACCGCCGAGCCCGTCCCCGACCACGGGCCAACGGAACTCCGGCTGTCTGAGCGTTTTCAGCATCGGTTTGGTGTCCATCTTCTCCAGCATGGCTTCGTGAGGAAGACACAAAGAAGGTCAGATTAGGGGCTGGAGGAGATATCAGACAAAACCCAGTGGAGGTGTGTCGGACTCACTCTCGTTCAAACAGGAGCGGTAGAGGACCTTAGCTTTGGTCACTGCCTCCAGTTCATCAGGGTTGGATGGAGCTTCCAGTAACTCTGACAGAAGAAACAGTGCGGGTCATTATAACAGTTCTTCTCCAGGATCAACACTCCACAGACATCATAGGGACAAGATGGCGGCACCTGGCCCCCCCTCCCTGCTCCCAGTCACCTTTGAGCTGGATGTCGACGTGCTGCCGCAGCCAGGGGTAGATGCCGTACGAGGAGGAATCTTCGGGGATGGGATTGTCCTTCAGCCAACCTCCACAGGAGAAGCTGTAGAAGTCCTCACAGGGGTCAACTGCCCGGTCAATTTTAGAAAGAATGGACCCGGCTGCAGGAGGAAGAGGAGAGACATGTGAACGTTGGTCACGACTGAAACATCTGGTGCTTTACAAACCCCTGGTGGAAGCTCAGGGAACTCCTCACCTGCCTCGATGCATTCTGGCGTCAGGCAGAACTCCTCCCCGCTGGACTTTTGGGAAACTGAGGGAGAGGAAAAGAGTCGAAGGATGAAGGGTGACAACCTAAAGTCTGCTGTGACTCACAGAGCTGTGTTATTCTGGTTGCATGTCTATATACAGTAAGCCCCCCCCTTTGAAACCACATAAATGTACAAGTCTGCCGGTGACACAACCAGCTTTCCAAGAACAACTCAACAGTGGAAACTTTATGTGGAAGTGGACAAACCACATGTGACCCCAGGAGAGTGGAAACACCTATTCAGGCAAAAAAAAACGTGTGAGAGCCTGAAACCAGGTGATATTTAATATATATGATTTAGTAATGACACAAAGCCTTAGAGAGACCACATCCTCCAAAAGACGCAGCTCCTGAACCGACACTCAGGTCTTTTGTTATTGCTTTAATTGAGAATCAGAATCTGCTTCCTGTAGTTTATCCTTCTGACATCGTAATCACAGGTTTGTCGTTTTTCACTCCTCTTCCTCGAAAGTGGGCTCACGGATTTAGAAAAACCCAAATGCACACTCACACAGCTTCGACCCTGCACGACCCACTTGGCCTGGAGCAACCTCAACACACAAACACACACAGCTTTAAACACACCCACACACCCACACACACATATGGATGTCTTTGGCTCCAGTGTCACTGCCGTTTGTCACAGAGATACGAAAACACGTCAGGGACACGAACATGCATGTAAACAAACACACATGTAACAGAAGCTTTAAACTCATTAGAAACAAATATTAATAAAACTAAATCAAAGCAACCACTTGGCATTCCGGTGTCCGGTCAATCGCACGGCTGGCTTGGAGTGTTTCCATCCGAGTGGGTGTGTGGTGCTGCATACATAGACACATGACATAATTACACTTCAATGCCGCCACAAGAATGTTGGCTTCCCTCAATGACAAAAAAAATAGAAATCTAAGGACCCCTCCCAACCTCGACCATCCTCACAGCCACGCACGACTCAAACTACCAACACACAGGAAGTTCATCTATATGTTAAACCTGAAGCTGTAGAGCCAGGAGACGCTCTGTTTGATAAACAATGTGTAACATTTATAAATCAGTTTGTTTAAAAGTGACAGAGCATTTTAAACTTTGGACCATGTGGAGTTTTACCCCTTGTTTCAGTCTTAAAGCAAAGTTAACAGCTTTTCCTTTCGTGATCCAGTTCATTGAGCTGAAACACTGAGAAAACTAGAACGGCCCTACGGTCCCGTTAAATTCAATCAAGCTTAATTTCACAAACTTATATCTGTCCCAAAAACATCCTTATTAATTTACCATCAAGATTCCATGAATTACTCGCTGGGAAACCAGAGAAAATCTCACAGTGTTGAAGATAGTGAGAAAGAATTCCTGCATCCGCCCCCTGATCTGGACCTGCACCAAAATTGAATGGGTTCTTTCCTAATACACAAAAACCACATCCCTCCACCGACTCTCTTGGAAAACCTGTAACTAAACAGTCCAGTATTAAACATCTTTGCCACATGAAAACTCATCACTGTTTTCACGCTTCACGATTTGGTAAATACAGAGAATTTTAAGGCTTTTACGTGATATTTAAGATTTTTGCTTTTGTGATCCAGTCCATTGAGCATTGAGAAAGAATATGGGCAGTTGTCACAAGTTCCTTGGTTATAACACTAATATGCAGCTAAATTAAACAACCAGTACAAACTTTTAAATCAACATAAATATGATTACAGATGTACATTTTTATAATTTTCTTGTGTACCTTTTAGTTTATATAAAGCTCTTGGGCCTTTGCTATAAGTTCTTCTTCTGTTTTTTCTGTTTTTATCCGCACTACTGCAGCAAATCACTGGTTTAATCTCCCAAACTAAATTATATTCATGTATTCAGAGAGTTACCAGTGTAACTGAACATGCACTGGCCTTTAAAAATAAATAAATAAACACACACACACACACCCTAACCCACCACTTCTCTGCCCACACAGTTCCTGCTAATTAATTTCACATTCAGCAGGAGACAATACCCACAAAGTGTCAACACACACATTCCTCCCTCTCTTCCCAGCGTCCACTCTGACTCCCACAGAGCGTTACGTGGACTCCGAGGTTGTGCATGTGTGTGTGTGGGGGCGTATATATATATATGAAACCTTATATGGACCAAAAATAGTTTGACACAAGTTACCCGCGAACCCTCCACAGAGACCTTTGCTCCCAGCCAGTGCACTGGTGTGTGTAATTTAGTTGTAGTACTATAATCTGAGCGTGCACTGTGAAATACGCTTTCTGCGGAACTCCTCGCAAATTATAATGCAGCATGAGGACAAGTGTGTGTTTATGTACAGTATGTGTGTGGCTGTGTGTGTGTGTGTGTGTGTGTTTATGGACTTACCCAGTATGAGTGCGAGCAGCAGAACTGCACAGAGACACACACACATGGCCAGGGCGATCTTGAAGAGACGAGTGTTGCCCTTCTCGGGTTTTACTCCACCGCCACCTAAACGCTCCAGCTCCATGACTTACTTATATCACAAGCACACACAAATGCACAAACACACACAAAAAAATCTTTGACAGCTGGAAAAACACAACAAAAAGCAAAACAAGTGGAGAAAACTGAAACAAATAAATGAATTAAAAGGAAAAAATTAAATCCAGAAGGTTTTTAGAACATATTTCCAGATTTTTTAATTAATCTATATTCTACTTTAGACTTTCTCTATCTGTGTCTGCTGCTATCTGAGTAACTGCAGGACTCTAACTTCACCCCAGCTCTTCAAACTGTTCCTCCCTCCCTCACTACTCCTCCTCTCCCCCATTACTCCTCCTCTCCTCTCTCCCTCCCTCCCTCCCTCCCCTCCAGGACACAAGGGACCAGGCGTCCCAGTGGAGAACAGAAATCATTTATCAAATTCATTGGCTAAAACCAGAACATTGTGTGTGTCTGCGTGTGTGGCATTAGGGGCTGCAGACCCTGTCAGAAGTGTAAACGTGCATGTGAAGTGTGTGTGTGTATGTGTGTGTGTTTAATCTCATGTTCAAAACAGCAGGGTACCCTGCTCAAAACATTTATCAGATCAGACAGTCAGTAGACCAGAATAGAATTAGATTCTCACACACACACACACACACACACACACACACACACACACACACACACACACACACACACACACACACACACACACACACACACACACACACACACACACACACACACACACACACACACACACACACACACACACACACACACACCGGCCCTCTCCCTCTCTCTAACACACACACACACACACACACGGGAGACACTGATTACAATCGATTAATCCGATGATGACGCTGCCTGTGAAAACACATCAGTGCTTCTGTTCATCACTAATATCTAAGAGGAGGTGCTGCTGATAATAAGGCCGCAGCTCCTGATTGGTCCACCTCCTCCTTTGTGGAGCGAGAGCGTGCTCTTTAGGGTTGTGGGTCGACACAGTCTCTATATAGACTCGTCTTCCTGTTCTGCTGCAAACACCCATTCATCAAACCCAACCCTGTGACCACGATGCTATTGTTCAGCATTTCTGACTCCAGATCATTTGCGTCCTGTTTTAATTCTCATTGTTTGAAATCTACTTCTCATTGTGAACGCTTCTCGTTCAGACTCTTAATTCGGGGCAGCAGATTGCAGAGTCGAGCTCCACCGGCTACCAAATGATTTATTCATTCTTTGATAACACATTATTTATTGATGCAGTTAAATGTTTTGGACCCAATGTTTCATTATTTGATGTATGGTCATAGTCCTGTGAAATTTAATTTGAAACTTCATTATTGAACTGCACTTACAGAATTCCAGGTCAGATCTGTGACTGGATTCCATTTTATCTACGCAGGTTGTAAATCAGCGAGTCAAATCCAGGGCATGTGGCTCAGTATGAACCAGACCTGTCCTCCTCCACCTCCTCCTCTTCATCATCATCATCATCATCATCCTCCTCCCATGTCTGTTTATACAAACATCCCTGCAGGCTGTCATCAGCGCGAGATAAGCAGCAGAGACACACACGCAAGAACACATTAGTGATCATTTTCACTGCTGATTGGGGGGGAAGGGAAATCAACATTATCTGAAGGCAGACACATAAACACGAGAAAGAGGCGAGAACCATGTTCTGAATCCTCCCACACAACTTCTCTAATCGCACAAAGTCTCCAAAAGACAGATAAAGCAACAATTTTGGAACCTGCTGACTGAGGTGTCTGCTCATCCCCGCTAAACACACCTCTGTGGTTAAGCTGGGGGCCGTTCGGTGTTTATATGTTTGTGGGAAACACCCTTCAAAATTACAACGTGCCGCCTCCATCGCCGACACACTCAGGAAAAACATAATCACCACAGAACTCCCTGGAAAAAAGACTGAAGCAACACACTGCGGCCGAGGGCTGGAGCTCAGAGTGAGGAGGCCAGTGGGCTTAGGTTCCTCTGTCTGGGTCAGACAATGAGGAAGAGTGCTGAGAAGACCAAGGGGATGAAATTAGTGAGGAGGTGCGGGTCTCACTATTAACAATTATATCTGCAGGAAACTACATCAAATGGAGTCTAAATATTACTCCATGAAATGTAGAGTCATTCACAATCTAAGTGACTTTTAATTAACGGGAAAAAGTTGCAGCTCAACTTTCTATCCAGGATGAAAAGTTCTCTCATGACAAACCTCATAAAACTACATGACACTTTGCTTTCAGATTCATCATTTGATTTTTATTCCGGCTGTTGGCACCCCCCCCCCCTCCACGCAGCCTCGAATGACCCCGAACAGATCGATGGATGGACCCGTGACCTCTCGCTCCCTCGAACGAGAGCAGTGATATTACAACAGCAGAGAACGTCACGACAATAAATTATCTTTATATGATGCAACATAGTCATTTAGTCCAACAATGTCAGGGAGAGGTTGACACAAAGAGGCAACACAAAATATAGAAAACAAAGTAAGGAACAGGAAATGATTTCTCAAGACTTCAAATTCAAAACAGCTGGAAAAAAAAAAAGAGCCCTTAAACAAAACAAGTTTTTATTCCACAGCTTTAACAATGAACTTTTACAACCAGGTCACAAACAGTTCGAGGTCGAGAGTAAACCTTAAACTTTGGGAGGAAAGAGTTCAGTCGCTTCGGGCGTCGAGGAAGAGAAAGAAACTGAACTGAGCTCACGTTTCATTTCACGAAATCATTAACGAATGTTCACACTTATGTGGAGGCCGTGATATGTGATATTAAATCAAAGTATTGCCATGCATTAGCCAATAGAACAAAGGCTTTTAAAACTAAGGTTAAACTTAGTTTAGACCAAATCAAACAGGGAAATATGGCTTCTAGGAGTCAAACCCTTAAGAACCACAAAGGTTTTTTTTCTCACACAGTATATAGATATTTGAATTTGTAAAGACTGTGCAGTCTTTGTAAACAGTCACACAGGACGGTGCTTTGCGATAAGCGCTTGAGTGATTTGTATATGTGCTTTAGTGTCTGTGGGGGAAACACGGTGGAAGAAGTGAGTCGTGTATGGTTTTCCCTGGTGGATCTGAACGGGCCGAGAGGCAGAGTCACGTTCTGCTCCACAGGTTCCAGAAGTCTGACAGTGTCGTTTGGTATCGCAGTCTGTTCCCTGTAAGTTCACAGTTTAACGGTCTGCACGTCTCGAGCTCCTCAGAGAAACATCTCTGTCCACGCAGGGATCTATCTACTCATTCCATTTCTTTAAGATAGCTAACCGCTGCGTTTACCGCGCCGTGACCATCCACAGGCCCAGCGCCACGTTGGCCGCCAGCAGGGCGCTGCCGGCCAGCAGCAGGAAGAAGCCGATCAGCTCGCGCTTCTGCCGATCCGTTACCACTGTAACCAGTGTGGCCTCCAGCAGAGCGTTCAGCATCCACTGGCCGTCGAGAGCGAAGCACGGCACGGAGTTGACCACGGCTAACGCACCGGAGAGGGACACCACGTATCTGAGAGATGTCCGGGTCAAGGACCAGAGACTATCATGTATCTTTACACAGTCGAGGAGTTCGGCTCCTTCATCATCATCATCATCATCATCACAGAGGCTGATCTAGATACTCAATTTCTACCTGATTAATACAAATTTAGATGTGTTTTATAAGATGCAGATTAAACATTATTAATCATATGTTATAAGGCTGATTTAAGGGTTTTCATGGTTTACAAGTGTTCCCATTTCTAGTACATTACACTTCCAGGGATTTCTTCTCTTGCTTTTTATTGTGAAACTATGTTAATCTGGAAAACCTGAAGAATTCTATACAAATTAAAATTATCGTTCGAGATAAAAGTGTGAACTGTGACATCATTTGTCCAAATTTTGTGCCAGTGACAGAAGTGTTGACTTTTCTAAATCCCCTGTCTCGTGTATCCATTACCTGATTACAGCTGCAGCCTGGAGAGTCTTTGAAACATGGAAGGATACTTGCAGAAGGTCTCCAGGAAGACGGGCAGATCCAGGTGGAGGAAAGTAAAGCGAGGGATGAAGTTGGTCAGACTCACTGAGGAAAGAGTAAATAAAACGCAGGATGGTTTTCACGTCAAGTCTCGTCCTGCTCGCTCACTTTATTTCACTGAAAACTGAAAAATCACCTCAACTGTAAACAGCGATTAAATGAAAATAACAGACACAACGTCCCACAATCCTTAGAGGGTGAAACAAGGAATTTGAACAATGATCAAATCCATCACACACACACTCGTACTACACGTACCTGCGTACTGAAGGTGCGGCGGATAGCCCACAAACAGCATGTGTGTGTTCGGAGGGTGTGTGACCCGGATGAAGCGCGTCTGGTTCTCCAGCGATGGGCTGACGCACACGCTGACGCTGTGGGTGTGTGCGGCGCAGTCGTTGTCGTTGCGACACACCGGCGTCCCCGTCACCATCTTACGCACCGGCATGCAGGCGAACTACACAGGATTACAAGAGACACACAAATACTGAATAATGTGCGATATCGTGCGGCCAGGATACAGGAACTGAGACCACTGGCAAAGTAAATCAAACAGGAATGTGAAAGTTGATGGAGATTATTGGACATTTTTATCTTTTAACATCATAGTACTAAACTGTAGCTGGAATGTTAAAATGTGCAACACAAGCCAAGCAGTCGCAGCCAAAAATGGGAATCAGGAAGAGAGTTGAATAAAGGAAGCAAGTGATTTTGGTTTGGTGACATTTAAAACTGGTTTGGAAACTTGTTCACATGATAAACGAGTCATAAATTCTCCCCGTCTGTGAGTCTGTGTGTGTCTGTGTGTGAGTCTGTGTGTGAGTCTGTGTGTGAGTCTGTTTGTGAGTCTGTGTGAGTGAGTGTGTGTGTGTCACCTCCTTCTCCCGGCTGCTCCGGCCCTGTGGCTTCATATAGGAGAAGCAGAGATCTGTGAGGCTGTTGTTGCTGCAGCAGTCCATCGTTCCATCCAGACGCTTGAAAGCTTCACAGACAGGAAACAAAGAAAAGAAAAGAATGAACTGATGTTTTCTGTCACTCAGTTGGTCGGTTTGTTAGAGAAGGTGAAAAACCTGATCTGCCCATTTAACCATTGAAAACATTTAATGGAAACTCCCTTGGGTCAAAACCAGAGACTGTAGCCTCCAGGTATTATTATTATCACATACAGGTCTAAACTAAATAATTATGCAAACCAACAAATGTAAAGTTTTAAAAGGAAAACAATGCAAATATATATAAACACAGGGTAACCTGATTCATGAATAATTAATAATTAGCAACAGCAATAGAAGAAAACTAGAAGCATTGTTAAGTGATTGCATGATTACATAAAGGAGAGTTCAGAGGAGGGAGGAGAGTGTGTGTGTGCGTGTGTGTGTGTGTGTGTGTTTGTGTGTGTGTGTCCAGGGTATAACACATATTTAGCTGCAGATTTAGTTATTTATATTAAATAGCAACAGATAAAAATAGGTATTCATCATCTCTATTTAAGAAAAGAACAACTTCCTCCTTTTATAGAAGCTGGAAGCAGAAAATATTTGGTATTTGTGAGACACACCTGAAACAATTAATAATCCATCAGTTGCTGTTTGATGTTCTGACAAATGACTAATAAACTAATTACTGCTGCTCATCATGGAATTATGGTAATTTTATAATGAACGTTTCTGTCATTTGTTCCTTAATTATGAAGTCTGGAGTCTTACACTGGAATAATTAGACAAGCAACAGGAGCTCTGACTGAGGTGTTCGGTAATTAGCTTTGTTTTTTAGAAGTTCTTTTTTTACTTTAGAATCACAAATCATATTTTCGGAAGCTACTAAAGTCTTTAAATTCATCGCTATTACTTTAAATATGTCGTTCTCATAATTTGAAGGTGCCCTCGCTGTACACGCACCTCTTCCATGAGCCCAGCTGGGCTGCAGGCTGGCGACAGGGACACAGTATCCGGTCTGTGGGGAGTGAGAGAGGTGAGAGAGGCAGCTGCTCCAGTCCTCCACCCCCCTGACGGGACAGTCCTCCAGCCCCGTCACGATGTCTCCGACCGCCAGACCCCGAGGACCGTCGGCCGCAGAGCCCTGGTGGAGACACACAATCAAGACACACAAGTCATTTATGAGAGAAGGAAGCAGAGACACGTCGTCCAACTTTATCCCGATAAATAAAGGAAAGGAAAGTTTGATCACTGCTTTAATGACCATGTGTACATTTTGCACTGACCTGCACGACCTCGATGACCAGCGCTCCCCCTCCAGTGGAGTACATGGGAAGGAGAACGATGGGCAACAGGAAGAGAAAAGCCAACGCCACCACGCACAGAACAAAGTTGTGCCAGACTCCTGTCGAGCAAAACCAAATAAAGAAAACATATTTTAGATTTTTCAGCTTTGATTTAATAAATGTTTTGCAATAGTTTAGATTATGACATTTTAAAGTATACATTTTGACTATAATAGGGCTGCAACTAACTCTTAAAAAGTCCATAAAATGTCTTAAATAAACTAATCAACAAGCGATACAGCTCCATTCCCAGCTCCTCTAACTTTTAGATTTGACTGATGAGTGTCGTAAAGATCATGAAGGTCATTAAATCACCCCCACAAACAGGAAAACAAACTGAAGCTACTGTAAAGCCGACAGTCACAACCGAGGGTTCGCCTGTTTACAGCTGTTCTCCACATCTAGGTGCTGCACGATGTTGTTGACAGAAAGTGCCGTGCAGTCAAATGAACCGTCTTTACGTCTCCAGCTTCCTAATTATGCAACAAGACACAGACAGTCGCCCTCAAACCACACAAGGAAGCGTCTCATTGCCTGATGAGGTCAAGTCCCGTTTTTTGGGGGATGAAACTCAGAGTTTGGTACAAATTCAGTAAACAAGCAGAATGATGACGGCAGAGTCGTGCAACAGAAACTAAATTAATGGTTTAAGATCAAGGAAACTCTTCCTGTTTTATGTCCGACTTTGATGATTAAAATTCCAGAATGGTTGAATATAATTGTACAACGAGTGGAGGTGAATCACAAATCTCTACAGCGATAAATAATAAACATGTTATGTCAGAGAACTCCCCCCCCCCGCCTTCAAACAGAGCGATCAGCGCTGTGGAGAGAGAGAGAGAGAGAGAGGGAGGGAGGGAGGGAGGGAGAGAGAGAGAGAGAGAGAGAGAGAGAGAGAGAGAGAGAGAGAGAGAGAGAGAGAGAGAGAGAGAGAGAGAGAGAGAGAGAGAGAGAGAAAGATAAATAAACCCAGCGTGATGATAGATCAGCATCTCTGCAGTTTGTCATATGACCGGACTGAACGTCTCGGTTTCATGTCACTACCAAACTTATTCTCTTCTCACAATAAACAAAAGACTGAAGGAAGTTTCCTCCACTTAAAAGACACAGAAGGGTTCAACAGCAGCTCTTCGCTGCCCTCTAAAGGTTTGTGCCGGCAAAAGAATATATCTTTAAACTCTCACCACAAGTCCTGCATTTAAAATTTACTTCAGCGTAAATATAATACACACTTCAAAGTGTGTATTATATTTTATTAGTTGCACAAATATATTGTGCATAAAATCACAATTTGCAATGTACATATAGATTTAGGATTAAAGTTTGGGAGTGAAAAGAAATATATTTGTCTCTCTAGTCTGGTAGAGTAGAAATATGAAAAGCATGTACCAATCCATTTAGAAATACAAATACTGTCTTTATTTATTATTATGAAAAGTGTTAGACTGAGGATTAAAACAAGTGAATGTTTAAAACCAGAGAATATCTGAAATATTAAATCTATGACCATTTCTTTCCTGAGGGAACTGAGAAACCACAGGTTCTTGTTTTTGTCACATTTCATATATTATAAGTATTTTTTCCTGCTGTTTCAAACCTGCTTTCAGATAAAAAAAACCTACTTTATATCTGTCCACCACACAGTCATTACTGGGCTCCCTCTGATCACCCACAGTGGCCCGCAGGAGGCATCAGCTGCATCCATGCGTGAGTGAAGTGCCAGCTCCACCAGTCAGTTCATTAAAATATAATTCACTTGATTGCAGACTGACATAATTTGATGTGAAGCTGGCGTCTGGTGTTCAGGAATGAAAGACCTCGGGGGTGACCTTCACCGGAACGACTCAAACAAGTATTTAAAGTGACCCCCTGAATAATTCTGATTAATAGCTGTGATCGCATTAGCTGGGAAAAAATAATCAGGATTATCCACTCTGCCCTGAGGAAGTGATCAGCTGATCTCGGAATTTATATATATTTAATATAAACCGTTAAATCGTACCGGCACAGAATATCCGAAGCTGCTGCGTGGGCGACACCAGGTTGAGGTGAGTGGTGAACAGGTCCACGAAGGCCCCGGGGTACAGCACGAACATAAACATGCCAAAGCCGTTCACTCGCACTTGTTCCCTGAGGGAGGAGGTGAGAGAAGGACACAACATTAAACACACAACTCCTCACAGGTCTGAAGGTGACGAAGGTCAAATGATAAACACAGAGATCCCTGATTTGACAGAACAGCAGCAAAACCTTCCTGAAGAATATCTGTAGTTAAATATGAATGTCAATCATCTCAAGTGTGTGTGCAGCAGTATTTCTACAGTGCCTAGTGCAGAACACACACAATTAATCTCAATGGCCACTGAATGATGATGAACCCTGCTTGGAAACCGAATCCATTACCTCAGTGCTGCCACCGCGTGGCCAAGCTCATGTATGACGCCACTGAGCAGCAAGGCGGTGAAGAAGTAGCCGAGCTGGTTCGTGGGCAGATTGACACCAGGGACCTGAAGACACAAACCACAGCAGGAAGAAGAAGAGGAGGAGGAGGAGGAGAAGGAGGAGGAGGCAAAGGAAGAGGAAGAAACATAACATTAAAAACAACCTTTTGTACACTGGCAAATAAACAATCTGCATGTATCTTTAACATGTATTTAAATCTTAAGACATTATGATCCTATAAAACGCATTTAAATTTAATGATAAGGATTCAAATCTCATTAAGACATGTTTAAATCTCATTAAGATCTATTTAGACATATTTAAATTGATTAAAACTAACTTGAATCTCATTATGATGTATTTGAATCTCATTAAATCGTATTGAAATCCCATTAAAATGTATTGAAATCAAATGATGAGGTGTTTAAATCGCACTGAGACATATTTATTTCACATTACAGTGGAGCTGTAATTGTCACATTTTGGCCGAAGTCGTATTTCTCTGTGGAGCTTCCCTCCTCTTGTTGACTCTGTGGTGTGTGTGTTTTTCTTCTTTCTCCAGGCTGAGTGCTATTTACCATAAATGTGCTGCTAATGGCCGCCCATGAATCACCTACAAAGGTCCTCGGGGAACAGCACTCATATTACCGCGCGGCTACTTGACAGCGCAATGAATAAAAAGGGAACAGGAGGAAAATGCTTAATAAGAGCCCTCGTCATAACTGGAGTTCTTTTCCAGCCCCTCGTCTGAATCTATTGGAGCTTTGTATGAACTTTCAAGGACATTTACTCTCTGAGCGACAGTTCATTTAAAAAAAACAATGTTCTACCAGATAAATTTAAGTGAATGTTCCTGATTTATTTATTTCACCTGTTGTCAAAGCTCATAAAGCTCCAGTGCGGTGATGCTTGTGTACGTACCACCACTTGCAGCGCCTGTTGACTTTCCATCCGCGGGTTGTCTGAGTTCATCTGAGCCAGCGTCTGCTGCAGTGTCTTTACCAGCAGCCCCACAGATCCCACCATGGACACAATACCAAACACCAGACCACTGTTGAACCTGGCGGAGGCGACGCAGCAGAAACTTTAGGTCGAGCGCCAACATTTGTTTGTGAATGTTCAAATAAATGTGATAAATCTGTCAGAAGAATAAAAAGCCTGCAGGGTTTTTATCAGGAAAGAAGAGAAATGACGCAGGAGCAGCCGAGGGGTGTCCTCACCACAGGTGGAGGGCTCGGGGGTTGATGCGGGCGCAGTATGCAAAGAGCCGGTTGAACATGGTCGTCTGCCACCTCACGTGGAAGGGAGACAACATCAGGCCTCGACTCGCCAGCCATGACTCGTACCGGATCCTGTGTGTCGATGACGACTGCGGGACAGAGTCAGAGCGAAAGGTACAAATTAGAAAAAGCAGATTTCACAGTGGACGATAGACTGATGGAGAAACTACACTCAGGAAGTGGAGAAGTGTCCCTCATCCTTATTTATGTCTTAGGTATTTATCTTATTCATTGATCAGTGGAATCTGCATATTTATTTACAACATGGATTTGATTTATTGAGTTCACTTTGTAGATAACTGAATTATTAGGTCTGAATCTTTTACACAGTCCTCAATGCACATAAACAACCTTCAAACCAAACAGATAGAAACAAATATATGAACCAGTCATGCTGTAGATGAAGGATGATGATAAATGATATCAGTTTGACTAAATATGAGGTGACTGCTTTTAACATCACTTAGCTGCAGTCAACTCCAGTTTTACTTTCTCTGAATGTTGTCATTATGAATCATGATGAAAGTCATCTACTCTTCCAGCTTCCTATATATCTATGAATATGTTGTTTACCTATTTCTGTATATTGTATATAATGTAAAACAAATATATACAAGAATAAATACACTATAAATAATATAAAATAAGGCTATATATATATATGCATACTCAAACACCTACATAGCCAAAAACCAATCTAAATAAATTAGAAATGTGATTTATAGCAAAAAGAGATAAGGATAAACTAAGGAACAATAATAAATAGATTTTTGTATTTAAAAAGGTACTTTAAGGTACTTGTATAGGCTGTTGCTGCAACAACAATATGAGATCCTCTCTATATAACTGTAGTATTCGTATATGAACACATTTGCTTTGTTATTTATGGCAAAAAAAGAGATGAAGATAAACTAAGGAACGATAAATATTAATACAGACACATAACAAATCTCCTCTTCATCCCTGCACCTAGTGAACATATCTTTAACATTAGGTACTTGCAGGAGGCTGTAGCTGCAGTAACAATGAGTTAATCTCTATATGACTGTTATCATCTTATATAAACACATTTGCTGTGTGATTAATGGTAAAAAAGAGATGAAGATAAAATAAAGAATGATAAATATTAATACAGTAACAGAACAAATCTCCTCTTCATCCCTGCCCCTTCTGAACATATCTTTATTTGCAGGTACTTTAAGGAGGCTGTAGCTGCAGTAACACTATAAACACCTCTCTATATGACTGTTGTCATCTTATATAAACCCCATTTGCTGTGTGATTAATAGTAAAAAGAACAATAATGAATACAGCACCTCCTCTTCCTCCCTGCACCTTGAGAACATGTCTTTATTTCCAGGTACTTGCAGGAGGCTGTAGCTGCATTAACACTACGAGTTCAACTCTAATCGACTGTTGTCCTCTTATACAAACACACAATAAGTGATACGAACACACACTAAGTGATGTGAACACACACACACTAGCAGCAAGAGGAGGAGCCACTGACCCTGAGCAGCGTGTCGGTCAGGTACACCACGCACCAGACTCCCATCACAACCACCAGCAGAGACACGGGGATCATGGTGCAGCTCAGGGGGGCGAAGAATCAGCCCAGCACCGCCGTCTCCATCGCTCCCTCCGCCCGCGGCTCCTCACGCAGTTACCCGCTGTCCCACGCGTCCGTCACCGCGTCGTCATGTCGGATTCGTTCCTTTAACTCGATGCAGACGATGGAGGAAGAAGAAGTTTGTTCTCACAGATGTTGAGATTGAAGAGGAACCATCAGGAAAGATAACACTTCCGGTTTTTTTCTTCTTCTGCTGATTCTTTACAGCGGAGCAGCAGAAGAACACACAGAGCACACTGCCCCCCTCCCACCTAGTGGTCAGCTCCAGGAATTTCACTTTAAATTGTCTCTTTTTTTATTTTCTTTTTTTGTTTTTTGTTTTCAACTTCTGTTTATTGGAATTTCACGTTGATTATTCACAGAGTCAACATTTGAAATACATCCTACATAACTCCAGTCCCATGTCCCCCCCCCCACGAGCCCCAACCCAGCATCCCCTTGACAGAAACACCACCAAATATTTAAGTAAACATCTGCATACGATATTAATTAAACAACACAAAAAACTAAAACAATAAATATGTAATGTAATGTACACTCCTTATAAAACTAAGGTCTCTGGTTCGTCTCTGGTTCAACTCCACGGAGAGACAACAAAAGACGAACCTGGATTGATCTGTCCAAAAATCCAAGAGTCTCCCTACCCTGTCTAGTGCCCCTGAGCAAGGCACCTTACTCCCCCAACATCTGCTCCCCGATCGCCGTACATGGTCGCTCACTGCTCTGTGTGTCCTGCACCAGATGGGTTAAAAGCAGAAGTTAAATTTCCCAACCTGCATGAGTGTGCCTTTGCATGTCTGTGCATGTGTTTGGGACGAATAAATGGATCTTAATCTTAATGATTCATCACTTTCTGTTATTTGGGTTAGATTGTCATGGTATGCAAAAAAAGGAATATAATATTTTCTTTATTATTGTTTTCTTTTGAAAATAAATAAAAAGTAGCATGAGAAAAAATAAACAAATCAATAAACCCATTCAATTTCAATACGGAGTGCTCCACTGGAGATGGTGAGCAACGAGTTTATAAGTATTAATTTGAAAGAAAAGACTTTACACTTGAGTCTGTAAGAGCTACAGGGATAAAAATAATTATAAAAGCAAACTGTGGGTCCAAATATTTAATTTCGTGTGACCAAAAGGTCAGGAGGGTAAAAGGACACCAATAAATGTGTGGGGTCTGAGTCAGACGTGACAAGAACAGCCAGTCTGACTCACAAAGCCATAAATGAGAACAAGGAACATGAACCTGCTCATGGATGAAACTTGACATGTTGACACAGTCCCACGGAGCCTCCACTCTCTCAGTACACAGGTTTCATCGCAAATACACAATGTTTGTTTCTGTGTACGACTACAATGTGGGATTAGAGGTTAAATCTGTGCCCAAATATATATTCTAAACTATTTTCTGGTCCCTGCCCCAGATGTAGGAATCATTCAGTTGGCTGCGTTCGGTAATATAATCTTGAGGATTCTCTCTGCATGCCTCCTCTTTTATTACCTCATTTAAATTCGGATAGAACCTAAATCCACAGCTCGTCCGGCCCCTAACTGAGCCGTCTCATCCTCGAACTGGAGATCTAGTCAAGAAGAAAGCTTATTTTCAGAGTTCAAGGAGACTCTCACTGCACAAACAACCAAACACACATATAATGCACTGGGAATAAAGCTTTTCCAGTTTAAAAGCTGCAGGACTTGTGGCCATCATGGTCAAGTCTTCTAGTCAAGAAGAAGGCTTATTTAAGGGAGTTCAAGGAGACTCTCACTGCACAAACAACCAAACACACATATAATGCACTGGGAATAAAGCTTTTCCAGTTTAAAAGCTGCAGGACTAGTGGCCATCATGGTCAAGTCTTCTTTTCAGTGGTCCTGGTTGAGGTTAGGAGGAAGGTCAGGGAAGGGTTAGGCATGGATTGGTTTGGTTAGTAGCAATGACGTTTAGGTTCCAAACTGAATGACAGTCATTGTCCTAATGGCCTGATACACCTGTTAGGGTATGTGTGTGTGTCTGTGTGTGCGTACGTGTGGTTTGCATTTGCATACCTTGAAATATTAAACAAAGCTACTGTTGGAGTTGCTTCATTTTACTACCCGGGCACATGACAGATTAATTTTCATGAAGTCTGATCAGTGGGATGCAGTGAAGTTGAAGAACTCTGAGCTCTGAGCGACACAAGTGACAGACAGGTTGGTGGAATCAGCAGACACACACACACACACACACACGCCAAAAGAGAATTTAAAGACACACACACACACACGCAGGCACAGAGGCTGGAAACTCATTCTGCTTTTCTGATGCTGGGTCGGGTTCCTCTCAGGGAGGAGTTTCCTGGATCTCCGAGCCAATCAGGCCGAGAGGAAACAGGTCAGGTAGCCGTAGAGGACCTCAGAGGGAGCGCAGGCCGGGCAGAGCAGCCACGCACACCAGGAGGTAAGAGAGCACACACACACACCCAGATACACACACACACACACACACACACACACACACACACACAGACCTTTAACCCTGTGAGATCACATATAAATAGATGAAAGCAGGAATACCAGCTACGTCTCTGTGTGTGTGTGTGTGTGTGTGTATGTGTGTGCGTGTGTCTGTGAGTGTCAGAGCAGAAATAGGGCAGAGCCATTTTAAGATGAGGACGAGAGTTTTCAGGATTCAAGTGCGTTTAAAGAAGATGCTGTAAAATGAAGACGCTCATCTTCTCTTAATATTTGTGGATGCCATACAAGGAAACAGTTTAATATTAAACAACTTTAATATTTAAAACATTAATATTGATCATAACTTTAGTTGGTTAAAGTTGTCTCGGGGCACTCAAAAGATTTGCCAATTTATTGATTAAGATCAGTCTCATTTAGATCTAGTTCAATTAGAAATCTCAATAATTACTATAAAAGATTATATAATGAACAGTAAAGGTTATGGAGTTCTTAACAGTGTAACGGTTGGCAAAATTCAATGGAAGAACATTTGTGAAAGTTCACACCTTTGTCAGCATGCTTTCAAAATAGTGGTTTGGCCCACCAACGTTAACAGCCCCCCCTTTCTTCTGAAGTTGTTAACGACTGTTAGCCGGGACGGTTTGACACGGTGAAAAGATGTGCGTGTCTGCGTTGGTGCTAAATCAGAGAATGCAAGAGTCAGAGAGACCTACAAAGGAAACCTGTGAATGGGCTAACTAACCTTAGCTTTCATTTTACTAGTAGCAACAATAGCACCACACATATCAAACTTATACACACACACAGAATTAAATAAACAGGCTTGCTTAGTCTATTATCATTATTAAGCCCAGTGTGTTACCAGTCCTTAGAAAGGGAGAAAGTTTGCAGCTCTGTGACGTCTCCTGGCTTGGTGTAAGGTCTCTGCCTTAGCGGTTCTGTGGAGCCGTGTGCTCAGATGCTGGTTCGAAGTCCTTACCTGCAGGACACCGAGTCGCTGCTAGGAAGTTGTAGAAGCTTGATTTGAGAGGAGGTTTCCTTGAGAAGATGAGTTGGAAAGCTGCACCTCTGACCTCCGGTTGTTGGTGGGAAGAGAAGATGTGCTGGAGCAAACAGGTTTCTTCCTCTCGCCGATGCAGCCTCACTCCTTGTGTTTATAAAACCTTTTGATGTTCTTGTACCTTAATGTTTAAGTTTTTGAATGAAGTTTGGTTGTGCAATTAAATACAATGACTCCCTTGAACTTTTCATTTTAGCTTTTAAACCTTAAAAATATGTTCAAAATAGGGTTTGTGATTTTTATTATAAACATAATACATTCCCATATATGCGGAGAGTTTTGTGTTTTATTGTGTCAGGTTTATAAGTTAAATGTTTTTAATTCCTCACTGGAATACTATAATAAAAATGGTTTCTAACTAGTGAGATTCAAGTGTCCTGTGCCTCTGTTTGAGTGTGTTTTGGTCTGTCTCTGTGTGTGTGTGCGAGTGTGTCCATGTGTGTCTAAGAGTGTGTGTGCGATGGGTGTCCATGTGTGTCGAAAAGTGTGTGTGTGAGTGTGCGTGTGTGTGTGTGTGTGTGTGTGTGTGTGTGTGTGTGTGTGTGTGTAGATAGAAAGCAGGTCCCCTCTGTGTATCACTCGTCTATTTATAGTGAGAACAAATCCCAGATATGAGAGGAATCCTTCTGCCACTTACTAGGAGAGAGGGGGAGGGGGGAGGGGGGAGGAGGGAAAGAGAAAGAAAGAGAAAGAGATGGAGAGAGGAGGGCAAACAAATCTATGAGAGAGATAGAAAGTACAAGTGAGCTGGAGAGAAACGTTCAAGGGTTTTAAAATCAAGAATTAGAAAACAGATTGTTTTGTCGTCAACAGGTAGGTTTCAGCTGCTTTGTTTGTTTCTGTGTACGCATGTGTGTGTCTGTGTGTGCATGTGTGTGTCTGTGTACGCATGTGTGTGTCTGTGTATGCATCAGTGTGTCTGTGTGTACATGTGTGTCAACGTTTTTAGTTGGTGGGACAGAGCTTCAGAGCTTTTAAGGAGAATAACCAGGTCCAATCTATGTTTATATCAAAAGAGAATTTAAACTGTTTTAACACAAGAAATTACATCATTGGTGTAACTTTTATTTCTCTTATCATTAACAAATGCTTTACAAAAAATATTTCCCTCTCTGTCTGTCTCAGTCTGTTCTAACTTCAGGTTCAAATTAAACTGTATTTGTCCCGTTTATAAGGTGAATATAAAAATGGACGTGGATTCTTGGAGAGAATCCTGCATTCTCCTCAATGACCAGCAGGGAAACTTTCTAGTACAAAAATGAAGGCAAAGGCGTAGTGCATTTCGCCTAAATTCATAGTTGTACCAAAAAATAGGTGTAAATTTTTAAAGGAACAGTTCAACGTTATAGGAAACTGTGTCTGAGACATGGTAGAAACTTGATATCACTCTTGTTCTCTGTAAATGCTACGATGGAATCCAGCCAGCAGACGTGAGCTGAGCGCAGCCGTCCATTCATTCTTCCTCACGAGCAGCTTCACACACATTCCTTGTTGATATTTAGAGAACATCACAAACAACACACATACACACAAAAACACACATGGAGAAGTAATTGGACGTGCGGTTACCACATGTGTGTGGGTGTGCATTGGGTGCAACATGTGTGAAAGTGAAAGGGCTTGTGGGGCTTTGCAGAGCGGTGTCCGAGGGCAGCTGCAGCTCAGGGCCGGCATAACTATGAGTGTGTGTCTGTGGTTGTGTATCTCTGGGGAGTGTGTGTGTGTGTGGGGGGGGGTTAGTCCAGGCTTTTGCTCTCATGTCAAGGACGTCAGAGCCGCTTCTGTGTGTTGCTGCACAAACAGCTCCGTGGCAACTGAGACTCAGCCTCACTCAGCCTCTGCTCTGAGCCACTTTGAGATAAGATAAATAGGACATGGAAACTTCCCCCATCAGGAACCTCTCGGGTCGGTGTTGATCCGTGAGACGGCAGGAGAAGGAGGAGGGAGGGAAACAAGATGAAGAAGACTCCTTTCAAAAAGAAAATATATATAAAAATCTGTCCTGTTTCAAACCTTATTTCATAAACATATTTACTTCATTGTGCAGCACTTTGGTTCAACGCTGGTCCTTTAAAATCGGCTTTATTAATAGACACGTGTGTGTGATGGGTTTTAGGTTTTTACATTGTCATTGAGAGAGAAAGACTTGAAGGCCACAGACAGGAAAAATATGTGGAATGATGTCAATGCCGCTACGATCACAATAGCAGCAGGTTAAACATTTAATCTGCAACTAGAATCCGTGTTTTCACCATTGCAACCAAAATACTTATGTTATGAGGTAATTTGGTGCAGAGAGAATATTAGAATAAGAGACTTTATATGGTTTGTTTGGGTTAAAACTGAGGCCAGTGTGGCAGATATTTACAGAGAGTAAATATCTGTCTGTAAAATTACCTCTGGAGTGTATTTATATTCAGACTCACCATCCAGTAAACCTCCACAGTACTTCACTAACTGTGCTGGACTTTTAATTTGACGTTCTTTATGTCTCTCGGTCTCATGAATGATTCAGAGAACGTGTCCTCTACCTGCATCTGTCGCCAAGCAACTGAAACGCTATCCCGGCCCTTTAAAACCACAGAAACAGAGAGTCCCAGTACCCCCAGTATACACACACACACACACACACACATACACACACACACACACACACTCAGCTGAATGTCTGTGATCTGTGCTTCCTCCAGGTCAGTGGACTCACCGGGAGGATTATGTCCAAACCTTCGTCCAACGTCAAAGCCCTTCAGGTAAAATATTTCCTCCTATCTGCATAATATAATGTGTGTGTGTGTCTGGGTGTATGTGTGTGTCTGTGTGTGTGTGTCAGTAACTCAATAAGTAGTGAATAATTGTAGTTATTATTATTTGTCCTCGGCACTGCTGAACGAAGTATTGGCACATTTTACTGGAGCCGATGTAGTAATAGCTCTAGTAAAAAATCCTCCATTACAAGTAAAAGTATACACACATGAGTATTATCAGCAAGTATAGTACTTATTTGCTTATTTATTACTGTAATACTTTTTACTGATGTTAATATTTTTACTACTGCCTTTGCTGCTGTTTCATTTCATCATCACATCATATAAACATGAACTGATCAAATGACATCAATAAAAACGAATCCGGTTATAAAACAGGTTATAAAACATTTAATTCAATTATGATGTTAGTTAAAAGTTTGGTCACATTTAAGGAAAAATCATAAATTTGTTTAAAATTACTATTAAAACTTTTATTTACTAATAATATTATCTGAGCTGGGTTCTTTTGTTTCCTGTTAACTTATCTGTATTTATAAACAAACTGATTATGTGTCAACAGTAAAAAAATACTGCAGATAAGAAGTATAATGTAGTTTTAAATAGAGATACTAGTAAACCTCAAAATGTAGTAAATTGTAGTTAGTTACTTTCCAATATGTGTCCTTCGTGTACATTGTTTATTCCCGTTAAAATGAATCTACGTCACAAACACGGAATGCGTCAGAAGTGTTTCCACGTTACAGTATTTATTAATAAAGGCAAATACAGATCTCTGACTGTGCATATACAGCACCGAGGCTTCATCAGTGCAGAGCTGCAGCGGAGGGATACGCAGTCGTCTGTGTTTCTGTAGCAATGCCCCCAAGTGTGTGTTCCCTCTTCTTCATCCGTCTCTCTTCTCATTTGTGCTCGTTTTCAGTTCTAACCATGGGACAGGCATCAGTACAGAGGCGGGGGGGGGGGGGGGGGGGGTTAAATACCAGTACAGTACAAACATGAGGTTGTTGTAGTCCAGTCTCCACTGTCAGTTTAAAAGATAATCACAAACAAGAACAGCAGCACAGCTTCACAATATAACCTATTGAGAATTCATTGAAAAAAACGTATCTGTGTAGAAAACACTTGAACTTTTAGGGTCAAAGGTCTGAAGTCCATCCAAAAGTTTCTCTCTGAGATAGAATCAAAGCACATGGACGACTTCAGTGTGTTTTATTTACTTGTAAATACATTTTTACGGGTCAGCATGAGGATTGGATTTTTAATTTAGGGTAAAATATTGCTCTGATCTTTGATTGTGCACAGAGTGTTAGAGGATGATTGGACAACAGGCCCCGGGGCCCAGACACAGAATCAGACCACAATACAATGGAACCATGTCTGTGGCCCGTTTGCATCTTTCTGTGGTCGGTGTCTGTGCGGTCGCTTTGAATGTCTCAGTCGCTGTGTTGAGGCTTTTTGCGTTCATATAGAGTATCTTTGTGGTGGTAACAGTCTCTTAATGTTTATTTAGAGTCTCATGGTGGTCTTTCCTCGTCTTTGTGGCCATTGAAAGTCTCTTTGTGGTTGTTTTAGTCTCTTTTTAATCTTTAAAAGTCTCTTTTTATTAGTTTATGGTCTCTTTATAGCCATTGAGATTCTCTGTGTTGACGTTTAATCTGTTCTTACTTGTTTAAAGTCTATTTTTGGTCTTTTAAAGTCTCTTTGTGGTTGATTAGTCTTGTCCTGGTCATTTAGATTCTATCTAGTCATGTTTAGTCTCTTTGTGGTCCATAAGTTGTTTAAAAGTAAATTTATAGTAATTTAAAGTATTTTTGTGGTCGTTAAGTCTCTTTGTGGTCAAGTTTACTCTCTTTTCTAGTAATTCAAATTCTCTTCTTAGTCATGTATAGTTTCTTCATTGTCCAATAGTCTTGTTTTAGTTGTTTAAAGTCTATTTTTAATAATTTAAAGTCTTTTTGTGGTTGTTTTCTGCCTCTTTTTCGTTGTTGAGTCTCTTTTGATTTGGTCAAAGTATCTTATTACTCATTTATAGTCTCTCTGTGATCATTAGGACTCTTACTGTGATCATTAGGATTCTCTTTGAGGTCGTTCGAGTGACTTTCAAACAGGAAACGTTAACAGTCCCTTGAAACAGAAGCCCTGGCTGCAGGACCCCTCAGCTCCTGGTAGGTCGGCTCACCGACCCTCTCATGCTAAGCTGGAGCACACAAAGCCTTAAAGACAGTAAACAATCCCAGCCCAAGCAACGTTACAATAATACAAATCTTAGCAAACATGCTGTGAATGAAGCGACTCCTTCCAGAACTTTCCCCTCGAAACTTTAAACCTTAATCTCTAGGAAAAAATAAATAAAACTCTCTCGTTGAACAATATCCAGCATCGCACAGCACACACTCATCTGTACAGCTGTACAAGGTCAGCATATATACAATACAGTACAGCACAGTAGCATACAAACCACTTCAAATACAAAGGTGTCAGGGCACGCAGCAGCAGAACATCTAGTTAGCAGGCCTGTGTGTGTGTCTGTGTGTGTGTGTGTGTGTGTGTTTGTCAGTTTTAAAAAGACAGAAGTCTCTTGTAGTGACATGATGAAAACAAGGAAACATTGGTCATAAACAAAACAAGTGATTTTGAGGAAACAGCAGCCGTTCACACACGTGCACACACATATACGCACACACACACACAGACAGGAAACTGTGTGTGTTTAAGTGATGAAAGTTGCGTCTCTCGCCGTCCGCCAGGCTAATTTGAACATCCCGATGGGAGGTCTGCGTCCAGGGGCGGGACATCCTGTCAAGAGGAGAGACGAGTCAGTTGACATAGAGGAGGTGAGACAACAAAGGACACCCCCCCCCCCCAAACACACACACACACAAACAAACACACACACAAAGGCACACATTCACACACACACACAGACACACACAAATGTACTTGCAGGTTCTGGTAGCTTTAAGAAAATGCCACATGCAAATTCCATAAACTTTGTGTCTTTTCATTTTTGCACAAATTTTGTCACTGAATAATACATTAGCAGTAGTATTGGTAGTAATAGTAATAATAGTATTACTATATTCTAGTATTAGAATCGTCGCAAACACTACTGTAATATTAAAGTACAGGTGATAGTGAGGTTGGTGATTTGAGGAATTGTGATATTTTTATGGTTGTTGTGTTATTTTTCTTTTCAGGCTCAATCCCCAGAGCAGCCCAGCGTCGCAGCCCAGACGCCGGAGGAGAAGAAGGCGTTGCCGGGTGCGGTGAAACTGCCGGGGCCGGCTGTGAACCTATCAGAGCTGCAGAACGTCAAGAGCGAACTGCGATGGGTCACCAAGGATTAACACGTAGGTAGACGATTCCAAAGAAAAAGATGCAAATCAGAATACAGGCAATGTCGAAGAAGCACCGAGATGAGATACGGAAAGAGTCAAATTTGTGAATGATGCAAATGTGAATGAAATAGCAGGTAACTAACTACAGGTTTATAAATACAGGGAAAGCAGCTTCTGCAAATGTCTGATTGTGTTCAAACTTGAATTTAAATACATGTTTTCAGTTTCTGTATCTACTAACATGGTGACCAGCCCAAATAATAGACAAAATTTCCATATCCGCATAGGATGGGCAGAAAATTCATAACTGGTAAAAATACTCATTTGTCTATATATTCTATTTATAATCATCGATTTATAGCTAATTAAATACCAAAGTACCATAACAATTTAAGTAAAAGTCCATTCGCCAATGTCCCACCTAAACCATGGTGGATTTAAAATGCTCATTTAATGCCTAACAATGCATATTCAGTGAATATATTGTTTAGTCCAGATTCTTTTTGAATCTGACACAGCTTGGTTATGTTTCTATAATATAATATATAATAATAATATAATATATGTTTGATAAATTCTGAGGTTCTGGTCGAGGATAGTATGACTCCACAATAATTACGTGTATTGATTGGAGCTCACCACCGGGGGTCACTGTGGTCTGCTCAGCCCCTATGTTTGGGTCAAGCAGTGAGTGTGTGTGTGTGTACTGATGCCTGGTGTGTGTGTGTGGGCAGAGGGGGGTTAGTCAGGCTCTATATTTATACTTTATTAGTGTGTGTGTGTGTGTGTATGTGTGTGTGTGTTTGTGTGTGTGTGTGTGTGTGTGTGTGTGTGACTTTCTCAGTGGGACACAGAAACCACACATCCCAACCCTAACCCTGTGGGCGTTCTGCTGTGTAGGAGACAAATGAGCGAGAGGTGGAGAGAAAAGAAGCAGAATCTGGTTGAAGTTTTACCTCTTAACTAATTCCTCGGACACAGTGCTGCTCTTGAAAAAAGAAACATCACTATAAACTGTTTCTGAGCAGGGTGAGAGTCTATATCTGCTTCGGGAAAGTAACACGTTTATAATCTTTATGATGGACATTACTGGTCCTGCAAGCGTCTCACAGCTGCATCAGAACAAACTCACACATACAATGTGTTTCTCCAGCTCAGTCCAGTGCTTCAGCTTCCGTCTTAACCTCGTATTCAACTGGACGCTGTGTGAAACATCACAGCCCAGCAGAGCTGAGATGTTTCACACAGCGTCCGCCTCCGAGACTTCCACGACTCAAACTCCACTCTTTGAGATGGAAATGAGCAGAAAATCAAGATCAAGCCACAGAGAGAAGCTGGAATGAAAAGGGTCAAGAGAGCAACACTGGAAGCACACAAACACAGACACACAAACACACAGACACACACAGATGATAGATATTTCTTCACAGCAGTCCTCTGGCCTTACAGGGGTCAGCAGCTCTGAGACCTCTGATAGCAGAACTCCCTCACAATGTCTTTATCCATCTTTCTCCTGCAGGATCCCCCCCCAGCCCCCCGGCAGAGAGGAGAGCTGATAATCTTCACAGACACAGACTGGCCCGCTGCTACAGAAGGCTAACCAACTACAAGCTAATCCCAACATGTTCAGAGACACACACAGCTTTCTGCCAAGCCGGCGTCCGCAGGAAACCTCCAACATTCAAACTTCTGCTACCATCGAAGAACCCGGCATCCAGGAACTCTCCTTCAACGAGCGTGTCCAGCAGGTCCACGTGTCTTTATCCTCAGATGCAAATTTAAATGGTAATTTATTCAATTAAAAAGTGTTGTAAAGATGAAGAACTTGTTTTCGCTGCAGCTGAGACGTCTCTTTACGTTTTTGAAGTCACACAATATTTATTGCACAGAAAAGCAATTGTTTTATTTCAACTCTGGGTCATTTGGTGACAATCGACATGATCAACTGTGCTTCCTCTTCCTCACGAGGTCTTTTTCCATTCTGTCAAAACTCTGACTGTGCATCTCCTCAACTCTGATTCATCCTGATGCTTTCTATTAAAGCTGGAGTGCGAGACTTTAACATATAGATGAACATTCAAGCCCTCGTCAAACAAGGTCACACTTAACGTCTCTCAGCACCACAGGAGATTTAAAACCTGGCGTCTGTGGCAACACTTGTGCTGCGTGCGTTGGTCGTCATGCATTTTACATCTACATGCAATTTACTAGAAGCAGCCGTGGAGGAAGCATCTAGTCGCATGGCCGGAGACACGTCCAGATTGAAAAAGAAAAGTTGGCTTTAGGAGGAAGGATTTTAGTCAGTTATTCGTTTTCTTAATGTCTTTCCACGTGTTTCAGATTAGTTGTGTTACTTTTTAGAGGGAAACTCTGAGGACAATTGCGTTGTTTCATGGTTGTGATGATTGATATCTTCAGAAAAATATGGCAATAAAATCAAGATTGTTCAGAAAAGTCCAACGTTGACGTCTTTTTCTGTCTACAACTATTGTGGGGGGGATGTGAAGCCATTTTTTATTTATGTGTCGTGTCTGGACGATAAATCCTCCTGACTTCTGCTCACCACAGGATTCACAATGTCTCGCCAACTACTGGATGGATCGCCGAGACATTTTGGTGGAGACATTTAAGTTTGCCAGAGGATGGACATGATTTCCAGCAGCTCCACCATTCCTACCCCATAGACGAGCATGAGATATAGTGCAAACATGTATTTTCCCATTAGGATAAGTAGCATTAACTTTTCAAATCCTCTGAAGTTGTCTAGCGCCACCATGTGGACAAAATGTAAAGGTCCAGTAATTTGGTTTAAAACCAGTTACCTGCTAAAATAATGATATTCCTGTCAGCCTTGGGTTTAGCACTAATAAGCTAATGTTTGAATGCTTATGAACATTAAACCATAGACTGAATATAAAGATGTACATATAAAACAGCTCTCTGGAAGTGAAACTTTGTAATCTGGATCGCCCCCTGGTGGCTGGCCATAGTATAGGTCATAAAACCTGCTTTCTTAATATTAGCAAATGGGCCACAATAAAAAGTCTAAATACTCGTGAAATCTATTCTAAAGATGATTTCTAGCATTTAAGTTCTTATGATGCCTCCACTGTGATTGACTTAAATAATGTCAAAAGCACAAGATGGCCGCACCCATATCCAGGGTGTTTTGGCTTCATTACAACAGGAGGAGGTGGAGCATGTTAGGATGCTACCTCAGCAGTTCTGTGTGTAAGTACATCCTCACCTCCAGCTCGGTAACACGGCTGAAGTCTTCTCCTCGTGTTCATTGTCATTTTAAAAGAAACAAAATAATATTCTCGCCGGTGCAGTTGACAGATGTTCCAGGCGACACAAGACTTCCCCACTGAGACGAGGAGAGGACATGACAGTAACGTTTTCAAGGTGATGTGATTAAAAGGTAATTTTTCCCCTGCAGAGACTTTCTTTTGTGTTGTGGGTGTCAGGACATTGACAGTGAGAGGAGCAGGAAATAATGCCTGCTCATATTTCAAGAAGAAATATTAAACCTGAAACCCCAGACATAAAAAAGCTTTTCAGTTATTCTTGTGTCTCCAGCCGTAATAATCTTTTATTATGTTCACACATACAAGGTGTTACAGGGTTGTAAGTAGGAGTGAGGGGCATTTATGAGCAACGGAGCCACAAGGATCCTGAGCTAAACCAACTAATCCACCTGTTTCAGAGCAGAATGCCACATTAAACCGAACACATACCATCACACCAGGCCAGATAACCCTCACATCCCTCCCCCGTATATCCATCTTCACATCACATGTCCTTCTGCACACACACAGACACACACACACACACATGGAGCAGCTGTAGCTATGTTTAGCGCCCATCAGTTCAGGATAGAGGCAAAACATAGCCGGTGTTTTAACAACCATGCGGGAGGATCTGACATCGTGTGGAGACAATTAAAAACTCTTTTTACGAGAGGCTTATGTGCTGAATTTTGATAGAGTGCAACCCTTCTGCAAAACATACAAACACACACCCACCTACACACACACACAACTAAACACACACTCATCTGTGAGTATGAGCTATTCAGAGACGAGGATCACAACAAAATGTACTTTGCGGAGAATGTTAAAGTGATGTGCATGTTTGTGTATTTGTGGATAAGACAGTGGCATTAAACGAGACTGTGAACTCATGAGCTAATAGAGGAAATAAATCTGCCTCCATCCCGTCTCCTCTATCAGAATGAGGTTGAATGCCTCGTAAAGGGAACGGCTTACTCGACCACCGATCGCTACGTGCTACTTTTGACACGTGCACGATCTTTGACAGCTTTGGGAAAACTTCCACGGGTTTGATGCGTCCCTCCCGTCGAATCCTCCGCCCTGTGTCTGTGTTTCTATTCCTGTCTCCATCGTGACAAGGGTGCAGATACGTGCTGTGGCAACCGTGACCTGGAATCTTGGTGGCAGACTACAGCAGCTGTATTTACCGATGAGTTCATCCTCCGGGATAGACACTAAAACCCCGCCAGGCTGCCTCTTTCCTCTTGGCACATGTGTGTGTGGAGTGTAGCTGCTCGCTCGCTGGGTTGGTGTGTGTGAGCTGGACGCATGCATATGGGTGATCATCCCTCCCGGTGTCAGCGAGAAGGGCAGCGGACAAACACAATGCCAAAGACACAGACAGAGACAGGAGACTTTGGGTCGGACCATGTTCAGCGGCCGAATGGGAGGGGGGGGGGGAGGCAGTTGTTAACTTTCCTCTCATGGTGTCACATGCTCGCCGCCGCAGACGGAGCAGGACAACAACACAGATGGAGCGAGCTGGACCAAGGACTCGCACTTCGCTGCCTCCTCCACTCTTTCTTTTTCTGCTTCTTGCCCTCAGCGCCTCATTACCCTGCTAATGTCTAAAGATTTTCTCTTTTGGTGACTACGTCTTTTTTGGACTACACTAATTCTCCTGTGCTTCCTTGTGTCAACTTCTAACTTCCTGACATTTCCCCATTACTCGCTTCCTTGAACCTTCCTGATGAAGACTTTTCTCAGCCCTTCTATCTAACACCTGTTCTTTCGCCTTCACTCCTTGCCTCCCGACATTTGGATGGATAGCTACTCCGTCCTCTACAGTTCCTGCCACAGAACCGGACTTCTCTCCGGCTTCCAGCGCCTGCGCACCGAGGGGAAGATGTGTGATGTCGTCCTCGAGGCCGGCGGCGTCTCCTTCCCTTGTCATCGCGCCCTTTTGGCCAGCTCCAGCGAGTATTTCTGGGCTCTGTTTGGAGAGACCACTGCTGAGAGATTAGCAGGTTCCATTAGCCTCCCGGTGCTAACACCTCAGGGTTTAGATGCCATCCTGGACTTCCTGTACTCAGGCTGGCTCAGCGTGTCACCCTCCACGATCTCTGTCGTCCTGGAAGCGGCCAGGTACCTGCAAGTGGAGACGGCTGTGGCGATATGCGAGTGCTTCATTATCGATGGTTTAAGTGTCGAGAGCTGCTGCTGCTATGCCAACCTGGCCGAACGCCACACGCTATCAAACGCCCTCGAGGCTGCAGACCAAACCATTGCTATGGAGATGGGGACATTGCTGCAGGAAAGCAAAGACAAGCTCCTCGAGCTGAATATCCAGTCGCTGATGTCAGTGCTCGAGGCTGATGAGATACCTGGCGTCAAGGAGCTTGAGCTCATACAGCTGGCTTTGGATTGGCTCGATGAGAATGGACCCCTCCCGCTGCTGAAATCAAATCTTCTTCTGAGTCGTCTGCGCTTCGGATTGGTCTGCGCGTCCGATCTGGCCAACCTGCATCACAGAGCCATGGGCACACCTCTAATCAGAAGTCAGCTGACCCGAGCAATGGAGTACCACAGGATGGGTCCAGCTCAGCCAATCAGACAGAACAAGCAGTCAACGCTCAGAGCGTCACCCAATCGCGTGCTGCTCGTGGGCGGAGGGTCCAGCGCCGATTGTCCAGAACAGCAGTTGTTGGCGTTTGATCCAAGAGGCAAGAAGTTCTCATCCATGAGCTCATGTCTCCCGCTGCGGCTGAGGAATCACTGCGTGAGCTCAGTGGGAGGCTTCCTCTTCGTGATCGGGGGGGAGGAGGTGAAGGAGGGAGATGAGGACGGTAAGAAGTCCGTCACCACGTCCACAACCAACCAGGTGTGGCGGTACGATCCTCGCTTCGCCTGCTGGGAGCAGGTGGGCTCCATGCTGGAGAGGCGGGCCCAGTTCAGCTGCTGCGTGGTGGACGATGTTATTTATGCCGTCGGGGGACGACACACACGACCGGACACCGACACACACACCTCGGCCGCGTCGGTTGAGTTTTATGACATGACCACGGGAGCGTGGAGGAGGGGAGCAGCGATGCCTCGCCCTCTTTACGGCCACGCGTCCACCGTGCTGGACGGCAGCATCTACGTGTCAGGCGGCCTCCCGGGGAACCAGGGCACCATCCAGGGCAGCAACCATGGTGATAACCAGGGGGAAAACAGGGAGAGCAGCAGAGAGGTCCTGTATTGGGACCTCAAAGGTCGGGTCTGGGAAAAGAGGGCGTCCATGTCTATCGCCCGGTTCAGTCACCGCTTGGCAACAGCCCACGGCTTCATCTACGCCCTGCTGGGGATGTACGAACCTTTCTGCGACATAGAGCGATACGATTCACGCTCAGACCACTGGACACGCCTCCGACCGCTCCTTACTGGGTCCTTCAACTACGGGATGGTGTCGACACCATCTGGGAACCTGCTTGTGTTCGGAGGGAGGCGATGGAGCGACGGTCAAGAGGTGATCATGAGGAGTGTCCTGGAGTACGACACCAAGACAGACAGCTGGAGAGAAATCTGCCAGCTACCCAGACCTCTCACTGGGACAGAGTGCACGCTGCTTCCCCTGCCTGACTAAAGTGCGTGGAGAAAAACTTCTGTGTTTAAATATTCCCATAAAGTGGATTCTCAATGTTTGTGTGACAAAGTTTCTCCAAAGTTGTACAAACTGAAATAGATTGATTGTGTTTCAGTCATGAAAGAAAAGAGGGAGAGTTTATCCATCTCAATAGAGAGCTTTGTGCTGTGGAGTGAAAGTAGGTTGGCAGAGATGAAATGTTTACCACCGACCCAGACTTTACTTTCTAAATGATTTTATATATTTCTGAAGACAGATGGTGTTTGCATAGAGGGAAGCAGGTGGGCATTATTCTTCTGTCATGGAAAGAATTGGAAAAGTGTTTCAAAAAAAAGTGTTGAGTTTTTGTAACCTGCTCTTTAGCCCAGTCTGCTGCTAATGACAGAAAGTTATTTCGTTTTTTTCCTGCAGGAGCAGTTTGATATTAATAATGAAGCTAGAACCATGTTATCTCAGTTTAATACGTGGAGAGTGTACGACCATCACACACACGAGGGAAGAGAGACGTCCAAACAGGAGATAAAGGTGATGAAGGAGGAGGAAACCGGAGCCAAGCTAAATATTTTATAGAAGTTGAAGATAAAAGTTCTGCGCATGTGACATTCCTGTTTGTTTGGTGAATAATTTAGGTTTTCTAAAAGATAAAGTAATAGAAGCCCACCAAAGATATCGAGTGACCTTTTTTTTGTTTCACTCGAATCTATCTGCACCGGCAACTTTACTGTAAATCATATGCGTGATTTGTGGCTAATAGCTGCAGAATTCATGGGCTTTTAAACTTTATACGTTCTGTAAAACGTGTTTATAATATCGGAAGGTATTATTTGTTTTCAAGAGTTAATGTTTTTCTCATGATTTACTGGAGTTATCTTTTTCATAGTGTTGTGAATCCTGTGGTGTTGGAACTTCAAATATTATCTTCATATAGTTATATAAATCGTCTTTGTTGTCTTTTAACTGGTGGAAATAATCAACATGGATTATTGAATAAGTATTAACTGTTAAATAAGATCATAAACCTCTGGAAAATATATTAAAAATTCATTTAATTCAATTACTGAATAGCCAAATTTATATATTACAGTTTGTTAATCGTTTTTTCCTGCTCAACCAAAACTCATAAAGAACAAAAACCACAAAAACACTTTCATCCAAATGATCAAACTTTATTGATCCACCGTCTCCTCCCCCTCAGACAGCAAAATAAATACTGCTTTTAAACCATTATATATATATCTATAACTTTAACATGAAACAATCTTTACTCAGTTACAGTCTCCTCCAAAAAAGACCTGATAGAGTTTCGAGAACGTGATCCAAGACACTTCGTTTGCACTCTGCTAAGAGAGACATCTTCTACTGCATCTAAAGATTCAAACACAAAACGGAGAGAAAGGAATATCGCGTTTTATCTACAACAAAGAACATGCGACCACGACCAACCACGGGCAGCAGCATAGAGAGAGCATTCAAACCGAGTGTGCTGTGTGCTTATTAGTGTCAGCTGTTCATGTGAGTGTGTGATTGCTTTCATAGTTTTGTGCAGCGTCTCTGAGTATCAAGTCATTTGGCAGCAGCGTACAAATAACAAACTAATATATATTTTTGTATTAGATCCATACTTCTTATGCAAAATATTTCCTCATGTTCTCTAGGTTGCATGCAGGATACAGAGACGGTCTCTGAGGAAACATCCACCCTGGGAAACCTTAACACTGCTAGATAAAGAATAATCAGTGAAACTATCAGAGGATATAAGTGCTTTTATAAAAGGAATAAACTCAACGTGACAGAAACTAGATCAAGAAAGGAATTGAAAGAATCCAGTCTGCTGCTTTTGAAGGTTCTTCTTTTATGTGTGCTGCCTTGAATGTTGTCTGCTCTCAGAAAAAATGGTAAAAACCTTCTTTAACTTTCTTCAATTTCATACATCCGGATATTCAAAATGTCATGAAAATTTACTCTATGGCTTGAAAGCAACTGGAGACTTTCCCTCCTCGTTTTCTAACTGATATTTATACGTTATATTAGCCTAAAAACAACCAACACAGGTTCCTGAATGCAACATGAACAGTGTTAAAGAGTTCTGAGGGTGGTTGTTCCTCTAAATGTTTCCTTATCGAGTGTGCATGCTCCAGGTCCAGCCGAGCACAGAACAAATCTCTACCGAACCAGAACAAGTCTCTAAAACTAGATAGAAACTAATTCTAAGCAGATTTTTTTTTTAAACAATGAACCCATTGTTCTCTGCTGTAATTGTCACTCTACAGAAAAGTATCGTCACAGACATCGAGTGTGAAGCTGCGTTTCCACCTCAGGAAGTTTCCCCCGAGAACTAGGATCCTTGGTTTGAACCCCTTCGTCTCCACCGCTGGGACCTGGGTCCAAATTTAGTTCAGGGAAAAAAAGATGGAACACTGAATATCCGCAGTAACTCATAAAATCAGTTTCCTTTCCATAAGTTCGGAATCCATTTTGTTACTCGTTCTCTTCTTTTTTCCAAATCATATGAATCTCATCCGAGTTTGTTGTGGCTTGATTTATATTGCGTCATCATCATCGGACAGTCTCATGCAGTATCGCCACCTGGTGGACTGGAATTGAACAGCTTGTTGTAGCTGTCGGTTTTTAAAACATCAGCAGGATAATTTGGTCTTCGGAGCACGGTGGAAACGCAGGCAGACAACGCGGCTTAAGGCATGATGGGAAACCATGTATGAGGCTATTTGACCACTGTCGTACTGGCACAAGAAGCAGAATGAGACACTGTGATGGCAGCTCATGGACACGCGGCTCGGAAATTTGTCCCCGTCAAAAAGGAACCAGGAGACAAACATCTTCCAGAGAAAGTCGAGTCAATCCCTTATATCCACGGGTTTGAGCCTAAAGAGCGCAGAAGCAAACACTTAATGCTTTACAGCCGCTGCAGTGGTTCAACCAATCAGCTCGTTGACATGACGGCGTCTTCCCAGAAAAATGTCCTATTGCACTTGAACGCCGTGGAGTCCTGAATCAGGTCGTCCTCACGTCCCTCTTTAGAGACAGTCCGTCGCTGATCGAAACATCGGCTGCAGCTTGGTCAACTCGTACCAGAATTGGGAAATGAGGAGCTTAAGTTGTACTGTGTGCGGTTCTGTGTGTGCATGTGTGTGTCTGTGTGTGTACGTTACAGGTCAGACATGGGTCTCGATGTAGGAGTGTGTGTGAGAGAGCGAGGGGGTCAGTGGGGGCGGGCCGGGGTCTGATTCAGCGGCGGGCTCTGGCTCTTGAGAGAACAGCTCCTGATAGGCTCTCTTCCACTCCTGGAACTCAGCCGATGACAGCTGGGGATTGGCCAACAGCCTGTCAATCAACGCTAGCTCCCCCTCCCTGTCCTATGGGGATGCAGAAACACAGGAGGAGCGGGTCACTTTTAAAATTGTTCCTTTTAAACCAGTGTTCTTTAAAAAACGCAGACAAACGAAAAGCAGGACACACACTTAAAGGGATACACCGGTTGTGGTGGGATTTGACATCATAGAGTTGGTCGACAATTATTACGTCGACAAAGTTTGTTAATCAGCAGAGATAAGGCAGATTATCATTGAACTAAATTATAATGTAGTAAAATCAAAGAGATTATCTATTTCTAGCTGCTTTAATACCAAATTATAAGTAAGGTACATTTCATAAATGGTTTATTAGTTACTGTTGTGCAGTAAATAAATTAGTTATTTTTAATTAGAAAAACAGCTCTTTAATTTGTCAGGAAGCCACAGGTGGAAATAATCAACATGGATTAATGTATTATTAATTATGATGGATCAAATAAACTTACATCTGTTAAATAAGATCATAAAAGAAAATATAGAAGGGTCACACTTTTGTCAGGAAGCCACAGAAAAATAATCGATTATTATACACTTATTGTAAAAACCTTTCTATTATTTACTTTCCTATTTAAATTGACCAATTTTCTCTTTTGTTTGGGTTCAGTTTTGAAACATGAAATTTGCATCTTGGTTGTTTCCAGAGCAACTGGAGCAGATGAGTTATGGCTGCTGTCCTCACACATAAAACAGAATCTCTCGTAAATGGCGGTTGTGTGTAGAGGCTGACTTTGTCGTCCGCTGTGTGGTCTCGTTATTTTTCATCCCAGCGCCCCCTGAAACTCGGTGTATTCCTTTGAGGAGACGCAGGACAGGGCACAGACATGTAAGCTCCTCCACCTGACGCGTACCGGCAGACACGGGGAACAGCCAAAGCCACAGATCCTCCCCCAGGGAACAGCCAAAGTAGCTACAGGCACAAGGGACCCCCCCTCCCACCCCCTTGCCAAACCGTACCTGTCCACGAACCCGGAGGAGGCGACAGAGATACAAACTCCAGAGACAAGGAGAAACAACAGCCACAGCAGAAAGGAAGCCGAGCCACTTACAGCCCCCCCCCCCCCCTCGGAGGAACATAACCATAGCTCACGAAGCACGAAGCCACAGATGGCTGCTCGACGGAGCTCGAGAGAAAAGACTCACAACAAAACCGAGGAGACAGACTAAGACAGATGACACCACTAAAACTAACAAAACAGAGACATTCTGCAGCACGGCTCAGTGTGTGTGTCTCTCTGTGTGTGTGTGTGTGTGCATATGCGTAAATTATGGTCAGAAAATGAACAGTGAATCACAACCAGCTCCTTTAAAGTGAGATGCATCAGCCTCACACACAAATAAAAACATTCACACTGAAGGAGGGAGTAAAGGATTTGAATTCATCTGTTTCTGTGCAAATGTTTGATGTTTTAAATGTGACATGTTGCAAATCTAAAGTTTTCCGTTAATAGAAAAAACACAATTTTGATTTATGTAATTTCAGAAAATACACCAAATATTCTCAGCCAGTGGTGGGAGGTAACAAGGTACATTTATTTACTGGTACTTTTCACTTTTACTTTTATTACTTACACCAGCAAATATCGGTATTTTCTACTCCCCTTCATCTGTTGTTACATGTTCACACTGTGAACCGAGACTCATTATTGTCTATTTATTTGCAATTTTCCTTTGAAAATTGTCTGAGTACCTACTCCACCACTGCTGAAAGCATCCAAATGGCAAAACAGGGCTTTTATTTTGTAAGTGTAAGTGTCGGTGCACATTCACTCCTCCTGGTGTGTGTGTGTCTACACCGTGAGGAGACGAGCATGAACCGACCTTCAGTGTGGAGGTCAGGATCCTCAGGCGATGCAAGCGATCGTTGAGCTGAGGGTCGGCGGCCCGTCTGAGGAACGACTGCCTGAACTCCGACTGACCTTTGGCCTCCGACCCGCGACCTAGAGGGCAAACGCCGCTCTGCTCGCAGGCCCGGAACAGGTCGCCGAGGGACGCACCTTCACTGCCGCCTGCAATGGAGAAAGAGACTCGCACGTTTCAATCAAACCCTCCTATACCTCCTCTGGGTCACAAGATTTAAAGTTAAGGTTTCGTATATCTGAGGGGATTGATTTCTCAGAGCAGCCACTAGAGGGCAGCACTGCACACGACAACACACCGACTACATGACGTCAGCTAAACACAGAGACATTACTAATGATGGTAAGATTCCTGTTCAGCCTCAGGGGCGTCTTCTCCACTTGTTCCATTTCCTCTGCTTCACCATGATTATTATACTTCATCGTTCGGTTCTTAATTCTCTCTGATAATTCTCCTGATTACATAAATTAGTCTTGTTTACTATTTCAGTTACTTCCTGTACGCTGCTGGACTCACCTTGGCAACCAGTGCACCCACGTCTCATTAGCCTCATTAGACGAGTGTGTGACTGGAGTGTGTGTGTGTGTGTGTGTGTGTGTGTGTGTGTGTGTGTGTTACCCTACTTGATACCGACAATGATTATAACGTGTGTGTCCGCCCCAGAGCGTTTTTTATTTCTGGAACATGTATTGACGTCAACGTCTTCACCTTAAAAAATCTTTTCAGTCTCTGCTGGCTGTCAAGACACATTTCTGCTTTCACCTGACGGCCACCAGCCCCACCCCCCCCCCCCCCCCCCCCGCACACCCCCCACACACACACAGACACACATTACAGCACTACACCACATGCATGATCCTGGATGGACTCACCATTGTACGTTAGCTGCACTTCTTTGGCAGGGGGCGTGAGCAGTGTGTGTAGGTTGCTGTCTCTCGGCAGCGTGAAGCTGCGGGGTTTCCCTCCCTGGGTTGCCATAGGGATCAGCCTCTGCATGGCCATGGGCAGCGGGACATTCCTCTGAGCCGGGAGAGTGTACACGGCTCCGACCGGCATGGTGCCGCCTCCGGGACCGGGCTCGGCAAACACTGCGTCCTCTGTGGTAACAGAAGACACAAAACATCACTCTGTGCTCTGTGTCAGAATTTGGGATTTAACTTAAAAATCATATTCTTCTATCGTTAAATAGGTAGTTCAGCCTCCTGATGAATATCTTTTTTGTCCAGTTGTGTCCACGAAGAGGACGTTACCTAACGGCCCTGTTTGTAGGTAGTGCAGTCCGGCCTCGGTCAGCGGCGTCTCGATCAGGTCCTGCCAAGAACGTCTCTGAGAAGACGACGAGCGGCCCGGGGAGCCCGTCTCGCTGCTGCCCCCCGCAGGACTGGAACGGTACTGTGAGCCGAGACAGACAAAAAGTTTAGTAATCGAGAATAAATTAATCTAAACGTTTGATGCATGACACCATCACACACCTCTACAGGATCACATCTGTACTGCACGTCACTGCTGCTGCTGCCCCCTGGCTTTCTCCCGCTGTGCATGGTGCCTCCCCCTAGGGGACCAGGGTGGTACTGCGGCTCGGCGGCCACGGCGGGTGGCTCGCCACACAGGAAGTCCTCCTGGGAGGAGCGTGAGCGAGACGTCTCCGTGGAAGAGAGTCGAGTGGTTCTGCCTTCCAAGTAGGCACTCATCTGACGGGGGGAGAGGAACGAGTAAGGATCATTGACACACTTCAAAAAGGATGTGATGATTTCCGAAGGGGGGGCGAGTTGATTGGATGAGTGTGTGAGGGGACGTATAAGAAACAGGAAAGAAGAGGGTATGAGTGTGTTTGAGATTTTGCAGAAAAGCCAAACAACACAGACTCCTGATTATCATGATTTCCAATTATTATCTCAAACACACAGTTGTCGAGCTGGTGGTGCTGACATAGCTGTGATTGTTTTAGTTTTCCAGTTTGTCCGAGGCTGCGAAGAAAGAAAACAAAACGCCTCGAGACAAAGACGTTAAATGTAGAGCAACCAGATTCGGAGCCAATTATAGCGACAATTATCCCAAATGTGGCCTTAACGACCCCCTGAGGGTTTAATGGGCGATAAATTCAGCTGATAAAATGGACCGTGAAGAAGCACTGAGCAGGATTTTTGCCTTCACGTACAGTACGAGCTTTATGTGAGACCATGATACAGTTGTGTGTGACTCACTAATGGAGGCCGTGGGTAGGTATCATACGGAGGTGGGGGGCTGTCCTGCTTGGGGCTGGAGGTGGTGTCCTCCTCATGCTCGCTCTCACTCCAGTAATCTGCTGGAAACCCACACAACAAACTGTCAGAAACACAAGATCTCATCTATTCATGATCTTCAGGAGTTATCATCCAAAGATCTTAAAGACACCACAGGAGGTAGAAAATAAACTAAAATTAATTTACTGTTTGTGTTTGATAGATTTGAAACGCCCTCACCCTGCTCCTGACGCATCCTCTCACGCTCAGCGTAGCCCAGAGCCGCCATGTTGAGACGACTCAGCCATCTAACAGGAGAACACAGCATCCAGACAGAAACTCAAGTTTACATTTACCAAACTAATAAACACATGTAAATAAATAAACTGAAACTGCTTTGGGAAAAAAGTGACTAAGCAAAATTAGGTACAATCAATAGACGACTGTACTTTTTGAGTAAACAAACATCTTTTTTAATTGCATAAGCTGTTTTAAAAAGTATTTATGTCCAAATGTATCTTAAAATTCTACAAGCAAGTTGATAAGATGGTTGAGGAGCTCAGTTTATTATTTGTTTTTCCCTCTAAACAAGTGAAATCAACTAATTAACTTGATCTCAGCTGCACTTTTCTACGAGCACATATTATATTTTCGCCCTCTGAGGAAATATATCGCAAATGTTTTCAGAACCACTCGTCCAATATAAACTCAGGCCCCTTTCCATTATTTATGAAATGAAACGTTTATTTTCCAGATGTGTTTGGTGAAGGTAAACAGGAAGCTGCTCTCCTGCCACACACAGCGGGGAGTTTGCCCCCTGGCACGACCTCGGTCCATGTTTAGCACAAACTGCTTTACCTGTTCATGTCGTCCACTCCATCTGCTGCAAAGTAGAAGCTCTTGACCTTGGGGTGACACGCTTTGAAAGCACTAGTGAAGCAGAGGGGGGTATTTTTTTTAAGAGCACATACAGTAAAATGCACATACAAAAGTAAATACACATAAATATGCAATAGACCTTTTCAACATGCACTTACTACTTCTTGCGACATTCACTGGCCCGGTCGATCTTGAACTCTGGAAGACTCACAAAACCCTCGGCCTTCTCATCCTGAACACAGAAATTAACAATATTAATTTAAAGAAAGGAAAACGCTAAAGGGAAATGACAGATTAACGAAAATCCAAAGTATATTTTAATTCTAACTGTTAAACTATGGCCTTGTGGCTCTAAGTGTCACGCTATCTTTCAAAACAAAAGCCTGGAGCTTTCAGAATAATAAATAAATAACGAAATTTCATGGACGGTCATAGTTGCCCCATTGGATTAAATTGTAGTTTTTCTAAGAACCTTTCATTTGCACCCACATTTATAAACATAGGACCTAAGTTGAAATATACAGGACTGGATTGAAGTGAGGAGCTCAAATTACAGATCATGAGATGTGTGAAGATTCTGGATGTACCACTGAGATCTACTACGAGTATGTCAAACACTATTTTGTTTTGCCCGGAACTCGTCAGAGAGAATTTCTTCTGCCTCCTGATGGTTGACAACATCATCATGCGTTTTTTTTTGCAAACAGAAATGAAGGACGTGTTGATTTGCATATAGAGCAGGGAAGTGAGATCTAATCAAAAAGAGTGAACGGACATAATAGGAGCCGCCCCCGCCTGTGATTGGATCGCCCAGGGTCTCGGTGTAAACCTTCCCCAGCCTCACCTCCTCGTTGATGTACCAGTACAGGCAGTTGTCCTTCAGAACAAACCAGTACTTCTTCCACTTCTGGGAGAAATAACCCTTGGCGTCTCTCTTTCTCCAGAGCCAGCCCTCGCAGTCTCCTCTGCCCAGCGCCTTGCAGGAAACACGCCTCCGACTCAGGGAGGCCAAACCACGTCCTGGAACGCCACGCGGCAAAGAGAACACAAATCAGAACAGCAGCTCATTTTTAGCCCTTTTGTCGTGGTGTGAAAATAAGCATTCATAAATGTCCTAATGTTCCACTGATTCTTAGCAAGATTTCCCGAGCCTGGATGTGATGGAGCACTGCAGCACTGCAGTGAGGTGAGAGGTGTTTAATACAAACTGCCTTTTTCCTTCTGGCATAAAAGCCCTGTAACATTTTTTCTCAGCAGGCTCCTCATTAGAGATTACCGAGCAGAGCTGGCTCCCAGTTGCTGGAGAAACTTTTATTGTGCTGCATCCTAAAAAAAGGCTTGCAACTCAATATTCCATTTATTTTCTGCGGCGCTGGAAAGTGCAGCGTGTGGTGCATCTGTAGACGAGAGAACTTTCTTCGACGGTGCAGGAGGCAAGAGAATTAAAGCTCAAACGTGAAAAGAGGAGAATATGGAGATGATTAATAACTTATAAACTCAGAGAGAGAAGAATCTGTAAGTCAAACAGAGATAATTTGCTTTTTGTGCAGCAGCCTCAGCTCCGACTAATAAACTGATACCATCACTAAAAGCTCCCGGCTGAGAGGGGGAGACTTATTTTAGAAAATAAAGATTCTCTCAGCCTGGAGAGAAGAAGTCACTAATATTTCATTACCTGCTTGACAAAGCGGCTGCTCGCTGCACTTAAAGCACCGATTCATCTTCATTTTTATAAACTTCGCCCGCAGTGAACAAACGTGGCCATCGTGTAAAAAATGGCAGATGGAGCTGAAGCCTTCTGAGTTTCTCACGACGGCAGATGGTGAAACGAGGGAAAGGCCAGTGGGAGAAAAAACAAACACGTCCAACATGTTGATCTCTGTGGACGGTTCGGTCAAAGAGGAGGGAAGTTGCGAAAAAGGACAATCGGGGGGGAAATTAACCAAAAAGAATAAATAGAAAATAAAGCAAATCCTAATTGTGTGAACCTTTTGTACAAGAGTTAAGAAAAAACTGGCAAAACTGTGATTTTTGAGAAACATTTGACCGAAACACGAGTCGATTTTTGTGCCTTCTCACGTAAAAATAAATGCTGAGTCACTGGATTCATCATATGGACTAAATGTACAGTACAAAGCAAACAGTCCAATCTGGACTCACTAGAAAAATCTGTGAAATGAGCGACGACGTGTTAAAATGCAAATTGGCTGCATGTGAGGAATTTTTTTTTTGTCCTGACGACAAAATGATTTGGTTGCAGAGGCTCGAGCTGAAGCAGATAAATAATTGAACATCTCCAGCAGGATAAAGTCCCAGCGGGTAGAGGATATAGATCTGAGCGGTCGCTGAAGTTTTAATTTACGTTTCACCGATTGAAGGAAACAAGAAAACTGTGATTTATTACCACCAGTATATATTTCGATGCACGGTATGAATAGATTGTTAAGTTAATGTGCCAAAAAGACAGTATGAGAGTGAAGTTGACAGATAATTACTCATTTGATGACTCACTTGTTACAAAAGATTTTGCAAAAGAATGAACAATGATAGCATTTTGAGCAGCAGCGCCCTTTACAAAACAGAGTCTATCACTCGGTGGATATTACCCATGATTCCCGGCTTCCTGAACGAGAGGCTGCTATCTACAAAGGTTGCATGGAGTTGCTTTCACATGGAAATATACCAGATATGCAGTAGCTCCATCTTAAAGCCATTTTGGGAAATTATGACAGCTTTTGTCTCAGCTTTGTGACATGTATTGCTAAATCTCGAAGACAAATATACATCCCTTCTATAAATCCTATGCACTGTAGCCTGGTAGAAATTGATGCAGTAAATAAAAGCAGAAAAATGTGATTAAACACGTCACTGAGTCAAACCGAGCAGAAACAGAAAACTCTAAATAATGTATTTGTGTGAAAACTGATATTTTTTCTACAAATCAATACGTGTCGGAGATTTTTCCTCCGTTTTCTTCCTGACTGCACAGATGTTTCCAGGAAGCAGCAGCTCTCGTACTTTAACACAGCGTCCATTAGTTCCCCCCCCCCCCCCCCCCCCCCCCCCCGAGGGAGAGAAGCAGTGAATGACCACAGCTGGCGAGCATCTGGGCGTGACGGCAACTTCTGCTCACGCTGAACCGAAGCGTCTGGCTTTCCCGCTTACCTTTATTCTTCTTCCTGGTCTTGGACTGCAGAGAGGAAGACTGCTGGTATGTCTGTGAGGAAGAGAGAGAGTGAGAGAGAGAGAGAGAGAGAGAGAGAGAGAGAGAGCGAGAGGGTCATCAGGATGAGTCAGTGGCCTTTGTTTGCTGCAAAGGATCATGGGACATAAAAGATGACAGAAAAAAACGAACTCAGAGGGAAAGTCGCTCTCTCGTTATCTCTCCCTCACACACACACATGGGGGGGTGAAAAAAGTCGACCTCATGTTGGACTTCAGCTCTCACACGTCTAAACTTAGAAACGGATGGAGGGAGAAGTGGCACGACGTCCAGGTGATGGAGGACAGGTGAGAAAAAACAGTTCAGGGCCTCGGGGATGAAACGGAGACAAATGTGTGAAGGACAATCACCATGTGACTTCCTTTTCTCCGAGCTGCCACAGCGCCGGTTAGTTCACGCGTCAGCTCATAACTTTCAATTTATTGTCCTGAGAATAATCCGGTACTTAGCAGTGAAGTACCAGGACAAAGGTTGTATTAGATATAATGAGGGCTCCTGCTGCAGCTAACGCTTTCTGAATCTCCCTTATAATTAGAACAGAACTGTGGGCATTACTTGGAAACATCTGAGTAATTAACAGCTGATTCCTGGAAAGTATGACGTAGGTTTTAAGGCAATTTGCAGGAAAATGAAGGACCAGAAAAAATAATAATTACCTAACTTATTTCTACAATTTCTACTGACATATTTGGACTTTTAATAGTGAAAAATTAAATCCCAACACATGTGCATCATGTTTGTGGGTTCAGATTCGACAGTTGTGAGTCAAAGGAGGAGGAGGACGTCCAGCCCCTGCAGTGTCTTCTCCTCACGTGGCTGCAACTACCCTCATCTTTACGTGGTGACCTCTCCACGGGTCAGATCGACCCCAGACGAGCGCCCGTGTCACTATATTACACATGTCAGAACCTGGAGCTCGGCCATTCGCGGCCCCGCGCTCAGCAAGACAGATGACACGGACCCGCCCACACCCGCTGACACGCCATCTGCCATCCCAGCACCGAGGCTCACGGTAAACACGCAGTGGTACAAGGCGGCGGCGGCAGGCCCACACATGCAAACACGTTTTAATTTCCGAAGAGATGCTGTCAAGATGTATAAGGTCGCCGCCGGCCGCAGTGATGGCGTGGGCGGGGGAGCGGCGAGCTCAGACGGACAGGCCGGGAGGACAGGTGTCATGGAAGTGACGGGGGGGGGGGTAAATAACAAGTCAGCATTCGCTCGGATCACACGTCACTACCGGGCTTTTCATCAGGGGGGAAATATCTTATATATTTATCACACATCTGGAAACAAGGGGAAGACATGAACTTCAGCTTGATCGTCATTTTCACATGTTGAAGTAAACATATAGGGGAGACAAAAGACCCACAATGCAACATTCAACTGAAAGACAACTGTAAAATATAGATTAACATAACTGCAAAAAAAGCACATGGTCTAAAGGGTGCAAAAAGCACATGGTCTAAAGGGTGCAAGTGAGCAACAGCTCGGCCCGTGAGCGGCTGGCTCGGCTGTAAATAAGGTGCAACGATATATATTTAAATTAAACTCCTGTAAACAGATGAGCTCATTATGTACAAAGCACAACATTCTCTATCTGTACAGGTCTGCTATTATATAGAACTCACGGCATATAATAAATAATTTCACCTGTTGATATATACTATAAAAATATATGTTATGTAAAGGAGGAAAAGAAAAAATTACGTGATAGATGGAGGCGGGGTCTTTGGGCGGGGAATCCCTCTGATTTGTCTGCAGGACATAGTGGGAGGGGCTTTGGCTGTGGTGGCTCCGCCTCTTGGCTCGTTTGGTCGTGTCATTGGTCCGTTTGCCCGGCCGAGCCGTGTGGGAGGAGTAGTCGTCGGAGCCGGTCCGCTCGTCGGCACCGGGCAGCCCCACGTAGCGCATGAGTGACGCCTCTGTTCAGACACACAATCAATGAATCAGACTCAATGATGATCTTTTGTTTTATTATTTATATTCTGTCACATGCTGTTTAATCATGGCCTCCTGTAGAGAGGTTTATAATCTCAGTGAGGTTCCTACAGGGTAAATTAGACTAATTTCAAAATTATGAAAGTCGAAATGTCAGATCACTCGAGGATTCTTCAAGATAAGACGACTGGTGTTTAAAATGATTTATAATATAGTATACAAATTGAGTAAAGACATCGACCTTTAATAAGATTATTGTAAATTTGCCAATTTTCTAGTTTTAATCTTTGAAAATATCATGTTAATTTGTGCTTGAAGAGTGAGAAATATGATTTTCATAACTACCTGTTGGACGTTAAAGCATCGACTTTATTTCTCAGATCTGTTTCTAGGTGCTGCTTTTTATCTAATCGACAATCTTTTCAAGAAAACACAAATATGGAGGATCAGTTCTGATCCGGCCCTTTGTTACTCGTCTTCCCTGTTGTCTCTCTATAATCTTCCCCGTCAATAAAGAAACTTGAATGCACATAAAGCCTTGTTTGTCATATTTCCTGTTGCGGTAAATCTCTCACATATTATTCGTGCCCCCACGTTTTACACCAATGAGAGATCGAGGTGGAATTAGTTGGATCCATAATCTGCTTGTGAACGTGCTCGTGCATGTTGACGTGTGCGACTGAGTGTTTATTGAACCTGTTCACAGACGCACTCTGTTGAAGAGTCCTCCATCTTGTTTTTTCTTTTTCCACCAACTACTTTCCACCGGAGAGGAAACCCAGGTTTCTCTCTCTCTCTCTCTCTCTCTGTCTCTCTCTCTCTCTCTCTCTCTCTCTCTCTCTCTCTCTCTCTCTCTCTCTCTCTCTCTCTCTCTCTCTCTCTCTCTCTCTCTCTCTCTCTCTCTCTCTCTCTCTCTCTCTCTCTCTCTCTCTCTCTCTCTCTCTCTCTCTCTCTCTCTCTCTCTCTCTCTCTTCAACGGTACCCACCCTCATGTCCTCCCCTGGTTGCTAGGCAGCGGCCAGAGGAGAGTGAGACACCGAGAGGAGCTGCTGTCAGCGTCGCCATGGCAACTGTGTGAGGGATTCAGGTGGAGGTCGGGGGGGGGAACCGTTATTTATTTCATTTTTATTTTTCCTTCTTTCTTTCCTTTCTCCACCATGTCATCTCTCTCTTCCTTTCTTTCTTTCTTTCTTTCTTTCATTCGTTCCCTCACTTTTATTCTTCCTCTCTTTTCTTTTCTCCTCCTTTGTGCCGACGCTCCACTTTTCTTTTCATCTCCTCGTCCCCTGATATTTAATTTCTCTGTGATGCTCATCATACAGAGAATTAGAGAAAGAGATTGGAGGTGCATTGATCTCCACACAGACACAGATCTATTCATAATACATAGCGATGGGAACATTTAATAGACTCTTAACAGGCTCTTCAGCAGGTGCACACACACACACACAAACAAACACACAAACACACATGCCACACAACTCACCTCTGCGACTTTCTCTGTTGAGCTTGGCTGGGTCTTCATAGTCGCCCACCCAGTTACACTCCACAGGCATGGAGATGGGCCTCAGCCTGCCTACACACACACAGACACACACACACACACACACACACACACACACAAAACATAAATTTAAATGTCCAAGACAGGAATCTGCTGGGACACATTGTCTTCTCTTGCATCCATTTAATTACAAGATGCAACAGGTCTTCATTTATCGATGTGTAATAACTGCTCTCTGCGCCGTCATAACTTTTATATTCTTCCTTTTATATTCTTCCTTTTATCAAACTCTCTTTAAGCCGGACTCGCACTCTGTACGATTTGACTCGACCCCTGAGACTAGTTTGAGAGTTTCAGCTTTGTCGTGCAGTGTCCAGGGCTCTCTGGGACCAATCAGATCATAGCTTCTAACACGTCTGGGGCCAATGGTTCAATGTGAGCAGTCAGGTCGTAGATGGACGATCAGACTTTACAGTACAAATTACTCAAACAGTGTGAGATTAAAATATAAAACATTTCTAAAGACCAACAGCGTGTGTCCATCTTTTTTTTGAATTGTCTGCAAATGAACCAGTGATTTTAAAATCTTCATTTGTCTTATTGTGATTTGACGATTTTTCTCTTTTCTCTTCTGGGACTTCAAGGTTTTTTATGATTCTTGTAAAGTCCTTTAATTTGTGACATCATCTTCTAAAACCTCATCAACCACAGAGTTGTTGTTTATTATTTTAAATTCAGCCGGACGAGATCGATCTCCTCACATTCTCGATCATCCCGTGACTTTACCATATGTGGGCGTGGTGCAGTACACAGGCTCCTCCTCTTCCTGCCGGCGGGACTCCTGGTCCAGGAAGGAGTTCGGTGACTCGGAGCGTTTGGCGAGGCTGACGACGCCATGGTTACGAGAAGCCTCGTCTCCAGACAGGGCTCCCGTCTCGTCTCTATGGCAACAGCAGAGGCACAATTACCAGGAAAAAGAGAAAAACATGTTCATCAAATTCAGAGCTGCTCTCTTCAGTCTATGTTCTATGTTCTACGTGTTATAAGATGTTTTATCTTTGAGACACAGACACAGTACCTGGGTGTGTAGGGCTCAGCGGGCGGGGGGGGGATGAAGAGGTCGTGGAGGGCCGAGGTCTTGGTGGGTGTGCCTGAGGGAGTGCCGGAGCCGCTGCCTGGACTTCTGGTTGGCTGAAGACAAGAACAACAAGTGAACAACACAACAACACAACCAGTGAGGTTGTCAGAAGAAGCAGATTCAAGTTTAGACAAAAGTCATATTTACGTGAAGATGTAAACAAAACTCCTGAAGCAAACTGACATTTAAAATGAGCTTCTTTAAATTTAGATAATGTCCCAAAATACAAATGGCACCCAGATTGCACATATTCATAGATACCAGTGTCCAAAATATGCTTGATTTTATTCATCATAACACATGAATCACTCCTTGGGAAACTGGTGCAAATGTCAAAAAAACGTCCTGTTTAACAAAGTAAAAGAAAGTGAACTTTAATGGGCTCTTTCTCAGCCCCTGTCCCATCCTTCCACTAAGTTCTGTGGAAACATGTTCAGTAGGTTTTGCATAATCCAGCTCACAAACAAAGATAGAACATCGATGGTGGAGGTGGATGTGGCATCAGAGGTTTTCCCTCGTGTTTGTGATTGTGCAGATAATCTGTGTTAATGATGATATGACTCATAATTCACCAGAGCATGGGGGAATGTGGGTGGAGGGTTGTCATCACCGCTCCCTTCCCATTCAGTCCGGTGCATTTCAGCTGGCAAACCAAAAACCATGCTGAACCACAAAACCCTGACCCAATTACACACTTTGGCTGCCGCCGTGCTGGGAGCACGAGCACCGCCGGGACTCATGTGGGCCGGCGTGGCGCTTTAATAAAGTCTATAAAAGGTAGAGCTGGCCCCACCTGAAGAGCCAGGGGTTTCCAGCGCATGTTCTTCAGCAGGGCGGGGGCGGAGCTGAGCGTGCTCTGCGGACGCTTCTTCAGGGTCAGGGACACGACGCCCTTATCGGACCTCAGCGAGCCGACCAGGTTACGCAGCTGCCAGCCCACCTGTGGATGGGAGGGGACAGTGGGAAATATCTTGATCTGGATAATGAAGAATAAAAAAATCACAACCCCGAATTATACACAGTGTTTGTGTTCTTGAGTTCTGTCCACGTCGTGATCGCATCGGGCTTGTTGAGCCTCCTGTGCCAGGCAAATGGGTGTGGAGGTGGAGAGTCTATCTATAGAGCTTTCATGTGATGTAACCTGCCCTCAATTCAAAAACAATCGCTTCTTATCATTTATTCCTCCTCATTTCAACAGAACTTTACCAACGCTTCTGTTTGTGGGAGATTTATGACCAAAAACATCCTGTAGACGAGAACAGGAACAGGTTGTTTGTTGTTGGAGGCAATAACTTCCTCATTAAAACCAAGGAGCAGCTCTTTAAATTGCATTTGCTCCACTGATCTGAGATGTGATCGTGATGCAGCCCGAGCTGCAGGAAGGGTCAGAGGAGCTGATTACGTTAACAGAAATGCACGATGCGTCTTCACCTTTGTAAACTAAGGGCACAATCTGCAACACAGATGCGAACAGAGCGGTGGCTCAACCAATAAACGTCAACACGCCGAATTCTAAACGAGATGCATCAGCAGGGATTTATCTTTTCTGACGATGTTAACTCTCTCAGCTCTGCAGCAGAGAAGATCTGTTGGTATGTTTTTCCTGCTGTGATGTCAATGCTTCAAAACTCCAACAGCAGCAAAAGAGTCCAAACTACTTAATTAGCAGCAAAAAACTTAAACAATATTAAAATACATATTTAAACACACAGACACACACTGTAAGAAACCCACCACAGTCTGGTGATTGACTTGAATGACTTCATCTCCTGCATGGATCTTCTTACAGCGGTCGGCCGGAGACTACAGAGCCAGAGAGAGAGAAAGAGAGAGAGAGAGAGAGAGAGAGAGAGAGAGAGAGAGAGAGAGAACAAAAAAACATGAAATGATCTGAACTTATTGATCTATGAACACAATAGAGAGCAAGTTTCACAACAGATCGCACTTAGATAGGTTGTAACACAACAGAGGAGACTGACAGTTCTGCAGATATCCTGAGGGAGACTGTTTTGTGTATCTTACGATCTCCGTCTGGAGGTGAATCTACTTCACTGGGTATTTATTTATGTCACAGATTCGGTGTTTGTCTGTAATTTATGATGTGAAGGGTTTTGATCCTCACCCCTTCAGTGGTTCCCGTGATCACGTGCAGGCCGTCGTAGGTCGACTTGATGTACATTCCCTGATGGACAGAAGAACAGAGAAGAAGAAGGTTTCGTTAAATTCAGGTCAACAAGGAAAAAGTCCACGAATTTTAACTTCATTTGGAGAAATTCGGCAAACAGGAGTTAGTTCATCGTGATAAACAGATGGTGGCGCTAAATCCCCAGTCAGGTGTAATTTAACCATTGAAGAAGAGGAAAGACAAGATGGTTAAACTGGGATTCTTTCAAGTTAAATAGTTGCAACGTTGATGTCCATAAGAAAGAGTTCAGATTCAAGCTCCTCTACAGTTTCCACGTTCAGTACAAACCAGCTCTGTGTCAAACAGGGTCATTACCAGGCCATCAGAGGATTTGATGTTGGTGAGGTGAACCAGCTCCAGATGAGCCGACTGGGAAACCAGAGGGTCTGATGACACACACACGATGTGCTCACACACCTCGGACAGGGTCTTACACTGTGGAGAAGACGAGGAGGAAGAAGAAGAAGAAGAAGAAGAAGAAGAAGAAGAAGAAGAAGAAGAAGACAGTAAAAACAGGTTCACTAGTGCTGCTTTATCAAGAAAGCACAATATGAAAAACTTGTAACATAGATTTGTCAAAATATGACATTTTTTAAATATTAACTGGTCTTGTTTCTTTATTTATTTTAACATTTTAAGTATTATGATTTCCTCCATATGTCGATACAACAGCTGCAACAGCTCTGGTTGATTACTGATGATTGTCGTAGCATTATTTAAAGGGTTAGTTCAAATAACATAAAGAGTAAGTAATAGTAAGTTAAAGTAACTTTAGTTATTTTCTGCAGATTGTATTGCAGATTGCTTTCAGTATTTCTGCCTCCACACTAACGTAATGAAGGTGAATATTTGAAGTATATTATAAAGTGCAATATTTTTACAGACAAAATACACATCATGCTGTTGATAATAGAAAGTTGTCCGAATGAGAAATAATGATGTCTTGTTAATTTTTTTATTTTGGAGTGACACACAGAAGGTGTGAGTTTATTCTCACACTCATGTGTGACACTCATCATGTTTTGGATTTTTGCAGCAGGTGCAGAACCGATTTTGTTTTTCTCCTCATTATATAAACATAATCTCCATCTTGTTGTTTTTTCTTGGTTGTTACCACGAGAGTCGGATTCATCGTCTGTTTCACTGCAGGCACGTCGACTCGTCGTGATGAGGCTCAGGTGAATCTAAGCTCAGAGGCGACGGCACCGGTTCAGCCATTACTGCTCCGCACCGCAGCAATTAGTGATGTTATTAGAGACACCTGTGTCTGCTGCAGAAAGGTCAATTAAAGGAACGCGTCTCTTCAGGAAGCGCCGACCCAGAGAGGACGGGACCTGGCTTCTCCTCTGGGAGGAGGAGGCGCTGGTGAGTCTTTTAAATGGACTTTAAGTTTAACAGACATTTTATTATATTTGGATGAAAACGAATAATACAAATAATTCAAATCCTGCACAAAGCAAAGGTTTCTGCACAATCAGGAGTCATTCCAATTCCAATTCATGTCTCCTTGTTTTATGTTCGAGAACATGTCACTTATAAGATCACTGGTTTTGTAATAACATGTAAATAAAAGCCAATAGCAGCACTAACACAGGCTAATTTGAAAGATGACAGTGCAAGAGAGTTTCCAATATTTTAAGTAAAGTGTGAGAACCTCAAAACAGTACTGAACTACACCACTGTTTGTTCCATCCTGACCAGGCTAGCTGTTTCCCTCTGCTTACAGTCTCTATGCTAAGCTACGCTAATCATCTCCGGGCAGTAGAAAAGTTAAAATAATTGTTTTAATGCTACTGCAATCACCGATCATATTCATTGAAAGACAAGAATAAGAGCTTTAGTTTCTGTTTGTCCACATAAGAATGAAATTTAATTTTAAACTGGATGATTCCAATCAGCAGAGCAGATAAGCGACATCTGGCCGAGGACGCAGGACTTACCACATGAAGGATTTTGTTCTCCGTCTCAAACACGGTACAGTCCTGAGGGACAAGCAGAATTTAATGTAGCGCGAGCAGAACATCCTGTCTTGCACACACACACACACTGACACACAAACACAAAAACACACACCACCCCATCCTGCTGCCACTTCTGTGCACTGTCTAGGCCTCACACTGCTGAACCGCACACCTGCACACACTCTGTACCCTCGCAGATAAAAACACGCCCACACAAACAAATGCATTTATCTTTTTATTCTCTCTCTCATAAACACACACACACACACACACGCACACACACTCACACTCACACACACACACACAACACAACAGCCATGCAAAGACAGAAGGTAAAGACGTAAATAGCAAAGGCTCATTCAAGGATGCAGCAATAGAGTCTGAGGCTGCTGCATCACACACAGACACAAATACACACACACACACACACACACAAACACACACACACACGCACACATTCACACACACTGTTCTTTTGGGGATATGACAACCCTCTGCCTCAGACATGAAGTAGAGGAGAATAAGAACTATCACTCTTCAAAACACACACAAACACACACACACACACACTACGCACAGACACACAAACAATTGCACACACCTGCTGTACAATGGTGGTGAGCTCCAGGCAGAGCTGAATGACATTATTTCGGGTTACTGAGTAGTCTGCCACTGCAGCAAACGGAGACCTGGGAGGAAGAGATAACACAGCGGTGTGTCTCATGATGATTCTGCTGCATTAGATATAATGTGCAGCGAGAGATGGACAGCAGCATTGTTAGAGGGGGGGGGGGGGGGGGGGGCAGACACACAAACACATGACAACAGCGTCTATACACACAAACACAAGAAGTGGAAGTCAGTAGTGGATTTCATGGAAGTTGTGTACGACTCAGTTTCTTCAATCTAACGATTTGCTACTTAGTTTTTTCCTTGTGAAATCAGGAACCAGCATTTAGAGGTTTCCTCGTCCAATCAGCTGGCTGCCAATCACCAAGAGATGTCAATCAAACCAGACACGGCCCCAAAGACCGGCCGCTGATATCTAATGAATTATGAAATTATTTTCAGAAGGACCAGAACACTGATTAGAAGGAGCAGATTTAGGTATAACTCTTTAAGGTAACTTCCGCATTACATTTTAGACCTGGATTATACGTTGAGTTTTAAAAAGTTCAAAATTTTGGTTTCTGTTTTATATCTTAATAAACGTAATATTTGGTATTTGACAATTTGTCAGGTATAATAAGACATTTTAATCCTTTGATTTAGAGGGCTAGGAGAAATTGATGCTCCTCCTGATTTTCCTCCAATTTATTATTCTATTAAGAAACGGATCTGCAGATTAATCAATAATGAAAATAATAACTATTTGTAAACACAACTTTCACCCTACAATAAAAAACGTGTCTTCACAATAAACATCCCTAACCCTGGCAGAGCTGCACGTGTGCACCAGCCTCAGATTGCATTCCACCTAATTAACCACTACAGTTAATTAAAATGATTAATGTTCTGTCCAATGTGAATATGCTCCATGTTTACAAGGTCAGAAAAATGTCAAATACAGCTGCCTCAGTCTCTGCTGTTCCCTGGTCTGTGGACAAAGGCTCTAAATGTCCAGAATGAACATTAATTCTCACAAAAGAAGAACTGTAAAGTGAAATCAGTTTGAGCACTGCAGGCAGACTCGGGGGAACACTGGAGAAAACACCCTCTCGACGTCGTGCCTCTTGAAACTCACAGCAGAGAAGAGGACACAGCTCCGGGTGATGAATGAAGCTGCATTAGAGAACCAGGTAAATGGGCCACCCTGTTCCCAGCGCTCCAATTTACACAGCTCCCACTGACTACTTATCTTCTCAACCCAGGGTTTGGAAACAAACAAACAGAGAGCCGCACAGTTTAGACCTGGATTTTCTTTTGACTAAAATGAACTGGAGGGCGGAACGTTATGTTGCCACTTTGGATTTATTATGCTTAACAGTGCTTTGCCACTGGCCTCATCCATGCTTATTGTGTTTTCGGTGTAGAGAGCACATTCTGCCTGTACATTATGGCTACAAAACCAATATGGTGGTAAAATGACACACAGAGACATGCATCATTACTTTCCACTTGTCATTGTTCTAAAGACCCAGATACAAATTCGGCCAGAGCCTCTCGTGTATGATTTATCTGTGATGTGTGTGTGTGTGATTTGGGTCATCGGTATCGAGGCTGAGTGCTATATATACGCAGGACCTAAGGCAACAAAGACTGTTTGCTCACGCTCAGCCTCCAACCCTGAGACAACACACGGAAAACACAGCTCCGACTATCCAGCGAGAGAAATACCTGCGTCGGACACGCCAGGCAAAACACACCTAAGGTCATTAAGGTCACGGAAAAACCTTTTACACCCGATTGACGCCACCTCTGTCGAATTTAGAGCAAAAATTAGGTCAGATCTGAAAACTTTGACATGATTTAAGATTTGTTTATATTTGGTTGGACGCGTTCTGAGGTCGTCAACTCCGACCTCCAATGTGAGCTGACGTCCATAAATCCACTGAACAGCAGATCTCAGAGAGACGACACTTCTCACAGCCATTCGGCAGCATTACATATCTCAAAGTATTATGGGAACTGTTGCTCCAAAGTGTTTACAGAAAAGGAATATTAATAGTAGTTTGTATTTAGATTTGATATTTTATCATGATTATTATATAGTATTGATATGTTTAACTCTATATAACTTGACGTGAATAGGAACAACTTATTTAAAAGTGGTAATTTGGTGGTAATAATACATTTCAGCATCTTTTTGGAGTCTGGGGTCACATGACATGGAAGCTACTGAAAAAAATCCAATTAAAAGGAAAAAAACCTAAAACTAAAAGGTCAAACAAGAACTTCCTCTCGTCCCTCTAAGGAGTAAACAAGGACATAATAACGATTTCTGCTCGATACAGATCTGAACACATCTTTCTCTTTTTCCAGTGGTGAATATCAAGTGCATGTAAAAGCCATAATACACCTGAAGATTCCCCAAAATAGAAAATGAGTCACTGTTCTCCTCCTCCTCCACATCATCTGATACTTGAAATTCTAACAAAATGAGTTCATGACTTACACAAGACAAAAGCTTGGCAGGACCGACAATCGGTGACTCACACACTTGACACTTGCGTGTGTGCGTCCCAGAATATCAACACGTTAATTCTGTGGTACTCGTCAGTGGGTATTATCGATTCAGTCAATACCACTCAGCCCTGTCCTCCACATTGGATGGAAATGGATAGTCTCCTCATCTACTCTACTGGTTAAATATAGAACTACAACTGCATTTTGAGGCAATCAGCAGAACACACCTCACGTAAAACTCCAGTCTGCCCGGTCCTGTTATTAATTCATAGGCAGATGCTTTCAAATGTGCACATAAAGAAGAAGATGAGGAGTTCAAAGACGCAGAAACACGACTTCCAATTTCAGTCGTCGTTGCAGAGATGAACCCACTTTCCTCCCGACAGCTACAGAGAGGACGGGTTCTCCTCCCGCCCTGCTCGGCGGTCTGATGTCTGCACGGAAACGAAAATTGTGTTTGTCACCACAAAGGAAGAGGAAAGTACATAATGTACATTTAAAGAGACATCGGGGTGTCAGGGGGGAGCGGGTGAAAAGAGAAAATCATCTGCGAAGTATTCGAGGGAGATAGAAGTTCATTTGTAGCTCGGTTTGTGCTAATTTGCCTGAGTTGTAAACCCATTAGGAGGGGGGGGGGCGCAGATTAGGGCCCTAACATGCATGGAAATCATAACCTTTTCTACGTCGTTAGTGTCAACTAATGAATTCAGCACATCGCCCACCACTTGTTTCCCTCGCTCCTTTGCCGTTCTTCAGCAGTGGAAATCGATTCTAGGAGATGATGTTCCTCTGGAATGAAAGCTGCTCTCTGTTCGAGTGCTTGTTAGATCTGCTCGTGTGACCTGGCGCAGCTGGAAAACGCTTGTTTCTCCACAGAGCTGCAGATCTGTTGAGTCTGTCCCTCGCTCTATGTCGCTTTGCCATTCACAGTGGCATCGCTCTTGCGTGGGCGACCCTGTGTGCACTTGCATTAAGTGTGTGTCAGTGCGTGTGGAAGCGTGATGGTGTGCGAGTGTGCGTGGGTGGGATTGTGGACATACGTGTGTGTGTGTGTGTGTCTAAATGGCCTGAGGACAGATGTGGGTGCCTGGCATTTCAAGAACCGATGTCAAAGACCTTTAGTTCAGTATCTGAGCGTCGTGTGCAGGAGATCTCATCGTGTCATGAATAAATGAAGTGACAGAGGAGAAGAGAGCGAAGGAGGAGAGACGTAAAAACATGGAGAGAAAACGGTCGGACATGATCCCTTCGAAAAAAAAAACATATTTCTAAAAAGATGTTAACAAGCAGCAGCTGCAGGAGAGTCGGTGTACACAGAAGCATATGGTAGAGAAAACATACATTCACCAGTGCTGGATCAAAGACAGATCAAAGACAGAGATGAGAACAATATTTATGTTAATCAAATTGTAGTTAATTAAATCATTTAAACTGTAAAATGTAGAGAAATTAAAAAAAACTAAAAATACTAATTTAAGAGTCAAAATCCACTGAAATCCCTTATTGATGTATAGTTTCAGGTTTTTGGAATATTAGATAATATTATAAATAAACCATATTTTCGGGAATACCCTGATCTGCACACATTTGCGTTGTATAACAGTCCATTTACATCCTGGTATAGTGTCTCTCAGATTGTAGTTTACTTATCTATCTACCCATCAATCCATCCATCAAACATGGCTGTATCTACAGTATAAGGTTAGTTTAAAATGTTTATGTTTATTTATAAAAAAGTTTTGAGCAGAGTAACTTCTCTGGACTCCTCATGCTGGATTCAGATGTATTTCTCTCTGGACGTTGGAGGCTGTGAGTGGATCACGTTTCCCTGAGGGAGTTTTCTTTCTTCTTGTTTGTTTGCTTAAGGAGAAGTTTGGGGTTTGTAAACAAACAACACTGCTGTTTTGTATTCATGGAGCCTCACTCACTGTCTGAAGGTCTGTTGTTCTTTATTCAACTGATAAACAATCATTGGATGCCCCTCAGAGACAAAGCAAATAAAGAACAAATAGTTGACTGGTTGATTAATTGATTGACTGGTTGGTTGATTGACTGTTTGGTTGACTGATGATTGACTGGTTGGTTGACTGATGATTGACTGGTTGGTTGACTGATGATTGACTGGTTGGTTGATTTATTGATTGATTTATTGGTTGTTTGACTGGTTGATTGATTGACTGGTTGGTTGATTGACTGGTTGATTAATTCATTGGTTGTTTGACCGGTTGGTTGATTGATTGGTTGATTGATTGACTGGTTGATTGACTGGTTGTTTAACTGGTTGTTTGACTGGTTGATTGATTGACTGGTTGGTTGATTGACTGGTTGATTGACTGGTTGTTTAACTGGTTGTTTGACTGGTTGATTGATTGACTGGTTGGTTGATTGACTGGTTGATTGACTGGTTGTTTAACTGGTTGTTTGACTGGTTGATTGATTGACTGGTTGGTTGATTGACTGGTTGATTGACTGGTTGATTGATTGACTAGTTGGTTAACTGGTTGATTGACCGGTTGTTTGACTGGTTAATTGATTGACTGGTTGGTTTACTGATTTGCTGTTTGACTGTTTCATACTTAAAATCCAGTCTGAATTAGAACTCAACACATCATAACAACGCATATGCAATGAAACCACAGAGAAGCAGAGTTTTTGTTTTTTACCTGTCCAGCCAGGCGAGCAGGCTCTTGGCGGCGGTGATGAGGTCGACCACAGAGGTCAGCAGATCGTTGGGCAGCCGCCGCGAGGACCTGCTTTCTGATTGGCTGCTTCTGCGGCGACCGGAGATGAAGTTCTGCAGGTTCTTGGCCGAGGCGCCGAGTTTGTGAGCCAGAGTCCTGACGCTCTCCGTCTCCAGACCTGAGTTCTGAACCCGCACAGACACAGATAGAACCAGATCAACTAGAACCCCAGACAGGGAACCACCAGGAAATGTAGATTTTTATTTGTCAACATGTTTACCAGGTTTCTTAAGAAGTCGGCTGCTTATTAGAACTTGATATTTTATATTTAGAAGAGAGAGAGAGAGTCATCGTGCTGACTGCAACGAGGCAGTGGCAGAGGAGGAGTGTTACTTTGAATTTCAGAGGGAAATGTATTTTTTACCCTCCTACATTTATTAGACAGCTATGCAGCTTCGTATTTTCTATTATTTATTTAATTGAATTACTTGTGTTTTCACCGAAAAGCGACAGATAGCGTTTATAAATATGATGCATTGTTTAAGATGTGGTGTCTAGAAAACAACAGCCACAGAATAAAAATGGTGCTCATGTTTGTTATCAGCAAAAATAATATCATACAAATGAAATTGGTACTCTGCTATTATAACACACAGTATGTACACAATGCTATTAAAGATGAACCCTTCAAGGAGGCATCGTGATCTCTTTCTGGATTTAATATAAATTGACTTGTGTACTTGTTTAACCATTTGTATTTTATTTTAAGTATTGGGAAGTGCTTGAGGAAACCTTTGAATATTGAATAAGACATGATATTCGTCTCTTCTACAGATCCAGGTCTTCCCTCTCATTTAGGATTCTTTTATTTTGACTCATTAAGTTTTAGAAGTAGCTTTTCTGTTGCACTGTAACTCTTTGTGGAAGTGACAATTGGGAGATTAACAGATAAAACGCAGGATGCTGCAGATTTGCAGCATCGAGCAGAACGTCGCACAAGGTTTCGGCCGTAAAACAGTCCAGTGCCGCTCTGCAGACAAACTACACAACAAGCAAACTCACCAGAGCGCAGAGCAAGTCCACGGCCTCCAGGATGAGCTCCTGGTGTCCGATCCGAGAAACTCCCAGTTCCTCCAGCTCGGCGTGGCTGATCCTCAGCAGCCGCTCTCCACACACCCCTCCACGCTCAAACACACACACATACTGCTGCAGACAGTCGTCCAGACCTGGAGCAAACACACATTGTCAAAGTTAGGGCTGCTGCACACAAGAGGATTCTCAACTCCTGACCGATTTTAAAAACGTGGGAGACATAACAACAGATTTAAAACGATGAAAAATAAAAAATAAAGAGTTTACAAGGGCGTTAGTCGAGCTACATATTATTTCATCCACCCGTTTATTATCTACTACATTTCAAATCACACTTCTTCTGAAAGCCTCATATAGTGCAATCACAGTGAGGGTTGAAGGTGCTTTTAAATCACATATAATCAAATCTATTTTTATGGCAATTATGAGAGAACACACAAGAAAGCTGGGAATGATTGGCATCCAGGACTGGAAGTGACACTCATCCCCACAAAACCACATCACTCTTTGTGACCCGTCCACATTTCAGACACTCTTCAACTGTGTCGTTCCCCCGATCGATAATCAGACGTATCCCCTCTTGAAATTATAGGTTTCCGGCTTCACTCCACAGGCGCTAATCAGCTTCCTCTTCAATACTCGGCACCAGCAGTTATCCTCTTCCTCAGTCTGTCTGTGTGGGGGAACGGCAGATTCCTTTTAGACTGCACGAGAGAATGTACGACATCTTTCTGCTGCGTGTTCCACCGCTTCTCAGATAATACAACAGCTGCCGTGTCACCTTTTATGAGCCATTTACAGATTTCAACTCAACATGGCAGCAAAACCAGAGGCGAATAAGGTTGAATTACGATATCCAGTTTGCTTTAAGAGACAACGATGGGTATATTAAGGTTTTTTGTTTCCTTCTTACTCGGCCCCTGTCCACTTAAGGACTGATGTAGAGATGTGTGTTTGGCCACAACAGTTCACTAATTCAAAATTAAGAGTATAAAGGTGAATTTCATCAGAGTTTGTGCACTGTGAAATCAATTAGTCATCTATCGAAACTCGTCACATCTGGATTGTCAGAGTTGTTAAGCAGATTCTAAAGATTTTAAAATCTGTTTTCTAGTAAAAGGGAATAAGGATTTGTTGTTGGTTCAAATGAAGTATGATGTGTGGGGAGGGGGGGGGGGGTCAGTGTTCTGTCAGAACCAAGTGGCCTCAGTCATTGTTGCATTAACTCTGTCCAGTTTACGGCTTTTAAACAACAGTTTCAGGATTCATGCTGTTGTTAGCTATGTGTGGTTCTTGGTGCAAAATCACTTTAATGAATCCTTTGCCCTTAATTCATTTTTACAGCATTGAACTTCTACATTATCAGCAATTAATCCTGGAAGAGAAACACTTGTGCACGCTGACCCGTGACGGCTGCTTTCCACCTGTGACCAAAACGCCAGCAAACAAGAAAATATACGACATTTTACTATAGCTCTATAAACAAAGTGGCCTCAGATCAGCAGTATTTACTGCCGCTGCAGCCAGAGGACCAAAACAAAGTCTTGTTCCTGAACCAGGAGTCAGGAGACAGGAGCAAAAGGGGTACTGGACGTCTCTGATTGTGTTGTGATTGTGTGTGGGACAATCTCTCTACAATTGTGAGAGTGTGTCTGTGCATCGTTGGTGGTTGTGTGCGTGTGTGTGTGTTTGTGTTCGTCTGGCTGGAGCAGGGTTTGCTGAGTCAAAGGAAAGCAGATCAAGACACAGCGGCTCAGCTGCAGCCCCTGGCTCCCAAAACAATGAATGTATCCAGCTTCTAACCTCTTAACAAACAGCACAACTGACAAACACACACTCTAAACACACACACACACACACACCTCTGAGGAAGGAGCATTGATTTCCCCTGCTCCAAGTCCCCACTTTATAATACACTCATCTATCATAACCACACTATCAAAGATGGGGAAAGAAGCAGGATGGGAAGCGAGTGGAGGAAGCAAACGAGGTAAAAAAAACAACTAAAAAGCCAAAGTGGGAAAAGAAAAAACTCATAAGCCAGCTGCTAAATCGCATGCAAACAATTTCATGCACACGCAAACGCACACAGACACACACAGACACAAGCACGCACAGCATCTCTCATCTGCGACAAGCAAACAACATTTGTCAGCTTCATGCAGCCTCTAAATTCTTCCTCCCCCAATCTGAAGCAGAAGAGTTTGCAAAAGAAAAATATAAATCCCTGAAATCCCTTCACTTTATTTGAGCTTTAAAAAGATAAAATCAACAAAGCTTTTCATGATCTTAAAATGAATAACACGGCAATCAGTTTCCAAGATTAGGAAACGTCTGTTCGACATTATCTGACTCTGCGAGGAGACGCGACAAATTGATTCCATTATCGAAACTCTTCAAGTTGATGTGAAATCTCCAATCGCAGCTTCGTGTCTTGCATAACGATAAGACTATATGAGAATAAAATAAATAAATCCGCCTCTCAAGGGTGATTTGTTTCTTTGCCTTAATGTTAAAGGTCATCTCAGGTTCAGTCAAGGTTTGGAGATGTGTGCCAGGGGAGAGGGAACCAGAGCGGGACCTGTAAAAGTTGATGGATGGTCTTCGTCTAAAATCGGATTTGGGTGAGAAATGTGCACAATATCCATGTGGCAATAACCTCCAGAAAAACTGTGCTGATTAAATCATGAATTTCCAAATGCTGTGTGTTTCTTATTGTTTATAACAAACTGAGGCAGGAGTGAGTGCACCCATCTTAAAGGCTTAAAGCTGCCTCATTAATATATGGAGAAGAAAACAACTATTTGTGGTTTTTTCCAGTCGTATCATGTGAACCTGGTTATGTGTTGAGAAATGTAAAATATTAATCTGTGAGCCTTTGAGGTGTTGCTCGGCTCTTTCATTTTCCTCCGATGCAAAATCTGTAATCCTCTCATCCAACACTTATCAAGGAAGCAGATAAGCATATTCCCCCAAAAGTCAAATTAGGCTTTTAAACTACCCGACAGAATCAAAGCAGCAAATATGTGAAAATGTTGCTTAAATGTTCATGAATATTTATGATGAGTGCAAAAACATATCACTCTAAAAGAAGGATATTCTGCATAATGTATAATTTGCCTCATATATACAAAATTCAGATTATGAAAGCAGAACTTGTGCTTGTAATTGTGTGGAGGAAATGATGTGAACATGCAGTTGAGCCTAGGTCCCTAGCTTTCAGGGAATACAAATGGGCCTGTACTGTAGTGCCCATGGGCAAAGAACTAACCAACAGCTTTTGGGATCAAGTGAAACAACGAATACAAGACAGATCTGAGCTGTGTCCAAAGTCAAGGGACACGTCTACGACAGCGAGGACAAAGCTGAACGAGTAAACTGCAAAAGACGTTTTTTACGCCATTTTTACTCAAGTACAGCATCGGAGCGCTTCTTCCTCCAACAGCCACACTTGTGCTTTAATGGGTGTTAATAGCAACGGATTTTCTAATAGACGCGAAGCTGATTAAAACAATGTCGGCTCTCACAGTCAAAGTGTCACCACCGCTGAGAGAGACAGACAGAGGCAGAAGAGAGGGGAAGATGCACATCGTGGCAAAAGTTCACTGATTATCAGTCGCTTATCGCTGGCGGGGAGAGAGAGCGTGAACGCCCTGAATGCTGAGGAGTCCGATTGTAAGCGACGTGCACACACACCCACGCAGTCGGAGACAGACACTGAAATGGTGCCGTGGAGTTGATTCACACAGAGGATGGCTGCTGCTGTAGAGGAAATGTCTTCTACTGCAGTGGTCTCGTTTTATTATTTGTTAAATTCTCCCTCACAGCCCTGACGACACCATTTATCATCCTCTTCCCCATTAGCCAGGTCAGATTAGCTAAATTAGCTCATTTAAAAATTGCCATTACTTTTGTCAGTTTCAACAGTTTCCTTGGAGTAATAGATCTTTTACCTTCAGCTCGTAGTTTTAACCTTTTACAGATTAGTTTTACCTCAAAGTTTCTGATGTTTAACGATGCATTTTTTTTGCAATTTCATCCATTTTACTAAAACTTTCAGCTATCTGACTACTATAACTTGAAGTTTAATTTGTTTATTGATGACTTCTGGGTTCACTTATCCCTTAGTGACTTTAAGATCCCCATTTAATTAGATTTAAATATCAATTCAAACCATTTATTCATTACTTTTAAAGCTCCAGTGTGTAAGATTTAGGTGAAAGGGATCTATTGCTAAAACTCCTACCAATGTTCTTACTAGTGGGTTTCATCTAAATTGTTGTTTTACCCTAGAATTAGCCTTTTATATTTTAATACTTTATATTTCAATCAGGAGGATTGAAATATAAATATTTCTCTACGGAGGAGGCCGCCACCACTTTTTCTTTTTTCACATCTCTCACACACATTCCCAACACTTGCTGAGGTGTTAGTTACTCAATATGTATTATTTTGGCTGTTGTTGTGTTGATTATTAGACATTTTTTTATTGTTGTACGTTTAGTGAATGCAGGCAGGGGACAACTAGCCCCCGGCTGAAAATCCATTATGCAGTAAAAATGCTGTTTTCCTATAAACTGACAATCTCCAGTGCAGTGCTCCTGTCTGTGTTGGTTCAGTGTCTAATCTCTAATATCTCCGCATGTGCAAGTATGTTTACGTGCACATCCATGTGTGTGACTCTCAGAGAGTTCATGTGTGTGTTTGACTGATGCAGGAGAAGTGTGATTCATAGCTGACTCACACATTTAACTCCCACAGAGGCACACTTTTCACAACAGCAGACGAGCCAAACTCCCACAAACACCCTCTTTCTCTCTGTCACACACACACACACACACACACACACACACAAACACACACACACACACACACACACACACACACACACACATAATAAAACTTGATTTTGCGGTGACTTCTGGGATGTTGGAGAGTTCTATAAAAGACCTGGCCCTCTCTGTTGGGTTATGTGTCATCTGCTCCAAACACTGAAGCTTCGAACAATAAAAGTTAGACGAGCGCTCACTGTGTCCCTGAGATCTGCATCTGCAGGATGTCGGAAGCCCGAAGCTATTTGAGGTGAGTTTGTGACAAGGAGGTTGCCAGTTTGAATCCCAATGTCAGACTGGGGAAACAGACTGGGGGAAACTCATCCACGGGTAATTTATGACTATCACATCAGTCTTGTGCCAACGTAATTAGACAAGCTAGAAAACAAAAGAGCAAATGCCTCATGCATGAAAAGTGTTTCAAAAGTCAGCACAAAACCAGACAAAGGATTTTAAATATGCAATTCACTGCCAAGCACATGTACTTTAAAGACCAAAGGCCAAAGCAAGTCGGGAGCCAGATGATGATCCATGTAGAAGACACAGATATATATACATGACATTATTCTTCCACTACAAAATGTTAGAGTTGTCAGCAGAGTGCAAGTTCAAACCGGCTGAAATGCCAAACAGGTAACCTTCATGCATCTGTCTCCATTAGGAAAACTTTATAAACTCCTGTACTTGGTTCTTGTTGAGTGCGCTGGCAGCACAAGGTTCAACAATAATTGAACAAAACAGAAACTGTTTGAAATCACTGAGCCGCCGGTGGCAGCATGTAAATGGACAGAGCCGCGTCATGCCGCCGCGACTTTTACATGCTCGCCCGGACTCTTTGGCCTCCGAGTGACTGAAGCACTTCAGACCTAATTTCCCAAAGCACCACATGTTCACGCCTCGCACACAAATGAACCAACAAACACCGGGCCCCGGCTCTTCAGGCGGAAGCTGACAAATGTTTAGCATTCTCAAGAGTCTGTTGTCGCGTCCAGCAATTAAATCAGTACCGAAAAAATTAGGTAAAGTGTTCCCTGGCTTCTTGTGTGATCTGAACGTGAGGGAACAAGAGTTCCCACCATTCCTTCCAATGTACAGTAGGATCTCACATTACTATTGAAGTGTTCCACTCCCATCAGTCGTGCCAACGCAACACTGTCGCCAAGTCGACAATGCCCAGACCTTTTGGCCCCAAACGTCTGTGGTATATGCGATCTGTATGTTATGGTACACACACACACACACACACACACACACACAACCTCACACATACACACACACAAACACACACACAGTATCCGAATACTGTATATCCCGTTTCACCCCTGTCGCCACAGCCACACCCCAGAGACCCAGAGTTAACCGAATACCACACTAAGGCATGCCACGTGTATTGTGTGTGTGTGTGTGTGTGTGTGTGTGTGTGTGTGTGTGTGTGTGTGCGTTGTCCGAGGACCCGGGTGGAGCCTTCTGTTCCGGGCGGGGGGGGGGGGGGGTAGTCTGTCAGCTGTTCTGCACAGACGGTCTGAGACGAGCAACTCACCATCCACCCACAAACACACATATATAAACACACACACACACCCACACAGAGGGGCACTTATAAACACATGCCATATGCACATGATCGAGCGATAACCCATCCGATGATGAGGATCTGAGAAAAGTACATCATGTAAATTTCTACATTTTTATTTAATTGAGGCATGTGAGTCAGAATAAATTCCCTGATGTGCTTTTATATGCATGAAACATACATGATGGAGAACACGCAACATGTTTCCTAATATTAGTTGCGTTAGTCATCTTTCTTTGGACGTGGTTGTGTTTGGTGGATCATAGAGCGATGATGCATCTCGATGCTACGCCCCAACTTGTAAGTTCAAAAAGTCAAATTTGCAAAAGAATGAATAAATAACACTTTTGATGTGTTTCCAACTTTATACTCACTGGCCTGATGGGGGCGCTGTCATTACAGATTAATGAAAAAGGCCTTTACTGCAAGAAACAACTGGTCAGAAATGAATTTGAAATTGTGAAACCAGTTAAATATCTTCTCCTGGTACAGAAGGAGGGACATCGTGACCTATTGACCTTATGTCCAAACCGCGTCCAGCAGGAATAACAAAACAAATGTTCGTCCAATAGACGGAAGGTGTTTTGTCATAAAAGAGAAGATCTACAGCTCGTCGTGAAACCAACGCCAGACGACTGACAGCAAAGAAGGGACAAGGTTGGTCCATCATTTCAAGCTGACAGCTGAGCATGAGGAGAGGCGATAAATTACAGGCCCTGACATCATGAGGAGAGAGAGATGTGATGTGAGAGCGACCGAACAAAACATATAATAATCTGCATCAATATTAGAACCGTTCTCCCTAACGAAGGAAAACAACCGTCCAGTTCAAGATGGCCTGTTCAGTATGTGTTTCCAAAAGGTAGCACAGATCTTTGTCATGGTACAATGTTAAGTAAAATGTGTTTTAATGGTGATACTGGTCCAGTGTCATGGTATAAACCTACAGGCTGTTTCACTGTCATGAAATATCAAGATATTTACAGAGACAATCAACAGAATTAATCCATTGTGAAGTATGTGCTGTGACATGTCAAAATATGTGCAGTGAAAACACACTGGAGGTTATTAGAGCTGCTGTGAATCCAAACAACTGCTCACATTTTACAACCTGCTTTTTACGCTTGGAGGTGAATGAGGGTTTGACAGAGAGAATCTCGACGTTGGGGCGGGAGATCACTTTAAAGAGCCGACCACAAATATTGTTTTAGCACCGAGTGACACCGACTCGATAAAGTTCCTTCCGGCGCTGAGGTGACTTCAGGAAATGTCAACAGCTGGGAGCATGGAGGAGATTTTAGGATTGTCATGACACTGTCCACTGCTTTCAACTAGAAAGACTTACAGCCTCTGAAGAAGCCTTAACTGCTTTTATGAACTGAATGGACCCTTTTGAAATGACCTTCACGTCGAAGCCATTTCCTCCAAATTGGACGTGTATTAATTGCTTAATGGAACTCGCAGTATTGGCAGCACGGCTAAAACTCTTAACTGTTAATTTAAAGTAGATTCATTTTGTTAATAAATCTCATAAATGGGCCGGTCTCCACCGAGACAGGTCTCCTTTTGGCAGGTGTCCTCGGGGGAAGCCTGGCGGATACCGACGCTGGGATGAGCCAACGTACAGGTCTTTAAAATTATGTTGGCAACAAGTCAAACTGAAAACGTTTTATGAGGGGAAGGTGATTGATTGGTGTGTCGTATCGTCTACGTTGAACCATTAACCACAGCAAAGATATAAAAAATGCATTGTCAAGCAGCATAATGCATTTGGGTAGCTCTTTCACTATTTGTAAAATATTAAAACACTAATTTAGGCTTTTTGTGTGTTTTTTATTGATTTCTTTTTCTTCCCTACTCACTAATCACTCTTTAGATGACAGGAATGAGCATCTTTTAGTATCTAAAAAGAAGCTTTAAGACTAAAAAGATGAGTAAATCTACCTCAATCCTAGTTTATCAGTCGTTTCACGCTCAAAGCCTCTTTTCTCAGTCAGAGGAGAAGCCCAGCTCCCTGGTGCCCCCCCCCCCTGATCCCAGGGTGTGAGAGTGAGAGGATCGCTGTATAAGGCCCGTTCAAGGTGGGAATTTTGCGAACAAAGAATTTGGGGCCATTGTTCTAGCTTTGAACCAGCAGCTGAGGTAGTCACGAAACCAAACAGACACCAATGCTACATGTCACGCCTCTGATTCCAGCACGCTATGTAAAATCACACACGGGGGCGGCATCATGCCAGCTCTGTTTAGTTCAGTGTAAACAAGCAAAGGCTGCATCACGGGGGGGGGCAACAATATAAGATGAGGTCTGAGTTAAAGAGGACGCTCAGGCAGCGTTAACATTTCTTGTTGGAAAGTCGAGGGACTACACAGACACACAATTATATTAAACACCAACAGTGACAAAATGCCACACACTGTAACAAAGACATAGGGTTAGGGTTGAAGGTGGGAGTAGCCAACGCTTTGTGCCAGTGCAATCATCATAACGACAACAATCACAGTTTCCTGCTTGGTACACACAACATAGCTTGCTTTCAGGCTAACATGGATGCTAGCTATCAATACAATGCTAAAGAGAAGTACACAGGATGTCAAATCCTCAAACTCACTAACACACACTAGGTCAGCCAGCTACCTCATCTTCAGTATCAATGTGAACTGATTGGCTGGCAATTGAACTTGTTGGTTTAAACACGATTTGATTGGAGGGTATGGCGGAACCAAAATGCCGTTTGGCAACATATGACATCACCCCATTCAAAATGAGTCAACAGCATTTTGGATGAAGCCTCCAGTGTATGTAAGAGTTATTCGTAAAGCGAGGCTAATTAGTTAATGATGTGACAATCTGAGTTGTGTGTCATAGGAACACTTCTTCTTCTTCTATGGTTGTAATACTGTCGGGTGGCCACCAACGGCATTGCCGCCACCTTCTGTGCTGGTCCCTGGAGGCACTGCAATACACAGTCGATAAAATCCCTTAAAAGTTAATTTATCGTTAATCCTCAAGCAAAATGTCGTACTTAACGACGCAACTGTCACTTCATAGATGTGCCTATTAGTTTTCCATTTAAAATCTGAGCTGCAACATATTTTCTATTTGTTTGCAAAATGTGCCCCCCCCCCACCCCTCTTGAATCTAAAGTTCTTACAGCCGCCCCTGCACTCAGCATTGAAGTTTGACTGATTCTCCTCCAGCTACTTTCACATTACATCACCACCATCATCACCCAGTGATCATCAGGTGCCTGGATGATGCATGGAGACACACACACACACACACACACAGCTCCCACGCAACATAACATCGCCTCTGTCTTCATTAATGTCACGATCATTCAGTGTGTGTATGCGCATCCATGAGTGTAATCAATTATTTTCATTAGTGATGTGTGTGTGTGTGTGTTTGTGTGTGTGTGTGTGTGTGTGTGTTTGTGTGTGTATGTACCTTTCATCCAGTCCACCACCTGGCTCGTGCTCCATTTGCTCACCGGCTCCATCACCAGCGCCATCGAGGAAACTTTGCGCGGAGTCTCCTTTGCGCGCAAGCGGCGTCGCCAAGCCGAGAACAGAGCTCCGTGAGGCGGGCACACACCTCCCCGCGACCCCTCCCTGTCTCCCTCCCCTCCCTCGATCTGCAGCCAGGTGACTCCTTCTGTCCCCCCCCACCCCCACCCCTCCCCTCACACTATCCCCGGTCCGGGCCCCCTGTCGCCCCTGGCACGGTCCGGTGTCGTGTCCCGTTAACGCAGCGCAGCAGCGGGACAGCCCGGGCGTGTGTGCAGCGGAATCCGGTACATTCCCCTGCGCGATCCCGTCTGACATGTGTCGACTCTCTCTCCGTCTCTCTCTCTCTCTCTCTTTAGTGCATCAGCCCGATCCTGGCTTCCCGGTGTGTGTGTGTGTGCGTGTGCGTGTGTGCGTGCATGTGCGACAGAGATGGAGAGGAGTGTGTGTAGGTGTGTGTGCGCAACCGCTCCGTCACCAGCAGCAGCAGTGGAGGACACTGTGGATAAGTCAGACCGGACTCCACATATACGACTGCACCTCTCTCTCCCTCCCTTCCCTTCCCTTCCCTCTCTCCCTCTCTCTCACTCTCTCTCTGCCTCCCTCCCTCCCTCTTTCTCTCTCTCTCTCTCTCTCTCCAGATATGATTATGCCGTGCACCCAGTGGGTGGCTCCACGCGCACTACACATCAGTGCATTCCCTCTGGGAGACGATAGAACCGTGGAGATATGAGGGAAGATATATTCTCAGAAGATGTTTAATAAGGATGTGTGTGAGTGACAGGGAGAGGAGTGTGGGGTGTGTTATACAAGGGGGGGGGGGGAGAGAGCGAGAGAGATGTTATTTTAGATTTTAATGACTTGCAAACATCAAACTTTTTAATTGAATTGAGCATCACCTCTGGGAACACGTCGACATGATGTATGGACTCACTTTCCGCTGTGTGAGGAAACTTAATTCCTCAGCCAACCTCTCCACCTCCCACACCTCCACTCCATCAGATCATTTATCTGCATTTACATCTCATTAGCTCCCAGTGATGGAGGGAGCCTAAAGTCCAGATCGGGAGGGTTTGGACGCTTCCGCATTGTTTTGTTCGTCCGGCTAATTCAATTTCAGATCAAACTAGGATGACGTTGAGACTACAGGCCCTGCAGTCCCCTTCAATTCAATTGAGCTGCACCAAATCGCACACTCACAAATATCAGACCGGATATTTTCATCAGGATCTATTGGAATATTCACAGTGAAATCCGTGAAATTGTTTAAAAACAACCCGTCTCATAATGTTAAAGACAGCGGTTCAAGTATTTTCAGGATTTACCCCAAAATTCAATAGGTTCTTTTTTGGTTTTAGTTCCATCCTTCCACCCTATTCCATGGAAATCCATCCAGTAGTTTTTGTGTAATCCTGTTCACAATGATACAAACAAATGAACGAGAATGTCCCTCAGTAGAGCTCATAACTCTGCCAAGGCCCAACAGGGATTCTAAGTTCGTCCCATTATTAAAAGACTACGTGTTGTGTACAAATATTTGTGCGTGTGTGTGTGTGTGTATGTGTGTGTTAAAGGAGGACCATCTCACCCCTTCATGCATTTCAGTCACATTTCAAACAAGCTGAAACAAAGTCACACAAGTTCACTGCAGACACAGTTTAGCTGCAACAAACGGAAGAAACAAGAATCACTGGAGATAAAAATCAGATCTGGTTTCTAGTGTTCTGATTCACTGCTGCGTCATCTCCTCTGTAGGTGGATGTATGCATACACACACACAAACACACACACACACACACGGACACACACTGTAGAGGCTGTTATCCATTGGACAGAGGGAGGCTGGTTAGCGTTTCCTTTCCCAACTGTGACCTCTGCTGGTGAAAAGGGAAAACGATGATGTTCAAGCTCCGCTGCAGCTGGAAACGTAATGTTTGGAGTGATGTATTCAGAGCACATCAGAAGATTGGCCTCTTATGCCAGCATTCGTATCAAGGATATTTTGGCCAGAGGTGTAAAAAGTACTGAAATATTTTACTCAAGTAAAAGTACCTTTACTTTGATGAGATTTTAGTTAAGTACAAGTAAAAGTACCCATCTAAAAATCTACTCAAGCAAAAGTAAAAAGTAGTTCATTTAAAATGTACTTAAAGTAAAAGTTACTTAGGTACTTCCATAAGCTTGATGGGGGCTGCTCCTATACAGTGCAAAAAAGGACAAGGGGACCCAAATCCAATCCAAAAGCAGTTATTTTAAATTAAAGGAGAATCTCTACAAATATAAGTGCAATGATATTAAACATATCCAACATTAAACATTTAACATGTCAACACAACATTTAAGAACTTTTGGGAGGACAAATCAAGCCATAAAATAAATTAATTTTCTTATTTTGTTTTATTATTGCTAATTTAGCTTTTTTATTTAGTCATACCCTGCAAGCAAAAGGCACAACAAATCAAAGTTTTGATACATTTATTTTGAAATGCTTTCTTTTATTTTGAAAAGGCACTTCCTGAAGAATACGGAAAATATCGCTACTGGCAGCCAGCCACGTTGTTGGAATGAACGCGGTCTTTTGAACTCGTTCATGCACAACACTGTCTACCACTGTCTACCACTGCAGTGAGTATTGCCTTGCACCTTGAACTATGTTATTTTTTTTTACTCAGTAACGGAAGTAATTTCCAATGTACCGAAGAACAATACTTCAGTCAAAATCAAAAGTAAAAGTAAAAGTAAAATTACCCCATTTCAAAAAATACTCAAAAAATTACAAAGTACACAAAAAACTACTCAATTACAGTAACGTGAGTAAATGTAATTAATTACTTTACACCTCTGCTATGAACTAGAGACGAGAGGTTTAAAACATGTCCACATGTTGTAGACGCAGTCAGCAACTAGATCACTAGTTACTGATTAGCTTAGCATAAAAGGACAAATTGAAGAAAGAAGGGAACCAAATGCAGAAGTCAATATTTCCTCACCTGTCAACGCCATCGCCCTGTTTGTCTAATCAGAGCTTGTGAAATAAAATAATGCAATAACTTCACGTTACAAACTTACTTTTAAACGTCACGAAAAGGCTCAGATTGGAGTTTACGTATGTTTGAAGCATTTGTTTACTTTATTTATTCTTTTAACGTGGCTCAAGTGTTTTGTTATTGTCACTGGCCTCAATCTTTAAGGTGACAGGACAGTTCATAGATGACAAAGGGACACAATGACTCAGTTTAGCAACCAAATGAGTAATCGTACATGAACAGGGAAGTGAAAAGGAGAAACGAGGGCCGGAATAAGGGGATAAGATTACTTCCCATAATAAATGTGCCATCTGTAAACCGATAGCTTTTCTGATTCCATAACAACAAAAGGACCAAACTTTAATTTACAAGTTGTTATTTAAATCTTTATGGTTTTACTTTTGTTGTGATTTAGAATCATCGCTGAGTCACTGTTGTGATGAACGTCAGCAAACGAGAAGGGACATTTTCATCCTGTGACATCATTTCATCATTTTGAAATTTACTATATCACTACAGTACGTATTATTCATAAGGGAAACTATGGCCTTTCAACACTGTTCCATGATCATCAGAGGACTCAGTTTACAAGGGAGTAGATGAAGACAAGGCCATAAACCACAAAGGCAGAACCGAAATCAGACGGCCTGGTCCAAAGGATGCAGCCCCTGAACTGGGAACCAGCTCAGCGCAGCCATTGAGTCTCTCTACACTTGATTCTTACCGCACAACAAAGGGGAAGAGCTGGTTTTCAAGAACAGACTCTCTTCTTGAACTTGTAAGAAAGACATGGAGGGAATTCAGAAACAACAGGGCGGTCATCACAGACTTCGTCAGCTGGAGTGAGCTGAACCAGCTTCAGCTGAACACCAGCATGACGAAGGAGATGATCGTGAACTTCCGGAAAAAAGCATCCAACTTAACACCAGTGAACATCCAGGGATTGGACATAGAGGTGGTGAAGAACTACAAATTCCTGGGTGTTCACCTCAACAACAAACTGGACTGGTCGGACAATACACATGCCCTCTATAAGAACCTTACGCTGAATGAAGTATCACCAAAAACTACAAATTTAACATGATTCATGTTTTTGCCTAGTGAATGTTAAACTTCAGCAGTCAGATGTCCAACCCTGCCAACAACTTTCACTTCCTAAAAAACCCCCATCGGATATAAAAAGAGATGAAGGGCGGAGGCAAGCGAGACAAACATTTCTCTCATTCACACTATTTACCAGAAGGAGATCTAATTTTTACCCTAATTTTTTATTTGACAATTACATTTTTTGGGTGAAGATAATTAAGCTACAAGACTGGATGGTGGATTTAAGTTGGCTGATTAATTTCTTCTTTATTTGACACAGTAAGTATCAAACCATTATTCCTCTTAGGTGTCTGTTCCCTCAAGATATATTGAATCAGTCTTGTTTATACTCCCTTTATTGTAATATTATGAGTTTGTGTGTTTTATTGAATTTTCAGTTCTTTATCACCAACTGGACTAAGAAGTGGAATTCCCTATTGGACAGATTTCGCTCTGTAAACAGGATTTAAAAATGGGTCCTGGAGTGAAAACGGATGAAACAGAATCCGGAGGAAGAAAAAATGTCCGACTCATCACTTTTTTCTTTTTGCTGAATATCAGCAGTTTGCTCGCTCCGATCTCAGGATTTGCAATGAAGTCCTGCAAAATCAGCTACAACATTGCCATATGTAACAAGATGCAACTCACAGCTGTTCCTCAAGATATTCCCTCAGCGGTTAAAGGTTTTGACTTGTCTGCAAACAGGATTTCAAGAGTACACATGTTGGATTTTGAAAATCTACCAGGTTTGACACAGCTGGACCTCAACCGCAACTCCATTTCTCTGATAGACGACGGTGCCTTCGCCAATCTGATTTCCCTGAACAAGTTAAATCTAAATAATAACAGACTTTCGGAACTTAGAGCGGATCTTTTTCTCGGTCTGAGCAACCTCACAGAGCTCAGAGTCTTTAGCAACAGCATCCAAACTGTGGCAGAGACAACCTTCCAGCCCCTGAAAAGCTTAAAGGTGTTGGACTTTTCCAAAAACAAACTGAAACACATCACGAAAGTCAAATCAATATTACAGCATCTGCCAAATCTGCGTGAACTGTATCTCAGAAGCAACGGTTTAACCACTTTTCACTCAGAGGAACTGACCAACAGCTCAGTGGTACTTAAATACCTCGACTTGTCCCTGAATCGAATCACAGATTTTCGGATCACTGCAAACGTTTTTCCAAATCTCACCTGGTTCACCATCGGCGGAGATCCCGGAGAGACTCCGATGATCTGGGACGTGCGTAACAAGACTTTCTTAAGCCGAGTGTCTACTCTTGATATTAGTGGACTTCGAATGAAGTTAACTGACATGAAAACATTGCTGTGGATGGTAAACTCCTCACTCACATCTCTGAGGTTGAATGATATGAAGACAAACCTCACAGAGCTAGTTCAAACTGCCTGCACCATCCCAACACTGTCAGTGCTGCAGCTCCGCCGCAACAAACTCTTTTATGTTAGTTCAGATTTGTTCAAGTTGTGCTTCAATGTAAAAGAGATCGATTTAACAAAGAATAAGATCAAATCCATCAGAGACGATGCGTTCAGATCTCTGCACAGTCTAAAGATCTTGAGTCTGAGTGGCAACAAACTTTTATCGGTTCCATGGGCGACAAGGAATCTATCAAGTCTGTCAGAGTTGGATCTCAGCTCCAACAATATAACCAAACTTGGATGTGATGACTTTGCCAATCGGACAAAGCTGAAACAACTAAACCTTTATCAGAATTCAATCGCAGCTCTCGCAGATTGCGTTTTCAAGGATTTAGTACGACTGCAAGTTCTAAAGCTGCAGAGCAACCGTTTGTCCAATTTAAATGGTGCTTTCAAAAGTCCCTTGCCATATCTTAAACAACTGCTCTTAAACACAAATAAACTCACTACCATTAAACATGGGGAATTCAGCGGCTTGGGGTCCCTCCAGAACTTGTCATTGCATGAAAATCAAATATCTAAACTTGAAAGTGGGAGTTTCGTTGGATTGACAAATCTCACAGATCTCCTGCTACAGATAAATCTGATCAGAGAAAACGACGTAAGCAAAGGTGTCTTCAATGATCTGATAAATTTGAGAAGTTTGGAGCTGAGGGACAATCACATTAAATATCGCACTAGTACATCTTTGCCTCGTGCGCCGTTTTCTCGGCTGTCCCGTCTGGAGATGTTGGCTATGCCTACCCAACACGGCAAGGGGGGATCTCTACTGCCTAGTAACTTACTGCAAGGTTTGACCAATCTGTTGGATTTCAACATCAGGGACATTCACCTTGTCTCCTTGCACAAAGACATGTTTAATGACACGCCACAGCTGACGAACCTCGACATCAGCTCAAATGAACTTAAGGATCTCTCCCCAGACTGGTTTTCCCAGATTCCAAACCTTAAAAGCCTTTACATTTCCAGAACAAGTCTTACATCTCTGGACTATCTAACAGATGCCCACCTTACCAAGCTGGAGTTCGTGCAGGCGAGAAAGAATGAATATTCAGTTATCAGTGAAGATATAATAAAATCCATGCCAAGTCTAGTTTTTGCAGATTTTCAAGGGAACGGTTTTACCTGTGACTGTGATAACGCCTGGTTCATCCAGTGGGTACAAAACAACAACCAAACTCAGGTTTATGACGCCTATAACTTTAAGTGCAACTATCCTGTGAACCTTAAAGGCATGAAACTCCTGGAACTCGACATTCATCTCTGCTCCGTGGACAAAGCATTCATCATGTTTATCTCCACCACGTGTGCAATCCTCGTGTTTATGCTGGCGTCCTTCATCTACCATTTCCTGAGGTGGCACCTGGCCTATGCATACTACTTCTTCTTGGCTATGCTCTTCGACACAAAGCATAAAAACAAGACACCTCCCAATCAGTACGACGCCTTTGTCTCCTACAACGCTAATGACGAGCCCTGGATCATGAGAGAGCTGCTGCCCAAACTGGAGGGAGAGCAGGGCTGGAAACTGTGTCTGCACCATCGAGATTTCATGCCAGGTGAGATTTAACACCCTCTTTGCTCCAGGCGCGCTTTAATATGTGCTTCACAATGTATTCAACTGATGTGATTGGATTTTAAAGATCTGTTTTGTGCAAATCCAGACGGTTCTGTCCATTTCCATATTAATGTTGAGCATAAACGAGCCTTAATGAAGCATCTGAAATACTGATCGCAAGAGAACGAGTTTATGGTGAATTAGAAGTTAGGGTGGCATAGAATCGTTCTCAGCAGCATTAACATTTAAGTTTTCCTATCCTCAGGTAAACCCATCGTGGATAACATCGTAGACGCCATCTATGGAAGCAGGAAGACCATCTGTGTGATCAGCCGCAGGTACCTGGAGAGTGAGTGGTGCTCCAGAGAGATGCAGGTCGCCAGGTAATGTGTCAGCTCCCAGACCGTGTGATGCATGAAGTGTAACGTTAGTCCTCCATACAGATAGTGAATTCAAATCTACACATGGTTATCAAAGCTTAACATAATGATAACAATGGAGGTATTGATAGATTATATATTTGTGGTTTTGAGTACCGAAAACACGGACTCTGACTGTTTTCAGATACCAGGCCACCAGCCGCTGGGCTCAATGCCCGAGTGGCAAGGCCTCCAGCCTTTCTTAGTTTCATTTACAGGAAATACATGATTTCATAGCATGTTTTTATCGACCTCAGAATCAGATATAACAAGACTTTCACACGCAGTTCCTGTTTTGCCTTCGTAAGTCCCACCAACCTTGTTCCTCCCGTCTAGTTTCCGCCTGTTCGACGAGCAGAAGGACGTTCTGATCCTCGTCTTCCTGGAGGAGATTCCCAACAGGGAGCTGTCTCCTTACTACCGCATGAAGAAACTGCTGAACAAGATGAGCTACCTGAGCTGGCCTCGAGCCGCCGGCCACCCCGAGCTGTTCTGGGAGAAGCTGCGACAGGCTCTGAGGACCAGAGAGGATCGAGTGGACGAGTGCTTCCCCCTCAATGTGGTGGATAATCAGCGATAGAGTGGAAACTCTCACTGGTTCAGGTTTCCAGCCACTATAATTGACTGGTATGAGACATTTTGGCCTCTAATTGGGCTCTTTTCTAACAACAAAAATGGAATTTATCAAGAGAGGCATATCCTTACTATTTATTGCAGAATAATGCATTGATCAGCAAGCTTGATGAATTAATGAATCAGCCATAAACATGGGAGCTGTTTAACCCGTAAAAAAAAGCATTTTTCTGTGCAAATCTTGTTTTCTACCCCTTGTCTGCATCTCATGCTCAGAAGTCTATAAACCGGACAGATTGTCTGTTACTGTATCTCCAGGGCAGCAGGGGAGAGGAAGTGTCGGGGATGTGGTGTGAAGTCTCTTTTCGTGTCAGTACAGTATGATGTTCACTTGACCTCAAAGAGGAAGTGAGCAAAATCACTTCTTCCTGCCAAGAATTTATTAATTGCAGAAAGTTTCCCCTCAGCTCGTGATGTACTCTGAGGCGATAAACTAATGTCTGCCTATTAACCAGCAGTAACTAAATACTTTAAGTCAAGTGTTGGAGCCAAGTACAATTTCCCCAAATGTAGATACTTTTGAGTAAGTCACTGTTTTCTTGGCACCGTCTGTTCATGTACATTTATCAGAAATACATGTATTCATTTACATATAAATAAAATTTCAATTAATAGGATAAAATATTTTTTATGTCATTTTATCACTTCGTTATGACTATGTAAAGTAAGTATTTTTGATTGTACACGATTTACTATGCTGTGTAATTTTGTGCCAAACTTTAAATTCATGTTAAAGGTTCTATATAGATAAAAAATGATTGTTGAATAGGTATAAATGGACTCGTGCGGACATTGTGAATGTAGAAAGATCCAAACAAACATAGACAAGTTTTGTCAAACATCTGTTTTAATGACTTAAAATTTTCAATATTCATATTGTTGTGTATCACATTCAAAACTTAAACCCACAATATGGGACTGTCAGAGTTGGAAAATTAAGCAAAAAGAAAAAAAAGAAATTGCCATACTTTTCATAAGCAATATTTCATTTCTAGTTTTGGTTTTTGGTGATAGGGCACTGTAGCTACAGCTACTACTCTTCCCTGTTTATAAAACAGAACATATATAAGAAAAAGTCAAACAAAAATCCTATCAGTTAGAATTATAATAAAAACAAATATAGGAGCCGCTAATATATATATATAAATAGACTGTTTTAAGGAGTTCATGCTGATCCAGGAGTTCTTTTTTTGATGATCTGAGCCTGCTTCTTCTTCTTTTCACTGTAACAACAAAACAAGAGTTTACTTCAGTGAGACATTCATAGGTTTTGTTTTTACTCTGCATGAAAACCATTTGATCAACAAATCACAACATGTTAGCTGCAGAGGGCGCTGTTGCTCTATAACAGTTAGATTTTATAGTCTGAATAGAAGCTTTAATTAATGTGTAGAAACTAAAAAGTGATTAAAATAAACCATTCATAAGAATCACAACTGTTCAAATACTCACTCGACACAGCTCATCCTGCTCTGGGTCCAGGTCTGTGAAGGGTCGGCACACACAAACCTGCCTCGGACATGGAAGCTGTGGGAAAGAAAGAAAACACAGGAATGTTGTCATTAACACCAAAGATAACGTTTCACTCCCTGTTTGTGTTTTAATTCCAGTTTATGTTTTAACCTCTGAGTGTCTCAGGTACTTATTAACTGCAGTCTGACCTCTACACACACTGTTGCACACAAGTCAAAGCTCACGTGTGTATTTTCAGGTCCAAATTCAAACAATATATAAACACACACTGTTTTTTCAGCAAATGAAACTTAAACATTTGGATGCATCCACATGTTACATGTTTGTGACCCTAACCCTAACCCTAACCATCCCAGCCTGTTTCCATCTAATGCACATTGACTTGTTGCACAAAATTGTCCATCAAACAAAATGTTATCATTTCTATGTTTAATTCTCCCTCAGATTCAACAACGTCATTTTTGTCCTAATTCTCAGTTCGTTGACGTGATGTCACGACGGACCGTTTACTTACATGATGGCGTTGATGTCACATGACTTGTTGATGGTCTGGATGCTGTAATCCACTATCCGTACGCATGGCAGCATACGCTTGGTGTAACTCAGACAGCAGCTCGCTGCAAATACAGACAAAAGTTCTGTGTCAGCAAACTTGTCAAACACAACATTTACAGAAAATATTCTGTGTATTTATAATATAACATTTGAATTGGTTGCTGGAGCTGGCCTCACCTGACTGAGTGCTGCAGATGAAGGTGCTGAGGAGGACGAGGGTGCAGAAGGCTTCCAGGAGACGCATGTTGCTTGCTGTGCCAGTTCTGTGTCAGAGTGAGGCTTGAGGCGCTTAGGTGAGAGTGTGACAGGTAACCAGTGAGCGAGGCCCTTAAGTAGAGGCCTGTGGGAATTCCCCCTGTTGGGCGGGATCTAAGTGGGATTGTCGAGGCGGTGGAACGGAGCCAAGAAAACAGGAAAAAAAAGATTAACTGCCACCTGACCCGCTTTGATCCCCATGTCGAAAAGTAACAGCGCATCACAGACCTGAATAACATTCCTGAGTCAGTGGTTTGTATTTGGAGGATCTGAGCCGTAGATTAATAGTTGAAACTTGACTGAAACTCAGGTTGAAGCGTCTTTAACTGATGTGTTTATGAAAATAATATATTGTAGGATTATGTGAAAATAATGTGAGAATCTCTGCCTCCAGGTGAACAACACAGCCAGTTACCCCTGGTTTAATCTCCTCTAGAAATCTTGACTGACTGGACACTTGATGTCTGTAAGGAAAGTTCTAACATACTTAAAAGAAGTAAATGATTGAACTTACAATAATTGTTTCATTTAAAGCAAAGCCAATTGAACATATATTTTAACTTCATAATCTACGTGTATCTGCTCAAGAGAAATAAACGTAACGCAGTATTTTAACTAACTACAAAAAATATGTCATCTAGAAAAGTTACAGCTTAAAAAGCAAAAGACCACCTCCTTTAGAATATTATAATCTGCCCGATTCAGATTTTTATTTGAAACGGCATCTCATTGAATATGCACTACAAATATAAGCCCACTAAACATGACATTTTTCATTTGAATTTCTTATGAACACTTAGTAGTATATTTTTTGTTTGTGAGCACGTAGGTGTTAAGGTTCGCGTCCAGCTGCAGGACTTCCTCTTCATCGTCCCTTGTGTCAACACCAAATTCCATTCACATTTAGGTATTTAACATTGAATCATTACTACAGGAACGCTACACAACTCTTTGTGAGTGTGTGGTTGTTATGTGTCGTGTCCTAATCTGACCTGGGGAAAAGAAACGGTTGCTTCACATGAGAATCGTGTGGGAGAAGATATCTCAGGGGTAAATAGGTGAGATAAACCTGAACAGAGACCGGACAGGTACTCAGAGGTCGAATCCGGTCCCTCGCTTCACAAAGCAGCTCTAGTCCCTGAGCAGCTGATCTATTTCTGATGTGGGAACTCCATTTGGGGAATTTAAGGGACTTCAAGTGGCATCGTTCATTGTTTGCATTTGTAAAAATAAAAGGATTTTGACAGTATGGCGACATGAGGCTCAGGATCCCATCAAACTCAAATAGTAATAGTAGTTATTAATAATTAATTTAATAGTAGTAATGAAACTAAACCTTGATGTGATGACGTCTTAATTGGCTCATGGTGACAGCGTTCGTGTCCTGGAGTATTTTGGCTCTTTTCTGGGTAGTGGGAGGAAGTGTATTATATATATTTGTTTACATATCCTTATATACAGGCTATGAGCTCATGGGCTGATTCTTTCAAACACATTATTTATGATTTCACTTCACCTATCAATCTTAATTTTTGCTAAGAGTGCAGTTTTTGACCCTTACAGTATGAGTCCAAATACTACTTTCAAGTTTTTCTACTCCTCACACCTTGATTGCTTCACATGTAACTGCTGACTGTGCTGGTGTGCGGATCAAATCAAAGACAATCCCTATCTGCCCACTGTTATGACTGGACATGAAAACTGTGCACCTATTCTGCTGATAATCCAGAGAGCGGATGAATCACACCTTGTGTGACACCACAGAGAAGAAAGAGTTCCTCTGAGTGTGGGCAGATGGAATCTCCTCACAGGCAAAGTGTGTGAAGTATTGTGAAATGAGCAGCAATATCCCATTAACTTACGCACCTTTTTATGAATCACTCTACCTCTGGGCTGGTTTGAGTTTAACATTAAAAATGTAATATCAAATAGAAACCCTCCGTTCTGACGAGTCATGTAATCTGATAATGATTACATGGGAGACGCAGGAGAAAGTCACTGTTACGCTCAAGTGAAAGAATGTGATCACGTCAGGATAAAACAACTAAAAAACATGTTTCACTTTGTCCATACAGGAGCAAATACAAATCCACATTACATAAGAAAATCCACATATGCAGACGTGTGAGGTTAACTAGAGGGTCATTCTGCTGACACTGCACATTGCAGCACTTTGATCTGTGTCCCATGTGTCACGGTTGCGTCACCGACAAGGAAACGGCCGAACATGCTTCTCCATTGTCAACAAAATCACATGTCTGGACAGTCCCACTTTAATGATCTGTTACTATTTTTAGCTCACTGGCTATTTTTAGCCCCTCAAGGTCTTGGGTATATAAACAGATAGCTGGCCTGAGAGCAGCCACTTGCCTGTCATCAGCTTCAACGTTCCAGATAAAAAACTGGACCTTGAATCTGACCTGGTTTACCTTTGTAAGCCTAATTTCTTAAATCAAACTATAAAGAAAATATGTTAGTTATATATTATATTAATATATAATATACATTCTTTATCGTAACATTCTTTATCGTAACTTTGTCTTTGTCTACTCGACTAATTTAGCGACTATCGTTTATGGATGAAGCAGCTAAAGATTCCCACGTTTCCCTCTGGAGAAGCTCGAGACCAAAAACAAAGCTGAGAACACATTATCCAATAATGTTAAATCATACATTAGTTATACTTCTGTTACAAAAGTTAATAAAGTGACACTGGTGTTTCTGAAGCTTGTTTTGCTGCCCCCAAGTGGCCAAAAACTAAACAAGTTCTAGCAATGCCGCTTTAAACTTTTTGTTTAAATCAAAATGTGGACGCCATGTTGAAAACCTAAGAGCTAAAGTTTCATTGGTTCCCCAGTTTGTCACAGATGAAGAACAACTCAGACAGGGCCGCCGTGATCTTGAGTTCTTTGGTTACCTAGCTGTAAATCACACCTGGTGACAAAGCATGAAAAAGTTACCTTTGGGCATAACCACGTTTCAAATAAGGTCATCTCGCTGTTTATTACGGGAAGTGTTTAAATACTTGTTTGTATCAATCGCCAAACCTGCAGAAAGCACCTATTATGGAAGGTAACTCAAAACTCCTTAATAACCATAACAGTACCACGATCCCTCCCTCTGAGCTCCAGTCTGTCTGGCAGTGGATCCCACGAGTGACCGAAACAATGCATAGACACTTCCCCCTCACGAACGGCCCCCCGCTCCTGTAGTGAGAACCTATGGTCACTGGTGAGATGAAGCTTCTGCTCACGCTGGGACTGGTTATGCTGGTCATGTGTACGAGCCTGCACACCGCGGCTCAGGCGGCCGGTAAGTCCTACACCTGTTGCATTTTGTTCACCTGCACAGTATCTGTGTTTTAGGGAGTCACACACATGAGATTTAATTAAATTAATCAAGTGGCTAGAAATATGATTTGAAATAAGAGATCATCTCTTTTGTGTTTTGTATAATTTGGTAGCTGTAGAATCAGGCCTCATTTGAAATCTCTACCACGCAGTCGACACGGATGTTGGCTGCATGACAGGTTTTGGTTCCCCTGAGGTTACGAGCCAGCAGCCTTCAAGACGCTATCTGAGGTATTTGAAGTGGAATATCAGGTGACGCTTCCGCCTGCGTGCACTTGTTTGTGTGCGTGCAGGGCGGATTAGCTGCTGCACGGTGGTCTCCAAAGTGCGTGTGGTGAATTTCATGGTGAGAAGAGGAGGTTTGGTGCGATGCCGGCAGCAGGACATCAGAGAAGGCTGCAACATAAACGCTGAGTAAGATTATCTGGTTATATTCACAGGGTATTAAAGTACGACTACTTGAACATGTCTCCTTTCTTTTCACGATGACCCACTTTGTTGTTCACAATAAAAGTCTTTTATGTCTTTTTACATGAACAATTTGTGTCACTGTGACGATTGTGTGTTGTTTTTTGTTTCTCCTCCAGAATACTGGAGTGGAGACGCCGCCAAGTCTGTGTGGACCCGACGTCTCTCAAGATGCAAAACCAACTGGCGAATTTGTGGTGACATGCACACACAGGCACACACGGCAAGATAACAAAGCACAACTGGAGTGTGTTACCTCCTTGACTTTCTGATTCACACTCAGAGTTTTAAAAGTTGCTTATAAACATCTTGAGTCTTGACACTATTTGGAACTAGCAGGTCTGCAGGTCAGGGCTCCACCAATTGCCAATCATCCCCCCCAACCCCCCCTGTTTTTTAGACTCAATTGAGACTCATCAATTTTACGCATTGGGGTTAGGGTTATGACTTTTTGGTTTCGTTCATGTCCCATCCTGCATCAGAACGGGTTTTCATCACCTATTGTTTCTACTCTCAACCTGATCCATATCTTGCTTTGTGTCTTTTGATCCAGCCGCAACAGAAAAGAAAAGGGAGTGAGACATCACGGTCGCCCACACAGCAGGAACACAAAAATCTGATCGTACAGAAACTGTCGCCCACCACAGATGGCTCAATGTGGAATGGATGTAGATGTTTTCAGTTGTCTGTTATGCTCGTAGACAAAAGGACGTTCTTTAACGTACTATATGCTTCCTCCTGCTGTGTAGCACCATCTGAAGTTTACTGGGTTATACACAAGCTTAAAATATATTATTATACTGCATGTTCCAATTCCCGAAAATATTATATACACTTTTTTCTCATCTCAGCGTATTCCTTTGCATAAATTACCCAAGTTAGTATCTGCGTTGCTTGTATTCAAATCAAATGTGTTCATTTTCTGTTTTTCTGGGATTATTTCTTTAATATTTTTGTTATAATTTTCAGAACGATATTTTGAATGATGGGAAGATTTGGAGCTCGTATGAAAAAAGCTGCAGAAAAGACAATATTTTCTGCATTTTAATTTTTTTTCTTGTCTGGAATCTTGTTCCATAGAAGCAAAATACAACCTGCAGAATGTAAAGTGAATCACGAGCTCTGACATTTCCTCATTGTTGTTCTCCATGTTCCTTTGTTATGTAATTGATGATCTGGTTGATTAACGTTACCACGCTGCATGATGACACTTCAGATAATTACTCAATCTTGACCTTTCAGTGTAAAGCTGCCAAGTTTCTGGGTGAGGCTTAACACAGAATAATAACTTACGTGGAAATATAGCATTAAAGTTTCTGTTCACATAAAATGATTTTTCATTTAAGAAATGCTGTAGGTAGAACTTGGTTAAAAGGAAATGTCCAATGGAGAAGCCTTGTCCATCTTTAATGTTCCAACATGGGACTTTTTCAGACATTCATGGTCTCCAGAGGATAAATTCTAATTCCAGTGATCCATTAACTCACGAGTACTTTGTGTGTACTGATAATTAGGGTCTGTTTCCCTTCAATGTGGTAAATATGTGTCTTAACATGCTCGTATTGACAAAATATGAATTTATAATCATGCTTATGAAGCTGTATTATTAACTTTGCGATGCTCAGAGAATCATTCTCAATACAGTCGGGTTTACTGCAGTGAGCCAACTCCCCCTTTAACGAGAGGGAGTGGAAGCTCTTTGTGTTATTGCAACACTGCAGTGCGCTACACACACTTCAGGAATATGACTCAACGCGTAGTTACTTTCACCTGAGGTGAGAAAAAAAACTTGGCAGGCGGTCAGACAAGGTGATGAAATCTGCAGATAAGTGAGGGAGGAAGAGAAAGAATGTAGGCGAACGGGATTCGGAGAGAGGACAGGTTTCAGGTGGACAACGAGATGTTGGGACATATAACGGGGCAAAGGAGTGACTGCAGGTGTTTACTGAAGGTGTTACAGACACTGAGGTTTGTCTAAACTCACAGGTTGAGTCTCGAGTTTCTCTGTCTCCTCTTATCAGGTGAAACTCGGTGAGGATTATGGCAGAAGTAAAAAATACGAGGACAGAAGCATTTTAAAAGTATTAAAACATAAGAAATGGCTTCAACAAGGTGAAAGTGTTATATTTAATTACTGATTATCACCCCCCCCCCCACACACACACACACACACAGACACACACACATAAACACCTCAGAGACAGATACGTCCATTATTCCCAGGTTTATTGCAGCTCTAAAGCAACCAGGAAACACACAAGCATATAATTACATATAACAGTGTGAATACAAAAAAATAAAATTGAATACAAGTTCACACAGAGGAGAAAATTACAGATAATTCATTGAGAATATCAGGGAGATCAATATTTGCACGGGTCAATCGCTCATCTCAGTGTGGCGGTTTTTCACTTTGCAAGAGTTAAGGCTTTAGGTGACAGGCGAGGGCTTTAGGAAGTGTACGCATTAGTTTGTGTGTTTTGGAAATAATTCACAATTCAACCTGAAACTAGAAGAGTTCGAGTCATTTGTCTTGGTTACGCTTTGGCTGAAAAATGAGGGGACGGACCCAAAATGAGGATAGACACATAAATCAGTCTGGAGGTTGTGGAGACACTGGTAATACTGGTGAGTTGGCAGGAGTACGTGCAAAGAGATGCACATATATACTCTTTCAAAATTCTGGTTGTTTTAAGTGGTTATTCCCATCTGGCAGTCAGCTTCCCAATGGAGTCCCAAAATATAGATAAAACTGAAATAAATCTATGAAAAATTCATGACATTATTCTTCTTAATCACAAATATTTGCCTCCTCAAACCTCTTAATTTAAAATATTAATTATTATTTGGTTGTCCTGCTCATGATGCCAGGAGACATGAAGGCTATACGGTGTTTGAGGCGTCACAAGATACAAATGTTTGGGACTTACTGGTTCAGTAAAGTGGATGTACGATGGTCATTTACATGTTGATAGTTTAACTTTGGGTTATGACTTGAAAACGATCAGAACATTTTCCTCACACTTTGCATTGCTGCTGCACCTCTTTTCAGCCTCTGTCTGTAATACTTGGTTTTAGCTCCTGTCTCTTTAAGACCCCAGTCTGCTCTGATTGGCCAGCTGGCTCGCTCTGATGAGATTGGTCGGCTGCTTCCATGGCACGTCTGTAATCTTGGGCCTCAGCTCTCTTGGCGTTTTAAGGGGGCGTGGCAGTCAAGCATCTGGGCGTGTATTATGCAGATGTGGGGCGTTGTGATGTCATAAGATGGCGATGATGCAGAAGAATCAGACGACGGGCGAGGTGTCTCAGCAGCTGTGGGCTTTTTAACTCGTATATTTACAAAATCCTTTAGAGTACGAAGAAACCCTGAAAGGCATCACGTGTCTCCGTTAATATTTCAATTCTAAAGCTGACGTTTCATACGCAAGAGGAAATCATTTTCAGGTCCCTTGTATACACTTGTTAAATAAATATTTAAGTGCACATAAAGATACGTAGAGAAGTGCCGGCGGTAAAGCGCTTTGGTCGGATCAGGCCTGACTCTGTGAGGACGAGCACAGACTCAGTTTGTCGTGTGTGAGCGACGCAGAGACAACAACTAAAGGAACAGTGCGGGCAGAGAGAGGAGAGAGAGCGGCACGTGGCCGAGCCAGCATAGAGCGGATGTGCGTGTTTCTTCAGATCAGAGTCCACGTGTGTCGTCATGCATCGTCCTCCGAGCGCCGGTCGCTCGTCAGCCGCTCTCGCTCTCGGTGCCGCTGGATGGCTCGCCAGATGCGGCAGAGGACTCCGCCCCTGAGGGGGAGAAGCAGGTTGGGACATGAGAGCACATCAAAAGTGAAGCCAAACCGTGTTGATCGCCCCCTGGTGGCGGGCTGCAGTGCAGGTCCATGTTAGTTCTACGGACAGGAAGCGCATGATATAAAGGAGAAGCTACCGTAGACGTAGACAGCGGAGGTCGTCTTTGGTAACCTCAGTGAGAATGTCCGTCAGCATGTATTCGTCCAGCACAAACTAGGGAAGGAAACAAAGAGGAACAGCTGTGAGGCATTCAGTGGCAACAAACAAAAACAAATTATAAACCAGTTCAGATACTGCACCTTATCGATGGTGTCGGCGTCCGCGCCCTGCTCCTTCAGCCAGTCCACGAGCTGCTTGTCCGGCTCGTGGTCGGCTGGGACGTGGAAGATGGAGGGAGGTGAAATGTCTGAAAGAGGAAAATAAAGACGATTTAGAGACGTCCCCATGAGAAAGAAGACGGTAGATCGGTCAGGGTGTGTTTACCTGGAGGTCTGTGTCGGACTCTGACCAGCTCCATGTCCTGAGATCTCTGCTGCAGCGTCAGCTTCAGGATCTGCTGATACTCCTTCTCCTTCTGCAGCAGCTCCTCCAGCAGCCTGCAGGGGGCAGGGGTTACTCGTCATTATCGTGAAAACATCCACGTGTTTTTGTTATGGACTAAATCTGACGCCACATGAGGTTTTTTCTGTGGATGCCACCTGCCGCTCTGGTGCTGTGTGGCGTCAGTCTGTGGGTTTTAAAGAGAACCAGCGACTGTGTGCAGCTCTGGAGCCGCTGCATATTGTTTTCAAACGTGTGAGCTTTTACGCTTCTGTGCTGGTTAGGGCACATTCCCTCCATTACATCCACTACTTCCGGTACGTGAGACGACTTTCATCATCACGAGTTAAGTGCACAATACGTAGAACGGCCTGGGGCAGATTTCCATGTGTGTGTGTGTGTCTGCAGGAAGGTACGTGTTGAAAAATACCTGACCTACTTTAACCACAACAAAAGAGAATTACCGCCTGCGCCAAAACAATTTAGATCCAAAAAAGTAAGGGTTTATTTTTGCATAGTTTATGAACAAGGGCTAGAGTTGTGAATAAAAACATGTGACCTTCTCCTCAAGTCACAATAAACGTGTGAATTCCCTCCAGGCGTTTCTGAGGCATCGTGATCACGAGGATTGAAAACCCCACGCCTCAGGGTTTCGATGCTTGCGTGGGTTCACCTGTTTGTTTCCTGTTTGAGTCGTCCCAGCTGAGCGCCCAGCTGCAGAGGGGTGCGCTGGGGCTCGTGGGAGTGGGTGGAGTTTAGCGTGCTGACGGCGGGGTGGGTGGGGTCGGTCGTAGCGGCGGGGTCGTCGGCTTGCGGAGCTAAAACGGGACCGAGCTCCACTTCCTCCTCGTCCACCTCGACTTCCTTCTCTGCACCGTCGCACTCGGACGCCGGGCCGAAGTGCGTCTGCAGCTCTGTAGGTCCAGAGTTCAAAGGTCAAAGGTTGAGGTCACAGACCCAGAATGTGTATGCACAGTAAAAAAAGAAATCATCAATATTTTACAGTTAATTGCTAATTAGTTAATTGAATAATCTAATTAGCTCTAATGTCTTATTTCAACTTTCAAATGAAGGACAGATGTTCTAAATGTTAGCATGTGTCCACCAGTTAGTGACCAGAGCTCCGCCCCCACCTGGAATCAGGATGGTGATGGCGGCCTGCACCGCTCGCCGGATGATGTTGTCCATGGCGAACATCCAGTGAGGCTTAATGTGATGATTCCTCAGGACCTTGTTCACCTGAGAGCGTCACACACAAACAGATGAGAGGACACTTCAGATCTAAAACCACACACACACACACAGACAACAGTTTGTGTAACACATGATTCAGAAGTTGACAATCAATAGTTTCTATCACTTTGTTACTGGTTATAATTGTGAATTGTATAAACTAATCAGAAAATTCCCATTAAGGCTCCAGTTTGTAGAATCTATTGGAAGCAGTGGAAGATAATAGTCATAGTTATGTTTTTAATATTAAAGTTTCTGTGTGATTAGTTAACTTTCAGTATAATGGAAAATGATTTATTGTATGTTCACTGTAGATTCTCCTTCATGCTGGATGTTGAGATAAATAAATATTAATCTTATAGAAATATTTCATTGAGATTTATAACAGTTAAAAATATTCCTTTTAATACATATATTTGCTCTCTCAGCGGTTTGTATCATTGTTGCTCATTCCTGCACCGCGCTGCTGTTTCATAAAGCAACATCATCAGTTTCTGGCTGCACTGAATGAGCCAGTGTGTGAACTCCCTGCGGTGTGTGTGTGTTTGTGTGTGTCTGTGTGTGAGTGTGTGTGTGTGTGTGTGCTGACCGAGTCCTGGAAGCCAAACAGCACCAGCTGGATCTGGTTGATGGAGGTGGAGTCGAAGTCCAGGTCCAGCTTGAGCTTGGAGATGGTGGCGGCCATGACGCGCCGCTCGGGGGAATGGATGAAGTCTCTCAGGATGCAGATGATCTGCTTGATGTGATCCACGGACAGCTGGAGCTCCTCAATGCCCTACATGCACAGACACACACATATAGAGACGTTAACATTTGATTTAGCTTCCGGGGCTCTAAAGGAACACTGTAATTGTTTTTCCTTTTTGTAACTTTTATCAGAACCATAATTGTTTAATCAGTTTGTGAGGAAACTCATTGATATACTTGTTTTCTTAGCCCCTTATAGGTCTGTAACTTTTCCCAACAAACAACTTTGAATGAATTTTAAATGAAGTGCAGTAGGGAGCACCCTCTGCTGGATCACAAGGCAAACTACTTCAGTCTGGTGTCTGTAATTTATATTCTCAATTTACACTAACCATAACCATTGAAACTTAATCCTAGCCTAAACCCAATCCTAACCTGAACCTTGGTGCTAAGTCTTAACCCTAAAACAGGCCTTTCAAGCTGTGTCTGTCTTTAAGAAGAGGCTCTTTCCCAAAACGTCTTTTCTCCAGAACGTCCCATAAGTCAAACTGGTCCTCACAAACCCGGTGGACCCGGCCCTGACACACACCTGGATGTGGTTCTCTTTGAGGTAGGAGATGACCTTGTCCTGGTCGTCATTCAGGACCTTGTAGAGAATGGAGCGTCTCTCGCTGTCCTTCTTCAGCAGGAACAGACCGCCATCCCTGTCCTCAGGGGAGGGGGGGGCACTGCGGTCCTCCGACACCGACCCCTCATCTGGCACACTGACACACACACACACAGACACACACAGAGTGATCTCACAGTGATATAAACAAGACATGAGGACACTGATGATTTACAACAGCGTGAGGCACCGGTCTGTTTATTTGCAGATACAAGCTTCTCCTGGCTACTGTGTGTGCCCAGGGAAGTGCAGGAGGCAGCATGAGTCAGCGCCGCAGGTCGTGCACGTGTGTACACACACACACATGTGCAGGTGTGTGCAAGTGTGTGTTTGTGTGTGTGTGTGTGTGTGTGTGTGTGTGTGTGTGTGTGTGCTCAGCCATCAGCTGAAGCTCATAAAATGATCAGACCTCATTATGTCAGTGTTGTAAAAGGTAGTGGAGCACAATGAGAGCACAACAAGACCACCTGCCAGCCAAACACACACAGACACACACACATATGCAAACACATATGCAAACACGTGCACATTCATTCACATCCTTCCACACAAACTGTTCTGACAGCAGAAACACCTCATTTAAATATTTAGCATCCTGTGGTTTTTCATTTGGATTCTCTAATCTCCTCAGACTGAATCTCATTTGAGTTAAAGTGGAAGATCTGGTTTTGTCTGAGTTGTGAGTTGATCCCGAGTCTCACGTGAACGACCTCACTGACTCGATCTGAACACACGTGCACACCTCAGGTAGTTGGAGTTGGGGGGTTTGAGCAGGTTCTCGGAGCCCGAGCTTTTCTTCTTCAGGAAGAAGACGTCGTGTTTGGAGTCACAGTCGGGGCTGACGGAGCCGGGTTCGCTGCTGCTGCTCCCGATGGTCTCGCACTGCAACTGCACCGGCAGGGAAACATTATGGATGTAGTCTGAAAATAAGAAACACAAAAAAGGTAGAAAGTTTTGTCCAGTCTTTGATTTACAAAATGATTGAATAATACAGTTTTCTCTGCTGTTTGAGTTTCTGCACGTATACAGTTTCTCTGTGTGCGTTGACTCACCTGATGGTTTGAAGGCGATCTTGCTCTTCTTGCCCTTCGCGTTGTGCCTGACGAACGTGTCTTTGAGCAGGTCGGAGGCGATGGCTCTCTTGTTGGGGTCGGGCTCGAAGCAGCGCAGGATGAACGACTTGGCTTCCGGCGACAGAGACTCTGGGATCTCCGGGTGGATCTTGAACATGCCCACCTGTAACACGGGGTCGGCAAATCAAATCCACGGTTCTCTTATCCCTGACAGATAACAGGGGGCGAGGAACCAACCTTAAACATGGCCGCCTGTGGTTCCCCCAGCTCGTGAAAGGGCGGTTTCCCGGTGGCCATCTCTATGATGGTGCATCCGAGGGACCAGATGTCGGCCGGGGCCCCGTACCCTCGAGGGCCCTTATCGATGATTTCTGGCGCCATGTACTGCAGCGTACCTGAGAAACAGACGAGCGTGTGAGATTGGGTGCAGCTGGTCTGAATCGAAGGGGAACCGTTGGGCCTTGGCGTTGGAATGTGACCTCACAAATCGTTTTATCATTACGTCTTATTTTGTCTGTGTCCTCTGATTCTGAGCAGATTTGGCATCTGTGCTCTAAATACTGATGTAAACAGAGAGAGAGGGAGATAGAGAGAGCTATAAAAAGATCAGCATCAGAGGAGCAGCAGAGGAGAAAGAAATAAGGACACACACACACACATACACACACACACATATATATATATACACACCTGCTAATGAAAGGTAAACACCATTCTGCCTCTGCTTGATTAGCTGATCTAATTACGCAGCTCGCTGGCTGCTGGAGACGAGCAGATGGAGAGGGGACGTCCACATGTTCGTGGGCACTCGTGTGTCCCGGTGTTTCCATAGCCGCTGATAGAGGCTCATGACATTTTGAGGGTCATTCGATATTTACACTTCTGAGTCTGAGAGTTGGTGTGAGACGGCAGAATTTCTACGACTCCTCTTATGAAGCTCAGACTGGATTACTGCGTGATGAAGTGTGACGGGACTTTACTGAGAGGGTTTTTAATCTCGCTGATGCAGCTGTTTCACATCCTTGTTTGGACAAGGTCTTTATCCTCATGTGACGTTCTTCAGAGTTCTTCAAATGTTTTTTTATGTGTACTTTTGTTTTTTGTGTTCAGGATATTAGCAATTAATTTCAGGAAGAATCAAGTGAGTAAATAAGTTACCTGTGAACGTTTCTGTACATGGGTTGACTCCTGCCAAACGCTTGGAGGTACCAAAGTCGGAGATCTTCAAGACGCCACTGTAGGTGTTCACCAAGACATTATCCCCCTGATGGAGAGACAGAGGAAAAGACAGAGAGACAGACACAACTTACATTTTTATACTGAGCCAACTCATCTCTTATAATCTGCTTTTTGGGAAAAACCAAGGTGTTACTCTATAAACTTGGTTTCTGTTCCAGCACTTGGATCAGTTTGTCCACAGCAGACGATATTAATAACATCAATTGAGGCTGTAATATTGTTCGGTGTTTTTATTTACAGGCTCCTGCTACAACATGTGTTTTCTCAGTGGCAGATAACTTGAGAGAAACAGAGTTAAATTACTTACACCTGCTGAAATGTCAAAATGTCTGACGTGAGAAATATCCACGGGAGCAGAGAAGGTGAGGCGGGTTGTTCAGAGTGAGTCGGCTTTGAGAGTTGGCCTGCTGCCTTTCAAAGTAAAGCTGCGGAACTCGCTTTCAAGTTTTATTTTGTGTAAATAGAGATCACCGGATTATTTTGGTTCAGACTTATTGTCAGAAAGATAAAGGACTGAGGAAACGTAGAATCTACGTCATAATCCCGTGTACCTTGATGTCTCTGTGGACGATCTGGTTCTCATGCAGGTACCGGAGCCCCTCCAGGATCTGTCTGGTGTAGAAGATGATCGTCGCCTCCTTCAGCGGACCCCATTTCGACCGCAGCAACGCCGACAGGCTTCCTGGAGAGAGGAGAGAAGGAGTGTCCATAACCTATCATGAAACGGGAAGACGACCAAGCAGTTAGAGAGACCGCCCAGCAACCCAGAGGTCACAAGCATCGATCTCGATAAAAGACACTTTGTGAGAACATCTGCCGTCCAGCTCGGGTTGAGATCGACAAATACAATAAATAATTATATGTTCTCCATGTGTTTCATATTCCTCTTTGAGGTTCAGATAAATGTCCTATATTACAATTTGTCAGTGTTTATAGAGATATTCCCCCACACATAATAATAATTACCTCCAGGCACTTGCTCCATGAAGATCTTGATGTATCCGTTCTCAGACACAGAGCCCAGGTACTGGACGATGTTCCTGTGCTTCAGATACTTGTGAAGAGCGATCTCCTCGTGAAGCGGCTGCGAGTATCTGATCCACAGAAAGAGACAGAGGTCAGGATCATCCGTTCATCAACCTGCCTCATACAAAGCCTTCTGGTACAAACCCGACTGATATCTATTATCCTGGGTCATTATGGTTTTGGACTACAAGCGCCCACCTGCTGTCTCTCTCTGGAATCTCCTTGATGGCGATCCGGACCTGGTTGCTCATGTCTCTCCCAGCGAACACCACTCCGTAGGTTCCTCGCCCCAGCACCACCCTGTCCTCCTTCTCATTTGTGTCATACTCATACTGATAACACACACACAAATATTGTTAAATAATGTCATAATGTACTCGCTACACAAATATGTGCAAACCCCGCTGACCTCCAGTGTGTCTCCATCTCCTTCCCCTTCCAGCTCCACAGCATTTCCTGTCCCATCAGATATCATCTCCTTCACCATGGAGCAGAATCTGATGCACATGTACACACACACACACACACAGACACACACACACACACACACAACACACACTACATCAGCTCCCATTCCCAGCTGGCAGGTCACGTTGTGATACAAATGCACATACGTACGATACAAACACAGACACACACACACACACACACACACACACACACACACCTACACAGACACATCTAGAGGTGTGTGTCCTCACCGACCGCACTGCTCCTCAGTGGAGAAGTAGATCTGGAAGTCGTCGGAGTTGTCGTGGACGTAGAGGAAGCAGCAGCGCTCGTCGAACTTGCTGATGCTGCAGGGAAGTCGGATCAGAGGGTAGAATTAAAAAGATCTATTAGAATATAATAAATCAAATATTCATGATTCCTCTGAAACAATTTGTTAATTTCATACCTGATGCCTTTTATGGACATTGTAGTAAAGTTCCACTCGTGTATACCCTTCTGTAACGAAGGTGATTTCATAGTTTTAGTTGCACAGTTTAGGACTCACTCAAAGTCATACATAATAAAAAATGTATTTCCATCCCCTCCTGCTATGCAAACATTATGATCATTATTATAATTGATGAGTGAGGTGTCATCTGCCACGTCACATCCTTTATGGCAATTATTCACTATTTCTGTTTCCATTGCATTTTGTTTTTTATCAATAAACAAACTTTAAACCTCAGACAAGCCCAGTTTGTCCAATGCGTCAAACTTTCTGCACATTTTCTATTTACTCATCTACACAATAGGTATTAAAACAGGCGGATGTCGGATGCAATAAGCTGCTGTGGTAGAGACAGGAACATTCTTACAGTTTCAGCAGGAGAAACGTGCCAGATGGAGACGTTCTTCTCTTCGGCCTCGTTGTTGATGGACACATACGAGGGCTGGTAAACCTTCGTTGGCTCCAGAATCAACACCTGAGAAAGAACAGATGAAGAGATGGGTTTACATTTGGCTCTGAATACTGTGTCTGGTGGTGTGTGTGTGGGTTGGGTGTCTCGTACTGGAAAGCGCAGTCGGTTGGTGGTGCGCTGCGTCGCCTCCACGATGATGTCCATCCAGAAGTTGAGTCGCTCCCTCTGAGGAGAATACTCCAGGTTCTGCTTCTTGAACCTCTGGATCAGCTGCAGGTTCTGCACCACCGACCGCAGATACCTGGAAGAGAGAAAAGATGAAATGAATATGAGGATTGAGATTGATTATTCAGATTGTTGTGCTGTGCCTGAAGGAGTCTTTAAATAAAAGTGTTTACCAGAGAGGTGGCTTCAGTTTGAAGAGCTTCTCTGCAGCCTGAGTAGCTTTGGGGATGTCGCTGGCCAACATGCTGACGGTGAAGAACTGTCCCACGTCCCAGTAGTTGTTCATCTTCTCCAGGGATCCTTTCCGTCCAAGCAAACTGTTCAACCTCACACCTAAGACATGATTTATCAGGATGGACCAAGAGGGAAAAACATCAATTTGTCGAGGAGGGTCAGGTTCAGGCTCCTCTCACCTATTTTCCTCAGTTCAATCGAGCTCTCAAACTGCTGCCCGGCCACGATGAGCAGGACGGCCAGGTTGATCCCGGAGTAGAGAGTGGGCTGCAGCTCGAACCCCTTCCTGTACCTGGAGGTGGAGGACGGCACCTTGTTAACGAACACCCAGGAGGACGTGCACAGCAAACACAGACATGAGACCCCGAGCTCTTACCACTGAATGGCATTGTCTCTGTTTATCATGTCTTTACAGTCAGAGTCCAGGAAGATGTCCTTGTAGATTCGTCCACAGAGGCAGAACATGTCGGGTGCAGGATGCTCACATGACTCCAGCACCTGAAGCATCACTGTGAGAGCCTGCTCCCTGTCACCAGGACTGTTCCTCCTGCACACACATCGACAGGGAACTACTATCATATCTACTACATTTGTATAATTAATAGTATAGTAGAATTTAGCATGCTGTACATTTAATACGTTTGTATAAGTGATTAAAACTTAGCTTGATAAATTAAAATAAGGTCAAAAGCCGATTTAAGAGGTGAAAATTAAGCTTGTTGTGTTGTTGCTGTTGTTGTTGTTGTTGTTTACCTATTGAGAGCGAAGGCGTAGTGGAACTGGATCATGGGCTGAGTTGCCAGATCACAAGTCGGCAACATTTCCAGGGTTTGCACCAACTTCACCATGGCGTCATAGTCCTGGTGGTCGGATGGAAGAAATTGTGTTTTCATTTTGTTCATGTGTATATATTGAAGGTGTGTTGTGTTGTGTTAGTACCTGAATGTCTCGGTAGGAGAACAGCAGGTTCATGACGATGTCCTGCGTGAGGACCTCGGTGTTGTCGATCCGGAGCTTGATGCGGGAGAGCTCCTTGGCCAGTTCCTCTCCCTGATATTTCTCCCGGGCCTTCCGGATGTCGTTCAGCAGGGTGTCCTTATAGGAGGCGCTGAGGACAACAAGACAAGGGAGGACATGATGCTTTGGTCATATTGAGTATTCCATATTTGTGAAATGAGAAGGAAAATAGCTGCCGTTTTGTGCGAGGGGACCAGTGAACATTTAAAAAAAACACTTATCATAAACACCGCCATTTAATTCACTTGTTGGTTATGTTTGCGAGATAGTGTGATGCATGCTGGGACACGCTGTCCTCAATACCCCTTGAAGTGGACGTCCTGTCCTGCGTGTGACTCTCACCAGGACGTGACGTGGATGTCCTTCAGCAGGCTGGTGAAGCGGTCGGTCAGGGGGACGCACAGTGGTCCCAGCAGGTTGTCCCAGCTGGGCTGCATGTACTCGCTGGCCCTGCGCTGGGCGTCGCTCTCACAGCACATGTACTCGTGGTTGGGCGTCACGATGTAGGGGATGAAGTAGTAGTTCCCACTGGAGGCCTGCAGGGGGAAGAGAAAACACAACAACACAACATAAACATCAAGGAAAGCAGGAGTAATAAGGGACGGGCTGATGGGATGGAGAGAAAGTGGATTAGACGGTGATAAATGAGGAGGATCCGATGTTCAGTGGCATCAGCAAACTTTAACACAAGCTCAATATCCAGTGTAACACAAACTAATCCACACAAACACACACTCTGCATCTCCACATCTTATTGCCTTTTCTTTTGTGATCTTTTTTGCTTCATCTTTAAAGTTTATTTTGATGAGTAGCCTTCTCCTCTTCCACTTTCTTCTTGTTATTTAGCTGATTTAGTATTTATTACTATGAAAGATCCTCTATAGTGTTATTTCACATGTGTTTATTTTGTTTGTTTGTCACTGGATAAGATCATTAGCTACATGACTTAAATGTATAAATGACAAAAAAAAAACACAATAAAACAAACATCATGGCTTAGTTAACTGCACATTGTGAGAGGATTTCATTTGTTATTCATGCAACATCCCACTGGAGGCTCACTGGTCTCAGCCCCTCGTCCACGCTGTTATTATTAGTCTAGAATCTCCCAGCATGCTTTGGGGCAGCATGGTACCTACTTTATCGCGCAATCCAGAGCCTCTGTACTCTGGAGGCAACGGAACCCACGGAAAACCTAACACTGGAGGACGAGTGGCCTGTGCCACACACACACACACACACACACAAGGACACACAAACACAATATACACACATTAAATAATTTGCTATAAGTAACTGCCTCTAATAATACAATGGTACAACTCAGGAGGCTTGCACGTGTGTGTGTGTGTGTTTGTGTGTGTGTGTGTGTGTTTGTGTGTTGTGTATTCCTGTGTGCATACATGCAGGTGTGTGAGGACCAACATGTATAGTCACGAATACTATTTCCACACATAGCTTGAGACAGTCTGTGCACATAAATCAAAAGGAAACAAACACACATACACAAACACACACACACACACACACACACACACACACATACACAGACATACACACAAAATAACTTGCCGTGTTTTTCTGCGCCACCATGTCCTGCAGAGAGAAACAACAGAAAGTGTGTCAGATTTGGTGTGTGTGTGTTAGTGTGTGTGTTTGTGTACTCTTGTGTTACACTGCCAAATAACCACTTGGGACAGCTGTCTTCCCCCTGGCAGCACACACTGAATATGCCACACACACATACTGACCATTACAAACATACACACTTGTCTCACACACTAGTCTGTAAATAACTCAGTTGATGACTTTGTTCTAAAGAGGTGCGAAGGTATGGCGTGCAGGAACTCATGTGTGTGTGTGTGTGTGTTAGTGAGTGTGTGAGTATGTGTGTGTACCTTCAGTGACTGTGCAGTGTCGGGGTCGGTGTCGTTGTACAGGATGACATTGTTGGCCATGTCGAAACTCTCCCTGACGCCCAGGTGGTAAAACAAAGATGGCTGCCGGAACACGTCACTCATATCCACCACGGCGATGTCTGGAAGGAGGAAGATTGAGAAGCGGAGGAGTGAAACAAACAACAACAACAACAACAACAACAGCGTGTCTGTAAGGTCAAAGATTGACCTTCATAAGATCAAACTAAATGACAGGAGGGGCTTAAAAGTGGAAATCTATCGGGGCCCTTGAGAACTTTAAAAATGTCTGCAAACGTCTGCAGAAACTCTTTATGAAGTAAATTCAGTATTTTACAACACTTGTTATTTGCTTCCACTTCTTTAAATTCCCCTGGTGATGATTTATCTTTTTGTGTCTCTGGACAATAGTTGAAGGCCTGTTTCTCCTCTGCAGCTTCACGAGTGGAGAGAGAAGAGAGTTGGGTGTCATCCGTCCTGGAGCTTTCAGTTATTCCTTAATTTTCATGAAATGCAACTTCAAATAAAAACTTTTTATAAACAACCCCAACAATACTAGATAATATGAATCTGCTAAGGGAGTTTATGTCTGCAGTCATTATAAACCATATCTGCTCGGGAAGCCTTCATTTAGAGGTTACACTCATGTACACACACAACAAAACTGCAACCAAGTACATTTACTCACATGTAGAGCATGAATCAAAGATTCTTTTATCGACTGAAGCAACAAGTCAATGCAGATATGGTATATTTTGATTCTGCGGGTAAATCCTCTCTGTCTGTTAATGAACTGGGGTTTTGTATCTGAACACACTCTCGTTACAGAAAAACATCATCTTCTTCACATGTATTAAACTTATAACTCTTAGCAGTATAAGTAGCTTTTTGTGTAAATAAAACTTTTACGGTTCTGTAAAGTGGATATTGCACATGTAGAATTTGAACAGGTATTATTCTAAATCACTAAATAGGGAATTCGTATTTAAGAACGAATAATTGAGAAGAAGGTTTGAGATGATATGATTTGTACAACAACACTCATGAACACAAGATGTCCAGGACAGTGCTTTGTCATATTCTTTATGATTTATATTGTTTGGTGTCCCCGAGTGTCTGGAAAGTCATTGTGGGAAAAACACTTGTTGTTATTATATCATTACATGTCATTTAGCTGACGCTTTTGTCCAAAGCGACTTACATTTTTAGTACACTCAACATTTATGAGGGGCCACTTAGGGGTTCAGTCTCTTGCCAAGGACACTTCGGCATGCAGATGGGGAAGAGTGGGGTTTGAACCGGCAACCTTCATGTTGGAGAACGCCCGCTCTCCCCCCTTGGCCACACCGCCCCCATATCAAATAAAGTTGTAATCTATATGAAGACATACTTCAGACGTGCACATACATGCATGCATTCCTCTGCATGTTGTAATTTGTCGCAATCACTGTTTCAACAGATTTTCATTGCGTAACCGCGGCTCCACAGGCTGTTGACAAACTTTACACAAACAATGCGAGACTTTTCAAAGTGTTGGAGGTCAGATCACTTTGTCTTGTCTCACCTGCATCGTAGAAACTGTCCAGCACCGACGTCTCCCCGAAGTCCAGCCTTCCGAACGTGACGGTGGTGAGCAGCGCGCTCTCGGAGTCGCAGGCTCTCTGTAGACACTGCAGGGCTCCGGACTCGGGGCTGCTCGCCATCACAGCCTTCAGCCCGTCGTTCAGAACGTACACGGCCCGCAGGGAGCGCTGCTTGAACGGGGGACTGGGGCTGGACACGTCGGTCCGGTCCCGCTCCGCCACGCTGGCCCCGGCGGAGTGCTCCCCCGCCATATCAGTCACCTGCGCGCTTTGCCCCGATTCCATAGCACGAACGTGAGGAGGTTGAGGTGCGTAATCTCCTTCCGTCTCCGATTTCCTTCCACCTCTCCCTCCGGGGTTAACTCCTTAAGTCTCGCTCTTCTCCGCCGGCTTCTCCTCCTCCCGTCGCTCACTCCGTGCACACTTGTCGTCGCTGGAGCGGGGCGCGTCTGAGTTTGTCCCCGCGCATCTCCGCCTCATTAACCCACATCATGTGCCAATTATCTCGCACCAGGAACTCCAGTTTCCCCCAGACTGGATCCGACTAGATCCCCGAGAGAGATAGAGAGAGAGAGAGAAGTTGGAGGAGGAGGTGAGGACAGAGGGAGGAGGCGATGTATATATTCTCCTTAATTTGGGACTCGATCGCCTCCAAGGCCGCTTTTGACGCTTTTCCACAGGAACGCTGTTTATTCTGCAGGACACAATCAGCCCCGGACACGGACTGCAATGTTATCACCGCGTCTCCGGAGGTCTAAATATAAAACCGTGCGTACTTTACGCGCCGGACGCACCAGCCAAGTTATTCTCAGTTCTCGTCAACGGCCAATACAATCAGCAGAGGGATTCAAATATTTAACTATAACTTTAACACTTCCACTTTTCCTCTGCACTATTATGTCCATTTTTATTCGTAAAGGTCTATTTCAGCCACACAACAAAAAGACTAAGTGGGCAGTTTACGCATTTTACGCACGGTTCCATCTTGGATTAAAACTACGTGGCCAGTGGGTGTTAATAACCCACTGACACAGGAGCCACAGACCCATAAATCACACTTTGACAGAAACGACACGTGCTACTGGTCCCAAAATGGATCTAAGGGTGACCACTGGTCCTCTCTGGATATCTGCAGTGAAGATAGGAGTTTCCGAATGGATCCATATTGCCAAAATATCATTTTATTCACTGTAAACAAATTGTCGATTATTCTAACCCTGCTCTATTGGTTGTTAGCGTGTTGAAATTCACCCAATTTTGTAAAAGTACAATTCAACAGCCCCTGTAGTTCGGGTGATGTGGCCGAAGGTTCCTCTGCAATAATATTTCAGGGTTCCAATTTGATTTTGTCATGTCTCAGTTACATTCCAATAACTCTGATCCATTAATTGTGCAAGTGGCTGAATCAGGACTTTCATTTCTCCCTTTATTCACCAAGACCTTAGTGACCTGAGAGCACACACTCAAAATAATACAATACGCACGCGTACAGTACATAATAGCATCTTTATTACACTGAAATATAAAAGTATATATATTTATCACTATCTTGGAGAAACAGGACCAAGTCAAGAAAACAACTTGTAGCCTCAGTTGTAGCAGTTTTCTCGTTGTCGTATGACAGAAAGAAAGAAAGAAAGAAAGAAAGAAAGAAAGAGAGAAAGAGAGAAAGAGAGAAAGAGAGAAATAAAGATTTGGAGTTAAGCAGGAAGGCCACAGTGACGGGTTGCCATAGACTTTGTGCACGTACACATATGAACGGGAGGCAAACAGTCGTACACACACATGTTAACACACACACACACACGTGTCCATCTTCCTTGACCTGTGAGGACTTTTCACCACATTTCCTGAAACACTGTTCTTAACTTTAATCTCCGGCTGCTGTTGAACATCAGGAGGCTCCAGGTCTGAGTCGTGGGACGAGATGTGATCGGCTCAGATGTTTTTATAATAGAAAAAGGGCAAAAGCAAAACAAAGCAAAAAGGATTTTTAATAATAGTTTTGGTCCAGGTGACACTCTTGAGTTGAAAAACATAGATCAGCATGTTCGTGTAGAGTGACGTGTGCTTTTCTTGAATCTAAATTTGAAGTCGGGCTCAGTCATGTAATAAAACCTTGTCATCTGCTTTTCTTTTATATATATATAAAGTATATTTTTAAGTATAAAAGTAAGAGTTTGAGGATTTACAAGGTGAAATGCACAGGACAAGTTCTTGTAATTTGGTTCACGTGAATTTTACAGAATCTGAGGCGGAGGGACAAGATTCTGTGGCTGGAAGCGTCTTGTTTTTCTTGGGAAGTTAATTTGTTTCTGACAAACTTTATTATCTCAATTCCCAAAAGTCGTCCGAAGAAGTAAGTCACAGGAAAAGTTGGCTTCACCGTAAAACCTCAAACGGACATTTTCATACTCAGTTGAACAAGTTGAGTTTTGGAGGAGACGTAGTCGGCTGTGGTCTCGTTTGGATAGAATCAAGCTGTTTCCTTCATTTTTCCAGACAATAAAGTGGAATCAGTTTTCTTTTTTCACTGTGCTCCGAGAAAGTACAAAAGTATTTTCCCCCAGAATGACAAACTACTCATTAAAATAGCACCTACAGCGTCAGTACTTTTCGTGTTGTACTTATTTGATTCATGCTTGTAGTTTCAAACTCGATGTTTATTATGACACTAAATGGGAAGAGAAGGAACGCCTGTGTTGTCGATGTGCGATGCTTCACAGTGACCTGCCTGCAGTGTACAACAGAAGCATCAAACACACAATGTGCAGAAAGTGTTTGTGTTTAATACTGATGCTAAACGATGTGCTTCAATTTGGGATTCACCCTGAAATCAGAAAACGTTAACCAGGCTGTTGAGGTCACATGACGTCACCTAGCTGTTCTCACACGGGTTGGAAAACAACAAAAGAGAGACACACACACACACACACACACACACGAGGCAAAGGCCACAGAGTGGAGACAGGACGGCTCGGGGGGGTCGTCTGCACCTCCGGGCTCCGGGTGTCCAGTCCCGACTTTCCTTCGCTCGCAGAAAACAAAAAGTACCAGGCGAGGTCCGTCAGTCCGTACCGGTGGCACAGCGAGCTCTGACGAGGATAACGGTAAACCAGACAGAGAAGCCTTTTTAAAAAAAATAAAAAATAAAAGACGTAAACGCAGGATAAGGCGTGTGGAGGAGGGAGGCGGCTGATTCCATGGTGCTGATTGGTTGCTGATGGTGATAGTGATGATCGGTTGGCACAAACGTTTTCTCGGCCAAAGTGTCTCGACCAGCGGTGAAAAGATCTTTTGGAACTCGAGGCCTCCGACGTGGAGATCGGATCGGAGGGAGGCTTCGGTCGTTATTTCAACAGGTTCTTCTTTATGTGCTCTACCTCCATCTGAGAAACACACAAACAAACAGGCCACGCAGTTTAGCATTGTGTTCTGGATTTGTGTGCGTTTGTGTTCAACAGAGCACTTTGGAGTTGTCCTGTAAACAAAAGTTATCTATAAATTATAATTTAAAACAAAGACCTGGATCCTTTACATCAAACTCATTGCGTTTCCTTCCTGATAAAACAAATTTAAAAGAATCTTTCAATCCTGATCAGTTCGTTTTTGTTGGTGCTTTATCGCCCCCTGCAGACCAGTGGAGGAGTGTGAAGCTGAGGTGTATCATCTCGTGCACGTGCAAGCCCGTCGTGCACGAGATAACTGCTCCGTAGAGCTGCTACAGCTCTAAAACTCCAGAGGGTGTTTTTATTTTAATCCAGTTAACATCTGGAGTTAAATGAATGGTTAACAGAACAGTACACACAAATATATATATGTGTAAAACATTGATTATAAGAACATCTGTCTATCTAAGTTTATTGCCAAGAAAATATGTTTTTGTTTCGTGTGTTGAACTGAAATTTAAGAAATGAACCTGATAAACTCTCTTTTATGAATCTCACCTGTAAACTGAGACGAATCTTCTTCTCCTCGTCCAGCGCACTGGACAACTGCTTCATCTCTTGCCTGAAACACAAACACACACATCATCATCAACCTGACATGTGACGACACACGTGTGCTCTCAATGTTCAGTACCGACACACACACACACACTCACCTGTGCTGGCTCTTCAGCAGTTCTACGGAGGTCCTCAGGTCTCTGAGCTGGTTCCTGAGCTCCTCCACCGTCGGGGGGGTCAGGGGCGAGTGCCGCAGCTCGGGGGAGGGGCTCAGTCCCGAGGAGGAAGACGGGGAGATGGGGCGCAGGGCGGTGCTCGGGGGGGCCAGGACAGAGGGCTTGGGGTGCAGTGGTGCTTTACCGTCAGGGGTCTGTTCAGAAACAGGAGGAGCTTCATTAACCTGCTGGTTCTGCTCCAGTTTAATGTGTTTCAACAACTTTTAGTAAACGACTTCAAACAATGAAAAATACACGACTTTGCAGTGAGAGTATTTTGTTAACGAGCTCAAGAACAAACTTTCAAAGTAAACTTCCAAGACAACGTGGACGAAAAACCTTTAAAGTGCTGAAAACTAAGACTTTTAAGACTTTTCATTTGATTAGATATTCATTCATTCAAATTCAAAAAGAGAAAATAACTGCATTCCTTATTCATAATCCACTAAACTCGTTTTAATAGTTAAAAGTTTAAAGATTCTGTTCAATGTGCAGAACAGGAAAATCTGCAGGGTGGTGCCCTCTGCTGGATGAATTAAATAGTGCGACAGTGTTGAGTGGTCGTACGGGGACGGGGGGAATTCCTTTTCTCAGGATTACGTCCACAGATCGGACGGGAACAGCCTCCGGCTCGGCCTTCCCTCTCTCCCTCTCCTTCCTGTCCTCCGCTGCGGGGGGGTCCAGGTCGATACTGGACAGAGAAGACTGAGCGGGACGGAGAGAAACCAGTTATTCAAACTCCCGTCATGACCTGGGTTAGTTATTAATGACCCTCTATTCACTGCACTAACAATGATAGCTACTTAAATAACTCAAGCTGTAGTGTACTTTTTGTTTGACTGACTGCTTTTGTGGTTTTTCTTTCTTAAATTTAAAACCAGCTGTAAAGATGCTTCACGTGAGGAGGCACTCACAGCTGAGATGATCTGGGATCGAGGCCGGCGGTCCGTCACTCTCGGTCGCGTCACCGTGGGATGACTCAGCTTCTCCGCAGATGGAAGCACCGCGTCCAGGTCCACATCTGCACAAACACACATCACCAAAAACACACACGTCTCAGTAGGTGACACACACACACACGCACACACAAAGACAGAGCCCTCTGACTGTTGTCCAGGCACCGTGTCCTGATCTCATTGGTCATTGGTCGATGCTCCTGTCAATCGCACTCACCGGTCTCATGTGACCTGTCAGGGGCAGAATCTGGTGGCGAAGCCCCGCCCTCTGACTTGGGGCTTTCACACCTGAGCAGGTAAACCATACAACAGCGTTAGACTCCAGACGCTCGGGGATGTGCGGATGTTTTCTGTGTGCGTGTGTGTGTTTGTGAGAGTGTGAGTGTGTACTGACGCTACAGGAGGGGGTCGCTCAGGACGCCGCGGGGGTAGGGAGGAAGAGGAGGAGCTTGTCTTTGGGGGGAGGGGTTTCTTGGGAAGGTGAGATGGGAGGGAGGGCTTGGGGATGTCTCCGACCTTCACCTCTTCACCTACACACACACACAAAGTAACACAAAACACGTCAAAAAACGATGGAAAAAAACGCTTTTACAAGACACGTGAAACATAAACACACATATATAGACAACGACGATGTGCGACTCAAACACACACACTCAGAACAAGGCGAGGGCGAGGAAGAGGAGCATCGATGACGGTTCGAGCCGCCGCAGCAAAGATGAACTGAATTTGACCCGAGAGGACGGAAGCAGGTCGAGCAAAGATGTTAAAGAAAAGAAGAAGTGGAGGAATAAAGGTCTGGAGTCGCCCGAGGCTGCAGGAACGAGAGGAAGAGAAGCTGAGAGAGAAATGAGAGAGGACAAAGAGAAGCAGGACGGTGGCAGCAGTCGTGTTTATGAAGCTTTCATGAGATTCAGATTCCCATGAAGAAGAGGAATATATGAAACAAGTGAGAGAACCCAAGTGAGATTATTTTTTATAATCAATAGAGTTCCTGGCTGTGAAATATTCCAGTTTAAGTGAAGATAAAAATCAAGGTGTGATTTTAAAATTGTTAAAAAAAAGATATTCATATCAAATACTTGTTAAGTTGAGTTATTTTATAATTTAAAAATGTCAGAACTGATGATAAATAATAAATTATCTAGGAAGTTAATGGAATAATAAGAAAATAAGCTTATTTGTTTTTGCACTAGCAGGAAATCTGGAGCCAGATTTCCAACCACAGCACCGCTAACTTCCTGTTGCACACAAACTTACGTTGATGCGACTTCTTCATTTTTTAAAGTCTTTGTTCCGATCAAAATGTTGCAAGAGATTTCTCGTCTGCTCTTTCACTTATTCCATTTGCACATTAAAAGCCAGTTTTCGCTCGTTGTCTTTGTGCTGTGAAGGAATCCAAGAGGTTTAAAGCTGGATTAATAATATAGGAGGTTTGCTTGTTGCCAGATGAGCAGATAAGTAGGAAACCGTGAGGCGCTGCAGGTGTGAGTTGAAGCGGGTCACAGTCGGCCGAGCGGCACCACAGGGGGCAGAACTCTACCTCGCCCCTGGTCTCTCTGGGGCAGATGCTCTGGACGCTCAGGAGGAACCTTCCTGACCTCCAGCTTTTTCTCTACAGGTCAGAGTTTGCATTGTTTGTTTTTTACACACACACAAACACATGAGAGCAGAAGGAGGAGGAACGACCGGTGTTACCTGAGGTGTTTTTGGCTGAAGGTGCGCTGGGGGGCGGCGGCTTCCTGGGTCTCTGGAAACACACACAGACAAGGAAACACACGTCAGAACCTCCGGACGTCACGGCAGACACACAGTTTCTCCAGATGCCCCAAATTACCTCCTTCTCCAACTCGAGCAGCTTCACAAAGTTGTCCGGGAAGACGCCCTGCCTCCCCCCGATCTCCCCCATCCACCAGCCTGCATCCGCACACTCCTGGACAGAAGACAAATGTTTCTAAACCCGCACAAACAAAAACAGCAAACCAAACAATAGAGACACACACACAGACACACACACCTTGGTGATGATGTTGACAATCTCTCCCTCTTTGATCGACAGCTCGTCTTCATTTTGTCCTTCGTACGGGAAGAGAACTTTACACTGCTCCCGCCCTGACAGCCAATCAGATCGAAGAGAGAGTCAGACGAGGACTAATGAGTAAAACTGAAATCAAGAGGCTGGAGAGGAAGTTCCTTTTTCTGCTTTTGTGGCAACAGATCTGGACAAAAGAAATGTGCTTTTTCCAGCTGCTGCACAAATCCTTTACACTATCCTTCACACTGTGAGGACGGGGTCTGAGCTCTACTGAGTGTCGTTCTAAAGACCTTGGAGTTTTCCACAGGCACCTGAATGCACCAAGAAGAGAGCGTTTACAAAGCCGGGCCTCTGTTGTTATGTTGTGAGAATAACAAACAATAACTGTGTTAGAATGAGAGGAAGTGTTTAAGTGGAACGGCAGGAAATGATCTGTGGTACGCCGTGACACAACACCGAAGGAGGTGAAAACTAAAACCTGCATCGAAAAGCGTGGGAGGTAAATATACAAATTTCATATCATATCATATTGTATCATAATATAAAATCCAACACACCTTTAGTTTTGTTGTCAGGTTCTGTCTTCATGGTTTCAGGGGCGACACTCGCTGCTTTCCCCTCGATGACCTGAAAGATGAACAGGTAGAAACAAGATTTTACTTTCAGTGTGTGTGTGTGTGTGTGTGTGTGTGTGTGTGTGTGTGTGTGTGTGTCTGTGTGTGTGTGTGCTTGTGGAGCATAAGACGTTAAAGGAGCCGTTGTTTTCCGGCTGGAGTGGATCCCTCCACGGTGTTTGTGGAACCGGGGTGGCTCCCCCACACACACACAAACACACAGACACACACTTATTCACAGGGCCCAGTCTGTCCCGATCACACACACAGCTCTGTTCTGTTCGGGGAAGAAAAAAATAAAAAACTCCCACCACCAGCGTCTCTCCTCTCTCTCTCTCTCTACACCCTTCCTTCTCCTCCTCTTCCTCTTCCTCCCTAATGAGACCCATGTGGTGCCTCAGGCACTGGGACGTCACTTCAACATCACGGAGAGGATCACATGCCTCCGACGCCTCGTTCAGGCCGAGACGACCGAATAAAGAGTTCATTGAGGCCGACGGTGACACAGCTACATTTAGCAGACAGATTCAAATCACACAGTTCTCTCCTCCAGAAAGAAAAAATGTTTCCCATCTGGATTATTTTGTCTCAGGCTGCAGATACCTCAACCTAAACCCCCCAGCTGCCTGCACTGTGCATCCTGTTTTACAGCTGTGTCACTGTACAACATCTCTCAACCTGCAGATGCAGTGAAGTGTGACCAGAGGCAGGAAACTCAAACAGGGCTGAAGGCTGTTTGGTTTCAGATGATACATCGTGTTCATCAGGAACGAATAAAAGAAAGATGAGAATGAGCTCTGGAGCTTTTCTGAGTTTAGAACTTGTGTCCGTTAAGAGCAGGACATGAAATAGCAGGAAACACATCATCAACCACTGATCTCAGAAGTCAGAGCATCTTTCCGGACATCGGTCTCTTCATCTCACAAATGGAGTCACTGAAACATTGACGTGTTGACAAAGGCCCAAAGTGCAGAAGCTGAGCGTTTGTGAAACAATGAGTTGACTTCGCCCAGAGCTCCTTTGTGTGACGAGCCTGAACCAGAAACATCAACAATAGAACCTGTACACCGGTCGACAGGAGAATGAGCTCTGTGGGGCGTGTTCACAAGAGGGTGAGACACTGGTCTTTTCTATTACGTTATGGAGGCACATCCACAGCAAGAAGGTTCTTGGTTCGAATCCCAGCTTAACCAGGGCTTTCTGCATGGGGTCTGCATGTTCTCCCCATGTGTCTGTGTTGGGTGTGCATGTTCTCCAAATGTCTGTGTGGGGTCTGCATGTTCTCCCTGTGTCTGTGTTAGGTTTGCATGTTATTCCTGTGTCTGTTTGGGGTTTGCATGTTCTCCAAATGTCTCTGTGGTGTTTGCATGTTCTCCATTTGTCTGTGTTGGGTTTGCATGTTTTCCACATGTCTGTGTGGGGTTTGCATGTTCTCCCCATGTCTGTGTGGGGTCTGCATGTTCTCCCTGTGTCTGTGTTAGGTTTGCATGTTATTCCTGTGTCTGTGTTAGGTTTGCATGTTATTCCTGTGTCTGTTTGGGGTTTGCATGTTCTCCAAATGTCTCTGTGGTGTTTGCATGTTCTCCATTTGTCTGTGTTGGGTTTGCATGTTTTCCACATGTCTGTGTGGGGTTTGCATGTTTTCCACATGTCTGTGTGGGGTTTGCATGTTCTCCACATGTCTGTGTGGGGTTTGCATGTTCTCCACATGTCTGTGTGGTGTTTGCATGTTCTCCACATGGCTGTGTGGGGTTTGCATGTTCTCCACATGGCTGTGTGGGGTTTGCATGTTCTCCACATGTCTGTGTGGGGTTTGCATGTTCTCCCTGTGTCTGTGTTAGGTTTGCATGTTCTTCCTGTGTCTGTGTTAGGTTTGCATGTTCTTCCTGTGTCTGTGTGGAGTTGCATGTTCTCCACATTTCTGTGTTAGGTTTGCATGTTCTTCCTGTGACTGTGTGGAGTTGCATGTTCTCCCTGTGTCTGTGTGGGGTTTTCTCTGAGTTCTCCGGCTTCCTCCCACCCTCTAAATACATGCAGACTGAGCGTGGACAGTTGTTTTTCTGTCTCTAATTCAGCCCTAAGATACACTGAAGACTTGTCCTTGGGAATTTCAGTCAACTGGTCTGAGATCATGTTATGTTCTGTGAAAAGAAACCTCACAAACTGTTGATGCATTAAGTTGCTGGGTATTTTTTGCCTTGAAAAGCAACAGTCTCACCTAAAATGAGAACACACACATTTTCCTGCACACTCAGCTGCTATCAGGGCTGAATGACTCTGACTCACTTCTGCTTTTGTTAGTGTGGAGGCTCAGAGATGTTGAACACCAGCTTGAAAGTAAGTATCAGTGTCAAGTGTGCAATAAATCAAAACTTAACCTGCACTCAAACACTTCGTGCATCTCATGCAGTGTAACAACCACAACACAGGGGCTGGAGCTGCACACTGGTACGACCTTGCAGTTCAGTTACAAAGGTGACGTGTCTTCCCGTGACTCAGCGTCCCCAGCGTCCCGGAAGGAGACGGTCACCTCCTCCAGAGACTCATTAGGGAGCAGGGAGACTCGTCTCACCATAAAGCAACATCACAACCTCTCGCTCAGTAGGACAGGCTGACCAACATCCTTCAGAACACACACACACACACACACACACACACACACACAGACACACACGTATGTCTGCAGGAGTCAGCAGGTCTATGTCACCCAAGTAATTCATTTCATCTTCATTCTCTCTCTTCTTCAGTATTCCGTGTTTCAAGGGTTCTGTCTTAGTTTCATTTGTCTTCTCAGAAAATCAGGTTTTGAATTTACAGTGCCATTGTTCAGAGGCAGGCTTTTGTTAAGGTTTCTATTAAATATTGGATAATTAAAGATGATTAGATGAAAAGTTGTATATCTCTTGATGGAGCAAATGTGCTTTCATAAGCATGTGCCTACAGAACTGTTGCGATCTTTAATGTTGCTTTCAAACTTCTAAACATTTGGGTGACTTGACCATTTTAAAGGCAGATACTGGAAAAGTTCCCAGGATCAAACCATCAGTATCTGCACGGCCAGAGAAACGTTAATGCCCAATAAGTGTAATGTGGTCTCTGACACAATGTTTTGACCATCAACAGACACAAAAATACTCATACTATTACATTTGGTAATTGAAATGAGAAATCTAACCACGAACCTGATCTTCAACACCCTTGAACTTCACTATCAGACACGCATTGTTTCCAAAATAGCTTTTTAACGACCAACAGACACAGAACTCTCGTTTTTTAGATTCACGTTCTTGTTCAAATAAGAAACACGGACTTGATCCACCACATGCTCTCCACAACCAGAACCTCTCCTGTCGCCCTTTCAGCAGCCGAACCACAACATTCAGACCAAGAAGGCAGCGACAGACAAAGGATGACAAATATATAACAATGAACAAAACCAAAAACTGAGTAAGAATAAAGACAGAAGCAGGAAGAGAATGTGAGAAAACTAGACCCTACCTTCCTCTCCTCTGGTTTCAGTCAGACAGACCGAGCTACATCAGCACAGGCAGCTGGAGACTGTGTGTGTGTGTGTGTGTGTGTGTGTGTGTGTGTGTGAGTATGTAAACGTCAGTGAAAAACTGTATCACCTCCCTTCTTTCTCTCTCTCTCCCCCCCTCGCTCTCTCTCTGTCTGGCCTGTGGAGCTCTCACTTCTGCTTTGCCTGTCTAATCCCTGCAGGATATGTGTGTGTATGTGTGAATACAGTCTACTTCCTGTGCTGTTAACCTGAAACACAGGAAGGGGAGGAGCCAAGGCTGGGACTTCCTTCCCTCATTACTGACTCACTAGGAAAATATTGTCAAAAAATATCTCTGTGTGAACAAACTTGAGTTCACACCCATTGTCTGGACATTTAAACATTATAAGGAAACGCTGGAGATTAAGACCTGGTTTTCAGGTTCTGGTTCAGATTAGATTTAGGCTAAAGTACAAACAAACATAGAACAAAGAAAACAATGAATTCTTCCGGGGATGAAAAGAAAAGAACAAGTTCACAGACATCGCGTCCTTCAGAGCGGCCGAGCGCGAACAGAGCGACACTGACTGACGTGTTGGCAACAAAAGAAGATGCAGTTTCTGGAAATCCCAGATAAGACCTCTGCCGGCTTGACTCAGCCTCTGATAAGCAGAAGAAAATGGATGTCATGCTTTTCCAAGAGAAAGACAAGCGATCAGATATGTAACGATTAGACCGACAACGCCGACGTTGGCAAGTATGTGGTCGGACTGAAGAAAAGCGTCAATCTCAGCGTCATTAAAGATGGAAGCATGCAGCCAAACGGCTCAAGGACATTTGCTCTTGGATGATGTTGATGCTCTTCGGGGAAGTTTCTGCAGAAAAAGCAGCTTTATCAGACGACGAGGCAAAAAACCCGGAAACCTCGTTCAGAAGCAGAATTCCTGAAGGAGCCTTGTTATCATTACAGAGCTGCTAAACCCGGACAAAGTGAGATGTTAAGTTTTCCTCTGTGGCCTGAGATGAAACAACAGACACAGCAAAACCAACTTTTGCCTTTTTTATAGATGGGTTAATGCTGAGTTTGAACCTTTGGCTCTATTTGAGCAAGTTGGCAAAAACCATCTGTGAGTAGCATCGTCATCATCATCATCATCACTACCATCTGACATCAGCGGCCTTGCCAAAGAGATGAGGTTTCAGCCGTCGCATCACAGAGATGAAAGTCCTGAAGGTCATAGATCCGTCTTTGTGTTTGTGACTCACCTTGTCGCCCTCCGAGTCGATGTCCATGGAGCGAGGTCTGAGCTTGATGGGCTGGTCTTTGAAGATGTCACCGAATCCAAACCCTCGGACCTGAAGAGGAGGATTAAAGATCAACTCATGACTCACTCGTTGCTTTTTTTAAAGTTTAAAAATGCAGCTCTGAAAACTTCTGAGCTCGATTCTCCATGGAGGGATTTCAGATTTAAGAGCTAAGACACGTAGCATCAGTCAGTGACGTCTGCTCTGTTCACGGCTGATTTACCTTCTTTGGCACGATTTCTCCCGACCCTGTTTCCGACCGACTGTCTCCTCCGTCACTTTCACTGCCTGGACTGTCTTTACCTGCAAACACACACAAACACGCACAACAACACAACACATATCAGCTTATAACATCACTCCTCTAAACGTAGATTTAATACAATGACAATTTTGCTACTCAAGGTCTTTTCCTGTGATCTGATTGGCTGAGACTCACTCGAGCGACCGCTGCGGAGATCCTCCTGCGAGGTGGGCGTGTCTGTGTCGGACTCCGCCTGCACCACTCTGGTGAAATTGGAGGGAAACATCCCAGTCTTTCCGCGAAGATGCCCCTCCCACCATCCCTCCTCCACCTGAACACACACACGGACACACACATATGAGACTGTGTACATGAGAAGCAGATTCAGGTGGTTATATTCAGGTTTAGTGTTCGTTTAATTTATTTTCTTTATTGTAAGAGCATTTTTTCTTTCAACATATTGCACCAATACTCATTCTGTATGAAAAACATACAACAAATATTATATTCATTCCATATGAGGCTGTTCTTGTCACTTTGAATCTCGTCCTTCAGGCGAACATTAACGAAAAAGTCCTTGAAATGCTCTGAAAATAGCAACTGGACATCCTGATCTTCTGAAACACATTTTATCTGATGAGATTAACACAACATGTGATAACAAACTGTCTCTTCTGGTTTTAAAAACCTTGTTTTTAGTTCATACGCGACCTTGTTTAATGTTTATTAATTAACAGAACAGAATGTAGATCAAACACAAACAGTTCATCGCAGGGATAGAACCACAACCTTTAACACAAATACACTTAAAGAAATGATTGAGAAATAAGATCAGAAAAACAATGGCAAATAACCATATATAACAAAATACCATTAAATAACTGGATTGTTTTCTCACTATTTATACCTTTGAAGATGCTGGTGTTGAGTGTCTTCTGCTTTCTTGACCCTTTATTAACTGTCTGCCTTGTTTTTGTGTCATTGTGTATTTTGTATAATTGTTCTTGTATATTTGGGTTTATTCTGTACTTAAGCTGCTTTAATACATTAATACTTTCATTATCTGTTCCTTAAATTTAATAGTTATAAGAATTATGACCACAATATGAATATACAGCTTGTCACTGCCCTCTAGTGGACAAATTAGACACAACCATAATACATCTCAACAATGCAGTGAATGGAGTCAAGTCTCACCTCTGTTATGATGTCAATGACGTCTCCGATTTTCAACTCCAGCTCGTCCTCGTGCTGAGGAACGTAGCTGAACGCAGCTTTACACCTCCGCTTACGGATTTGCTCTCCTGCGGGGACACACACACACAAACACACACACAGACACACACACAGACACACACAAACACACACACGAGCACACACAGAACAGGAGCCCTTAGAAAAAGATAATTATGGTGCACATGTCACATAATTACCTCCCATTCTTTCTCTTGACCTAGTGTGTGAGCAGGGGGTCACTGACTTATTAAAAGGCCTCATGGCTGAGGAGGCTGACCCTTGACCTTCTCAACCAGGGCCCAGTGTAACCAGCGCTGACACTTCAAGCCTCTCGTTGGCCTTGCAGTTGTTTGTCTTTCACCCATTAGTCTGTTCATTAGTCTGCACATTAGCCTTGACTCATTCCACACCAGCTGGGCCCTCGTGCCGTGCACTGCCGCGTTTGTCCACAAGGGGTCGTTTGACTTTATGTTCAATTTCAGGGACCCATGTTTCAGAGTGTAAATGAAGTCACAGGAACTAACTAAGACTCTTTTAGAAACTAAGTCAAACATAATTTAAAATAGGACACAATAACAACTTTTAATGATTAAAAATGATTTTGTTTAATAAGCATAATAAATAAAGGTCATGTTCTCATTTTGCATCTCTGTAGTTCACATCTTTGCATCTTTTGCATTCACTTAATGTCTTTCAGTGGTCGTTCTGCATCTTTTAATACTTGTTTGTGTCTTTGTGTTGACATATTAAGTGTCTTTGTGGACATTTTGTGTGTCTTTGTTGTCAATTAGCGTCTATTTCTAGTTGTTGTTGCATTTTTTTCTCATTGTCTTGTGATCTTCGTTTGACTGCTCGTCAGCAGTCACTTCCCCCACTCCTCTCCGCCGACCCCACCCCTGAGGACGTGTGTGTACAGTACGTGTGCAGTATGTCATACATGTGTATGTAACCAGGTTTGCAGTAGAAAGGTGAGGAATGCTTGACCCAAATCCCTCCTGACACTAATAGGATCAAGAGCCTGACGACCTAAAGCTGTGTATGAATGTACATGTCCACGTGTCAGAGCGGTGTTTACCTTTCCTGCCGGGCCGCACGCCGGGGTCGGACACGGGGCTGGCCCGGCCGTTCGCCAGGTCAGACCTGATCATGCCAGCCTGTCCTCCATCCCTCTTCGCCTCTTTCTTTATCTCCTGCAGAGAGAGGCGGACAAGATGATTAGATGAGGAGGAAGAGGAGGGGAAGAAGGACGGTGGGAGAGATGGGAGGAAATGTAAAGAAATACAGGTTCCAGAAACAGAACAGGGGAATTAGAAATGAGAAAATAAAAAGATAAATGTTTGATGATCACACTGACGATGATGAGTCATTAAAAAGCAGGAAGTAGAAACTCGTGCAGCATCTAAATTCAGCCTGATCTGATTAAACACATGTGACTGATCCGCAAGAAACTGATTATTTTGACGATGTCAAATTACAAACATAATCACATCAATATCTGGTTTCAGAGAAAAAAAACTCAGATACAGGAAAGATACAAGAAGACTTATTTATTTATTTTCCTCTGGAATCAGATGAAGAATCTGCATCAGGAGGTTTGAGTATCTTAAAGATCTTTGACGTTTTATTTAGAATTCAAACATTCTCGGCCCTGGCTCCTGACAGTTTGGATCAGTATGTGTTTCTCTGCCCCGTGCAGACGGGTCAGATGCTGCAGTGGAGCGCCATGATGTCATGTGACCCTCTGTGTTCACCTGCAGACGTCCAGCGAGGAGCTAATGAACACTGAGCGAACACAAAACCTGCAGACCACAACTCTCGTTTCCGCTCGCCCACGCTCAGTCCCCATGACTTTCACTTACAGAGAATCACAAGACGACAGCATGAGAAACTGATCAAGAGGAGGAGAGAGAGAGAGACAGAGAGAGAGAGAGAGAGAATGAGAGAGAAAGCGGCAGGCGGACAAACACGCCGAGCGACAGAGCAATCAACAAACAGACAACAAACACGGGGAGACGCACACACATGAAAACACAAACACACACACACAGTAAAACTGGACAGGATGGTTCACATCTATCCACCACATTCATCATGACATTGTTTCATAAGCTCTGGCCTGTGGCAAACGCAGCTCAGTGAGGCAGACGGGCCTGGCTACACTGACTCACAGGATCTAACCCCTCACACACACACACACAGACACACACACCCACTGGCTGTGATCGGCCTGGTGTGGCGTGAAAGCCTTAATGAACCACAGAGATCCAAAAATATCAAAGAGTAGAGACGTTTTCCCGGACGACAGCCGAGGCTCATTTGAGGCTGAGGATTTGTTTTAGGACGTGATGCTGGAGTCAAAGCAATTTTATATAAACCAACGTGGAGAGGAGCCTTCACATTCCAACGAGTGGAGGGGCCAATTAAAATCCGACTTGGGGTGTGAGTGCAGGAAGTGGCAGATTAAAAAGTGAAGGCGGAAAACCGAGACATCCTGAAACATTTGACGACTTTCTTTGGCTTCAATGACGAGAAACAAAATGAAAAACAAGACAAGTTGGTTGAAGCAGTAAAGAGGAAGTTGACTTGAACCACACTTTGTTGACAGCGCCCATGTGTTTCCCGCATTCTGACTTCAAAGCCGATGAAGACACTGAAGTTAATTGAATTTGATCTGGTGGTTTATTTGGAACTGCACCAAATTGCACATTTCTTTTAGTGGGGCCTGGACAGTGTCATCTGCAGGAGGGAGAGATGGGGGGGTTGTGGTTTCGGGGAATGTTGCCAGGGATCGACTCCGTCCCCCTTTTCTGCAGAGCTGGGGTCACACAGAGACTCTCTGGTCGAACCAGACGATGGACTGAAGACCTGGAACCAGTGCCAAAGTGGTTTTGAGACAGTCTGAGTAAAGTCCAGTCAAATCAAAAAGTTTGTGTGGATCTCAATTGTCCAGTTGTCTTCCACTTGTTACACAAACACACAAACACACTCATAGATCAGCCTCTGACAACATGCTGATATATTTTAATCCAGATCCATGAATTACTCATTAAGACATGAGGACAATGATCTCGTTGAACAAACAATTCCTGGATCTTCTCCCTGATTCTGGATCTGTCCAGTAACTTTTGCGTTATCTTGTTGACAAACACACAAACACACTATTTGCACCTTATGGACGGTTTAAGAACAGAATAACTCAAGTGACTCAGCTCTGTAACATGAGAATCGCCCAGTGAACCAAACAGGCAGATACTACTAACCTGCTCACGTACCCTGGACCAATCAGCAGCGTGCATCGTGGCCCTCGCTAACAACACAAACCAACCAACAAACAAATATCACTTAAAAACCCTCGTGCATCTCACTGACAGCTGGTGTGAATGTCCGTTGGACGTTTCACAAGTTTCTTTTTTTATAAGCTCACTGCGTTTCCTTATGCTTCCTCTTTCCGAGTTTCTCCGAGATGCAGTTGTATTTTGTGTAGTTCCTACGAGGGTTAACATGTCGCACACTGTGGGCGTCTGCTGCCACAGAGCCTTGTTTCACACTATCTGTGGCTGGGCGAGAGAAAAGGTCAGAGGTTCGGCGAGAGGAGCCGCACAACCCAGTGTTTAGCACCAGAGCCGAGCAGCGTAAACTACATTCTTTGCTGTCAGGCTTGTACACATGACGCAGACAAACACACACACACACACACAGAACAGTCCACACAGCGTTGTGTACATAATGCAGGTGTTTCCTGTTCACATGTGATGAATCGCCTCGTCTTCCTCCCCTCGTTTCAGCTGCGTTTCCTTTAACTCTGAGTTGCCCCCCCCCCCCCCCGTTTCCCCACAGGAGGAACCACAGTGGAGCGTGAGTTCAGTCCAAGTCGTAACAAAGGCCTCGGCTCCAGGAACCACACAATCATTAGTGTCTGGTTCCAAACTCCCACGTCTTCATTATTCAAACAGGCAACCTTCGTGGATCCCAGATGGATTTTTATAACTTTGAGGAATCTATGTTTTTAAAAAGGCCAAACAGCTCGTAAACACCACGTCTACTCATTAAAAGGAGGCTGGAGGCCGACATGTGTTGTGTCTTTGTGTGCAGATTGGCGTGTGAAGGGTTACAGTTTGCATGTGTCCGTGCATGAAGGCTCATGTATGCTGCCTTCATGTACCGCAAGAAACACGCCTGAGAGTTTGTGACACTAACCACCGTGAGGACCGCACGAGGAGGTTTTGATGACGTAACAGGATCTCGACACCAGGGGTTTCTTACCAACTCGCCTCTTCTGCTTTCGGAACACCAGCACAAATACAGGTAGAAGGTTAAAGCCATTTACATGTATGATTCTAACGGCATAAATTACCTTGTGTGTGTGTGTTTGTTTGTGTATTTGCTCTAAATGACACGTACACACATTCTATATCGTGCTCGATCCAGCTCTTCTGCACCGAGGCGGCAGAATCAATGTCTGTTTTCCTGGTTTTACATTGACACTGCATTAGCCTACTTAACAAACAGCAGATGTCAGGGAAAGGTGACCCCAGTGGACAGAGAAGGTGTATTGATGCACTCACAGAGAATTAGCTGCACTTCTCCTCTGACCCGACGCTGCAATTCCCCCAAATTCAGCTCATGGTCCTTTTGTTTACAGACTAAAACAGATAGATTATGAAAACATGAGCCCACAGACTCCTGAGAGGAGCAGTACCCCTCCCATAGAGCAGTGGAACCAAAGTTAGGGGTTGAGACCCCTTGAAGGGTTGTGAGGTTATTACCAGAAATATATTGAAATTATAAAGCATTTAGAAATAGCATGTGGTAGATAAAACATTTAAAAATGTCAAATTAATAGTTAAATTATAGCATCATGCCTCTGATGTTTTAGTTCAAATCATAGAGTTTCCATAGACGGCCTTTGCAGCGCCACAAAAAATGATCCTGGATATGGGGGCCGCCATCTTGTTCTGCATTTGGAGCCAGACCTGACAGGAAGCATCTTCAAGAATTGTTTTTACTTTTTAGTTTGGCCCATGTCCCCTTTATTAACGTAATGGAGGCAGGACTTATAAAATACACTGCAGCCAACCCACAGGTTCAGTGATGGCGAGGCTTTGGCTTCACTCTCGGGGACATGTCCTTCACTCTATATTCAGTCTGTGGTAAACACGTATGAGATTAACGGAAATGTACATTTGCAGCGGTAACAACCTGCTTGGCCGAGTTAACTATGAAAAAGCTGGAGAGTGGGAGTAGCATCTCCCTGAGTGAATATCTAGTCTTGTAAATGCAACAGTGGGTGAAGCTCTTGGCGAGAAATCATTTTCAGCTGCAGAGAAAACTCCGATCATAAATCAGGGGTCATCCATTTGTACAATAAAACACTGAAGTTACACAAACACATGGAAAAAAGTCAACTTCAGCTAAATGGAACTGTTCAGGCCCAAAAACAACAACCAGCAGTAAACTCAGCTGCTCTGTTGCTTGTGATGAACGAGGTCGACCCTGACGACCGGAGCATTAAAGGTCAAATCAGAGCATGTGAAGCTGATTTGCAATACCTGCTTGTCTAATTGTCGGAGGTCAGATGACTGCAGCAGCTCACATAAACAGGATGTCCTCAGCCTCTGCATGAACACTGGCCTGTGGGGATGTTCATGAAGAATTCTGATAATTCTATATCGGCTCAGGTCTGAATGTAAAAGGACGGAATCGTCTAGAGATGTACTCAATTTGGGGGAAACAGTAGTAGATAATGTCTGGTGGTATTTCTACCATTAACACTTTCTAGACAGGATGTGAAAGATATTTAATACGCTCGTGTGGCGTCTTAAATTTAACTGACAACTTCCCTTGTGACTCAATTGGATTTTTAGGCAGCGGCTGCAAATAAAGATGGATGACGCATCTTCACCTCCGCAGAAAAAGGGGAAGCCAAGCTGTCCCTGATGTAGGTTCTGCCATCTTCATACTGCTGATGTGGAGTCTGTGCAGAAGCATCGAATGACTAATTAAAACCAAGTTACCAGAAACAAGATCAAATCGACCTGGAAAGAAACTTCCTGGAAAACATTTATTTGAAGTTTTCTTTGACTTTTTAGTTTCATCCCATCTGCTAACACAGAGGGTGGATGCTTTGGGCTTCATCCATCTTTAATGGGTTCAGATACTAACAGTTCATCCAGTTGGTTGGACGACTGGTTACTAATAAATCACATGTACACCGGTACTGGTACATGGTACTCTGCGTAACTCCACTTCCTGTTATTTTAAATCTCATCAGAATGTTCAGAAACTTTCACAAAGTTTTCTTACCCTTTATTGAAAATGTTTAATCATTGACCAGCAGCCAAACAGTCAGCCCCCAGTGACGGGGGCCGCCTGCATACCATCGCTTCCTGTCACTTTTTAACTTGACCACAACCCCCGCCAACAACACACAGAAACACAAACACACACACACACACACTCACATACGCACAGCAGCATTGCAAAGCTCAGTGTCACTTATTCCCATAACTGCAGTCTTGTGACAGACCAGTGTGGTATTACTGCAATACTCAGCCTCCCCCTGCCCCCCCCCCCCCCCCCCCCCCCCCCCCCACACACACACACACACACACTATCAGAGCACCATTGTCCGGCTCACTGACAGTGACTGAGAGCTGTGACGTTCAGTCAGCACACGTGAACCACCTGACAACTCACACGCTCCTGTCGCACCGTGCTCTCTAACCTCGGCCGGTAACGTGTCTCTACTTCCCCTCATCACCCGGTGCTTCCTGTTTCTCACCACCAAGAACAAACTGGGTAACTACTTCAAATGTGAAGAGTGGTTTCACATCCCTGAATCTCTTACATGCACCCATTCACACATGTAAAAATAGCAGCGTGAACCTTTCAGGGATTACTAACGTTCTGTAAAGACGTCATGAAAGTTTGTTTGTTCTTTATCATGGGAGACACAAATCACTTAATCTAATCTTATCTGCAGATTCAATCAGTCTGCGGCAAGTTGCAGTTTCCTATTACACATCTTGAATCTATCCTTAACTCTGCAGGAAGACACAAACACACATACACACACACACAGACACACACGACCCTGCAGGGACCCACTGGAAGCTGCATGTTTACTCTGCTGCTCGTGGCTTTACAAAGTGTGCAAGCGACTGAGAATGTGGAGGGACAATGAGGGGTTGGGGGGGCGGGGGGGTTTACTCACCCTAACAAAGTTGTCCGGGAACAGCCCCCTGCGTCCGCCCAGCTCTCCCTCCCACCATCCGCCATCGTCCCGCCGTATGTTCACGATGATGTCACCCACCGTCAGGCCCAACTCGTCGTCCTGCTGAGCCTCATAGTCGAACTCCACCACGGCCTCCACTGTGCACAGGGGGGAGAGCGTTACTACAACAGGTCACACACTGCACAGGTGAGTATTGGGAGTATTTTAATACGTTAGTAGTGGAACAGATGATTTTCACATCAGAACACGGTTCACTCAGGCCGACGCTGCAACAGTAAAGTCAACTGGATTTAATTTCACCTCGGTGCAGCTCGGATTCTGCTGAGTGTCTCATTTCCTCAGGATTCCAGAGTATAAAATGGCCGGCTTTCAAAAATGCACGAATAAAGGCTGTAAAAAGCCTCGAGGGGGGGGGGGGGGGGGACCTGCACTGCTCACACGGCGAATTCTGCAGAATGTATATTCCTGCTTCCGGAGTTCCATCAACACAACATACAATAAAGACGTATTTTGTGGATTTTCAACACACAAACTGTTAAAAAATAAAGTTATGTTCTCTTTTATACTCTATGTGTGTGTGTCCTTGAGGTCAGAACAATTTCCTGAATGCATTTACTGTGAAATATCGGGGGCAGGAAGTGTTGAGATTGATAACTGCAGGAAGTTTGGGTGCAGTGTCAGTGAATGAAAACGGAAACAGACTAGAATCAGTAGAGCAAGATGGTGAACCTTCTAACTCTTTATGGATTCCATACCTCGAAGCTTCATGTAAATCTTTCCAGTAGTTTTTGTGTAATTCTGATAACTAATGGACAAACGGACAGACAGGAACGGACAGGATTGAAAACATAACATCCCTGGAGGTGATTTGAAAACAGGAACCACAGGAAATGGCAAAAATCTAAAAAAAAAATTAAAAGAGGAAACCACTAAAAAACCAAAGCGTGACTCGAAGTTGCTCCACTACAGACAAGTCTGCCGTGACATTTATAACCTTATTTAAACGATTCACATTAATGAACACATCCAACATCTTTACCTCAACATCACACACTCTTACTCATTGAAAGTATGTCTGTGATTTAAATCTTCAGCCTTCAGTCTAGAAAATATCAGAAAGTAGGCAATTGATCACAAGTTCCCAGAGCCCAAAGTGACATATATTTAAATGGTTGTTTGGTCTGAACCATTAGCTCAGACAATCCAGTTCAATTCATAAAGATATCAAAAAGGGAAAAGCACCTAATCCTTGGATTTATTAAGTTGGAATCACAAAATGATTTAGAAGTTTTGCCTGAAAATGATGATCAAAATAGCTGTAATGTAATAGTACAGTATATATTGTTGCAATAAATATTTAAGTATTTTTCATAAACTCTGCAAAAACTTAATTTGTTAAATAATAAAACCCACACACACACACACTAACACACACACTAACACACACACCTTGTAAACAGCTCGAGCAGCTGCAGGAACAGAGAAATGTCCTGAATGTGTCATTTCACAGGTAGTTTTCTTATCGCTGACCTTAAACATGCACACACCTCATCTCACTGGCCACCCGGACTGATCCTCATCTGCACTGTGTGGGCAGCGGACGAGGGGATGGACCGGGGGGGGGATTCAGGGCTGGGGTAACCATGGGAACATCAGTACAAAGGGACGGCTATGACTCAGACACACAAACGTCCTCCCCTGAACGATCCCATTCCACACACACAATCACACATGTCCACAGGTTATCCAAACACACGGCACACGTTTGTCCCCCGGCGGTGCAACCACACAAAGAGGAAGACACCAGTTGTGTTAAAGAGGAAGGTCAGGGGCGTTACTGGGAGTTGACAGGTACATGCTGAGGAAGAGGGAAACGCAGAGGAGAGCCGTGGAGTGTGTCTGCTGCTCAGATGGGGATGAGAGATGAGCAGCAGACACACACCAGTGACGTGGCACTCACACATTCCCCTTTTCTTTTCTTTGCTCTCAGCTGTGAGGTGAGACGCTTGTTGGGAAGTGGCAGATACCATGAGAGTGGAAGTGGTGGGTTCTTCAGGAAGGGGAAGTGAGTACAGTGAATTGACGGCTGGCTGCAGCTTTTCTTTTGCCGACCACAGTACAGTACGTCTGAGTGAGGAGAGGAGACGGCACACCGCAGTCCGCCCACGTCAGCCGACAACACACACACACACACACCGGGAGGAAGATGACAGAGTGTGAGAAGAGTGGGAACTGGGTCCTGACACCACAACTTAAATCTTACAAAATAAACAACGCAAAAAAGATGTGGATTTATAACGACATCTTGAAATCATTGCTATCTATGTATATGTTTAAAAACGTTATTTTGGTAACAGACATTTGTATTCCCCTGATGTTGCATCATCAGCCTGTAGTTGTAGCCCTATATGTTAAAGCAGTGTTGAACAAACCTGATGTTAAACCAGGTTTCTGAGCAGTAATCCAAAACTGGTTATTTGCTGTGTTTCACTGACAGGAGGCCTTGAAAAGACAAGAGTCTGAAAACCTGCAGAAAAAAAACACAACTTTCACACACCGACTCACACAGGAACTGAGAAAAGCTGAGCAGCTGCACCAAGTTTAGATAAGGGGAAACTACACACACACACACACACACACACACACACACACAGACAGACACACTCTGACGTCTCATTGGTTTCCAGTGAACCTGTGTTTCATCGTACGTTTCAGTGCTGCTGCTGATGATGATGTCAGGAGCAGCTGTGTGTGTCTGTGTCTGTGAAACATTCACGCTGGAGCCGAGCCCACCGGGAGTCAGAGCCTCCCACTCGCTGTGGATCGGATCACACACTTCAGCAAATTCTCCCACATCGAAGGAAAACCCGTTCTCTGCTCATCGTGCAGACACTGTGCGACAAAAAGTGTTTTACTTCTAACACTCGGCACTCCCGATTCTCAGAACGCCTCAGATTAGAATTTACTGCATTCATCTTTTCAGTGTAGGAGGAGAGAGAAGACGAGGAGACATTCCTCTGGCAGCTTCGTCTTCCTCCCTGTCAGGACTAAAGGCGAGAGAGAGACTGAGCTCTTTTAATGTGTTTCAACTGTTGAGCGTGTGTTTGAAGTTAACACTTTGTTTTCGGTCTCGAGGGGACTGAAGGTCACGGTGACAGATCTCCCAGACTGGATTTCCCTCTTTGAAAACCAAAGCAACAGCAGAACTAGATAAAGTTATCGCTGCAGGTCTGATATTTCATCGTCATTCTTGTACTGCATGTGCAGAAACATGCATAAATAATCAAAACCTACGAGTTAAGTGCTTTACCACAAGGCTCCGAGGCCCAGTCTAACATACACGTACATTCAAAAGCACTTCACTGTCTTCTAACTAAAGTTTTCCCCAAGTGCAAACGTTTCAGTCCATGTTGGACTTCCTCCAGTGCAGAATGAGCTGTGCTGGTTCACCAGGGCTCCTCTTACACTTGTGTAATCCATCATAATTACCCACATACCACGTACTTATAGGGTTCATTTTCATCCATCCATCCATTATCTATACCTCTAATGGTCTGGGAGGAGGCAAACTGGGCCGCTGACATAGTGGTGCACCCTGGACAAGTTGCCAGTCCATCACAGAGACAAAGAACCATTCACTGTCACAGTCACGCCTTCGCTCAATTTAGAGCCGACATGTGCATTTGCATGGGCGTGTTGATTATAGCACTGAGAGGGGAAACGTCTGTGTAGCTCAGAAAATCCTTTATTAACATGGTGAGTATTTAAAGCTAGGGTTCCTTGAAAAGATCTAGCGAGAGCTGTACACGTTTAAAAGAAGCACCATCGCACCCCCTCCCATCAAGCTCCTCACCAAAGCCACGCCCCCGACGCCTGACAACGCACGCTAACATCTGGCTATCGTCTCTGCTTCAGCTGCGTACGTCTCTCCAAAGCATTTTGACTTTATTCATTGATGGGCTCAGATACATCCCTGCCTTCCCTCACTTCTGACAGGGTCCCCCAAAAACATCCATAAAGATACATGACAGTGGAAGGCAACTGGGCAATAAACATGTATTCTGCTTGTCGCGGCCCACTTGGGTTTAACTTATATGCAGAACTTGTTTGGAGGCTCTTATAGTTTCCAACTCACTTGTGCATCTTACGGACAATTATAATCCAGCTACCACAGGGCCCCAGGTATTTGGTGGTCCCCAAAAGCCCCCCCTAGCTGCCTGCTGTTCCCTGCGGCCCTGCTGATTACGTGGATGTGAGTGTTTCCCCCTGAGGGGAACCGTGCATTGTTTGTTTACATGCAGCAGAGACAGATGTTTAATAGAGAGTAGCCCATATAAGGAATGAAGATTTGGAACAAGGGCTGCAGCCAATTATCAAATACAATTTTTTTTTAAGGGAATTCAACTGATCAATAAAGCTGTTGAGACAAAATGTCCAAGTTCCTATGCAGAACACTGACAAGTTCCATGGGCCATAAATAGAAAAAGGTTGTGTGTGTGTGTGTTAGTGTGAGTGTGTCTGCATGGTGTCTGTGAAAATCCACAGCATTTCAAATATGCACCGAGTTAACGGATTACTCGAGCGTTAAACCTGCAGTCGCTTGTGTTGCAGCAGCAGCGCAGAGGAGCTGTGGGAAGCGATGTCGATGATGAGCTGGAGAATAATGTGACACACACACACACACACACACACACTCTCACACACACACACGCACACACACACACACACACACACACAGGCCCGTTTCACACACACACACACACACACACACACACACAGAGTGAATGCAAACGTGTCAACATCTGCAACTCATCAATGGGATTCCGCGAGTCTTTCTCAAATCGCACCCGCACCGCTCGGGCGCGCCGCCGCACACGCCCACGCACGCTCTCAAACCATGAACAATAAAGCGCGAGAAACAATGCGAGAAAGCGGCCGACGCGTGTGCGGTCACCCGCGAGCCGCGTCAGGGGAAGGTGAGGAGGTGAGGAGGGGAGGAGAGGAGGAGAGGAGGGGGAAGCTGGACCCGGCGCGCATCTGGACCGGCCGCTTCTTCCTCCCCATCCAGATGCGCAAAGGCGCCCGAGGCTATTTTGGGAAGCACCGTGGGTTAAGAAGCACAGAAAGAAGCGTCGCGTCTCACCCATTGATGTGTCCCGGTGTGCGGCGGCTGCTCCTGCAGGACGGGGTGGGGGGGCAGGGTCGCTGGATCCAGGTACAGAGGAGGGTTCGTGCCGGACCGAGCTCCAGCCTCCTGCTCCACAGATCCGCTAGAGCCGCGCTGAAACGGGAGGAGCGTCACATGAAACCATATTCCTTCCTCTTCTCTTTTTTTGTGTGTGTCTCCAGTGACACGACGGAGAGGAGGCAGAGCGAGTGACCAGGGGGGAAGCGAGAGAGAGAGAGAGAGAGAGAGAGAGAGAGAGAGAGAGAGAGAGAGAGAGAGGAGGCAGAGCGAGTGACCAGGGGAGGAGAACTGATGAACATCTCTCTCTCTCTCTCTCTCTCTCTCTCTCTCTCTCTCTCGCTCTCTCTCTCTCTCTCTCTCTCTCTCTCTCTCTCTCTCTCTCTCTCTCTCTCTCTCTCTCTCTCTCTCTCTTTCTCCCTGCTGCCTTCACGAGCACTGCGTAAAAATCCCACTTTTCTTCCCAACATACAGGCCTTTGGAGCCCGGTGACGCCACGCGTGGCACCGTGCGTGATGCCCAGATGGCGGTGGCACAGTTCCTCCGTGTTCAAATGTGTCCATGTTGTTAATAATAATAATAAATGTTAGTCAAAGTAGTTGGTTAAATCCTCACCTGTATGGACTGGCATTTTCCTAGTTTTATTTTGTAAAGTTTATATATTTTTATTTTGTTGTTTCAATATAGCTCTCTTACACGTTTGGTTTAATTACATTGTTTCCGTTGAGTACCACTTTTGTCCTGTTATTATAAATGCTTTTATATCCAATATATTATATACATTGTGTTGCTAGTAGAATACAAACTGCTTTAAAACTTCTTGTATGTATTGATTAGTCTTTTATATACTAGCAATAATTATAAATGTATATGCTGTACACATTTGGAATTTATATGCACTGTAGTGACGGAATGTAAGTGGGTTCAATTCCTTCAGTGCTGAATTAAAGTTTTTTTTTATTTGAAAGAAACAAAAAAGTTCTTTATAATCTTGTGTTGAGAATTTTCACTCTCACAAACTCCAGTCACTTTTTGTTGGGTTGTCCATTCTTCTCTATTCTTTGAGATTTCCAACAGCCCGTGAATGCAGCACGAGTGTGAGCTCGAAGCCTCGCACCTGTGCAGCAGAACTCTCGTGAGAACCACTGAGATCCTGTGAGAGCAGATTATAGTGATATGATGTCATCCTGACTAACTGGGGTTGTGCTGGATCATCACGTGGTCTCATTTATAAAGGCCACGTTTAAAAACACTGAATATTTTGGAAAAAAGTCAAATATGTAAACATACTCTCTCGCCCTCTCTCTCTCTCTCTCTCTCTCTCTCTCTCTCTCTCTCTCACACACACACACACACACACAAACACACACACAAACACAAACACACAACCCTAAGCCCCTGCAGTGTTGTCGTCCCCTCTGGACCAAACCACATGCAGATGAGAGTGAGCTGGCGGCAGCAGAACGAGGGCGATGGAATGATGCAGCGGTGCTTGCGGAGGTAGAGGACGAGATGAGGAAGTAAAGATATTATTTCTCACCGTCAGCTGTCACCTGCAGTGCAGAGCTGGTAACAGAACAAGCTGCTGCACTGACAACAAAGAACATCTGATCTGATATGACCGACTATGGGACAGTTCAGGAATTTCAACGTCACAGATGCTTTTCAGGTATCTGTGATAAAGGAGCTGACTCCTGTCCGACCTTGACCGGAACGTGGAAATGACTTGAACACCAAATGAATACATTATAAATGAGTGTTTCTTATTGTTAATTGATGGCACTTTGGTAGAAGTATCCCTCTAAAAGCATCGTTTTTGCATGAATTATACATTGTATATAAAGATGGACGACATGATGGCTTCCCAAAAGTGAAGCCAAAGGGTCTCATCCGCCCCCTGGTGGCCAGCTACAGCACAGATACAAAATCCAGCCTCCTCTATGTTAATGGCTCGGACCAAACTAAAAAGTCAAAGTCAAGATGGTTTCTGTCAGTTTAGTTGTAGAGCTTACTTATTTATTGTAAGTGTTCATGTTTCTGGTAAGTTTGGTTTTAAATAGTTATTTGATGCTATAAAAATGAGAGTAATAGTAGAAGTTAAATATTTATAAATATAATGTGTTGACACATAAATGGCACTAATGTAATCTGACCAGTTTTTTATACAGATTTACACATAGGATGGAGATTTTACCCGATGGTCTCACCTGCTTCTTCCTACCACTGTAACACACCGTCTCTCACATACTAGAAACCATCTGTGCTGCTACACACAAACTGTTTTCCCATCCAGCAACGGGAGGTTTAATTCTCTCCAGAGATGAGAAGCAAATTCAACACAAAGCACGAAAGTGACACCATCTGGGATGATGCTGCTATGACATGATGCTCGGTCCCAATTAAATTTTGCCACCTACTGTTCAAGTTGGAACAGATGCCACATACAGGCGCAGATGCACATAGTGAGAAGTCTCGCTAGTGCAAACTCTAGATCTAGCACCTCCGTTCCACTCTCGCTCACATTCGTTGCCTGATGGAATCTGTACAACTGGATTAAAGACAAGTGAAATTCTTTATTTTCTCATGTTATCTTCTTCTTAATTACATGCTCTATTAATAATATACAGTCCGGACCATTTTCTTGGCCAATAATAGAATTTCTCTTTTTCTATTTTGAACCCGGAGCAGTAATTACCACTGTCACTGAAACAGCGATCCAAAAACACCTTGTCATGTCTGTCTGCAGCCACAAGACTTCATATCAGAATCTATTTTAGATGTATTTTTCCACATGTCTCACTCGCTAATGATGCAGAAAATAACCTCCCTGACCCAGGCCCGCGTTGCCTTCCTTCCATTTCACATTTTTGAAGTTTTCTCTTCTCCAGGAAACAGTCAAAGCTTTAGATATGTTTTCATTCTCTTACCGTGATATATGCCTCGTCCATCGCAGTTTTATCCAAGATATCTGAAGACAGCTCCTCAGATTTCATAGCTCAGATTTTGTGCTGATGAGCAGAGTGTGAACTTTGGGATCCTGTACAGACATGTGGCTGAATAAATCAACGTCCCAGCTGTTCAATCTGCCACAGGTGAACTCCTGTCATGATTTAAACACATCTCAATGACATCGTGGAGGCTCATGGCCACAAATATAATATATAATGCAAAATATCTCCATATTAAATACAGTAAAAAAAAACAATATGAATATAGTTAATTTATAAGGCAGCATTTACATATGGAGTGAGCACAAAGTATTTTCAAAGTGAAGAAAGAGTAGAAAGTAGTCAAATCAGAAACCCCCCTTGTATATTGTTATCACCACTGAGCCCAAACACTCATAAATGGATGCATGCATTTAATATTGTTTTAAATAGAATAAAACAAAGAGTAGAAACTGAGAAAAAAAGTGTCTGCTAGGATAATATGCTTTATTATTATTATTTAAATAAAGGAATTAGTAGTATGGTTATAAATGCTATTTTAAAAGATGATATTGTATAATTTTAATCTATTCTGTATGTACACATGTAATGTAATACATTTACTTTGCTGGGGGGCTATTTTGGTCCCGGGCCTACAAATGAGTTAATCCGCCCGTGCAGCGGGTGTTAATGTGGTGACGACATCCCAGGAAGCGGAAGTGATCATATAAGGAAGCCGAGCCGCAGGACGGACCGACCTGCTGCAGAAGGTATTTATTCATCTGTACATTCATTCATTTATACGTTTATATCTTTGGTTTCCTATCTTCTTTAAATTTGTTTTTTGCTCCGAGATTAAAATGGAGAAACGCGATGCTGAGAATGACGCGTCGACACGTTCCGCACATTATTCCCCTCCATTGATTCCGTTTCAAATGTCCGTGTATTCCAAAGGAAGACATAATTAATATGAAGAAATATTATTACTCTGAAATATACTTCTCTCCTTTGTTTTAAAAGCGAATAATGATATAAGAGGTGAAAGATGTAAAATAGTGTGACAGGAGAAATCACATCCATCTATCTATCTAATGTATCTATTCATCCATTTATCTATCTATCTATCTATCTATCTATCTATCTATCTATCTATCTATCTATCTATCTATCTATCTATCTATCGTTATTTCTATCCATCTACTGTATCTATCTATCTATCTATCTGTCTATCTATCTATCTATCTATCTACTGTATCTATCTATCTATCTATCTATCTATCTATCTATCTATCTATCTATCTATCTACTGTATCTATCTATCTATCTATCTATCTATCTATCTATCTCTCTATCTATCGTTCTTTCTATCCATCTACTGTATCTATCTATCTATCTGTCTATATATCTATTTTTATATCTGTACAAAATGTGATATTTGAAAGAAACATTTTCCTTGTATATGATTAATAAAGCTCAAGATATGTATTGAGTTGAAGTAAATAGTGTTATTATTATTTAGTTAATTAACTGACAATAGAGTTGATGGGCTAACTAGAGTTACTTTATCACATATTGCTGTTTTCGCTGTTTCATCAGATTATTCCATACTTAAAGAAAACATTAAATGCAGCTCATATATCCACAGAAACTCTTTTATTAGTGTACAACTATGGTGGTTGACTATTGCCACCGATGCTGTATCTTGTAGGTTATAATGAATGAATACCAGGCTATTGAAACTATAAGGGAGTGTTCATATCCTGTGTCAGCAGCTCCACGAAACAAACCCAAGAGTCAGGGCAGGACTGGGAATAATGCACGTTCATCGTCAGGATGTAATCGATACCCCGCCCGTCTTTGTAGCTCTGCAGCTGTGAGGTGGTCCGTCTGAGGCTCTAATGGAACATTCCTCTCATAACACTCATATTAAAGATTGTGGGGATAAAACGTGAGTGGGTTCGGTTGGGAGAGCAGCTGAGAACAGGGGACTAAAGCTGGACTAGTAGTTTTAATGTGAGTGCTTGAATAAGAACACCTGACTAAACCCCTGGGCCTCCCACACGTCACGTAGCACAAGATGTAATAACGACACACATCTGCAGATTTGTTATCTTTCAAGGAAAGAAAAATAAATTTCTGTTTCCTTCTCAGTCTCAGGGATAAGGATGTGGTGGACTGGTCGGCTTGGTGCATTTAGCGTCAGTCTCCACCCACAGCAGGAGGAAGCAGACGAGTAACAGTAGTCACTATGTGGAGTGGGCATGTCCCCTTTCAGCTCTGACTCCGCGGGGAAGTCTGCAGCTGACAGGTTTATCAGGGAAACACAAAAACAATGTAGTGTCGTGAAGTGGGAAGGTCGACTTTATAAGGGAAGAGCTGTTTCCTGATCTCTGCGTGTCTGTGTGAAGTGGACAAACCAGTTTTTGGATGTCACAACGAGAAGTTGCAGTGAGACATGAGACCTCAATGACGTTGGAAACAATATTCACGACTGATTAAATGTCTCTTTAATAGTTTTCAGCTCATGGTTTGGTTCAGAATAATGACGACAGTGAACTTTCATGGTGAAATAGCAGGGGAAATATTATATTAATATCTTTATTTATACATCACTTCTCAAAGCAAAGTTACCCAGTGCTTCACAAATAAAAAAACATGTGGAAACACAAAAAAATTACATAAAAACACATGCAGTCATAAAAGTGTCAAAGAAATTTAAGCTTTTAACATCCATAAAAATAATAGAAGCTATTCTAGCAATTGGGTAATATAAGGTTAACAGCCAGTTACCTCCGTCCTACTGAGACATAGAGACGCTGCTGGTTGTTGTGGTATCACGTTTATCAGGAAGGTCACAGTTAGCACAGACAGACAGGGAACTATTGTTTATTGTAAATAACCTGAATTCAACCTGCATACAGAAACATGGCCTCAAATGACACAGAGAACCAAATACAGATGAGTACAGATAAATACAGAATGTATCCATGGATCTGTTAAGGGCTGTAGCTGTCAATTCATTTTAACTATAGATTCATCTGATATCGTATATAATAGAAGTAGATATCTGAGAAGGTGCAGATATATTTTGTTTGTGAAACATGTACAGTATATGTTGTGTACATAAAATACAACTTCTAAAAGCCCCAGTTTGTGTTTATGCCTCAGGAAACCAGAAAATGTTTTTATAGAAAACATTCACCGCCCTAGAGAGCTCACAAAAACCTGCTCTGTTCCAAACCTGAACCACCTATAACACCTCCTACTTCCTCCTCCCCCCCCCCCCCCCACACACACTCCCTCACCCTCTCTGCAGCGATTTCTCCTCCACATGTGCCGTTCCTCATTTGCCGCTCAAACAGCCTCATCGAGTCGCTCTGCCACTTTCTGTCTTTAGGAACGGAAACAGCAGCAGCGATGGATCGAGTGAGGTCCACCTTCAACAACCTGGTGAGTGTTTGCCATCTGCATTTTTATATTTTTACTTTATTGTGATGTTAAATCTTGACTTTACACAACATGAGCTTGTCAGCCTGTCCTCCCCCGCAGCTTCTCTGTCAGCGCCAAATTCCTGTTGTACCCATCCCTCTCATCTTCCCTCGTCTTTGTTTTGTCTCTCCTCAGATTAAAAGCGAGCGCTACAGCAGGTTCACCCTGCAGCCGGCGGAGGACGGAGAAAGACACGTTGAGGTGAAACTGTCCGACGGCGATGCAGATGACACCATGGAGGTCACCACGGAGGTCCAGGGCCAGGACGGCGGCTCCCCGAGCTTTAGGCCGGCACCACCACGTCAGAGCCGGCGTCATATTTACTTCATGGCCCTGGGGACCCTGCTGATATTTGTAACTGGTAGGTCGCTGTTGTTTTTATGCACATCACAAAAAGCATCTTTATTTTTTTTTTTTGCTCGACCAACAGTCCAAAAGAAATTAAATAAACTGTCATAAGGGAAACAAATGTATATGACATGATCGCCTACAACAGAATCTTCACCTTCTTATGAAAGAGGATGTTGCTGCATGTTGCACAAAGTGTAAAACGTCTTCTCCCTCGACGTGAGGCAAGATTCTACTTTATCTGTAAAACACTTTTGGACAAGAATGTGACAAGTGCTGTACTTGTCACATAAAAAAGGCACTAGGACAAGATATAAAAGATGAACAAGGCAAATAGCAAATTAAATGATAATAAATGATTTATAATGTAATAAAGTTGGATTGGTAAAGTAGCTGTGCATAGTTCAACTTTTTCTGTAATTTCAAACCAGCCGATGAGTTGATCGGTTCCCATTTTAAATCAGTTCCTGGTTTTCTTTCAGGTTACCTGGTTGGTTACATCAGCTACCGTAAAGTGGAGCCACTGAACACAGAGCCAGGGACCACAGGAAGTCCAGTGCCAGCGACCCCGCCCCAGTTTGTACCGGTGATACCGCCCCGTTTTGTACCAGCTCCAGATTTGCCGCTGCAGTGGAAGGACATCGCCCGACTTCTGACGCAGAAACTCAGCAGCCAGGCCTTCGACAAGAGTCTGAGGTAGAGAACACACGTGGAGCTGGAAACGAAGGAAACTCACCATGCACACGGTCGACCATCAAACAAATCAATTTACCAAAATTCACAAAAAAGGAAATAATCAAAAAACAAAGACTTCTGTTCTTCTGAGGCGTGGCCATTCAAATTACAACTTTATAAACTCACTAGATTTTGTTCAAATCTGCTTCGAAACCAAACTGTCTGCAAATCGGACGTCTTCCGTCTTCGATAACAATCTGGTCATCAGAGTTGAATAGCACCATTGTTTCCCAAAGCCTTGAAATCAGCTCGGCGTCCTTTTTCATTTTGAAAATCATTAACTGGAAACAAAGCACGTTATGTCTACCAAGAGCTCACCAGTCATCCGTGGGCCTTTTCTCCGAAGAGATTAAACTGCACCCGAGACATTTCAGAAAACTGAAGTGAGTCAAAGCTGAGGAGGAAATGTTCTTTCACAGGGACTTTGATCTGCCCAGACGTTCGGCAGGAAGTGTGGATGATGCAGCTCTGGCGATCCGCATCTCTGAGGAATTCGAGCAGCTGAAAATGGTCCCGTGGACGGACGTCCACTACGTCCAGCTGCAGACACCGGACAGGTTGGTACCACACGAATCTGATGAATGAGTTGATTCTTGTTGGCCTGTTGGGGGCGCTGTAATTCAAGATCACGAGGGAAGTCCTAATTGAGTTTCTTTATTTCTGGAAGTTAGTCATCTTTTCTTCTCACATGACTGTCTCAGAGTCACTTGAGTTATTTAAGTTTTTATTACACTCAGTAGCTGTTTCCAGATTCCATGCTGTCCGTGCTGGCAGACATTATATCATTATTAATAGTTGATATTAAAACCAAGTCTAAGGACCAGTCCCAGTTCCTCTCCCTTGTCCCGCCCCCTACATATGAAGTGCCCCTTGCTGTAGTAACAAGCTCTTATCTTCTTATTGACAGCACACGTCCAAACCGTGTCCTCTTTGGGTCGGATGTCTTCGAACCTGCCGGGTATCTGGCCTACAGCAAGACAGGGACAGTTCAGGTGGGTCAACAAGACCGGTTTAAAGTCAGAAGTTTAATAAAATGTTTGTGATTTATGCTCCTTTTCTGTCTTTTTAAAATGTCATTAATGTGTTCGGGTTTGTACCTAATAAACTATAAATCATCAGCTGTAAGTTTGTATGAAAATACAAAAGTGGATGCTGATGTAATGGTCTGGTTGACTGGTTTGTACAAAGGGTAAACTGGTTTATGGAAACTACGGTCGTCAGGAGGACCTTGAAGTTCTGCAGAAGAAGAGCATTGAGCTGAAAGGCAGCGTCCTGCTGCTCCGCAAAGGAAAGATCTCGTTTGCAGAACAGGTACCAGATTATTTCAGGTTCTCGTGTGTCTCATATCAGATGCACAGACTTCCAGGATTCTGGGAAACTTGAGCTTAGCTTGTTTTTTTAATGTTTCTATTGTTTTTGAATATCAGGTGGATAATGCTGAAAGAAAAGGAGCCGCTGCTGTTCTGATCTACCCCGACTCTCAAGATTACAATTATCAAGCGGACACAGATCTATATGGACACGTACGTTTGTAATCACACAGTGGATTCAATTTTTAAAACCAGTAAAGTCTTAATCATCAAACTACTTGTCTTGATTTTTGTTTTCGCGTCCCCTTCAGGTCCACCTGGGTTCAGGCGACCCGTACACGCCGGGATTCCCCTCCTTCAACCACACCCAGTTCCCCCCGACTCAGTCGTCTGGCCTCCCCAAGATCCCAGCCCAGACCATCACCGCCAACATGTCCACTAGGCTTCTCCAGTAAGGACACACAGACTCCAAGTACTCATTTCACTGAGTCTTAAAACGTTCCTGTATCAGTGTTCATCAGAATGCTCTTGACATATTCATCTGTAATTTAGTAGTTTAGTATTTTTTAATATATTAATTAATATTTGCAAAAACTGTCAATTCAAACACCTGATAAACCCTGTCTTGTTTATACATGATCTATCTTCAGTAGCTAAATAGTTTCTGAAAGGTTTCAGTCTTAGTTTTACTTTGCATTTCAAACTTGACAAATTCCTCAAATACTGAAAAATATAGAAAGTGTAAACGTGGCTCCGGCTGTGGACTCTCTGTCCCTCACTCGCCTGTCTTTGTCCTCCTCTCTAGGAATATCGGTGGCCCTGAGGCGGATGCGAGCAGCGGTTTCAAAGGCGGCTTCGGCTCTGTGTCTTACCGACTGGGAGGCATCGAGGACGTCACCGTGGAAGTGAACAACGTGCTGGTCAACACGAAGATCCGCAACGTGTTCGGAGTCATCAAAGGATTCATCGATCCTGGTAAAGTAGAACCACACATGTTCAACTCCGATCATCTGCTGAGGGATTCGATTTTCGTTTTCAATGCGTGTGTTGTTTTGCTGTGGACAGATCGCTACGTGGTCCTGGGAGCTCAGAGAGACGCCTGGGGTAGCGGCTACGCCCGAGCCGCTGTCGGCACGTCTGTACTGATGGAGCTGGCCAAGGCGGTGAAAGAGATGGTGAAAAACGGTAACATATATATAACTCTCTCCACAGTCGTGTGTTAAAGAGTTTCTCCTGACAGCCTGCTTGTGAATAATCTAAAAGAATTTAAATGCCTTATGCTATAAAAGAGGATCAATGCACGTAAAAGAAGTTGATGGCGATCAGAACTTGGAAAGACGAGGAGATCGAAGAGATCTTGGTGATAAGGGCCGATGATTATCACTCTGACAATGGCATTAAGGTTATATTTCATTCTCTAGAAAGATTCAGGCCGAGGAGAAGCATCGTGTTTGCGAGTTGGAGCGCTGGAGAGTACGGAAATGTGGGTGCCACCGAGTGGTTGGAGGTAAGAACTACAAGTCTTTTAAAGAAAATATGTACTGTTCAAATTTCTTGTTTCACACATTTTTGTTTTTATTTTTTAGGCTTATATGTCCTCCATTGACAAAAGTGTTTTCACCTACATTAGCCTGGATGGAATAGTGATGGGTAAGTTCACCACACACACGGTAATGTGATGACTTTATATCTCAGTATTCAAATAGTAAAGATGGGATTGAACAGCGTATTTTTCCTTTTCTCTAGGTCGAGGCAGCTTCACGGCCTCAGCTAGTCCCCTGCTCCACAGCCTCATTGAGGACACGATGAAAAGGGTGAGGACACGTCACAGCAGGGTCACTCAGCTCCTTCATTAACACACAGGTGGAGATTATACTGAGTCTAATGTGCCCACAGGTGAAGAGTCCAAGCAGCTCTGGAACCGTCTACGACATGATGGGACAAAGCAACTGGGAGGAAAACACGTAAGGAGGAAAACCAGTTTTTAAATTTCTTTTAGCTTGACAAAAGTTACCTGATGTTTATGTTTTTCTTTTCCTTTTTGTGAAGTTAGTTTTATTTGTTTTTAGTCTTAAGAAATTCAATTCTCTAAATGATATTCGAACTTCCCATCATCATGTGAACAGACTGAAGCCGCTGTCAGTGGACGACCCCGCCTACACCTTCGTGGCTTTCTCTGGAGTTCCTGCTGTGTCTTTCCACTTCATCTCTCCCAATGTGAGTTCTTCATTTGACTCTTTATACATGTAAAGAAATAAACGATTCAATATAGACTTAACAGAGGATCAGACTATCATCACCATAATATGGATTCATATGTTGCTTCAGACATCCATCTGCTGTTCTCATACCATTTTTTAGATAAAACACAAATTCTCAGTTTAGTTGGTCGTTTGTGATTCTCCATAGACATTATGTAACTATAACTAAATAATTCAAATGCACATATTAAATGACTTGACAGTGTGTGTTTGCTGTTTTCTCACATCGAGTTGGTTCCTATAGTTATTTGTGTGTGTGTCTGTGTCTATGTTTGTGTCCAAAGACCGAGTCCTACTCTTACTACGGCACCAACCTGGACAACATGGATCACCTCAACTACCAGACCAACCACCGCACCAGTGAGATGGCGGCGGCGGCGGCCCAGTTCGCCGGCCTCATGGCCTTGCGACTGGTCCACGACCACCTGCTCAGTCTGGACGTGACCCGATACACCGACGTGGTCGATACGGCTTCGATTCAGGTCTACAAACGCATCAACCAGCTCGTACAGGTCCGTGTGGGATTCATACGAGGCACGTGTTTATCTGGGAGGGGCTCATTCAGTGTCCTGATAATCGGACTCATTTTTTTCTTTGTAGTCCGGTCAGCTGAAGGGCGTGAGCACCACCTGGCTGAGCAGCGCACGAGGCTCCCTGAACAGGGCCGCAGCGAGCATCAGCAGGACCATCGCCAACAGTGACCTAGAAAACCAGAAGAGCTGCCGGACCATCAACGACAGGATCATGAGGGTCAGACGTCTCCGCTGTGTTTTCACCTGCATGTTCACGAGTTGATTCCTAAAAGCAAATGTGTCTGGCTTTTGTCTCGCAGCATCTCACACGTGTGTTCTGATCTTCTCGTGTCGTTCTAGGTCGAGCGAAACCTCCTCTCTCCGTACACGTCGCCCACTGAGACTCCCTTCCGCCACCTCCTGCTGGGCCGCGGCCCCCACACGCTGGCGTCCCTCGCCGAGGCCACGGACATGAAGCAGCTCCGCGTCCAGCTGGCCCTGGCCACCTGGAACCTGCAGGGGTGTGCTCACGCCATGGTGAATGACATCTGGGAGATCCATGACACGATCTGAAGAGGAGGGTGCGGAGATGCAAGTGTGGGTGCGTGTGTGACTGTGTGTGGTTGAAATGAACTTTCAGGTAGAGCGGAGGAAGGAGCTCCAGTATCAGCACATCGAGCTCAGGCTGTCAATCTGAGGTCCTGCTCTTTAAATACATGCTTATATTTAATGAGGGGAAAGATTATCGACGAGGAGATGGAAGTTTTTAAAAAGTACCCAAAAAAAAAAGTACTCTGTACTTCTGAAAACCCCCCCAATCACATCGCACTTGTACGAGCATTTTAGCAGTGACCTGTAAACACGGAGAAATCTCATTTATACTTTAGTTTTATTTATCAGTGGCAGTGCCCACTATAAAGTTATCGTTTGTCTTTTTATACGACGTTATCGGAAGCAGTGCCTTCCATAATTATGACGGTTATACTGTCGGATTCTACGGCAGCATCTGCTACACCAACGACTCCTCGGCTGTTGCTGACAAAGTGGAGCCCCGGGTAAAGTTCGGCTTTTTCTTTTTTGGCCTTTGTTTCTTTTCTCCAAGAGAGTGTGCACCATTGATATAGTAGTTTTATAAAATTACATCTATGGCGCTTTGCTCTGTCATCAAAACAACTTTAAAAAGAGAGAAACTAAGGCCAGATATAAGGACATATTTATTTATATGAAACAAGCCCGTAGACGAAATATGCTTTTCTCTCGAGCCTCGTTTAGCGGAACTTTTTGCGAGGAAGCCATTTATGTTGACTTTAGAGCACTTAATATCGTGACGTTATCGGGAGCAGTGCCTTCCATAATTTATTCCCATTATCGGAAGCAGGGTCTTCCATAATGACAAGCAGTGATGGTAGTTTTTGTCTACCAGTGTGTGTGTGTGTGTTTGACAGTACATGTGTATTTATCGGGAGCAGCGTCTCTCATATTTCACTTCAAGGGTGGAACAACTTGTCGGGGACAGTGTTTCCCAGAGTTTTATTTTTTACATATTTATTTGTTTTTATTTTTGGTGTGTGTGTGTTTTTTTTGTGACGCAGTCCCCCTGACCTCCAGAGTGCACATGCTTCTGATTTCTTTATTTGCTTGTGCTTTAATTTCTGATGCATACTATGATCTTAACACAACAGAACCTGATGTGCCCCATAATGACAGGATTCAAATTACACAGGGAGCTGGAATTATTTACTGCTCTGTGATGTAACTGATATATGCCAGTCAGGACAAAGCCACAAGCCTCCACATGGGGGCACTGACGAGCTGAAAAGTGGGAGGAAAAGATTCTTGGCTATGAAGTTAAGACAAATATTAAACTTCTCTTAGCCATAATTTAATCCAGTGAATCCAAAAGCGAATTTAGCCTAATTTAAATGGCACCAGACATGAAATCAAACCAATCAAAGCTCAAGTTAAGGCCCAGGAGAGAAGAATACCAGTGTCTTGCTCCACTGATAGAAGGAGGAAGCATCACACCACCTCCCTGTTAAAGTAAGGAAAGCACCATGAATGGGGCTTCAGACTTTTGTTATGTTTTGCAATCAAGCAGCTCAGTACACACACAGTAGAATAGTATAGCGTATAATATGATATATCATGGTACTATAGCAAAGTATAGTCTGCAACATACCTGCTCTGTCAGTCTAGTTCTCTCGCTTTGTGTTTGTGACTTTAAAATGACCACAGATAAAACATAACTGTCTCTGCATGTGTTTTTTAATCCATTCTTCCACTTAACCTGCATGTTACTGGGTTTCTTTACTGAGGTGAAGCTCAACCGACATGAACCAAATTACAAACCTGACAAAACCTTCCTTCAAATTAAAGTTCAACCAACTCGTTCTGTTTCTACTGATACACACAGTATGGGGCTGTTGTTACTCTATTAACACTTTCTTTCTATAAAGGTTGGACAATCAGTGTTTTCCCTGGAATAAAAAGAAATAGAACATTATCTATAACTGATATTCCAAATAAGTGGAGCTTTTAGATGAATAGAAGTGTAAATCCCTAAATATGTACTACATTTAAAATCTGCTTTATTTAGTTACACTCACCCAACAAGGTCCCTGTGCTGCATTATTCAGATGATTTGATCAGCCTCTGCTGTTTTCTCACGTCAGTTCTGTTCAGCTTGTCACTGTTTTCCTTTGGGACTTTGGTTACAACAATCAGAAAGAAAATGTTCAGAAACTGGATTTCACTAAAAGTTAAACAGTATCTGAACCTTTTCAGTTCCTGCACTTAAACCATTTTGCAATAATGTTTCTTTGATTCACTCATTCTGCAGAAAATAGAAATAAATCCTCCTGCTAAGCATCATGTGCATGTGTCTCAGTTCAGTGTTCTGCTTCCTGTGGCCTGCCTTTCAAATTAAATGCACCATTTTCACTGAGTTGTGTATGTACACTTAACATATTACTCAACAAAATACAAAAAATATATATATCTCACAATTATATATTTCTAATAATATATACATGCATAATACAATATGTCTCGATATAATTCATAAAAAGATATAAAATATATACTGATATATATATTTTAAACATACGTATTTAACTTATGTATAATTAAAAATTGTACTATATATTTCGCTATATGATTCTTAAACATAACCACCATAAAATGTATGTGTACTTCAAAATAAAAGCATCAGTTTGAGGTGTTTAAAGTCTTACCAGCATACAATTACATTGTTATGAATCATTTTGCATATTTTAACAGATTGATTTCATTAAAACGTTATAATTATGTCATAGTAAAATAATAATGATGATTTTGTATTGCTTCGACTTGAAACGCCTTAAACTAATGTTTTTATTGTGAAGTCAGCTCCTCCTGAAACAGGAAGTGTTTTTATTTTGGTAATTCCGGTGCACGGAGAGCGGGGGCGCTGTTTGTTATTCACGTACGGAGGCTACGCACCGTTACGTCCATTAATCTGCGGCAGCCTCACGAATTAACCGAAGAGACGGAGATAACTGATCCGGTGGAATTCATCGTTTCCATCGATAAACAGCAGGAGACTCCGCCGGGCTGCAGCTGCTGACAACCGGGACACGGAGCGAGGAGCGACGGGAGGAAAGGACCGAGTCCTCCCGCTGCAGAGCCCGGCTTCAGAGGTCTGTATCCCGGGTTTGTTCTCTCTGCAGCCTCGAGTCGACATGTACAAACAAATCCAGATAAACTGAATAGATAAATAAATGAATAGTAAATGGTGAAAATCAGATTTAACATGTTGACACGTGTCGACCTGTAGATAAGAAGCTTCACACTGAAGCAGCAGCTCCATCAATTAAAGTCTCTTCTCATTCATCACATCTCTGTTTCTCTCTGTCACGACTTCTTCCTTTTCTTTTTATTTCTCCCTCTGTTTTTGTCTTTATTCAAAAACATGCAAGATGTTAAAACATGTGAATTTAATTCTGTGAATTTCCTTTAACAATATTAAAATTCATCTCAAAGATTCTAACATTGCCAGGAAAATAACGCTAAATATTTCCTTGTGTTTGCTCTAAAAAAACCGGATATAAAGTGATGTCTTCACTAATTCTTCACAAATGGGCTTTTATTTGTTCTTTTTTCTTATGTGTACTTTTACTTTTTAGTTTGGTTCATAGCTGTGTCTCCTTAAAGCGGCTGCATCCTCTGGAGGACACAGTCGACATGGACTACAGAGACCTTCCTCCTTCATGGGCTGAACTTAAATGAGACGGTCTGGTCTTCAGAGGATTTCTGGATTACACTCCCCTCCTTATTGCTGTCGCCAGTTAAGCCTGTCGCTGCCACTTTGTGAGACAGTTTGTCACTTAAGCACAATGAAGCCTGGGAAAGGTCGGAGCAGGAAGGATCCACCCGCTGCAGCCTTCATTCCTCAGGGATGGAAGGAGGCATTTGTTGACCTCATCTGGAGGAGCCTTCAAAATGGGACAGTGTAGTCGCATTGCTGTGACACAATTGGTCTTTTAATGCAGACTCCGAAGGATGCAGCCCCTTATTTAAGATTCAGCTCTGGTCCCAGCTGATGACATGGAGGAGGCAGGGTTTATGACCTATATTGCAGCAACCACCAGGGGGCAATACAGACGATTTGGCTTCACTTTTAGAAGCTGTGGTGTCGTCCATCTTTATTTACAGTCTGTAACCAACGCTCTCTTCAAATACTTTTATCTCAGCTCGAACATGAAGACAGCAGAAAGAGAATAAAACCTATTTCTAAATTCCAAATCCAGACTTGCACTAACTTGGATTCAGTCTGAGCCTCCTCACAGTGAGAACAGGGACATATGGACGCTGGGTTGCCAGGTCTGCTCCTGTCTGTCTCTGTGACTCAGTGTTTTTATGTTGTTCTCTCAGTCCTTCTCCACTGTGACTTATCCTGCTGCTCAATTTATAGCAACACATGAACTCCAGTTTTTCCTTGTGGCTTTTTCCTTCTTCAAACGAGTAAATTTAGCTTCCTCAGCCTCCCTGTCATTTCCTGCCTCTCATACATGCTATGCTGTGTGTAGTTTTTGGAATCAAATGCTGACTCTCTCTGTTGCTCTGTGTTTAGATGTGGGTTCCCTCGGTCCATGGCCGTGTCCAGGTGACCTCCAGTGACCTCAGTCACTCCTGATGCAGCTTTAATCCCTGATCCTCCAGACGTCAGGGTGAGAAGTCCCAGCTCTACTGTTCAGTCCTTCTAATTCGCTAAACAACAGATACCATCAACATAGACTGCATCTAAATGTGGACGACATGACGGCTCCCCACAAATTAACCAGTATAGGTCATTCCACCTCCTCCATGTTAGTGGATGAGACTTGGACAAATCTGCAAAGTCAAAGTAGATGTTAAATGTCGAATGTTCTGTGCAAGTGGTTTCTTTTCCACTAAATTTGGTTTTAATTAGTTGTATAACGTAGTAATTGACAGCTAACCAGCGATTGGTCGATCGCTGATGCAGTGACACTGGTTCCAAATGACATCATCGCCACAAGATGGCAGCGTTCGTATCCAGGCTATTTTGGCTTCATTTCTGGATAGTGGGAGGAAGCGGAGGTGTGTCGTTCATCTTTATACACAGTCTATGATCATCACATCAGATTGTAAACATAAAATAAATGTAAAAATACAGGCTTCTGATGCAGAGAAGAGAAGTGAAGCAGCTCCTCCTCCTCTCACCTCCTCACTTCTCCTGCCAGCGAGCGAACGTGAGCTAAATTCACTTTTTCTATTTTTGGAGCATCGGCCTGGATTCAACACGCCGAGATGAAAACTCAGATTTTGTGCTCATTTAGGCCACACATGCACACACACATGCACACACACACACACACACACACACACACACACACACACACACACACACACAAACACAGCCGCAGCAGTTCATGCCCCAGTTAGCTTGTCTTGGTTTGCAAATGTTGCAAACGGTGGAAGCTCAGTATTTCTGCCTTGTCCTTTTTCTATAGTATCTATACGTTTCTATACGACTAATTGACACATTGTTCTTATTGACTCTGGTTTTCTCAATCATCTCTGCTTCGTTCCTCAATATATATCATATAATGATATTATTTAATGCACCCACTCATTTGAAAGGGATCCTGACGTCAGGGAAAATCCGCCTCCAGAGCTGACTTAACATTTTTTAATTCATCAAACCATCATCATCATCCCTCCTTCACAGATGAGAAGCTTGATGTCGAGCTCATTGACCATCTGCAGCTATCAAATGCATGCTGGGAATTTATTATTTCTTCCTTAACCATCCATTCATTCATTTCTTCATCCATCTGGCCACCCACTGTATCTCCATCTCCATGTTCTCCCTGCTCCCCCCCTCCCTCCTCCGACGTCTCCCCCCCTCTTCCTCTCATCCTCTTGTTAGAGCCGCTGAATTATTTAACGTCAGATGCTGGGCTCAGCTGCAGAGCCAGAGGGAGATGGAGAACGAGAGGAAAAGATGGAGAGAAGAGGGGATGCACGGAGGTGTCTGACGCTGCAGGTCGTGAGTCAGCAGGGAGGGAAAGGGGAGACGGTGGGAGGGAGGGAAGTCGGGCTTTAGATGGTTTTAGGTGATACGACCGGAGAGAGAGCGGCGTTAGATGCCTCCCGGGCGTGTTGGTGTGTGTGCATGCGCGTATTGATTGAGCAGAGAAGGTCATGAGAGGAGATTAGCTAAACCAGACTCGCTGGTGTTGAGCGCGGTGCTACAGCTAATGCCTCCTCTGAATAGCAGCCAGACGGAAAAGAGGAGAGCCAGAATAAAGAGAAAGAGAATAAGGAGACAAGGACGAGAGGAGCTGTTACAGTATGGGGGAGAGCTACGTGTACCAGCGACTCCCCTTCGCCAGAGGAGAGGAGGAGGGGGAGGATGAGGACGAAGAGGAGAGGAGGATCCGGGAAAGTGTCGGGGGGCAAATGGTAAAGTGGTGGGTGGATGTGCAGTGATATTTCTTTTGTGTTGTCTCATTGTAATCACGCTCCTTGTGGTTGTGTGTGTTTAGATGCTGAGATTGTGTGTTTGTGTGCAGGAGGGTGTCTGGGGGTTTCATGTTTCTGGTGATATCATAGATGGGGTGTGTGGGGTGGGGTGGGGGGTGGGGGGGACACATACAATGTTTGCCTTGGTGGACGTATGAACTCTACTCAGTGACTGTATAGTTCATTATTTGGAATTTAAACGGTTTTAAAGATGAAGGGGTTGAGCAGTCAATAAAGAAAAACATTAATAGATTAATGATAATGTAATTAATCAGTAGGTGAAATGATGCACAGGTGTGTTTCAGATAATAATTCATCAATCAGGCAGTTTTATATCTAAAAGATGAACAATTTAGAGCAAAGATGTTTTTCCAGTGATTTTAATACTGTCCTGATGATCTTTGACTTAATGAAGCTGAGAGCAGCTCACTTACTTCAGGCTGAACGCCGTCCTGACGTGCACCATAACACAGCTGTGTGTGTCTGTGTGTGTGTGTGCAGATGCAGAGCGACGAGGGAACCGAGTGGCTGCTGGAGCTGCTGACAGACGTGCAGCTGCAGCAGTACTTCCTGAGGATCCGCGATGAGCTCAACGTCACTCGACTTTCCCACTTCGACTACGTCAAGAGCGAAGACCTGGAGAAGATCGGCATGGGGCGCCCAGGTGGGTCATTGATATTTCACAGCTTAACCATAAATCTTATTATAAAAATACTATGAAAACAAAAGAAAACACAAATATAACCAACTATGTAGAACTTAAATTAAGATAAAACAGAATAGACAACTATTTATCATAGCCGCAGATACTGAGCTGTCTGAAAGACTCATATCGGCCAATTTTATGATGTTAGATACAGTATAAAACAAGAGTTGCATTAAGTAAGTAGACTAGGCGGTCTGCTGTATAAGAAGCTAAAGTATGAATCTAATCTTTTGTCTGTGTTTGTGTTGGTTCAGGTCAAAGGAGGCTGTGGGAGGCCGTCAAGAGGAGAAGAGCTCTTTATAAACGAAAGTCCTGGATGAGCAAGGTGCACAAACAAAACACAAACATTTAGTTCTACAGTGGAACAGGCAGTTTTTCCACCAGAGCTGATTCCGAGATCCGAGGGAAAATATCCTCATACTCACCAAATCTTGAATTCCAAATGAGAGAGCGAACAACTTTCTCCAGTCCAAATTCACACAAATAAACATAATATTGTTTATACGGAGTAATGTGGCAGGGCATTATTGAAATCCGGTTTCTCCTTCTGCATCGTCAGGTATTTCCAGTCAAACGCTCTGACGCCGACCCCCAGCAGCCCGTCCCCCAGGGGGCGTCGTCCAGCCAGGCGCCCGCCCCCAGCGAGCCCACGGCCTCCCTCACCTGCCTGATCCGGGAGACGGAGCTGCAGCTGTTCGAGCGGCTCGGAGACGGCACGTTCGGAGTGGTGCGGCGAGGAGAGTGGACCGGTCCCAACGGCCGAGTGGTGAGAGGAGGGAGGAGTCTGGAAAACACACATCTGCTTAGAATCTGTTGCTGACGTTTCTGATGTTGCTCCGTCTCTCCCTCCTCGCCTCCAGTTGTCGGTGGCGGTGAAGTGTCTGAAAGCCGGCGTGTTGGACTCAGACGGGCTGGACGACTTCATCAGGGAGGTGAACGCCATGCACTCACTGAGCCACCAGAACCTCATCCGGCTGTACGGCATCGTCCTCACACAGCCCATGAAGATGGTAAACACTCACACAGACTGGCTTCATCACTGTATCCACTGTCCCTTGACCCACAAACGTGTGCAGGCGTTGTTGCTGATCTGAGCCTTGTGTACATGATGGTGTGTGTCTGTGTGTAGGTGGCTGAGCTGGCTCCTCTGGGCTCCCTGTTGGATCGTCTGAGGAAGCGCCAGGGTCACATCCTCATCTTGTCCCTCTGTAACTACGCTGTACAGGTCCGTGCACA